>NC_137341.1:24664447-25283248 GCF_965287045.1 Carcharhinus amblyrhynchos | reverse complement strand
GTGATTGTCGTATAAAATTGTCTTAATGCCAAATGATCTCAGTAAAGTGTGAATTTTCCTCTAGGAGATAGAGGCATCATCATGGCAGAAACACTAAATGAAAGCCACCGACGATTCCTGCAGACGATGATGTCTCATGGAATTCTAGAAGGTTCCATGACGAGAAAACTGCACAAGCACTGTTGTGAAACATGTAAAGGTCAGCCAGCTGTTAAATGCTAATAGTGCTTTTATTTCCTGTGGTCTTTTCAAATGTGTAAACCTGTCTGAAAACTGATAGCATTCTATGTCTATATTAGTGACTTGGATGAAGGTTTCCAAATTTGCTGATGACTCAGTGATTGGTAGGCGGGTTAAGGTTTGAAGTAGACGTGGAGTCTAAGTAGACAACAAATTGGCAGATGAGTATGATGTGGAAAATTTTGGCAGGAAGAATAAAAGAGCAGCATAATATTTAAATGGGATGGGATTGCAGAACTCTGCACTGCAGAGAGATTTGGATGTCCTGCGACATGAATCACAAATTTAGTATGCATGTACAGCAAGTGGTTTGGAAAGCAAATGGAATGCTTGTGTTTATTGCAAGAGGAATAATAAAAGTAGGGAAGCTTGGTGGGACCATATCCAGAGCACTATGTACAGTTTTGTGTCTCTGTTTAACAAACGACATTCATTGCATTTGAAGCAGTACAGACAGGAAGTTCTCTGATAATTGGGATGATTGGATTATCTCATTGAGGAAAGGTTGGGCCTGTACCCTTTGGTGTTTCGAACATTGAGGAGATCTTATTGAAACATACACGATCCTGAGGGGGCTTAACAGGCATGAGGTGTGGGATTCTGCCAGTGTCTATTGTTTGTTTGTGACACAAAAATTTCCACAGTGCTGCCCATCATCCACCCATCCTTCCCTCACCCTCCTTCATCTACCATGGTTTATGCTGCAATGTGGCTTTTTACCGGAGTTGTTTCCACTGATCTTTGCCCACTTTCCATGTATGGGTAGGACTTCAGTCATAAATTCAGGAACTAGCAGAACAGATGAAGGGGAACTGGTTGATGTATGTTTTTAGATTTTCGGAAAGCTTTTGATAAGGTCCCACATGAGGTCAGTGTACAAAATTAGCATGTGAGATTGGAGTAATATGCTGGTATGGGTTGAGAACTGGTTAACGGACAGGAATCAGAGTAGGAACAAATTGGTCATTTTCCGGTTGGCAGACTGTGACTAGTGGGGTTTCTGCAGGATTCAGTGCTTGGGCCCCAACTATTCACAAGCTGGATCAATAGTTTGGATATGGGGATTAAATGTAACATTCCCAAGCTTGCAAATGATATAAAACTAGCTGGAATTGTGAGTTGTGGGGAGGATGCAAAGATACTTAAGAGGCATTTGGAGAGGCTACGAGTGGGCAAAAAACTTGGCAGATGAGATACAATGTATTAGCATTCAGTTTGAGAGAGAAATTTGGATCAGAACTGTGCTAAAGTTAAATAAGGATGATTGTAAAGAAATGAGTTCAGAGTAGGCTGGAGACGATGGGAAAGGAGTTTAGAGGAAAAAATCATTGATCAACAATGGTAGGCATTTATGAAAATTGTTCACGACTCGCAATGAAGATCTATCATAATGAGGAAGAAGGATTGTAAGAAAGAGATAAATCAATAATAGTTGAGCAAGGAAATTCAGGATGATATTGAACTGAAAGGAAAACATACAATGTAGCAAAGATTAGTGGTAAGATGGAGGATTGGGACAGTTTTAGAAAAAAAACAGAAGATGACCAAAAAAAAGAGGGAGAAGCTAAACTGAAGGTAAACCAGCAAATAAAATAAACATGGACAATAAGGTTCTTTAAATATATAAAGAGGAAGAGAGAGGCCAAAGTGAACAAAGGTCCCTTAGAGAATAAGACTGGAGGAATGATAGGGGAATTAAATAAGTACTTGATCGGTTTTCACAGTAAAAGACACTAATAACATTCCAAAAATACTAAATAATCAAGGGGCAAAGGAGAATGAGGAAATAAATATCTTGTCCTAGATATAGTTGTTATAGTAGAGAAAGTAATGGGCTAAAGTCTGCTAAGTCTCCTGGGCTTGATAGTTCACATCCTAGAATATTAAAGGAACTAGCTGTGGAAAAAGTGAATGCACTAGTAGTAATCTTCCAAGAATCCTTCAATTCTGGTAAAATCTCAAAGAATGGGAAAACTGCCAATGTCCAAATATGGAGGGAGACAAGAAAATGGAACTAAAGGCCAGTTGGCGTAACATTTGTCATTGCTAAAGTGTTAAAGAGTCCATTACAGAAGGACATACTAGCAGAGCATTTAGAAACACATAGTATAATCACACAGTCAACATGGTTTCTTGAAGGGGAAATCATGCCTGACAAATTTATTTGAATTCTCTGAGTTAGTATTGAGCAGGATAGATATGGGGAACCAGTAATATACATGGATTTCCAAAAAGCGTTCAATAAGGTAGTGCACAAAAGGCTACTAAATAAAGAGATCATAGTGTTGTGGGTAGTATGCTAACATGGATAGGGGATTGGCTAACTAATAGAAAAGAGTATTGGTATAAAAGGGGCATTTCAGGATAGCAGCCTGTAAGTAGTTGTATGCCACAGGGATCAGTGCTGGGGCCACAATTATTTGCAATATATATTAATGACTTGGACAAGGAAAGTGAATATACTATTGCCAAGTTTGCATATGAGTCAAAAATAGGTGGAAGGCAAGTGGTGAGAATGACAATCTGCAGAGCAATATAGACTGGCTAAGTGAATGGGCAAAAACTTGGCAGATGGAATATGATGTAGGAAAATGTGAAGTTATGCATTTTGTTTGGAAAAATAAAGGAGCTGAATATTTAACGGAGAAATCTGCAGCGCAGAGGATTTGGGGATCCTTACACATAAATGACAAAAAGCTAGGATGCAAGTCCAGCAGGTAAAAGGAAGGCAAATTGAACTTGGCCTTTAATTCAAAAGGAATGGAGTACAAGAATAGGGAAGTCTGGGTAAAACCACACCTGGAATACTGTGAACAGTTTTGATCCCCTTGTCTAAGGAAGGGGACGTTCCAGAGACCGTTCACTTGGTTGATCCTGGGTATGGAGGGATTTTCTTATGAGGAAAGGTTGAGTAGGTTGGGCCTGTATTCATTGGAGTATAGAACAATGAGAGATGATCTTATTGAGTCATATAGGATTCTCAGGGCTTGATGCTGAGAAGTTGTTTCCTCTTTTAGGAGTCTTGGACCAGTGTAAGCTGAGTATAGGGTTGTCATTTAAGCTGAGGTGAGGAGTAATTTCTCCTCTTGAGGGTGGTGAATCTGTGGAATTCCTTATTGCATAAAGTTATAGAGGTGGGTCATTAAGTTCAAGAGAGGCACATTTTTAATCAGTAAGGGAATCAAGAATTATAGGGATAAGGCAGGAAAGTGGAGTATTATCAGATCTGTCATGATCTCATTGAATGGCAGAAGAGACTTGATGAGCTGAATGCCCTACTTCTGTCCCTTCGTTTTACGGTTTGAGGAGAGGTGATCTCATTTAAACTTGCAACATTTTTACAGGGCTTGACAGGGTAGGTGCAGAAAGGATGTTTCCCATGGCTGGGCGGTTGCAGTCTAGAGCAAGGGTACACAGTCTCAGAATAAAGGGCAGTCCATTAGGATTGAGATGAGGAGGAGTTAGCACACATCAAAACATACAATACAAAATGGAAACCGATTACCAATTGCTCTGCTGAACTTATCCATGTGCAGCTCCTTTATGAATAAAATAGGTTGCTACCATACCCATTATCTGGGAAGTAGATTATTAATGCACCTGCATGGAAATAGGAAATCCCCACTTCCTCAACTTATTGCTGGGCAGTTGCAGTGTGGCTGATTAACCATGGTGGTTTACTGATGATTTATTGATTCCTCTAGCGATCCTAATGAAATTTTATAGGAATTTGGATATTATGTCATTTAGTGCATAGAATATAATCTGACTAGCCCTGGGCACAACCCTTGGTTCTGGAAGCATGTGGAGTGCCTGGGAGCATGGAATGAGAATTTTCTGGAAGCGCATGTACTGGTGAGTGGTATAGTGTTGATTGAGGCTAGCATATGGGAAGGAGAGAGAGTTTCTATTGCATTTGTCTTCTGATGCTATGTAACCTACAAAATGCAAAGATTTGTTTATGCAGGTCTGTCTTGACTGTGTACGGCCTCATCATTGCATCCGTCTCAAAGTACACCCAGAGTCTATCTCATGGTATCTGCCAACGGTATCTGCCCCACATATAAACTCAATTTTTACGTGGCTGTGGGAACTTCAAAAATTGCTTCTACCCTCAGCAGCTTTCTTTCCGTCTGAAGAAGGAGCTCCTGGGACGTTCTCAGCTGTCTCATCTCTTTCGTGGCAACTTGCCTTCCTTTCATCTTCCCACCTTTTATTTTTCTTGAGCTTGTATGGGGGTGATGGAACAGGGATTTGGATTTATGGACCAGCTCAGCCATCTCAGCTATCCATCTCATTGTTGTAACCCTCTGTCTTCCAACATGGTTTCAAATTAGCAGAGGAGGTGAATTTTTTAATTCTTTGAGGAGAATTATTTCCCTAAGGGCCTCGTAAATTCTATCTGCCTTTAATGTCCAATGATCAAAGTTATTTTAATTTACACTCTCAAAGTAAATATAGATCTGCCCAGGCTGTTTCCTAATGTTTCGAAATTTCTGCCAGCATGCTTCAGAAACCAATTCGTACATACTAAGAATAGCCTTTTTTATTGCACCATAATCCCCAGAAACCCCTTCTGAATGTGAAGCAAAACCTCGAGGTCTACCCATCAATATACTCTGTAGGAGCAACATCCTATTTTCTTTTGCCCACTTAATTTGATTGTTACTTTCTCAAATGAATTACTCTACATCCCTTTCCTCAAACTTTGGAAGGGATTGTACACATTAAATATCTCCCTGCTGAGCTTTGGGTTGGAGGTGGTTTTTCATCATCAGAATTTTCTTCATCTGAGGCGTCTTGCTTTAATGCTAATCTTTTTGTTGTTTTCCCTTCTCTGCCTCTTTTTTCCCTTTGTTTCTACCATTGCTCCCTTGTTCTCTCTCTCGAGGTCAAATTCAAGCCTTTTCCATAATATAAACTAATCCTAAACAGCTATAGCTGTCCTGCTATACAAGCACTAATCTTAAATGGCTATATCTGTCTATGATATAAACTCTAATGCTACAATGCTATGTCATACTCATATTGGGAAATTGCCTGGGAATGGATCAGTCACCCATTGTAGAATCCATAGGCTGAACACACGAGTTGTAATGTAATGGACAATTATTTGCCCAAACTGTGAAGGTCATATTGCCCCAATGAATTGGAAATCAGCGGAACAATGCTAAGTTAGGAATTTAAATTCAAGTTAAAGTAAATGATAAATATTGGGACACTCTTTAATGACTCCAAGCTAACTGTGAGGTAGAGAGCTGTACAGTTTACGATTGATTCCAGAGTTATGCATTCTTACGGGAGATCCAGTGGGACTATATGACAGAGGTGGATTCTCTGTGTCCTGGCTAATAACTACCTCTTACCAATGTCAGTAAAACAAATTATCTTGTCATTATCACAATTTTAGTGGAACCTTGCTATGCGTAAACTGGTTGTTATGTTTCCTGCATGAGCTTGTTTCAAAAAGTACTTCACTGGCAGTAAAACACTTTGGGGTGTCTTTACCTTTATAAAAGGTGCTATAGAAATGCACTTTTTTTCCCCTCTTCTTTGCCTACATGTTTCTCAATAGAGTAAAAACTAGAAGCTGAGCCCTCAGTTCCACTTTGAGTGGACTTCAGCATGTGCAGTGCATTTATTTTTGGGTAGAGCTGCCACTCAGTCCTGTGGGTGTTGCCTCACTTGTGGCCATCTTCAGTGTGCTTTAATATTGCAGTGTGCAGACTGAAATAGTAAACTTTGCATTATGGTTGCTCAATAATTACAGGAACGTTGCACATGATTTTCAAGTTTGCTGATGACATTACCATAATGGGTCAGATCTCAAACAACGATGAGAGAGCATAGGAATGAGAGAGAATCTGGTGAACTGTTGCAGCTACAATAATCTCTCCTTCAATGTCAACAAAACAAAGGAGATTGACATCGACTTCAGAAAATGTAGTGGAGAACATGTTCCTGTCTACATCAACGGGGACGAATTGAAAGGGTTGAGAGCTTCATGTTTTTAGATGTCCAAATCACCAACAACCTGTCTTGGTCCTCCTATGCCAACACTATAGTTAAGAAATTTCTTAATCTCACCACCCCCGCCCCCCTACTTTCTCAGAAGACTAAGGAAATTTGGCATGTCAGCTACAGCTCTCACCAACTTTTACAGATGCACCATAGAAAGCATCCTTTCTGGTTGTATCACAGCCTGGTATGGCTCCTGCTCTGCCCAAGACTGCAAGGAACTACAAAAGATTGTGAATGAAGCCCAGTCCATCACTCAAACCAGCTCCTACCCATGACGCTGCACTTCCCACTGTGTTGGCAAAGCAGCCAGCATAATTAAGGACCCCACGCACCCCGAGCATTCTCTCTTCCACCACCTTGTATTGGGAAGAAGATACAAGAGTCTGAGGTCATAGAACACTACAGCACAAACAGGCCCTTCGGCCCACGAGTTGCGCCGATCACATCAACACCTACCAATCCGTAGACCTATCTATAACCCCCAATCCCATTAAATCCCATATACTCATCCAGAAGTCTTTTAAAAGACCCCAGCGAGTTCGCCTCCACCACCACTGACGGCAGCCGATTCCATTCACTCACCACCCTCTGAGTGAAAAACTTACCCCTAACATCACTTCTGTACTTGCCTCCCCGCACCTTAAATCTGTGTCCTCTCGTAGTGACCATTTCAACCCGGGGAAATAGCCTCTGAGAATCCACCTTATCTATTCCTCTCAAGATTTTATAAAACTCTATCAGGTCGCCTCTCAACCTTCGTCTCTCCAGGGAGAAGAGTCCCAGCTCCCTCAACTATCTTCATAAGGCATGCCTCCCAATCCAGGCAACATCCTTGTAAGTCTCCTCTGTACCCTTTCAATAGCTTCTACGTCCTTCCTATAGTGAGGTGACCAGAACTGCGCACAGTACTCCAAGTGAGGCCTGACAAGGGTCTTATAAAGTTGTCATGTACCAACCAACTCAAGAACAGTCTCTTCCCTGCTGCCATCAGACTTTTGAATGGACCTATCTTGCATTAAGTTGATCTTTCTCTACACCCTAGCTATGACTGTAACACTACAGTCTGTACTCTCTCCTTTCCTTCTCTGTGAATGGTATGCTTTGTCTGTACACCATGCAAGAAACAATACTTTTCACTGTATACTAATACATGTGACAATAATAAATCAAATCACATTAGCACTCACTTGATAAAGTCTAGTTTATTTTGGGGCTGAGGCAGGAGCAGATTTGGAGGTTGAACGTGCCGCCTCATAATGCTGCTATGGCCTGCTGTTGTGTTCTGTGTCAAGAAAGGAGAAGTTCTTTAAATCTGATAAATATTTCCTGGAAGTGATGTGAAATCATTTGATGACATGATGAAAAAGGAACTTCTACAAATTCAGCTGTATTTGGGCATTTCTGCTTTTATCATTGTTGTAATTTACAATAGGAAGAGTAGGCCACCACCCTGTTGATTTTCTTCTGCTTTTCAATTAGATCATGGTTGCTCATCGGTGTCAATACTACTTTCCCGTGCTATCCTGATAGCCCTAGAGATCATTAATATCCATAAATTTAATGTTTTTTTTCTTGAACATGCCCAATGATTGCGCTTTCATAGCCCTATGGGGCAGAGAATTCCAAAGATTCACCATCACCCTCATCTCAGTCTTAAATGGCTGACTCTACGCAGAGACCATCTGCTGTTTCCTCACTCACCAGTCAGGAGGAACATCTTGTCTACATTTACCCTGTTGTTAACTTTTTAAGTTTCAATTAGATCACTTCTGATTTTTTGACACTCTGGAGAATACAAGCCCAGTTTTCTCTCCTCATAAGACAATCCTGCCATCTTGGGGATTAGTCTGGTGAACATCTGTTGCACTACCTCGATGCTAAGTATATCTTTCCTTGAATAAGAGGGCCAAAACTGTGCATTCTACTCCAGAGTTATTTCACCAAGGCTTACAATTGCAGCAAGACATCTTCGCTCCTGGACTCTCATCCTCTTGCGGTGAAGGTCAACATATCATTTCCTTCCTAATTGATTGCATGCACCTTTGTGGTAGCTTTTAGAAACTTATGAACAAGGCCATGTCGCTTTATACATCTGCACTTCTCAACCTGTCTCCATTTAAGGAGTACTTGAGGCCTTGCTGTTCTTTTATATATAAGTGGCTAACTTCAGACTTATTCATGTTATAATTCATCTGCCATGTTCCTGCCCATTCATTTAGCTGCCCAAGTCTCTTTGAACTCTCCTTGCATCCTCTGCACAACTTATATTCCCACCTAGTTTTCTTTCATCAGTAAATTTGGAAATGTTTGTCAGGTAGGTGCCACCTCCAAACACTCTGGGATGTAGTTTATCAGGTCCAGGGGATGTATCATCCTTCAAACCAATTAATTTTTTGTGTACACCTCTTTTTTAATACTGATTTCTTTCAGTTCCTCAGTTTCACAAGTCCCTTGGTTCCTAACTGTTTCTGGGAGATTCTCTGTATCTCCTCTGAAGGTGGACACAAAGTAATTGTTCAGTTTTTCAACATTTCCCTAAATCTCCATTATAAATTCTCCTGTCTTTGCCTGTGATGGACCCACATATGTCCTTGTTAATTTTTTTCCTTTTCATGTACCTAAAGAAGCTTTTACAATCCAGATTTGTTTCTTGATGGCTTGCATTCATGTCCTCTTCCCTTTCAAGGTCCTTTGCTGGATTCAAAATTGCCCTAATTCTCACATTTGCCACTTTTTCTGGCAACTTCATTAGTCACTTCTTTTAAGCTAATGCAGTTTTTAACTTTTAAATACTACTTTAAATACTTGCCATTGCCTGTCTACTGTCATTGTTTTTAGTGTATTTTCCCAATCAACTATACCCAATTTGCTCCTCATACCTTCAAAGCTTTTGTTCAGATTTAAGACCCTAGGTTCAGTATGAACACTATTATTTTCAAACTTAATGTACAATCCTATCATATTATTCTCATGATCCCATGCATGAACACATTTTAAAAAATGTTATACTGCTGTTAATATTTAATTTACGAGATGTGGGGCTGGCAAGGCCAGCATTTATTGACCACCCTGAATTGCTCTTGAGAAGGTGGTGGTGAGTTGCCTCCATGAATTGCTGCAGTTCCATATATTGTAGTTCCACCTCGAGTGCTGTTGGGGAGGGTGTTCCGGGATTACCGATGGTAAAGGAACAGTGTGATTATATTTCCAAGGTCGGGATGGTGTTTGGTTTGGAAGTAACTGATAGTTGTCATTATTCCCACGTGTTTGCTGTCCTTGTTAATAGAGTTGAGCGTTTGGAAAATTCTCAGAAGACTTGGCTAGTTGCTGCAGTGTGTCTTTAGATATGCCTCACTTATGTCACCAGTGGTGATGTGAAGGTGGCTCATAGCTAGCAACATAGGATCCTTTACCTCCAGCCCAGAAAAAGCATCCGACTCCAGGTTGAAATTTGAATTTGACCTGCCTCTAACTTTTCACCTTGGCTAGTCTCTGTGGTACTAGGCATCAGCTCAGTGGACTTTTGGGGATCTGATCAAGGCATATAAAAGTTTAAAAGGGATTGATAAAGTAAATATAGACCAAATGTTTCCTCTTATGGGGCAGTCTAGAACAAGAGGTCATAGGTATAGCTTAAGAGGAAGTAGATTTGAAACGGAGATGAGGAGGAACTACTTCTCACAGAGGGTGGTGAATTTGTGGAACTGCCCCATAGCATGGTGGAGTCTGAATCATTGAATGATTTCAAGAAGGAGGTATATTTCTAATAATAAAGGGATATGGGGAACTGGTGGGGAGGTGGATTTGAAACCAGGGTGAGATAGTCATGATCTGATTGAGCGGTGAAACAGATGCGAAGGGCTGAATTTGCTTACTTCTGCTCCTATGTTCCTTTTCTGCTCTGTTTTCAGGTAGATACTGTAGCCTTTTTATAAAAAAAATTTCAATGAGGTAAATTGTTAGTCAATCTATTATTAAGGGTAGGATCTTTGGCTCTGCCAGGATATGATGTGGATGTGCCGGCGTTGGACTGGGGTAAACAGTCCTTCCACTCACATCGTCGGCCACTTCAAGACTTGAACAGCAGCTTAAGTGTAAAGATTCGCATTCTAATCAGTAATCTGTAAACTGTCTGTGCTTTATATGCTCTGTCTGAGGCCAGAACTCTCCATTCACCTGATGAAGGGACTAACCCGAAAGCTTGTGCGTTTACTATCAAATAAATCGGTTGGACTAAAACCTGGTGTTGTCAGACTTTTTACTGTGTCTGCCAGGATATGCAGGGAACCCTGAGTGGACAAGCAGGTCACCTGAAGCATAATTCTTCTGAAAATGCAGCATTTGGTCACCTCCTGAAAGCAATGGGATGAAGAGACAGTCTAATGAGCTGGTTAGTACCCATACGGTATCAAATCTCAACACGGGAAATATCCATCAACTTGTCAATTTCTTTGATTTCTGCTGGTTGTAAATTAATCTGAGCTGCAGCACAACAACCTAATTCCCCTCATGGCAGAGTAAGAACGCCACAGTTCTCCAATTACACCATGCCCAGCGAACAAACACACTCACACCCACAAGGCACTCTGCATATTTCTCTGGAATTCTGATCGCGAAAGGAGCTGATACTGGTGTCTCAGTGGGATGGTGACTTTTTGCCAGGCTTGTCCAACCTTTTCACGTGAGTGGGGGAAACACATTTGAAACTGTTTCTCATTCAAGGCGCTGATGAGCAAATTTTAGAATGATAGTTTGGTACAACATTAAAATTTCAAAAACAGGCTTGGGTATGAGAGTGGAATAGGGTGACAGTTTGTGTTTGCAGCTCACTTCCAGACTGTTCACATAGTCACCTTCATCCACTGTGTGAATGGATGAGGGTGCATCATGATGTGTGTAAGTAGGAGTGATTGAGAGCCTTGATACTGGGAATAAGCCAGACCTATGGACAACAACCACCAACCCTAATCAGATCATACTCTTTTACATCCCCCACGTTCTTGCACATCTCACCCTCTCCCACTTTCTCCCTTCCCCCTCCCCTCTCTCTTTCTCCCTTCCCCCTCCCCTCTCTCTTTCTCCCTTCCCCCTCCCCTCTCTCTTTCTCCCTTCCCCCTCCCCTCTCTCTTTCTCAGCCTCCATGTCCTACCCCTCTCTTATCCAACCCCTGCCCACGCTTGCCTTGCACACAATTTCTCAAAAATCCAGCCATGCCAGCAGAACATCTCTGCTTCACAGGCCCTTAGTAAGGAGTCACTAACCTTCTGGGCATCTTGTTTTAGTCAAGTCCACTTCACTTTCTGCAGCTTTTGTCTTGTTGGAATCTCTGAAAATTTCATGGTTGCTTTTACTGAAACCAGCTCTTTGTTTTCAAATGTTTTTAACTGATTTTATATTTTCAAACCAGCACAATGAGATTTGAACTCCTGCTCCCTGCATTGTTACCCCAGTAACAGATAAAACCATTTTCTATCATACATATAGAAAAGATGGGTGCCCGAATAGGAGTGTTTGCAACCTCAATGACCTGTGCTGCTTTTTCCATGCATAATGGACCATAATTAATGGTGGAAAGTCATGACCCACTAGAAATACAATAGTTTAAAGTGCACTCACTTACTGTGGAAAATTTCATTCAAATCTCCACTGCTTGGAGCTGCAGCCAAAACTCCAGTAAACTCAAGGGGGTGGTCATACACTGGTTGCTGGAAAACTGGTACACAATGAGACAGCCAATGAACCGGAATAGCCGACAGAGAGATCCGTAGTGCAGCAATCAAAGAGGAAAGAGTCAAATTGGACTCCTGGAAGGCCGCTGCCCTTGACTTGACGTGTATGCTCAAGCTATCAGGAGGTGCGTCAACACCAGATTCATCAGCTGCACTCAGAAGACAGCCCCGAACATCACCCAAACACGTGCAACGTCATCTGTGCTCTCAAGACCAACTGCAATATTGTCATCAAACTAGCAGAGAAAGGGGCCATCATCATGCTGAACAGAACGGATTACTGCAAAGAAGTGTACTGACAACTGAACACCGGGGAACACTACAGACAGTTACCTGCAGATCCGACCAAAGAGCGTGCCCATCAACTCAATAACCGATCAAGACCTTTTATCTGGACCTTCAGAGCACCCTCCGTGCTCTCATCCCATGTACTCCCCACGTTGGAGATCTCTGTCTCCCGAAGATACACAAGGCAAACATAGCTGGCCGTCCCATCATATCGGGCATTGGGACCCTGTGCGAGAACCTCGCTGGCTACGTCAAGGGCACCCTGAAACCCATTGTACAAAGAACCCCCAGCTTTTATCGCAACACTACGGAATTCCTACAGAAACTCAGCATACATATGGAGCAGTTGAACCAAGAGCTGTCCCCGTCACAATGGATGTCTTGGCACTCTACACCAGCATCCCCCGTGACAATGGCATTGCTGCAACTGCCTCAGTATTCAACGCCGACAACTACCAATCTCCAGATGCAATTTTTCTACTCATCTGCTTCATCCTGGACCACAATGTCTTCACCTTCAACAACCAGTTCTTCATCCAGACACACGAAACAGCCATGGGGACCAAATTCGCACCTCAGTATGCCAACATCTTCATGCACAGGTTCAAACAAGACCTCTTCGCCACACAGGTTCGAGCAGGACCTTCACCCAATGATATGCACTAGATACATCAATGACATTTTCTTCCTTTTGGACTCATGGTGAACAATCACTGAAACAACTATATGATGAAATCAACAAGTTCTATCCCACCATCAGACTCACCATGGACTATCGCTGGAATCGGCTGCATTGGACACACACATCTCCATTAACGGCAGTCACTTCAGTGTACAGCAAGCCCACAGATAACCTCATGATGCTCCACTTCTCCAGCTTCCACCCTAAACACATTAAAGAAGCCATCCCCTACAGACAAACCCTCTGCATACGCAGGATCTGCTCAGATGAGGAGGATCGCAGCAGACACCTCCAGACACTGAAAGATGCCCTGACAAGAACAGGATACAGCGCTCGACTCATTGATCGACAGTTCCGATGCGCCACCGCGAAAAACTGCATCAACCTCCTCAGAAGTCAAACATGGGACACGTTGGACAAAGTATCTTTCCGTCATCCAGTGCTTCCCCGAATCGGAGAAGCTAAGATTTTTCTCCGGAGCCTTCAACATGTCATTGATGAAGACGAACATCTCACCAAGCCCATCCACACATCCCCACTTCTTGCCTTCAAACAACTGCATATCCTCAAACAGACCACTGTCCACAGCAAACTATCCAGCCTTCTGGAAAACAGTGACCATGACACCACACAACCCTGCCACAGCAACCTCTGCATGACATGCTGGATCATCGACATGGATACCATCATCTCATGTGAGAACACCATCCACCAGATACATGGTATATACACTTACAACTTGGCCAACGATGTCTACTTGATATGCTGCAGGAAAGGATGTCCCGAGGCATGGTACGTTGGGGAGACCATGCAGACGCTACGACAACAGATGAATGAATGCTGCTCGACAATCACCAGGCAAGAGTGTTCTCTTCCTGTTGGGGAACACTTCAGCGGTCACGGGCATTCGGCCTTTGATCTTGGGTAAGTGTTCTCCAAGGCGGCCTTCACGACACACGACAACACAGAGTCAGTGAGTAGAGACTGATTAGCCACGTTCCGTACACATGAGAACGGCCTCAACCAGGATCTTGGGTTCATGTCACGTTATCTGTAACCCCCATTTATGACTTGCCTGGGCTTGCAAAATCTCACTAACTGTCCTGTCTGAAGGCAATAGACATCTCTTTAACCTGTGCTTAACGCTGTCTCCACTCACATTGTCTGTACCTTTAAGACTTGATTAACAATAAAGACTCACGTTCCAACCATTATTTTGTAAATTGAGTTTGTGTCTTTATATGTCTTGTTTGTAAATAGAATTCCCACTCACCTGACGAAGGGGCAGCGCTCCGAAAGCTAATGGCTTTTGCTACCAAATAAACCTGTTGGACTTTAACCTGGTGTTGTGAGACTTGCTATGTTTACCCCAGTCAATGCTGGCATCTCCACATCAGGTTTAAAGGGCTCAGTGTAATTGACAAGCCAGGAAGAAGGTTAGTGGTTGGGATTTGGCTGGTTGGAAGATTGTGGTGGGAGTTGAGGGGTTGAATTGGGTCAGAGGAGGTTGTGTCAAGGCAGGGGGTATTTTTATTCTTTCGTGGGATGTGGGTGTCATTGGCCAGCATTTATTGCCCATCCTTAGTTGCCCTTGAGAAAGTGGTAGTGACCCGCCTTCCTGAATTGCTGCAGTCCATGTTCTGTGGGTTGACCCACAATGCCATTAGGAAGGGAATTCAGAATTTTGACCCAGCAGCTGCGAAGGAATGGCGATATATTTCCAAGTTAGGATGGTGAGTGGTTTGGAGGGGAAATTGCAGGTGGTGCTGTTCCCATATATCTGCTGCTGTTGTCCTTATAGATTGAAGTGGTTATGGGTTTGGAAGATGCCCTCTAAAGATCTTTGGTGAATTGCTGCAGTGCATCTCGCAGATAGTACATATTGCTGCTGCTACTGAGCGTCAGTGGTGGAGGGATTGAATTTTTGCAGATGTGCTGCCAATCAAGCAGGCTGCTTTGTCCTGGATGGTGTCAAGCTTCTTGTGTTGTTGGAACTGCACCCATCCAGGCAAGTGGGGAGTATCCCATCACACTCCTGACTTGTGCCTTGTAGCTGGCAGATATGCTTTGGGGAGTCAGGCAGTAAGTTACTCTCTGCAGTATTCCTAGCCTCTGACCTGCTTTTTTAGCCACTGTTTATGTGGTGAGTCCAGTTAAGTTTCTGGTCAATGATAACCTAAGGATGTTGACAGTGGAGGAATTCAATGATAATTACACCATTGAATGCCAAGGGGCAGTGTTTAGAATGTGTCTCTTATTGGTGATGGTCATTGCCAGGCATTTGTATGGTGTAATGTTATTTGCCACTTGTCAGCCCAAGCCTGGATATTGTCCAAATCTTGTTGCATTTGAACATGGACTCCTTCAGTATCAGAGAGTCGTGAATGGTACTGAACATTGTGTAATCATCAGTGAACATCCCTACTTCTGACCTTTATGATTGAGGGAAGATCATTGATAAAGCGCTTGAAGATTGTTGGGTCTAGGACACTACCCTGAGGGACTCAAGCAGAGATGTCCTGGAGCTGAGATGATGGACCTCCATAACTACAACTATCTTTCTATGTACCAGATATGACTAACCAGTGGAGAGTTTGCCCCCAATACCCAGTGATTCCAGTATCGCCAAAGCTCCTTGAAGCTCAACCTAATGTGGCCTTGATGCCAAGGGTTGGCACTCTCTCCTCACCTCTGGAATTCAGTCTTTTTGTTCATGTTTGAACCAAGGCTGTAATGAGGTTAGATGCTGGTGAAACCCAAATTGGACGTCACTAAGCAGGTCCTGCTTGATAACACTTGATCATCCCTTCCATCACTTTACTGAAGATCAAGAGTAGACTGGCGGTAATTGGCTGGGTTGGATTTGTCTTGCTTTTTGTGTACAGGACATACCTGGGCAATTTTCCACATTGTTGGATAGATGCCTGTGTTGTAACTGTACTGGAAAAGCTTGGCTGGGGGGAGGGGTGGGGTGGCAACTTCAGCAGCACAAGTCAGTACTGTTGCACGAATGTTGTCAGGTCTCATTACCTTTGCAGTATCCAGTGTCTCCAGCTGTTTCTTGATATCATGTGGAGTGAAGTGAATTGAATTGGCTGGAGACTGGTATTTGAGATGCTGGGGACCACTGGAGGAGCCTGAGATGGATTATCCACTGCTGTGAATACTTCAGCCTTATCTTTTGCACTGATGTGCTGAGGTCCTCCATTATTGAGAATGGGGATATTTGTGGAGCCGCCTCCTACAGTGAGTTGTTCAATTGTCCAACTCCAATGTCGACTGGATATGGAAGGACTGCAGAGTTTAGAGCTGACCTGTTGGCTGTGGGATCACTTGGCTCTTGTCTATCACTTGCTGTTTTTGCCATTTGGCATACAAGTAGTCCTGCTTTGTAGCTTCATGAGGTTGCCTGGGGGAATGGGGGAGATCCTGAATGAATACTTTGCGTCGGTATTCACGCAGGAGAGGGGCCTGATGTCTGGTGCTGTGCTTGAGGAGTTTGAGGATCCGTTGAGGGATATAGTCATCACGAGGGAAGAGGTGTTGGGACTTCTAGACAGTATAAAGACGGATAAATCTCCGGGGCCTGATGGCATCTATCCCAGGCTGTTAAGGGAGGTGAGGGATGAAATTGCTGGGCCTCTGACGCAAATCTTTGTCTCTTCTTTGGACACAGGTGAGGTCCCAGAGGATTGGCGGATTGCAAATGTAGTACCGTTGTTTAAGAAGGGTCAGAGGGATAACCCAGGGAATTATAGGCCGGTGAGCTTGACTTCGGTTATAGGCAAGCTAATGGAGAGGATCCTCAAGGATAGGATGTATGAACATCTGGAGCGCTGCAATCTGATCAGGGATACGCAGCATGGCTTCGTTACAGGGAGGTCGTGCCTTACGAATCTAGTGGAATTTTTTGAAGAGGTGACAAAAACGGTTGACGAAGGACAAGCCGTTGATGTCGTCTATATGGATTTCAGTAAGGCGTTTGACAAGGTCCCTCATGGTAGGCTGATAGAAAAGGTGAAGGCTCATGGGATACAAGGCCAGGTATGTAGATGGGTGGAGAACTGGCTTGGGAGGAGGAGACAGCGAGTAGTAGTGGAAGGCTCCTTTTCCAATTGGAGGTCTGTCACCAGTGGTGTGCCGCAGGGCTCGGTACTAGGACCTCTTCTATTTGTGGTATATATTAATGACTTGGAAGAGGGGGTAGGTGGTGTGATCAGCAAATTTGCTGATGACACTAAGATGGTTGGATTGGCAGGTACTGAGGAGCAGTGCCTGGCAATGCAACAGGATATAGACAGGCTGGTAGATTGGGCAGATAGATGGCAAATGGAATTTAATCCGGAGAAATGCGAGGTGATGCACTTTGGCCGGAATAATGTGGAGGGGAGTTATACGATAAAAGGTAGAACTATCCGGAGCATAGATACGCAGAGAGACCTGGGGGTGCAAGTGCACAAGTCCCTGAAGGTGTCGGTGCAGGTGCAGACTGTGATGAGGAAAGCGTATGGTATGTTAGCCTTCATAGGAAGAGGTATAGAATATAAGAGTAGGAGTCTGATGTTGCAGTTGTATAGAACGTTGGTTAGGCCTCACTTGGAGTACTGCGTCCAGTTCTGGTCGCCGTACTACCGGAAGGATGTAGAGATCCTGGAGAGAGTGCAGAGGAGATTTACCAGGATGTTGCCTGGTATGGAAGGGCTGTCTTACGAGGAAAGATTGAATGAACTTGGGCTGTTTTCCCTTGAGAGACGTCGGCTGAGGGGGGATCTAATAGAGGTTTATAAGATTATGAAGGGGATAGATAGAGTAAATGGTGGTAAGCTTTTTCCGCTATTAGAAATGGATAGAACGAGGGGTCACGGGCTTAGGGTGAGGGGGGCTAGGTATAAGACAAATATTAGAGGGCAGTTTTTCACGCAAAGGGTAGTGGGGGTGTGGAATGCACTGCCGAGTAAGGTGGTGGAAGCAGGCACGCTAGGGTTGTTTAAGAGTCACTTAGACAGCCACATGAGCGGGCTACATATAGGGGGATATAGTAGGCCTTACTAAACATTGTAGGCTTGGGAATACGTTTTGCCTCAGGGATGTTAGTCTTTGCCTGTTTAATAATGAATTTTTTTGTCTCCACAGGCATTTAAGTCCAGCAAGGGGCATGCATGCGGCAGGTTGTAGTGGGCTGCTCTTGGACGTTGCTTCGGGAGTTGCCTATTGCTTCATGTCGTTAGTGTGCTTAAACTGGACCATCTCAAGGGCAACATGACAGCTCAGAGACTATCTCTGTTACTGTGCGGACACATGGATTTGGGCCTGTGTCTGTGGGAGTTTGCGCGTTCTCCCCGTGGTTGCGTGGGTTTCCTCCGGGTGCTCCGGTTTCCTCCCACATCCCAAAGATGTGCTTTTAGGCTGATTGATTGGGTACTAAATTGTCCCTAAATTGGACCTCCCTGATCAGGCGTAGACTAAAATCATGAATAGCTCACTAAGACAGTGGGACGGCGGCGCGGGCTCGTTGGGCCGAAGGGCCTGTTTCCCGTGCTGTGTTGTTCTTTGTTCTTTGACATCTAATTTTTAGTTATGCCTGGTGCTGCTCCTGACAAGCCCTCCTGCACTTTTCATTGAACCAAGTTGATTTCCTAGCTGGATGGCAATGGTTGAGTGAGGGATATGCTGGGCCATGAGATTGCAGATTGTGCTGGAGTACAATTCCACTGCTGTTGATGACCCACAGCGCCTCATGAATGCCCAGTCTAGAGTTGCTAGATTGGTTCGAAGTCTGTCCCACTTAGCATGGTGATTGTGCCACACAACATGATGGAGGTTATTCTCAATGTGAAGGCAGGACGTGGTCTCCACAAGGACTGTGCAGTGGTCACTCTTACTGACACTGTCATGGGCAGTATCAGTAACAGTGAGGAATTGAGGGGATATTCTATGGGAAGGGGTTGAGAATACCTTGAGATTGGGAGGGGTAGTGGGGATCAGGATGTGGCGTTTCCCATTTGGGACTTGGTAAAGGAACATAGGTATAGAAGTAGACAAATTCAGCCCTTTAAACCTGCTCTGTCATTCAATCAGATCATGTCTAATTTCTCCCTGGTCTCAAATCCACCTCCCCACGTATCCACTTATCCCTTTTTTTTTATTCATGATATGAGTGTTTAAAATAGTTACACTGAAGTTAGAGGTGTTTTTTCCAAACTTCCAACTCTTGCAGAGTATTTATCACCTAACGCTGTTAGAACCATCTGAAGTTAGCGATTTTAAATTGCTTTCTTAGGCAGTTCACAGTACAGTTGTCCAGGGGAAGTTGGCACTTCTTATCTGGGAACTTCTGAGAGGGATTTCCTAGCATATCTTTGAGATGCCCCCCAAATCCAGTGGTGGGGAGTCAGGAAGTTATGGGCCAATACGTTTGCCAGTAAAGTTGAAACCCATGGACTAAAAGGGGAAGCAGTGGCAGCATGGGAACAATGTTGGCTGAATGACAGGAAACAAAGTAGTGACCTTTTTTTTTCAGACTGGAGGAAGGTACACAGTGGAATTTCCCTAACAGTCAGTATGAGGACCACTGTTTACCCTGATATACATTAATGACCTAGATTTGAGTGTTCTGAGAGATTTAACATTTACAGATGTCACAAAATTTGGAAGTATAATGAACTGAAAAGAGAATGGACTTCTAGAGGACATAGGCTGGTGGAATTGGCAAACACAGAAATGATGTGTTTTGGTAGGAAGAATGAGAGCCAATATAAAAGGATACAATTCTGAATTATGGGCGGCACGATGGCACAGTGCTTAGCACTGCTGCGTCACAGCACCAAGTATCCAAGTTCAAATCCAGCCTCAGGTGATAAGCAAACTCCACACAGACATTCTCCCCATGTCTGCATGGGTTTTCTTTGGATGCTCCAGTTTCTTTCCTCCCTCAGTCTAAAGATGTGCAGGTTAGATGGACTGGCCATGCTGAATTAACCCTTAGTGATAGGGGAATTAGCAGGGTAAATACATGGGGTTACAGGGATAGGGCCTGGGTGGAATTGTTGTCGGTGCAGGCTTGATGGGCTGAATGGCCCCCTTCTTTATTGTAGGGATTCTAGGATAAAGGGGGCACAGGAGCAGCGTGACTGATTTACAAATTGTTGAAGATGGCCAGGGAAGAAGGAAATAAAGGTATATGTGACTGTGGGCTTTGTAAATAGGAGCAAAGAGCACAAAAGCAGGATAGTTATGATGGCTCTTTTTGATAAAGGACTAGTTGAACCTAAACTGCAGAGCTGTGCTGAACTTTGGGCACTGCACTTTAGGAAGGATGTGAAGGCTTTCAAGAATATTCCAAGGATGAGGAATTTCAGTTACTGCTATTTTGTTGGAAGAGTTGGGGTTGTTATCCTTGGAGAAGAGATTTGATAAAGATGCTCAGAATCATGAAGGGGTCTAGACAGTAAAACTCTTCCCATTGGCAGAAGGGTTGAGAACCAGAGAACATTGATTTAAGATTGCAGAAGAACCAACAGCAACCTGAGAAAATTTTTTTTTGAGTGATTGGAATCTGGAATTTGCCACCAGAACATGGTATTATTGAGTCCCAGGTGTATGAAGACACAGCATGATTTGTAAACCAAGTTAGAGTAAACAAAATACTCGTTGTTTGGATACTATTTTGTATTTCAAATAGTTGTCTTCAGTTCAATCTCTGGTTAAAAAAGTTAAAAGTGCAATGAGCAGAGTTGATTGTCAATAGCACTTATGTAGGATGCCTGAAATTTTATCAACCTGCTGATTAAATTATGTAACTTTAATTATTGGTTTGTGATCAGATGGTCATTGTTAGCAGAATATGTATGTAAGTCAACATTGCAAAGGCTTCTCCAGGCTTTTAATTTACTCACAAATCCTCTCATCTGTATTCAGCTTGAATCACGCTGGTGTTTTTGGAAAATTAATGTGGGTAATTTCCAATTGTGTGTATCTTATAAAAAGGGCCTTACACTGCAGGGATTGTTTGGTTGTTTTACAGCTCACACACCAATTATTAAGTAAACAAAACTCTCAAACACTGTATAGTGTAATTTTTATTCTTCTATAATATTTAAAACAACAGTTTTAAAGTGAGACCAGTGTTCTTGGCTAGTTCACTGCTGTCCTATTATTTGACTGCACTGTACCCATTCCTTCTCCCTGAACCTCACCATTGACAGTTTGGATTAAATCAGTGTGTACAACCAAGCCTGGCTGGAAGATGCTGCAAAATATCAGGAAAATGCTGCAGCTGTTAGAAACGTGGGCTCAAAAGGCACAAATTGCTGCATGAGGAACCAGTTGCATTTGTAAGGAGAGAAGGCAGGCCCACAATTTAGGTATGGACACCTCCTCAAAATGCCAGTAGACTGAAACAATCTGAAGCCTTATCAATTGTGATTGGACTGCTTTCTATTAGATACTCCTGGACCTGCTGTGTGCATCCAAAGTCTTGAGTTATATAGCAATTGCTTTAGGTTTGGAAGTAGTTTTAGATATAACTTGCTGTTACTACACACTTTCCTATTTCTCTGAAAGGTTGTGTCCACTGGAGAAAAACAAAGGGGAAATTGTCTCTGCTAAACAAATCAATGTTGTCAATTTAAAGCTGAGATAAAGACAAATTGTAGCTTATCTCCAGCATGCCTGCCCTGCAGCTTTCAGACCCTTTCACCAATTCAAACCCAACCAGTCTCACTTCCTTTTCCCATCTTGTGATTCATCCCACAGCTCTCCTCTTTGTCAGCCCATGGTTGTCATTTACTCCCCCTTTCCAAACCTCTATCCTAAGCAAATGGCTTACCAGTATATCTGTCACTTGCTCCCATACTATCAGCTTTATGCTACAAATCTTGATCTGCAGACTTTCTAAGCAGCTGCCCTCTGTCCAGATGTAGCAGCATTAGCAAAGGGCTAGCAGCACGCTAAGTTTCTCTTATAAAGTAGGCAACTTCTCAAAACTGCTTTCCTCCTTGTTGCCGTGTGTGTGTGTGTGTGTGTGTGTGTGTTGGGGGGAGGGGAAATGCAGTAGAGTTACAGATTATAAGTATCTTCCCCTATAAATAGCTTCTCCTTTGTCAATGTCTGTCCATGACATGAGCCAGTCCTGTAACAAGTGTTCATTCTCTTTAATCTCCAGTGCATTACAGAGATGACCAGTTGGATGAGTTTATCAAAAATATCAACACCCATCTACAGCCTCTCTTCATGGAGATCAGGAAAGGGATGAATGAGGATGATGGACAGCAGTATTATGCTTTGGTGTGTAAGAAGTGTGTTGTCTTTATGGTTTTCACTTCTGATGGTTGAGGGAAGACTGGGCAGAGTTTGAGCAGTTATCTTGTGGTGAAATAACCACATGCCCAGAACTATTAAGTGAAAAAAAAGTTGCATTTGTTTATCAAAGCAGTGAACAATTGACAAAACCAAGATCTGTGAGCTAACCTGGATATGCAGTCATCTGTTCAGATCTCCTGACATTTTTTTATTAGTGTCATAGTAAGCTTATGTTAACACTGCAATGCTACGTATGTCTAATAGCAGGAGCCTGAGATAGGTGCGCTTTTTGCATCTGTATAGCTGATTAATGTGCTGAATGAATGCTGTCAGATTGCAGGTTCTTGGAATATGCTATTAATCTCCCTGTTGCACTGTCTCCAGATTAACCTTGCAGAGACAGAGATCACCAGGATGGCATTCGATTACACAGAAACTGAATTGGAGCTGTTCAAGAAAACTGTGAGTACAACGTACCTTCAGTGCCTCATGGCACATGTTCAAATTTCACCCGCATCTGTGAAAGTTTAAGAGTTTTCTTTTGTGAAATTTCTTTCATTTTAATTAAAATTGAAGACACTTAAATCAGCAGTGGATTTTTAATCTTTTGGTTTGTGGTGAATTGTAGAAGTGAGAAGACTGTGGAACTCAAATCCACATCAGAATACTGAACTCTTTGAGACATCTTCCTGCTCTGGACATGTGACCCTTTCAGACCCTCCCTTTTGCAATGCCAAAATGTTGTAATAGTGAAAATTGTCAGAACTCTGCGTGTAGACTATTTCTACTGTACTTGCAAAGTACTTGATGTGGACAAAATAAATGGGAGCCATTCATTTAAACAGAGTTGTAGACAATCCAACAGCTTCCAGTTAACGGAAATGTTAAATCTTTGTTTTATTTAAAGGTTATCATTAAACAGGGTTGACTGTTTTCTCTATGTTAATATGTTGATGATGTTTCATTGCATTGGCTGTTCAGAGTCACACAAAGCCTTCATCTCGAGGCCAGTGTATTTCAGTCCAAACAAACTCCTTTAATCAGTCCCTGGTGTTAGGTAAACAAATAATGCACGTTAACAATCAGCCTGTCATTACTCATGAGTAATGGCTCAGGTGGCAGTAACAGAAAGTCTCACAACAACAACTTTAAGCTGGTGTTGTGAAATTTCTTTCTGTTTTTACCGCAAACCAACGCCGGCATCGCCACATCAGGTGGCAGTGCCAGTTTTGAGTTTCCATGTTGCTGCTTGTTTTGTTTGATTGATGGGAGAGGAATGTACCTGTCCTGCTTCTTGGTAGAATTGACTCCTAGGTTGTTGATGGCTGCCTGAGATAGTGTTGTGTGCATCTGACCTCTGCATTGCACATGTTGGATTAGGGAGAAAAGGGAAACCTCAACAATGGCCTGCTAACTAATATAAAACACTTGTGGATGTTAGAAATCTGAAATAGAAAATGTTGGCAAAACTCAGCAAATCAGGTAGCACCTGTTGAGAGAAAATAGAGTTAACATTTCAAGTCATAAGACTCTAAGGTCTGAAGAAGTCTCACTGGACTCAAAAAGTTAACTGTTTCTCTCTCCACAGATTCTACCAGACCGGTTGAGTTTTTCCAGCAATTTTTTTGCTTTTGCCTGCTAACTCTTGGTGGGTTGCAAGCAGTATGGCTGATTAGGAGTGGTTTCACATTGAGTTGCATTTACAGCTGTCTCTTTTCAGATGGACCTTGTTCTGGAGTCAGAAAATGGGATGGTCTCTTCTACAGACATCCTGAACTTGGCTGATCAACTGCAACCCAAGAAAATGAAGAAGAAAGAAGTGGAGCAAGTGCTGCTGCGGTTTGTGCAGGACAAGTGGCTCTGTGAGGCAGGTGACAGCAGAAACCATGCCATTTAATCAACAATACACTTTTGATGATTTTTTTTCCTGCCCCTTTATAATGAATGTTCTAGTGAGTTTGCTGTTCGCTTTTCCCTCCTTAGAATGATGGTGAGTATATTCTGAGCACTCGCTGCATTATGGAGCTGGAACAATACATTCGCAACATGTACCAAGACCTAGTGAAGGACTGCAACATCTGTCACAACATTACTATTCAGGTACCCATATTGTAACAGGTATGATGGGTGGGATGAAGGGGAGGTGTTCTGTATTGAAGATTTGTCCTTGCTTCTAGGGTAGGAGGAGATTAGATTTTTCATTCTGGTATGATAAAGCGATACATTGGACAGTCATTCTCAAACTGGTTCTCCTTCCTCTGATGCAGCTGAAGAATCTAGTGGGGCAGCACTGGACCTACTTGATCACTGCTGACAATGCTTCCTTTGACCTTAACTTCTAAATGGCAAGTGCTATGCAGAATCATGATGGTCTGTGCATTTATTTGAAACAGACAGTGGTAGGCAAGCTGAGTGTAAGAAAAATCCAGTGATCATGCGTCTCAGTTGGGAAGCTAAGTTGGGACTTCCAACTTAACTATGTTTCTGGTCTTTGATTGCCATTCAGGCATCTTCCCCATGGCTGGTGACTGCTTTGCAGGCACCAACAGCTAGATTGAAAGGTGAGAATAGGGGCTGGGCTACTGTGGTGAAATGTTGGGAAAGGGGATGATTGTGTATGGGGGCTGGATTGCTAGTGGCAGAAGAGGGGCTGATTACTTTGTGTGGGGTGGAGTGGGGTTGATTTACAGGGTGTTTAGGGGAGTTGTACGACAAATGGCACTGAGTCTGGATTTAGGTGAAGTTAGCAAATCTTAGACATGCAGGAGAATACTTAAGTGAACTGAAGCATCTCAAAGAGCAGTTGCAGCTAGTCAGGTTGTTTTACCTAAGACTTAGTGGGAAAGTATAGAATGTGAGGAAAACAAAATACAACTTGAAAACAGCTTGGGTTTATTGGAAATAAAGGCTCCATCTTTAGCAAAACCCATCTAGGAAAACAGTAGATGTATTGGTCAATCAGTGGGATTGCAAGGGAAACAGCTTTCAATAAACATAACTCACTTTATAATTTATGTTAGTTGTATTAACTTTTTAATCCTCACATCAAAGTGAAATGGGACTGATTACAGTGTAGGGTGGGGTGAGTCTTCTATCACGAGGGAGAGCTTGGCTGAAACCTCACAATTACATATATTTTTACAAAGTACTTTAAAACCACACATTTTCAAATTCATATGACATTTATATACACTGATCTATAATACACAAACTGCAATGATTATAAACTGAATACTACTATGCTTGTTTGAGATGGTTTTGTTTTTACTGGCATTAATTTTCAGGAGTTAAAATGGTGTATGGTTAGAAAATAAAGGGCCTCGCTAAAATGCTCTGTCAGAGTTGGTGCAGACTCGATGAGCTGAATGGCCTCTGCCTGCATGGTAGGCAATCTGAAAGTATCACTGCCAAAGATTCAGGCCACTCAACTGAGCCACTGCGTAAGTCTCTACCTTAGTGTTGTCTTTGTTATGTCAGCTGTTCTATTACATTTCCTTAAACTGTGTTTTGCTTCAAGGGTCAAACCTGTGAGGTTTGTGGAGCCAAAATTCATTTCCCGTGTGCGGCGAAATATTTCCGAGGTCGGGGCGATCCTTGCTGTCCAAAATGTAGGCAGTTCTGGCCCCATGAGATTCCAGGTAAAACTTGTTTAATCAACAAGATGTACAAAATACATCATCATTAATTAGTCCTGGTCACAGCCCACATCTAATCCACCTAATAATAGCTGGAATCCTCGAGGTCAGAAAATTGAATTGTTTCCAAAAGTTTGAGTGGGGGAAATATTTATTGTGTCCCAATTTTAATATCTGCTTTCAATCACATGGTCCTTAGAACGCAACAAAATGAAAGCTGCAGTTTATTTGTATTCACTGTACCATCTGTTTCTGTTCTGTAAATATGTTAATATCGGAAGTCTGGAGTATCGGATCTGTGGCCAACTGCTGAGAGCACTGAATAATGTGTTTGCTTAATTCATAGAAAATATGGATCAATAGCAACTGATTAGATGGTTTCACTTATCCAGTTTTTTTTAAGCCTGTAACTGAAAATATTTTACTGAATTATGCCTCCAATCTAAAGTTCAAAGAGATCACAGACTTCCTTACATCTTTCTCTAGTTCTTCTATCTCTCATCTTGTCCACTGAGCTCACCTTGTCCTTAAGATTTTTCTGCTCCCTTGCCCCTATCACTGACCACTCCACTTCCAATTCTGGTCCCATGTTTGCTGATATTGTTACTAGTTCTAAGAACAAGAATGCTGATAAAGTGCAGCAGATCAGGCAGCATGTGGAGAGAAAAAGAGCTTTTGTCAGAATTGCAGAAAGATAGCAATGTAGGAGTTTTTAGTGGAAAGTGGGAGGGGGGGGCAGGAAAAACAAAGGAGTTGGTCTATGATAGAGAACACAGGAGAGATTAAAAAAGATTTCAAGATGCTACTGTTGAGAGTGAAACAAAAAGTGTGTGCAAATGAGGCATGAATTTATACATAAATCATCCAGCTATAACATGGTATCAAGAAACAAGACATATGAAATGGAGGCAGAGGTTATGATTTAAAGTTGTTGAATTCAATATTGAGTCCAAAAGATTGTAGAGTGCTGCTTTTTGAGCATGTGTTGAGTTTCTGAAAGACTGTAGCATGCCATATTGTTATTGGAGAAATTCCAGGATTTTGACTCAGCAACAGTGAAGGAACTGCAAAGTGATATCCTCTAAGGATATACCCTTGGCCCACTCTTATTTCTCATCTACAAATGGTCTCCTACACTGAGATTTTGTGATTCTGCTAATTGATTGATTGGTTTGTAATTTGCAATTTTCTTATTTGACTGGTAGTGCTACATTTAAAAGTCTAGTCTTGCTGCTGCTATTTCTTTCAGCACATCAGGTCCTGAGATTTTGCCAGCTTTTTACCTCAATCTTTTCTGATGCTGTTTATCTTTTGATAAGTTCCTCACTTTAAGCTACTTGTAAAAATGACCTTTTCCCCCCCCAATATCATCTTCATTCCTGTGTTTATTTCAGTTGTGTGTTATGCTAATGCTCAGTCTGTCTGTTTTGCAAAGCAATTGTAATTGTTAGCATCTTCACCCAGATGTGAGCAGAACTGAGCAATCCATGCCCCCTCCATCTTCCACACCAAAGGTGCAACGTCGATATCGTGAATGAGCTGCAGAGAAATAAAGCAGCAAAGGATAATGAAGAAAATGGAAGGACAACTCCACTTGGATGTTCTATAATCTTTGTTTTATAGTTATTATGCAGCCACTTATTTGACCCTCAGCAGTACTGGGCTAGATACTGGGGATGTGAAGTAATGGCTAGTCTTGCAATCTCCACTGAAGTTCATTTTGGAGAGCAAGGTTCAGCATGAGAATGAGAAAAAAATCTTGTTTTCATAATGCTTCATTGTTATTAAATAAAATGTAAACTTCTTTTAAAAATGTTTTTTTTCTCTCCTCAAACCTCAGACAACAACTCTAGGGCACTTAAACTACACAAGAACAATTCTACCTACCTGAATGTACAATGTGAATTTGGTGGAGAGGAAAAATATGCTCTTAGTTTTTAAGCCTCCAGTGGCTGGGTGAATGTCCTTCTCTATGATCTATTAAACTGTTAACAACCTAGGTAAGGTTTAATTAAAGTCAAACAGGCAGATAATATGCTGTAACTGCAGTGAGTGAACAGTTGTGGAAATTGGAGGGTTTAACAGTGGAGTGTGTGTTTCCAGGACACTTTCAGGAAGGAGTTATATAGAAGATTGGAGACTTAGTCCTTGACTGGTATTGCAACATTTGCAACACCTGGCTGGTCAAAGACATCTAGCAGAAGAGGAACTTTAAGTGCCAAGGATCCATTTGTCACAGTAAAACATCATTCACAGCTCTGTAACTGGTTTTTGTATCAAAATTAAAAGCAAACCAGTGACCTGTATTCTAGGTTTAGAAAATGTAGCAATATTAGATTATCTTCCAGCATTCTTTAGTTGCTATAACAGTTTGCAAATATAACCTCATTATTTACAAAAGGGATGAAAGGAAGCAAGGAATTATAGACCTGTTAATCTAGAAATGCATTTTGCATAGGGACAAAGTAAGAGGTCACTTAAGCAAAGTCAACATGGTTTAAAGGGTAAGAAATCATGCTTGATGAGAGTTTTCTTTAGGGTTGGTAATTGAATTGAACCAAATGGGGCTTGACAGGGTAGATGTTGGAAGTATATTCCCATCTGGGAATTCTAGAACATGGGTGCATAGTCTGAGAACTGGAAACATGGCACTCAATGGCACATATACCTTTGCTCAGTTGTGTTAACTCAACATGATTACAATTACTTAACTCTTAATCATAGAATCCCCCTACAATGCAGGAGGCCATTTGGCCCATCGAGTATATGCTGGCCACATAGACAACATCCATTGCCCTATCCTCATCAATCATCAACTTTGTCATTTCTTCAAAAAACTCAATCAAGTTAGTGAGACATGATCTCCCCTTCACAAAACCATGTTGCCGCTTGCTAACACATCCACTTATTTCCAAATGGGAGTAAATCCTGTCTCGAAGAATCCCTTCCAATAATTTCCCTACCACTGATGTAAGGCTTACCGGCCTGTAATTACCTGGATTATTCTTGCTATCCTTCTTAAACAAAGGAAGGACATTGGCTATTCTCCAATCCTTTGGGATCTCCCCTGTAGCTAGTGACGATATAAAGATTTCTTTCCAGGCCCCAGCAATTTCCTTCCTCGCCTCTCTCAGTATTCTAGGGTAAAACCCATCAGGCCCTGGGAACTTGTCTAGCTTAGTTTCTCAAGAACCCCAATACCACCTTTTTGATCTCAATATGACTCAAACTATCTACACGCCCGTTCCCAGACTCATAAGTAGACAACATCCATTACCTGCCCTCAATCGTCTTTGTCACTTCCTCAAGCAACTTCAAGTTTGTGAAATACTACCTTCCCTGCATAAAGCCATTTGCCTAATGCAAATAAGTCCATGTTTGCTAAATATAAGCAAATCGTGTTCCTAAGAATCTTTTCCATTAATTTCTCTACCACTGATGTAAAGCTCACCAGCCTGTAATTTCCAAGATTATCCCAGCTGCCCTTAAAGGAACAACACTGGTTATTCTCCAGTCCTCTGGGACCTCTCCTGTGATGAAAGAGAATACAAACATTTTGTATAGTTTCCTCCCTCAGTATCCAGGGATAGATCCCATCAGGTCCTGGGATTTGTTTACCTTAATGCTTTTCAAAACACCTAACACTTTCTTACTTATATTGACATGCCCTAGAATATCAACATACCCTTTTCTGGACTCACTTCCACTATGTCCACCAATGCAAAGAATTCATTAAGGATGTTTTATGGCTCCCTTCAGCCCCCTAACTCCTTGTTCAAGTTTCTCCCTGCTTTCTTTATATCCTTCGAGGGCACTATCTGTCTTCGGTTTCCTAAGCTTTACACGTGCCGCTTTTTTCTTTTCGATGAAGCTCATAATTTTAAGGTTCCCAAATCTGAAAGACATACTGGTTAGGTGGATTGGTCATGCTAAACCGACCCCAGTGTCAGGGGGATTAGCAAACAGGGCCTGGGTAGGACTGTGCAGAATTGATGGGCCAAATGGCCTCCTCCTGCACTGCAGGGATTCCACAATTCTTACCATCCTTATCCTTCATTTTCAACTGACAGATGTGGATTTACTCACAAACAACCGCTCCCAATCTATATTCCCCAGTTCTTGCCTAATATTGTCAGAATGAACCTTTCCCCAATTTAGTACTTTCATCCAAGGATTACTCTTATCCTTATCCATAAGTAACTTAAAACTATGGAATTCTGGTCACTGTTCCCACTGAAACTTTGATCATCCTATCCTGCGCCGCTGCTGCCCCCCCCACAAACCAAGCCCCTGGCACTAAGGGAGTCCTAGTCAATATGGAGAATCAAAATCACTCACCAGAACAACCCTGCTTTTCACATTTTTCCAAAATCTGTCCACATCTGTTCCTCCACTTGCTGCTGACTGATGGGAAGCCTGTAGTACAATCCCAAAGTGACTGCACCCTTCCTAGTTGAGCTCCATGGCCTGGCTGGATGAGTGCTTCAAGATGAAGGGAGTGAACAGAAGAATAAAATTCTGTGATTGAGGCCAGAGAACACCAAATAACAAAATGATTCAAAAGTCAAAGTAGTAATGGGTATAGTAAAGAAGGAAAGGTTAGATCTAGATGAGTTGTGAATGGCTACATAAAAACTATCTGAATGCAAACTGAAGGGATAAAGAAGCAAGCTAGCAAAGAAAACATTGACAAAATGGATGTGACAGTTATAATCTAAATTTGTTGAATACAGTATCAAGTCCAGAAGGCTGTGGAGAGACAAAACACCTTATTCCTTGGAGCTTGAGTTGAGCTTCACTGGAATAATGCAGCAGACCATGGATAATAAAGTTGAAGTGAGAACAAGGGGATAATTAAAGTGATAAGAGACAAAGCTCAGGATCATGCTTGCAGACTGAAAGGAGGTGTTCTGCAAAGTGGTCACCTAGTCTACATCCGGTATTCCCAGTATAAGGAAGACCATATCGTGAACAGTCAATACATTAAAGTGAAACAAATACAAGTAAATCATTATTTTATTCAGAAAAAGTTTGGAATCTTGGATGGTGAGAAGGGAGGAGGTATTAGCAGTGAATGAGTAGACCAAGGTGTCACAGTCAACAGTTCCTTCAGACTGCTAATAGGTGACAGAAGGAGAAGATGTCTTTGGTGCTTGCATCACACAAGCCAAAGAAAATGGAGAAGGAGGGTATGTTGTATACAGAAGCTGGTGGGGTGGAAGGTGAGGATATCATAGTTCTGGGTGGGAGGGAGAGAGCAGTACCACACAAAATGGATCAGGCACAGTGGAAGGTCCTGTCAACCACGCTGGGTAGGAATCCTTGGTTGAACAAATAGTGAGACGCATGTAAAATGAGTCCTTACAGGTTTCATCTAATTTCTGTTTATAGTTCTGTTTATCTTTGGACTATTTAATGTTTATTTGCTCAGACTAATTGATTTTATTTTTACTCAAAGATAAGTGAACAGGGCACAGAGTGTAACAGTAATGAACTCAGATGTCTATTGATCAAGTATTTATACCAGGGCCTGTTAACACTCCTGCCCTCCTTACTCAAAGACAAGATCTCTCTGGCATTCATACCCTTGCCACAAACCACACACAAGATTTCTGATTTAAAATGGCTTCATTATTACAGACAAACTGAGTCAGAGACTAAGCTGAGAATCTGGAGCTCACTGGCAGCATCAACTATAATCTACAGGATTGAAACACAGCTTGAAAGGGACTGGGGCCAAAGATTTCTCATCCACATTGATTAATGAGTGATGCCTACACTATATGGTCTGGAGACAATGAGAATGACAGCAAGAAGGAAAAAGAGGTGCAATTCTGAACAGAACTGCTTGGACTGAATTTCGACATCCCCCAAACTCCTCCATTTTTTCACTTGCAGCAGTTTATTTTCATTTTTGGGATTCATTTATTGCCCATTCCTAACTGCCTTTACAAGACAAGTGGTGAACTGCCTTCTTGCACTGCCATGGTCCATGTAGTGCAAGCACATCCACAGTGCTGTTAGGAAGGGAATTCTAGGATTGTAACCCAATGACAGTGAAGGAATGGTGATATAGTTCCAAGTCAGAATGGTGAGTGGCTTGGAAGAGAACTTCCAGGTGGTGGTCTTTTATGTGTCTGTTGCTGTTGTGCTAGGTATTATTCCAACCAGCAGTTGCCTCAGCATCTCCCCCAAGTGAACAACCAACTTGTGTGAAGTAAGAAGAGTGAGTGTGGGCTCACCCATGAGGTGTATTATCATGGTTCAGCCAAATCCTGACTTCACCCAACATTCTCAAATGCACAAACCGTTCCAAGACAACAATCAGGGACCAGGAATCCTAACTATTTCTACAACAATGCCACAACACAAATTTAGTCAGTCGCCAGACGTTCTCTCATTCAGTTCCAAGTTAAGCACAGAACTGAATACTGAACTGCTGGGTCCAAGAAATCAGTGTTCCACTGAAAAAGCAGGCCTCAGGCTCTGCATGCAATGTTTCTGAGAGAGCAGAAACATACCCACATTTGGCACCAAGTGTCAGTGCGACACTGCTTTCAGTTTAATCCTTTCTGTCCTATACAGTGGAAGAAACAAAACTCAGTTATAAAGTTAAGGAACACATGTTATTTCTTGGTGAATCACACAATGAGATTGCAGTTCTGTGGCCAGTTACTGTTCAAAGTCAGCTCACCAAGTGGTGATATCACTTGTTCGTCTCCAAAACAAAAGTTCAACTCGGCACAAATTAAGAAGGAATTTTGGACGTCTCAGAAACATCCCAGAAGGCTTCATTAGTGATAGTTGGAGAATTACAATGGCCCTACAGCACACTGCAAAATCCCACAAAACAGTAGTGAGACAAATGACCCAATTAATCAGCTGATTAAGATTAGGGGAGAACACTGATCGTTGGACAATGCCAGAGATCTTTTATATTTACGCAAGCTGGGAGATGATTTGATTTCTTGGCCAAAGGATATTCCAGCTGGTACTGACATTGTTTAAACTGGAATGGAAAAAGTAATCACTGTGGAAGAGAGACTTGACAGGGAACTCTTCAGCATATGGTGCTAATGCCAAAAAGAACCAAACAAGGAGCACTTTATTGGCCAGAATTATCTCCCAGTATTATGTACTTCCATTGGAGGGTGCCAAAGAAGTTCTCTACATTTAAACACATCTCTTCTTCCAAGAATATGACATTCTCCTTTCATTGGCCTGCAAGAATGTTTTGCAGCTTGCTCTGGACCCTTTAGCAGCTGTTTGCAGACGTGACTGAAGGGAGATTTGCTGTCAGTCCTGGGAGAATCTCTTCTGATCTTTCACCCTCACATGTTAAGAGCAGATCAAATGAACTGCACTTGGCTGTGGTCTGGTCCGATGAGATGTGGTTTAATCTGAGGGGAGGGTCAGCAGCTGCATAAAGAAATTCACTTTTTGATCAATAGCAGCTTAATGCTCAAAACATGTACGTGATGTAAAACAGTCTCTTAACCATCATCCTCTGTCCTTCTCTTCCTCAGAATTGCTCACGTCCTTTTTCATTTTTGTTCGTTTTTGCTCATCTTTCGGTCTCTGGCTATCTTTCCCAATCAGTGTGATACACTCTCAACATTGCTCCCTTCTGTTGCTTTCCCTTTAGCTTTCTTATTGTCTCTATTCTTCCTTCTCTCTCCAACTCTCAGTTAGTCTCTCTACGGTTGGTTGTAGGAATTTTCTACTGTCACATTTAGTTCTAGGATTGAGAAACTGTCCACAACTCAGTGACCCACACTCAAACCATTCCAGATAAAAATGGTCAGGTCCACCAGAAGCTGACAGAAAAGCTAATATCCAGTGATCTCACGTAATGCCAGTACTTCACCGGGATAAACAGGACCTCTCCTGGTCTCAGTGTGCATTCCTGGAAATCAGCCAATTCAAATTCCGGAAAATTTACCAAATCTGGGTTCTCAACATCCACCTGAAAACAACAGAAATATTGATAACCTGGAGCTGAGATCAGAGAATTAGCCCAATCCCGTCAGAAGAACGCACTCACAGTTAATAGGATCAAACAACTTGGATAAATTGATTAGCGTAGGGAGAATGAAAGATTGGTCACTGTCCACTTACCCACTCCCTGACAGTGAGGGTGAACCAGACATTTTGCAACACTATGTGACTTTGAACTGAACTTCCGACCCCATAGTTATTTCCATCACCAAGTTTGCATCAACCCAAATGATATCAGTTCTCTCCAACCACCACAGTCCATATTTTACAGAACCTCTCCCCACAACTCAAAGTTGCTCTCTTACCTGACTGGTATTGTACAGTAGCTGTGTCGGATGAGGATGCAGCTTTGCAGTTTGTTCTGGGGAATACAAACGGATGTATTTATGCCCCACCACCTACCAGAGAGAGAGAGAATGTTTAAAGTTTCTCATACAGATAAAAGCACTCTTCCAATAGATTGTTTTACCAACTCTGTTCCAATTCTTACTGGTGTCAACAACTGCCCCTCAGACCTAACATAAATAATTATTTTTCATGTATACATTCAGGCAGAAGGTGTGCTCGTGTGTACCACACACGCAATCACACGAGACAATTCTGAAAAAAATTCCAGCTAAATCAACAAATTTCCCTTGCTTTGCTAGGATGTGATTCAAATGATGCTATCTCTTGCAGATTAATTTCTAATCCCTCTAGGATTCATTAAATGAGAATAATTCCAATTAGGTACACATTCAACATCATTCTAACAAACTCTCCATTACCATATAACAGGCCTGTCCCCAAACCAGACTGAAGTTTTATTTAAGTCTACAGTCCCCTAAAAGGACTTCTACATGACACACTGAATGGCAGCGCTTGCATCACAGAGCTCCCCTCAACAGGTAAGATCTGACTGGACATTAAGATTCGTGGCAGCCTCACATGACAGGCAGACAGGAATAGACTAGTGTTTACAAAAAACTAAACACAGTCATTTCTTTGATGATATCCGGCTTGCAGCAGTGTGGAAAGCAACCACTGCCCAGAGCAAGCTAGTGTCCAGTAAATCATCTGGTTCAAAAAGTAGTAGTGAGTCCTCTAAATAACACAGTGCAGATCATACAACTTGATTTAATACTAAGGAATCCCAGATCTCCCTTGCATTTCACTTCTACCTACAGTATACAGACTTTTAAATCCTGAGTATGGCGTCACTTAATCAATACTGCCCTATCCTATATCTTTATATACGACAGGGCAGTCACCATGTTACTCCTAGTTCAGCAATTCTGTTACATAATTCTGGGGTTTTGCATGCACTGTCCAGCTAAGATTTTCATCCAGCTTTTCATCATCTGCAAACAATCCCTATACCAGTCCCATTCTCTTTACCAGACTCTGTCCTCTCTCTCTTCTGTCATTAATTAATTTAAAAGCTATTCTCCATCTCATTTTAACCGTGGTTCTGCTCCCAGCTACAAGGTATAGGCTGCATCCCTGGATCCTGACCATAACCTGGACCTTAACTGAGATCGCTCACCATACACTGGCCTTTACAATGCTGCTGTATATTTGCAGAATCAGCTGACGTTGTTCCTTTACTAACTTGTGTCAGGAAGTTGTGCTGTGGGTCCTGGTGCAAAGGAGAAATTGTTCCCATTGGTCCAAACCAGGCATTTATAGTAATCTCATCTTCATCTCCAGCTCCTAGACAACAGTAATCTGGTATATCAATATCCTGCCGTAACTCTGGGATCTGTGAGAAAGAAAAACTTAATGGCACCGACGGGACAGGCAGTCGAGAGGCACCAACGGGACAGGCAGTCGAGTGGCACCAACGGGACAGGCAGTCGAGTGGCACCAACGGGACAGGCAGTCGAGTGGCACCAACGGGACAGGCAGTCGAGTGGCACCAACGGGACAGGCAGTCGAGTGGCACCAACGGGACAGGCAGTCGAGTGGCACCAACGGGACAGGCAGTCGAGTGGCACCAATGGGACAGGCAGTCGAGTGGCACCAACGGGACAGGCAGTCGAGTGGCACCAACGGGACAGGCAGTCGAGTGGCACCAACGGGACAGGCAGTCGAGTGGCACCAACGGGACAGGCACGACCCACAGTTGAGTGGCACCAACGGGACAGGCACGACCCACAGTCGAGTGGCACTGACGGGACAGGCACGACCCACAGTCGAGTGGCACCGACCCTCAGTGAGACCATGCCACAATTTCCAAGTCTTGATGCTTGGGTGTGAACAGTTTCAGACTCAAGTCTGATGTTTTTGGTGGTCAAAGCCTGGCAACCTCACTGTCTCCTTGCAGAGAGCGTGTGTGTGATTAGAGACTGCTGGTGCCCACAGAATTACTTTGGTACTTAAGAAAGTAACTGTGTGAAGGCATGGAAGGAACTGTATAAAAATACAAAGGAACAAACACAAAGATAAACTATGACAGGAAATGGTGCTGAGCCACTGGATCAGTCTCATTCCATGATGTGAAGGGGCAGAGAAAGTGCCTCACCTGTTCAAATAGTTGATGCTGAGCTAGATATCCGATGGGATTTGGCTCCTCCTGTGGCAGGGGGAGAGAAATCAGTAAATATAAAATATACATTACAGAATGGCCAAATAACACAGCATGGATCACACATGCCAGCAGCTCTGCACATACTCAGTCAGCTGAGATCCTCATTTAGACATAAGTTCCAGAACACTAATTACCTTGACTAAACATTATGAGGATGCTCGAATGATTGCACCAACACTGAAAACTCTGCAGACACAGAGAAAAAGTACCTGATAGTTCCAAATGTGTTCGTAGATGATTCCCATTTACGTAGAACAAGTTTTAAAAAATTCACTAAGACCCGTGGTTAAACTGTGGGTGAGAATTGCCTGGTGTTCAAGAACTCCAGAAGAATTTGTGGCATTTGTGCGAGGCTGGAATTTATATGGTTATAAAATCATTCTGCATTTACACTTCAATGCTGTCCAAGACAGAATTACACCTTGGAGCAGAGGTCAATTGAGCAGAAGGATAAATGTGAAAGAGAAGCAGAGCCAAAACCATCAATGGGGAGCTGGAGTTCAGAAAGGTTTGCAAAGCACGATGCTGAGCCAGAAGGTTACAGGATGAAAATTCTAGAGATCAGGACATGAGTGTGTAATGAGTGAGCAATACAGAGTAGATTTTTCAGAAGGGCTGGAATGCTGTAAGAGACTACTGGAGAAAAGGCATTTAAGTCTTGAGATGACAAAGGCATGGGCTAGGTCAAGTGTTATTATCTGTAATTCGAGTAAATAAGTGTCTTGGCAATGTGAGGAGTCCACACTCTGAAGCTTTTCAATGAACAACTCACTTTCAAAATCTACAAATTCTGCACAAAGAGCTCATTAGTTGAGCCAACATTCCCCAAGTTCAGAAAAGTAATATGTGACTGATAACATTCTATTGCAAATAGCATGGATACACGTAATTGACGTTGAAAATTATTGTGGGGGGAACATGTTTTGAAATCGAAAGACTAACCTGAGCCAAAATATACTTTTCAATGAATTCATCGACAGTCATCAGAGTCTGAGACCATTGCTCATCGGTGTAACGAGAGCCCAGCTCCACTGGCACAGTGCGACAGCCTGCGATGTCACGGATGTAATCCACACTGTGGAGAAGGCAGTCAATTTCTTTATAAAAATCTTCCAGGAAAAATTTAAGTCAAACTTCATTGCTGGGAATACTTATTGTCTGTTAACAGAATAAATACTCCCAGGATAGGTACAACACAGGTTAGATACAGAGTAAAGCTCTCTCGACGCTTTTATCTGTCCATCACTGGAGAACAGTCACCTCTATGTGGAGTGATGCTGAACCTATAAGTTTCTGATTGTGATAGACTTGCTACACCACCACATCTGCGTGCCCGCCCCCCGGCATCTGAATTAAGCAGGCACTTCTATTCCATCAGCCCAATTCAGAATACACCTCCTAGAGTGAAAAGTTACTGTTTAACCCAATACACTACATGGTCTTTGTTCCACCTTCTGAATTCTCTCAACACTGTTCAAGGACAACAGTGAATGTTTCATTGCACCTACTGCTTTGCTTGGATTGAGTGAATCAGGATATTGTTAACAGAAGAAAAATTACAGGATTGTTGTTACCATGATACATGGCATCATTACATTGTAAGGTTACTGCAGATAGGGTAATTATTGCTCATTAATCAAACTCCTACCCAAAAAGGCTCCCAAAGGTGCACGGCACACAGCTTCCTGATAAATGTCTTTTACATCTTAACACTGGTTCCGAATTAGTGGTGCATCATTGCAATAACATCCCATTTTACTCATTTAACATTAAGGATGGAGCTTGCTGACAGTTTATCTAATTTTTAGGACGCTGAAATTTTTAATTGCCTAGGGTTGGCAATTATTACCTACCTCCATTTGCAATCCCGCACAGCAGGCCAGTGATCAACAATGCCCTCTAGTATGACAGGTTTCTGTGGAATGAGATACTGGGCTCTGAAATGTTCCAGTGAAGGGCATCGGACTCTTGGAACTGCCACTGAAGTTCTGATTTCTTGTATCACTGGAACAACACTTGGCTTCTGGAAATGCAAAATCAATTATACTTTTCAATAACTTTGCAACTTGTCAGCAATTATTGTTAACTCCATGCTTTGATTTCTGCCAAATTCCCTGTAATTTATTGGGAATGCCCCAAGTGACCAGCTGAGGCCAGATTTATCCATTCTTCAGATTTTCCTTTTCATAGGAATACAGGAATCACTGGATGGATAAAGATCAAAGTTCATCAAATTCTACCATGCTTGTCATTGAATGATGCAACAATTGCCTTACTGACTAAACGTAACTATCAATCTTGATCAATTAGTCTTTAACAGATTCAGACATGAGATGAGGGCTGTGGAAAATCAGTCATTGAACATGTTTAAAGCAGAGACTTGACAGATTTCTAAATATCACTGAGGTAAAGGGATATGAGGATGAAGTGGATGATCGGTCGTGATCGTATTGAATGGTGGAACAGACTTGTCAGACTGAATGGCTCTTATGTTCCTAAAATCCCTGATATTGCTCCTCCCTGTTAAGAGTTTTGCAAACCAGTGGTCCAAAATCACATGTATCTTCCAAACATACAACATTCATCACACTCCTATCTTGCAGGCACTGTTTCTCACTAGCCTGAGCTCTTGCAAACTCCTACAAATTAGGAGTAGGAATCGGCCACTCAGTCCTTCAAGCCTGCTATGCCCAATAAGATCATAGCTGCTCTGATTTAACTTCAACTCCACATTCTGCCTACCTCGATAACCTTTCACCCCTTTTATCAAAATCTATCTACCTCTGCCTTAGAAATATTCAAAGACTCTGCCTCCACAGCTTTTGAGGAAAAAAGAGTCCCAAAGACTCTCAATCCTCAGAAAAATTTCTCCTGATTTCTGTCTTAAATGGACGACCATTTAAACCATGACCCCTAGTTCTAGATTCTCCCACAAGGGGAGAATGTACTTTCCACACCCACCCTGTCAAGTCCCCATAGAATCTTGTATGTTTCAATCAAGTTGTCTCTCACTCTTCTAAACTCCATAAGATACAAGTTCAGCCTGTCCAACTGGAATTAGGGGAACACCATCAGGAATCTTTCTGAGTTGCCCATTTACAGTAGCAGGGCATCTGACATGGTTGTTTCTCCCTGTGATTTCCTGGTCTCAGCCACACAATCTGGGAGTACATGAAATGGGAGTGATGTGTCCCAGGACCTGAAAGAAATCTTAAACTATTTATTAGGGTACCAGATCAGAAACCCTAAGGTATATAATGAAGCCAGCTAAGACCCCAACAATTTTCTATTTTGACATTAGTATGAAGATAAGGCAGTTCTCTCTGACCACAATTCTACTGACGCACTGGGAACCTTTTATCAAAACAAACTGTATTTAACAGCACAATTTAATCATAACAAATGAATTAGCTTAACCTTTAATCACTGAACAAGTTACAATTCTTAACTGCTAACCAATCACTACAAGTTCCAATCAAGCAATATTTCTCTGATAGACTCAAACCTCTTTCTAAAATTAGTTAGTAAAGACAGGTATACTTGCTTTTTTTTGTGTTACAGGCTTTGGAGCTTTCAGAATGCCTTTGAAGAGAGGGAGACACTGCTTTCTTCAGGCAGCTCAGGCAACAACTTCGTATTTTAAAAAGGGAACTGAAAGTCTCTTACCTGCGAGCTTAGTTCCTTCCATTAACCACATGACTGTCAATCAATCTAGTCTAAAATCCCAGGTGAACTTAAAGACACAAAAGGTTCATTAGCTCTAGAAAGTAACACATTCCTAGGTAAAATCAATTATTAGTTTGTTTTCTTAGCATCTGCTACATGTTTATGAGACAAATTGACTCCTAAAGTATATCACATAAATATATCAAAATAGCACAGTATCATTACACCATGTAAAACAAATTTGAAATTAATATCACTGAACCAAAAAATGGCTGTCACAAGTCAGCTATATCTGGAATTGTACAATGACCTTTAAAGCATTATATGATTGCAAAGGAGATGTACTGATATGTTGCTCATGGGCTTTCATACCTGGGAGTGTCAAGGTCAATTTCAAAAAGGAAGTATTGAAAGAAACGTGATGCTATTTGCATCTTTACTGGTGTAGCTCGCAAGCAGAATCCAAGGTTCTACCGAGCCAACAGCTACCTGCAACAGGGTAACTAATATGGATTGGGCGCCGCACCTGCGCAAGGATATTTTGGCCCTGGAGGGAGTGCAGAGGAGGTTTACTAGGCTGATACCGGAGTTGAGGGGATTGAGCTATGAGGAGAGGCTGAATAAACTAGGCTTGTACTCGTTAGAGTTTAGAAGAATGAGGGGAGATCTCATTGAGACGTATAAGATGATGAATGGGATGGATAGGATAGAGGTGGAGAGACTCTTCCCGCTCAAAAAAGACAGTAGGACTAGGGGGCACAGCCTCAAGATAAAGGGGAGGCGGTTTAGAACGGAGTTGAGGAGGAACTTCTTCACTCAAAGGGTGGTGAATCTCTGGAATTCTCTGCCCGTTGAAGTGGTGGAGGCTGCCTCGCTAAATATTTTTAAGAAGCGGGTTGATGGGTTTTTGATAAGAGAAGGGATTGAGGGTTATGGGGAGAGGGCGGGAAAGTGGAACTGAGCCACGACAGATCAGCCATGATCTTATTGAATGGCGGGGCAGGCTCGAAGGGCTAGATGGCCTACTCCTGCTCCTATTTCTTATGTTCTTATGTTCTTATAATAACTCTTTCAGAGGCTAATGGTGGAACATTATAAGCCAGCAAACAAAAGCCAGAGTCAGGCTCCAGATAAATGTCCCTTACTGAACACAGTGGAAGGTGGTCACATGACTTGAGTGACAATTTTGTAATACATAACAAAAAAAACATAGAATATCTCCACATACAGTTGAGAACTCAGAAGCAGAGCAGTCTGCTGATTTAACTCCAGCCTGCAAACATCCAACAGCAAGCAGGACTTCAGGCTGACCAAGCAGCCTGCAATAAGCCCTCCACAAAGCTTGTTTATCTGGAAGTCACTGGCCACTACTGCCAAGTAGGCCAAGTCTCTGAATATCAACCTTATCTCTCTGCCTTCAGTCAGAAACTTGCCTAAACTGGAACTTTAGAGAGAACCGCCTCTGGATTTGAACATTCTAGTTTCTGGCAATCATGTGAACTGATATCTATTTCTGTTCTTTTCACTATTAAGTTATTCATAGTTGTAAAACTCCTCTTTCCTATCCCCTTATTGTATACTTGTACACGTGTGAAGCTGCAATCATCCACTCTCCCACATCCCCCTTACCCTCCAATTACATTGAACAATAACACGAGGTCTAAGACAAGAAAACACCATGAATATAAGAACTTGGGGCAGGATTAGGCCATCTGGCCCATCAAGTTACTCTGCCATTCAATATCATGGCTGTTCTTTTCGTGGACTCAGCTCCACTTACCTGCCCACTCACCATAACCTTTAATTCCTTTACTGTTCAAAAATCTATCTATCCTTGCCTTAAAATGATCTTAAAAGCATTCAATGAGGTAGCCTCAACTGCTTCACTGGGCAGGGAATTCCACAGATACACAACCCTTTGGGTGAAGAAGTTCCTCCTCAACTCAGTCCCAAATCTGCTTCCGCTTATTTTGAGGCCATGCCCCCTAGTTCTAGTTTCACCTGCCACTGGAAGCAACTTCCCTGCTTCTATCCTATCTACACCGTTCATAATCTTATATGTTTCTATAGATTGCTCCTCATTCTTCTGAATTTCAATGAGCATAGCTCCAGTCCACTCAGTCTCTCCATACGAGCCAACCCTCTCAACTCTAGAATCAATCTAGTGAATTTCTGTGCACCCCCTCCGGTGCCAATAAGGAGACCAAAACTGTATACAGTACTCCAGGTGTAGGCTCACCAGCATCTTATGCAGCTGTAACATAACCTCGCTGTTTTTAAACTCCATTTCTCTAACAATGAAGGACAAAATTCCATTTGCCTTCTTAATTACCTGCTGCATCTGCAAACCAACTCCTTGTGATTCTTGCACAAGGACATCCAGGTCCCTCTGCTCAGCAACATGCTGCAATTTTTTTAGCATTTAAATAATAATCCATTTGGGTGACCTCACATTTACCAACATTGTACTCTATCTGTCAGACCCTTGCCTACTCAGATTATCTATATCCCTTTGCAGACTTGCAGCGTCCTCTGCACATTTTGCCCTGCCACTCATCTTAGTGTCATCTGTGAACTTCGACACGCTACATTTGACCCCAACTGCAAATCATTTATGTAAATCGTAAACAATTGCAGTCGCAACACTGATCCCTGAGGTACACCACTAGTCACTGATTGCCAACCAGAAGAACATCCATTTACCGCCACTCTTTGCTTTGTTAGTTAACCAATCCGATATCCAAGCTAACACATTACCCATAACATCATGCACCTTTATCTTATGAAACAGCATTTGGTGCGGCACCTTGTCAAATGCCTTCTGTAAATCCAAATACACCACATTCACAGGTTCCCCACTGTCCACTGCACATGTGATCTTCTCAAAGAATTCAACCAAATTAGTCAATGAAGCAGAGATAAATTAACTTTTAAGTTAACACATGCAGCAACTCGGCTATTTCACATTTCTATTTCCCATATCACCAGTTATTTCACTTCTCTTATCACTTTATAATCAATTAGTATCAAATTATGTTTTAGATTTGTGTCGTGAGAAACCAGTTTGAAATTACTCCAAGCTCATTTCCCTTATGCTCATCATGCAGAGCAGCTTTAGTTCCCATTAGTCTATTCTTATCCCAATACATTACCCATTCCAGCTCCTATCCCTGTAGGTTGAATTGGGAATAAAACTGACCAAATTGAACAGATGCAGTATATTAAACAACACATTTTCCCTGTTTTAGTTCTGATGAAGGATCGACACATTAACTGTTTTCTCTGCCGACAAATGCTCCCAGGCCCAAGTTATTTCAGCATAAAATAGACAGAAAGCTGGTCCAATAATAATAAAAACACTACCTTTCCGCTTGGTTCCTGATGAGATGCAGCATCTTCTAAAGGCCTCTTCACTGTGGTTTTGTGATTCTGAAGAACTTTGACCAGTCTGATGAGAATGTTATCCAATATGGTGGCTCCCATCAACAATCCCATGTCACAAGCTTCAATCGCCTCTCTAACTGCTGTTTTTCCCTTGCACAAACAGACAGCTTTAAAAAGACATCCATGAGAATAGACTCGTCTCCAATCCTTCTCCACCTCTCTCCAAGTTCCAATGTTGAGCTTCTCCCAGGAGAAGTCTATAATAGTCTGACTGAGCTGCAGACACTTGACTATGTCCTGGCCTTCATACAACAACTCCACTATTTGCCTTAATAAGAAAACAAGGCTCTTATCCACTGTTCTGCTGAACTCCAATCTTAAATCTTCTATCCTGGGTGGTAATACTGCCAGTACCTCATTCCAAAGACAAGACATCTGTTAAGGAGTTTCTCTTAATCTGCAAATTCAGTAAGAAAATAGTCCTACTGTTGTCATATTAGGAATTGATTGCAACACATCTTAGTTTCAAACTACAAAGAAATGATCCAATCGTTTAAGGGACTCGTGCTTGGGTTTTTTTTACATTCAGTAACTATGATGAGATCAGTGTTTGTAGACTTGTCATGATCTTCACTGGCTCACTGGACATTCACTACAGAGATGGTCCTAAATAAACAAGAAAAAATTTTGCAATTACTGTTCAAATAAAATAAAAAGAATACAATGAAATGTGAGTTATGGATGCTGCAGACAATTATCCACAATAACTTCAAACAAAATGAATTGCTCTTGCTCTCTTAAGTTTTGCAATTTTAATTTCGCTCCTCAAATCACTTTTGCTAGTGTCCCACTGCCTAAGACACTGGTATCTTTTTCACATGGTCATTCTTCAGAGTAACTCTTGTTAAAGCATTTGTTCATCCTTTGATGCATCCTCACATTAACTATTAATATATAAGGATTAATTGTTGATACCATGTATTGTAAAGAGCTTCCCTTTACAGAACATTCAATGTTACTCAGCTAACTAACAACATTTCAAACCGGAGATTTCCTTGATAGGGTTGCTAACCTGCTCTGTTTTAGGAGGGGAAACTAGGATCCAGGAACAGAAATAATCCCATTTCTACCCTTTTTTTTTCAATGTCTTTTCTCAAGTTACAGCCAGTTTCCCCTCTCTCTGCACCAACAACTGATGTTGGCAGCTGTGTTCAGAGTTGAGAGTAGGAGCACGTTGATTTCTCCCTAATGGATAGAGATTGACCTGCAAGCTGTGACCCATTGGTGACAGTAATAATATTGCTGACATGCCGATCTGCACCAATTCAGTTGATGGACGTTCAAAACTAATTTGATTACATTATACACCAGCCTGTTAGAAGGGCATGTATTTAAACTATCTCCTGCAATGCGACATACTAAATGACTTAGAGAAAAATTTTAAGAGTTTTTTTTGCAGCTGAGCCTGTGTCATCCTCTGTCCACTTATACTGCTCAGAAGGAGAGCTATTAATTTTAGCAAGCTGAAGTTGCAGCTCCTTCAGCTGATAGATGTGCCAATTTGCAAACAACTGAGTCACACAGCAGAGATATGCCATGTTCACTGCCCAGCCTATGCCATTAGCTAATGGTGGGAAGGCTGATGTTAGGGATGTTGTAGCATTAGATACTCTGGGTTTGAGGGACAAATGAAGCACGCAAGGGCTTCCCTTGATGATGACTGCTATCTTTCAGTTCTTGTATTGTAATGAAGGTAGGACAGTAGCAGAAAGATTTGCATTTATATAGCACTTTCTAGAACCTCAGGACGTCCCAAAACACTTTAAAGCCAATTAGGTACTTTTGAAGGGTAGTCACTGTTACAACCTGAATTCCAGAGATGAGATGTGAGTGACTTTGTTTGACATCAAGGCTGCAACTAAGTACAACATCAAGGAGCCTTAATAAAATTGGAATCAGGTTAAAAACCTGCCACTGATCTGAGTCACATCTAGCAGAAAGGAAGATAGTAATGGGTACTGGAAGCCAATTATTGCAGCTCCAGGACATTGCTCCAAGGCACTTCATCAATGACTTTCTCTCTGACATGAGGTCAGAAATGGGATGTTCACTAAGCAGCAGTCTCCAGTACCATTCCAGCACCCCCTCAGAAGCCATGGCTGTTTGCTCCCACATGGGTAAAAACTGGACAACATTCAGTCTCAGGGTGATGAGCAATAATTAACATTAGTGGCATGCAAATGCCAGGCAATGATCAGCTCCAACAGAGAGGATCAAATCAGCACTCCTTAACATTTAATAGCATTGACATCACTGAATTTCCCAACATCAACATTCTGTTACTCATTTTTGACAGAAATTTACGTGGGCCAGTCATATAAATACTGGGACTATAAGAGATCAGGAGCCGAGAATTCTGTGGCAAGTAACTCATTCCCAAAGTCTGTCCACGATCTACCAAGCACAAGTCAGCAATGGTGTGGAATACTCTCCACTTGCCTGGATAAGTTCAGTTTCAAAAACTCTCACAAAGCTCAGTTCTATCCAGGACAAAGCAGTCTACTTGATCAGTGCCCCCCAGTCCATCATCTTAAATAACACCAGTGCACATTGATTGCAGTGTGTACTATTTATAAATTGCACTATAGCAATCGCCAAAGCCCCATTGAAAGCAGCTTCCAAACTGATGATCTCGCCACCCAGAAATAAAGGGCAGCAGGCATATGGGAACACTACCAATTCTCAAGTATTCTGCCAAGACATACAGCATCCTGACCTGGAACTATATCACCTTTCCTTCAGTCACTAGGTCAAACTCTTGGAAATCTCTCCCTAACAGCACTGTGAGTGTACCTACATATGAACTGCAGAGGTTGAAGAAAGGAGCTTATCACCAATTTCTCAAGGGCAATTAGTGATAAACAACAAATGAGATGATCACATCCTACGAATAAACAAAAACATACAAAAGACATCACTGACATTGCAACATTCCCTCAGTATTGCACTAGAGCATCAGCTTTGATTTTTGTGCTCAGCAATGCTCATGCACTTTAGAAAAGAGCAAGGCATCATTTGAAATTCTGATTTCACCAACAGAAGCATTCAAGGCTAGAGAGGTGAGAGATGGCTGATCCTACCCATTTTTAATGTGATATAGAGATAGAACCCTGCAGTAACATCTGCTCCCACATTTTCTGTGGCTATAACAGCACAGACACAGCAGTAATGGAGGCAGCAGTTCCCTTTACAGCAATTAGGATCATGAAGCAATTCAGCAAATTCCCTCTATTAAGCAACATATTACCTAACTACACATCATAAAACTGGATTCTGAAAAGTTAATGGAATGATTACAAGGGTAATAACGTGCAACTAGGGAACAAGGTCTCTGCACAGCCCCACACATGTAGACACTGCACCAGCAGGTAGTCTTTTAATTATATTAGGCCTGTGTGAAAGTTAGTTAGGGTCTGTCTCAACTCATCGCTGAGTGTGCCTGAATTTAGAATACAACTGCTGGCAACTCAGCACAGCCCTGCAATCGCCCTGGGAACACAAACACAGCTAATGTGGAAAATGGAAAAAGAACAGACTCACATTTATAAAGTGCCTTTCACAATCTCAGGATGTTTCAAGTAATTTATTGCCAATGCAGTGCTTTTGTCACTATTACAATAAAGGAAACACAGCAGCCAATTTGCATGCAGCAAGTTCTCACAAACAACAGTGTAATAATGATCAGATAATCTGTTTTTGTGATGTTGAGGGATAAATATTGGCACACAAGGGGTAACTCCTCAGCAACTCTTTGAAGCATTGAAAGACTGCGTCTGATGGTGCAACTCTCCCTTCATTGTGCACTGGAGTCAGCCTATATAGGTATGCTCGTAAACCAACCACCTGACTCACCAGCAAGAGTGCTACTAACTGAGCCACAGCTGAATGAAGCCTTCTCACCTGCTGCCTGTGGAGGTGTTTTTTCAAGACTGCAGGTGGGGCTGGTGAAAACAAAAATTACTTAGTATCACAGCGAACCTAACTTGTACGTTTCCAGCTGACATACGGCTGTTAAAGAACTAGCATGTAACTGGCACAAAAATTCACCAAATAAATAACACAAAACTGGCCTGTTAATCGAACTGGGAACTTCTTTTATCTATTCCTTTTCATGAGTGGATTGTTAATCTCTACATTTGTTTATCTACGTTGCATAACACTTACAACTGCAATGTAGTAGAAACAGATGTTTTGATCCGTATGCTCGTGGTTTATTCTAATACATTTGACCTTCTCTTCATCTGAGGGCTTCATTTATTCTGAAACTTGCAACATGCTCAAGTTTGCAACTGTTTAATCAAATGACACTTTGTTAAAATTAAACATTCAGGATGTCAAGAAAGAGACAGATATTTAAAGAAGTACTGCAGCTTAGATGAGCAGCGCAGTGTATTGGTCAGAAGTTGGGACTGTACCCCGCCTCTCTCAATCCCTGGCACTTTTGTCACTCAGAGCTGTTAGAGTCACTGTGCCAAAAGTGCCAGTATTAAGTCACTGTGAAAAACAAAACCATTCCATCACTATCTGGTAAATAGCAGTGCACTTGCCCAGCCAGGATCTTATTTTGTTTCCATGCCCACTGCTAGCATTTAGTGAAGGAACTGATTGATTCTAGGGGTGCTTGCTACTATTATGCTTCCCAAGTGACCTCTTAAACATGAGAGTCTGGATAGCATTTCAGAGTTTCCTGCGGGTGCTCCGGTTTCCTCCCACAGTCCAAAGATGTACGGGTTACATAAGAACATAAGAAATAGGAGCAGGAGTAGGCCATCTAGCCCTTCGAGCCTGCCCCGCCATTCAATAAGATCATGGCTGATCTGTCATGGCTCAGTTCCACTTTCCCACCCTCTCCCCATAACCCTTAATCCCCTCTCTTATCAAAAACCCATCAACCCGCGTCTTAAAAATATTTAGCGAGGCAGTCTCCACCGCTTCAACGGGCAGAGAATTCCAGAGATTCACCACCCTTTGAGTGAAGAAGTTCCTCCTCAACTCTGTTCTAAACCGCCCCCCCTTTATCTTGAGGCTGTGCCCCCTAGTCCTACTGTCTTTTTTGAGCGGGAAGAGTCTCTCCACCTCTATCCTATCCATCCCATTCATCATCTTATACGTCTCAATGAGATCTCCCCTCATTCTTCTAAACTCTAACGAGTACAAGCCTAGTTTATTCAACCTCTCCTCATAGCTCAACCCCCTCAACTCCAGTATCAGCCTAGTAAACCTCCTCTGCACTCCCTCCAAGGCCAAAATATCTTTGCGCAGGTGCGGCGCCCAAAACTGCATACAGTACTCCAGCTGCGGCCTCACCAGTGCCCTATACAGCCGCAGCAAGACCTCCCTACTTTTATATTCAATCCCCCTCGCTATGAAGGCCAGCATCCCATTCGCCTTCCTGACCATCTGCTGCACCTGCAAGCTGGGTTTTTGCGACTCATGCACAAGGACCCCGAGGTCCCTCTGCACCGTCGCCTGCTGCAGTTTTTCGCCACGTAAGTAATAATCCTTCCTACCGTTATTCCTACCAAAGTGGACCACCTCACACTTGCCAACATTAAATTCCATTTGCCAGTTCCTGGCCCATTCGCCCAGCCTATCTAGATCCTTCTGCAGACTCTCCACACCCTCCGCACAATTTGCCGTTCCCCCTATCTTGGTGTCATCAGCAAATTTCGACACCCTACACTCGGTTCCCTCCTCCAGATCATCTATATAAATGGTAAAAAGCTGAGGCCCCAGCACCGACCCCTGGGGCACTCCACTAGTCACCATCCGCCAATCCGAATAGCACCCGTTGACCCCCACTCTCTGCCTCCTATTTGACAACCAATCCTCTATCCATGCTAACACCCTACCCCCAACTCCATGTCCCTCGACCTTCTGCAATAACCTCTTGTGAGGTACTTTGTCAAACGCCTTCTGAAAATCTAGAAAGACCACATCCACCGGCTCTCCTCTATCCACCGCCCTAGACACATCCTCATAGAACTCCAGTAAATTTGTCAGACACGACTTCCCTTTAATGAAACCGTGCTGCGTCTACTCTATCAAGCAATTCCCTTCAAGATGCCTCGCAATTTCCTCCTTAATGACAGATTCTAACATTTTACCTACCACAGACGTTAAACTAACCGGCCTATAATTCCCCGCCTTTTGCCTGGCACCCTTCTTAAACAACGGCGTAACATTAGCCGTTTTCCAATCATCCGGCACTTCCCCGGAATCCAGCGACGTCTGGAAAATAACCAGCAAGGCATCCACTATCACCTCCGCCATTTCTTTCAGAACCCTCGGATGCATTCCATCCAGTCCTGGGGACTTGTCCACAATCAGCCCCTCCAGTCTGTCGAGCACCGCCTCTCTAGTAACAGTAATGTCATTAAGACCCTCCAGTCCTACCACCTTTCCATCGCTAACACCCGGCAAATTATTCACGTCCTCCTCCGTGAAGATACCCTTCTTTATCAACTTCTTTGTCAATCTTTGTTGACATTTAAACTTCTCCCAATCCTCTTCTCGCCCACTACTCTTAGCTACTCTAAATTCCTCCGCTTTTAATTTAACACTTTCCTTCACCTCCTTCGTTATCCACGGCTTATTACCTCTCCTCCTACGGTCCTTTTTGACCATCGGAATAAATTTCCGCTGAGCACCAAGAAAGATCTCCTTAAAGATCCTCCACTGCTCCTCAGCAGACCCTCCCTCCAACGCGCTCCCCCAGTCCACATTCGCCAATTCTTCTCTCATCCTACCGTACTCCCCTCTATTCAAACAAAGTACGCGTGTCCGGGAACCCACTTTCTCCTCCTCCATCTGCACCAGAAACTCCACCATACAATGATCACTCTTCCCAAGAGGATCCTTCACCGCAAGGTCCCTAATTCTACCCACCTCATTACATAGCACCAGATCCAAGATAGCTCGCTCCCTCGTCGGCTCCAACACACACTGTTCGAGGAAACTATCCCGGCAGCATTCCAAGAACTTCTCCTCGAGCCCACCGCGTCCAACATGGGTCGACCAATCAATATGTAGATTGAAATCCCCCATAATTATCGCTGTTCCATTCCTGCACGCCGCACTTATTTGCGTGTTAACAGCCCGCCCACCTCCAGATCATTATTTGGGGGCCTATAGATGACACCCACCAGCGTCTTCCTCCCTTTGCTGTTCCTAATCTCCACCCACAACGATTCCACTTTCTGCTCTTTGGTTCCTATATCATCCCTTGCTACCACCCTGATGCTATCCTTAATCAGCAGAGCTACGCCCCCCCTTTTCCCTCCTGCCTATCCTTCCTAAACACTTGATAGCCCTGTACATTCAGCTCCCAGTCCCTGTCACCCTGCAGCCACGTCTCTGTAATGGCCACCAGATCGTATCCATTTGTGTCGATCTGCGCCACCAGCTCATCCACTTTATTCCGAATGCTTCGTGCATTCAGATAAAGCGCTTTCATCCCAGCCTTCACCTGGACCCTATTTGCCGTAACGCCACCAACCATACTCACGCCCCCTACTCCCTCTATTATTGGGACATCCTCGGCCTCTTCCCTTACCTGTACCCTCTCCTTAACTTTAGACCTCGTAACATCACCTACCCTCGCACCCTCCCCCCCCCAATTAGTTTAAAGCCCTGTCTACAGTCCTCTTTACTCGATGCGCCAGCACCCTGGTCCTAGCACGGTTCAGACCAACCCCATCCTGCCCGAACAGGTCCCACCTACCCCAATACTGGTGCCAATGCCCCATAAATTCAAACCCATTCCTCCTACACCAATCCCTGAGCCACCCATTCACTTCCTTAATCCTGTCAACCCTCTGCCCGTCTGCACTCGGTTCAGGCAGTAGCCCAGAGATAACCACCTTGTCGGTTCTACTTTTTAATTCCATTCCCAGCTTTTCATACTCCCTCCCCAGATCCTCAGTCCGCATTTTGCTTACGTCGCCGGCACCCACATGTACCACAACGACCGGATTCTCACCCTCCCACTCCAGGTTCCTCTGCAGCCCAGCTGCGACATCCCGTACCCGAGGACCAGGCAGACAACACACCCTTCTGTGCACTTGAATTAGCGAGTAAAATATGTAGGGGTTTGGGGGTAGGGCCTGGGTGGGATTGTGGTCAGTGCAGACTCAATGGGCCAAAGGGCCTCTTTTTGAACTGAAGGGTTCTATGATTCTATGATTTCTGGTCTGCACAGCTCAAACTATGCAGGACAGGGGATCCATCCTCTGGACTAATACAAAGACCTTGACACATCATCCAGCGACATGAGTTCACAGCAGCTAAGGAGCTTAAATTCAATTTAGATAACTCCAGCATAAAAAATTGGTCTCAGCCATTTGACCATGAAATCCCAGACTGTCTCAAAAAAAAACTTATTTAACCCTTAGGGAAAGAAATATGGTATTACTTGACCTTGTCCTCACTAATCTATCCACCTCAGATGCATTTACCCGTGAACTTTTTTTTAAAAGGTGTCCACCACACAATCTATATGGAGACAAACTGCCATCTTCACACTGTGGACATCCTCTGTCATGTTGTATTGCACTACCAGCATGCTTAGTAGATTGATTCAGAACTGAAATAACAACAAAATATTTTTTAAAGGGCATAAAATGCCTGAATATTGATATTCAGAAAGACTTCTGTGCACCCATACAACAAACACAGAAAGTTAACATGCAGGCGAGGCAAACAACAGAAAAGGCACGTTGACTTTTATTGCAAGAGGAATGGAGTATAATAATGAGGAAGTCTTGCTATACTTGTATTGGGCTTTTGTGAGACCACATCTGCTGTACTGTTAAGAGTTTTGGTCTTCACATCTAAGGAAGGATATACTTGCATTGGATGCAATACAGCAAAGGATCACTGATTTGTTTCTAGGAGAGAAAGGTTGTCCTATAATGAAAGGCCTATACTCTTGAGTTTAAGAGACTGAGAGGTGATCTCATGGAAACATATTGAGCAGGCTTTTCCTGCCATTCCCACCCCAGGACCAGAAAATCCCGAGTGAGGTCAGCAGATCTTTACATGGTCCTCTCCCCTGCCCACCACGATTCCCGTGGTGGGCAGGATGGGAAAGTTCTGCCCAGTAAATTTTAACAGGACTGACTGGATAGATGTTGAGAGGCTATTTCCCCTGGCTGGAGAGCCTAAGACTCAGGGATAAAGTCTTGGGATACGGGGTTGGTCATTTAGGACTGATAAGAGGAGAAATTTCTTCACCCAGGGGATTGTGAATCTTAGGGATTGTCTAAAGCAGATTGTTATGGATGTTCCATTGTTGGGTATATTTAAGGCTGAAACAGACAGATGTTGGTCCTCAGGAAAATTCTGGGACTTTTGAGGAATGGATTGAAAAGTTGAGTCGGGATAGACCAGGCATGATCATATTGAATAATAGTCTACACCTATTATGTTCAGCTCAAAACTGGGTATTCACGAGCCATGAGTAGCAGAACTGTAATCCACCACAATCTGTTAACTGATGGCTCAGCACATCCCTCAATACACCATTACCATTAAGCTCAAGGACTAATCCTGCCTCAATAAGTGTAGAAGAGCATGCCAATAGTACCACCAGGTATACTTAAAAATAAGGTGTAAACTTGGTGAAGCGACAACACAGGACTGCATGCATATTAAACAGTGGAAGCAGCAAGATTGGACAGAGCAAAGTGACCCCACAACTAACAGATCAGATCAATGCTCTGCAGTCCTGCAGATCCAGTTGACAATTAAACAAATAAGGGGAGGTGGATGTTCTTTGAACATCCCTCTCTTCAATAATGGGTGAATTCAGCTGGTAAGTCCAAAACACAACAGCAAAAGGTTTACAACCCATTTCAAGCCAGCAGTGCCAAGTGAATGATTCATCTCGGCGTCCTCCTCAGCTCCACAGATGTTAGCCTTTAGCCAATTTGAACTGACGGGAAGAAACAGCAAATACACTGGATATAGCAAAAACTATAGGCTCCAACAACATCAGGCTAGCGTTGAATACTTGTGTTCCAGAGCCAGCTGGGCCCCAGCCAAGCAGTTCCAGTCATCGCAACTTTGGCATTTACTTGACAAAATGAAAAATTGTCCAGATGTGTCCTGTCCAGAAAAAGCAGGCCAAATCTAACTCTTGAGTTTACCCTTAATCACCAGAAAAGAAATGGAAGGTGTCATTCCTCAACTGTGCTATCAAGTAGCATGACTAATAAATAAATAAATGTTCCATAGTCTCAGAACTGTATGAGTCCTAATTTCATCCAATAACTATCCAAGAGATTACTCAGCACCAGAGTGTGGGACTCCTAGCTGATGATCTCCTTGTAAGCCCACAAACACTGAAGTCAAATGCCCCAACCTTCCTCTGCAGTGCCAAACAGTTAAGATCAGGTAACCAAGCATAGATTAAGGACTAAACATTCAACCTTCTAATCTGCATGTCTTAGTTTCACTCTTCTTTAAAACTCCTGTTTCTGATTAATTAGATTTATAAAATCAACTCTACGTTGTCCCAGTGGAATGAAGGTAAGACTGTCAGCAACAAATAGCCTACTTTCCAGAATCTCCTTGTGATTAAGCTCAATAATTACAGTTTGAAATGGCACTATCCAAAGACAGAATGCTCTGAGCATCAGGAACTATGGGGCAATCACAGATTCCACAATGGCTTCATTTTGAAAGGAAAGGTTCTTTCTAAAAGGCATACCAAGTAATTTTATGCAAGGTAATTTGTCTTTCACGAGTCAAAATTTGATTCAAGTCAGTAAGGTATGGTAAAAGCAAATTACTGCAGAGGATGGAATCAGAAACAAAAATAGAAAATCTCAGCAGCTGTGGAGAGAGAATAGAGCCAACATTAAGTCTGGATGGACAAAGGGTCATCCAGACTCGAAACATTGGCTCTATTCTCTCTTCACAGATACTGTCAGGCCTGCTGAGCTTCTCCAGCATTTTCTGTTTTTGTTTCAGATTCCAGCATCCATGGTATTTTGCCTTTAAGATAAATAGGGATGGAGTAGAAGGGAGGGTTCATGCTCTGAAGTTGTTGAGCTCAATGTTCAGTCCAGAAAGCTGTAAAATGCCTAATTGGGAGACAAGGTGCCATTCCTCCAGTCTGTGTGGGACTACACTAGAACACTGCAACATGCCAAGGACAGACATGTGGGCATAAGAGTAGACATGTATAATGTATGGCCCAGTTGCGAGTACTCACACTGATGCAGATCAGTCTCAAAACTCACTTTAGAATTTGAGCACACAATCTAGAACCAATCATTTGGTGTGGGCTGGAGTAATATTTGGGTCAGGCTGGGTATTGTCAAAAGATTTCCTTCCTTAAGGACATTAATGAACCAGTGACGGAGGGAATTAGTTTTTGATTCGATTTTTTTGTTATCATATGCGTTAGTATACAGTGAAAAGTATTGTTTCTTGCAAGTTATAGAAACAAAGCATACCATACATTGAAAAGGAAGGAATGCAGAATGTAGTGTTACAGTCATAGCTAGGGCATAGAGAAAGATCAATTTAATACCAGGTAGGTCCATTCAAAAGTCTAACAGCAGCAGGAAAAAAGCTGTTCATGAATCAGTGACATAGGATCTTTAAGGGCCATCAAGTAAGGCTTCAGTTTCAATGACTTGTCTGAAGGGCTGTATCTCAGGCATGTAGATTCATAGAACTTACAGCACAGAAGGCCATTTGGCCTAACGGGTCCACACCAGTCAACAAAGGTCTGACTGGACGAATCCCATTTTCCAGTGCTTGACCCACAGCCCCCGAAGTTTTGACAGCACAAGCAAATACTTAAATATTTCTTAAATGTTACGTGGGTTTCTGGCTCAATCACCCCTTCAGGCAGTGAACTCTGCACTCTCACCACCCTCTGAATGAAAAAGTTACTCCTCAACTCCACACTTAGCCTTCTACCTCTTACCTTAAATCTATGCTCCCTGGTTATTTACCCTTCTACTAATGGAAAAGTGTCTTTCTGTCCACTGTATCTATACCCCCATTATCTTATACACTTCTAATCTGTATGTCTTAGTTGCTCCAAGGAAAACAGCCCCAACCTATTCAATCTTTCCTCACAGATCAGATCCTCCAGCCCATTAAAACTCTTACGCACCTTCTCCAGCACAATCACATCTTTCCTATAATGTCGTGACTGCATGCAGTACTCCCACTTGTGGCCTAACCAATGTTTTATACAGTTCCAGCATGACCTCCCTGCTTTTGTATTCAATGTCTCAGCTAATAAAGTCAAGTATCCCAAATGGCTTCTTAACCACCTTACCTACTTGTCTTAACACTTTCAGGTATCTGTGGATATGGACTCCAAAGTCCCTCTGATCTTCAGTTCTTTCCAGGATCCTACCATTCACAGTGTGATATTTTGCCTTATTAGCCCTCCCCAACTGCATTACCTCACACTTTTCCAGGTTGAATTCCATTTGCCACAGATCTGACCACTTGACCAGTCCATTGATATCTCCTTGCAGTCTACACCAATCCTCCTCACTATTTACCACCATACCAATCTGCGAACATCTTCATCATACCTCTTACATGTAGTTCAAATCATGAATGTACACCACAACTGACAAAGTTCCCAGCACCAAGTCCTACAGAATCCACTGGAAATAGACTTCCAGTCACAGAAACATCCCTCTACCATCACCCTCCTACTTCTCAGCCAATTTTGGATCCCATGTACCACTTTGCCCTTGGAGCTCAAGGGCGCTTACTTTCTTGACCAGATTACCATAAGGAACCTTATCAAAAGCATTGCTAAAGTCCATGTAGACCAAATCAAATGTATTACCCTCATCAACACTTGGTTACTTCCTCAAAAAATTTCACTATATTTGTCAAACACAATTCGCCATTAACAAATCCATGCTGACTGTCCCTGATTAATCCATGTCTGCCCAAGTACAGATATATAATGTCCTTCAGAATTATTTCTTGTAATTTTGCCACCAGCAAGATTAGACTGACTGGACTATAATTTCCTGGTCTATCTCTACCTCCCTTTCTTAATAATGGGGCAATGTTATCAATCATTCAGTCCGCTTGCAACTCATCTATGGTCAGAGAGGACTTGGAAATTATTGCCAGTACCCCAATATCTTTTTCCTTGCTTCCCTCAGCAGAGTGGGATACATCTCATCCAGGTCTGAGAATTTATCCACTTTTAAAGGCAGCTAAACTTGCTAGTACCTCTTCTCAATGTTAATTTCCTGTAACATTTCACAGCCCTCCACCCTGATGTCTACACCTGTGTCAAACTCTTTCACTGTGACGACCGACGCAGAAGTATTCATGGAGGACTGTACTCACTTCTTCCAGGTCCACACAATTTTTGCTCTTTATGTATTTAAAAAACACTTGCATTTCCTTTATTTTACCCATCAAAGATTTTTCATGCAATCTCTTAGTTTTCCCAACTTCCTCCTTAAGTTCCCTACCAGCACCTCCCCCCCCCACCACACCCACCTACCCACCTCTGCAACACACATATCTCGTAGTCCTTTAGGGACTCTATGATATTGAGCGCTTGGTATTGGCAAAAAGCTTCTCTTTTTTGTAAATCCTGCCCTTTACATCCCTTGACACCCAGTGTTCTCTGGTCCCACCCTTTACGGGAACATATCTGCCCTGTAATCTCACTATCTCCTCCTTTAAGGCCTCCCATCTCCCTGTCCTCTGAAATGCAGAAACTGCCAGAACCTATAAACCACTTTCCATTCCGTTAAGATTCTCTTTCCAGAAACATAATGTTCATAAATTAATAAAGTGTGGGATATAAAATAGCAAAACCCTATTTGCTGACTCTTTCCATGCGATAATTTTCAAATTCCACTTTAAATAAATCAGCACAGATTTTAAAAGTGCATTGTCATTTTTTTTAATCTTATTAAGAGCTGCAGCAAACGTGCATGTTGAAAGAATCTGGAAATAAGATTTAAGTACTCGTTTTTCTGAGATGAATTGATTTTTTAAGTGACAGCATCTGTTTGTTTATATTTCATTTGCAGCTAATTCGTCCCTGGGCGGCTGTTTCTGGCTGTTTGGTGAATATTAACCAGCTGTCACAATTAGGCACAGCAAATCCAATTAGCTCATGCATAAAGGAGTTTCTGGACATAGTTTAGAAGTGATAACATTTTTTAAAACTGCTGCCTATCTGTACTTTTGAAAACTGTGATAAAGGAATCTTACATTCGATAGAGAGATAGAGATGAATTAAGGAACATGGTATAATCTGAAGTTTAAATGTTCCTGGCAATCTTATACTATAGACCAGAGCTCAGTGCCAGTCATCCACTACACCATTTCAACAGAAATAGTTTCTTTGTCAAATTTTCCCTTTCTTCTCACCAGGGCAGACCCTAACTGGCATACAAATTCCTGAGTGGTACTGACCCAAATCACTGTGTGTGACGACAGAAAGTGGCAGAGGGTTAGTCAACAGAGAGCATCACAGCTGAGCTCTCATCTTTGCAGGGTTCCCACATAGTATTTTCCAGTCAGGGTCACTGCAAAGCAATCAGGAGCTTGAATTCTGGGTTATACTTTTCTACCCTGTGGTTTAGAGGCATTAAAATTAACTATTCAGGCCGCAACACTGGTTACTGTCACTCTCAGTTTAGTGTCCCTTCCAGTTTAGTATTATTTGCAAATTTGGATTTATTCTACTAATCCTTCATCCATGTCGTCAATATATATACATATATGGTAAAAAGCTGAGGTTGCAATATAGATCCTAGGGAGGGACAAAGCTGGGCACACACATCAATTAATGTATGTTCTCTTCATCTCTATTCTCTCTCTTCTATCTCCAAACAAATTAGCAACCCAGAACTGAATGGTTCATACCCATTTGGAAAGATTGAAGATGTTGGATTTGTTTTCTCCAGAAAAAAAGCTTAAGGGATATCCTGACAGTGTCTAGGATTATGACAGGGTTTGTTTGATAAGATGGCTGTAGAGAAGATGCTTCTAGACCCAAAACTAGGAACCATAAATATAAAATAGTCATTAACAATCACATCTTTTAAGCTGAATAGTATTCTTATTCAAATATTTTATTTCTTCTGACACTTGCATTCCTATACAGAATTCATACTGTAATTGACCCACTATGCCCACCTGTTGTTAGGCTTTTTAATCACATAATTTGACTTAGTGTGGAACTTCTACCTCCCACCCATGTACAATATGTTTATTCCCCTCCCATCCCCCACCACCACCCTAACTAATAAAATTTTCTCTCTGACAATCACTCTATCCTTTGGTACTTTTCTTGATTCTGTTGATACTACGAAGATCTTTATTCCACTCAACTTGACTTTTTTAATCCCCTAATCTAGAATACATTTCGCCTTCCTTTTACCACCTGGTTTTTTTGTGGACAGGCTTAGCGCCAAGTCCCTGAATGGCGAGGGCAGGCTTAGCACCAAGGTGATCTTAATGAAACAAAATATTCTGACAGGACTTCGTGGAGATGGATGCTTCCGCCCAACATAGCATGGTGTCCTATCTTCAAGAACTGTACTGCCCCACTCCTACACTGAAAATGAGAAAATGGCTGAGGCATTGTAAAGGTATTTTGTGTCAGTCTTCACAGTGGAAGACACAAATAGCATGCCAAAACTCGATGACAGGAAGGCAATGGCAGGTGAGGTCCTAAAAACTATTATCACGAAAGAGGTAGTGTTGGGCAAGCTAATGGGGCTAAAGGTGAACAAGTCTCCTGGCCCTGATGGAATGCATCCCAGGGTGTTAAAAGAGATGTCAGGGGAAAATAGCAAATGCACTAATAGTAATTTACCAAAATTCACTGGACTCTGGGGTGGATCCCGCAGATTGGAAAACAGCAAATGTGATGCCACTGTTTAAAAAAGCCAGGTAACTTTATGTCAGTTAGCTTAACTTCTATAGTACAGAAAATGCTTGAATCTATCATCAAGGAAGAAATAACGAGACATCTGGATATACATTGTCCCATTGGTAAGACACAGCATGGGTTCATGAAGAGCAGGTCATGTTTGACTAATGTGGTGGAATTCTTTGAGAACATTACATGCACAGTGGACAATGGGGAACCTGTGGATGTGGTGTATCTGGATTTCCAGAAGGCATTTGACAACGTGCCCCAAAGACTGCTACATAAGATAAAGGTGCACAGTGTTACGGGTAATGTATTAGCATGCATAGAGGATTAGTTAACTAACAGAAAACAAAGAGTGGGACTAAATGGTTCTTTTTCTGGTTGGCAATCAGTGATTAGTGGTGTACCTCAGGGATCAATGTTGGGACCGCAATTGTTTATGATTTACATAGATGATTTGGAGTCAGGGACCAAGTGTAGTGTGTCAAAATTCACATACGACACAAAAGATGAGTGGCAGAGTGAAGTATGCAGAGGATCTTGGAAGTCTGCAAAGGGATATAGATAGCCTTAGTGAGTGGGCGAGGGTCTGGCAGATGGAGTACAATGTTGGTAAATGTGAGGTCATCCATTTTGGTAGGAATAACAGCAAAATGGACTATTATTTAAATGGTAAAAAATTGCAACATGCTGTTGTACAGAGGGATCTGGATGTCCTTGTGCAAGAATCACAAAGAGTTGTTTTGAGGGTGCAGCAGGTAATTAGGAAGGCAAATAGAATTTTGTCCTTCTTTGCTAGAAGGATGGAGTTTAAAAACTGCGAGGTTATGTTGCATCCGTATAAGGTGCTGGTGAGGCCACATCTGGAATACTGTGTACAGTTTTGGTTTCCTTGAGAAAGGATATATTGGCACTGGAGGAGTTGCAGAGGAGATTCACTAGATTGATTCCGGAGTTGAGAGGGTTGGCTTATGAGGAGACACTGAGTAGACAGGGGCTATACTCATTGGAATTCAGAAGAATGAGGGGAGATCTTATAAAAAAACCATATAAAAGATAATGAGGTGAATAGGTAAGGTAGAAGCAGGGAAGTTGTTTCCACTGGCAGGTGAAACTAGAACTAGGGGGCATGGACTCAAAATAAGGGGGAGCAGATTTAGGACTGAATTGAGGATGAACTTCTTCACACAAAGGGTTGTGAATCTGTGGAATTCCCTGCCCAATGAAGCAGTTGAGGCTACCTCACTGAATGTTTTTAAGACAAGAATAGATAGACCTTTGATCAGTAAAGGAATTAATGGCTATGGTGAGTGAGCAGGTAATTGGAGTCGAGTCCACAAAAAGATCAGCCATGATCTTATTGAATGGCTGAGCAGGCTCGAGGGGCCAAATGGCCAACTCCGCTCCTAGTTTTTATGTTCTTATCAAAAAAGTATCATGTTTAGGCAGGGTAGTGGCATTGAGGTCACAATCAGATCAGTCATGATCAAATAGACTACTTTTGTTCCTAATTCATATGTGCAGTTCTGTGGTCAGATTGAGATGATGAGACTGTTTTCCTCAGAGAAAAGGTTAAGATAAAATTTGACAGAGGTCTGGACAAAGTATGGGAGTGTCAAGAACCAGAGGAAACCGACTGATGTTCAGCAAAAGAAGCAAAATGACATGAGAAAAAAACATTTTTGTGCAGAAAGTAGCTAGGATCTGAAATGCCTTCCTGAGCATGCCATGGAGAAAGAGTCAACCAAGTTTTTGAAAGGGAGTTGGATAATTACTTCAACAAAAAGAACGTGCATGGTTAAGAGAAAATAGCAGGATAAGGGTTTTTCCCTGGAGCATTGGAGGCTTAGAGGTGATCTTATAGACGGCTATTGATAAGTAGATAGTCAACATAATTTCCCAAAAGGTAGGAGAGTCTAAAATTAGAGGGCTTAGGTGAGAGAAGAGAGATACAAAAGTGTCCACAGGGGCAACTGTTTCACTCAGAGGGTGGACAAGTGTCTGGAACAAGCTGCCAGAGGCACTAGCAGAGCCTGATACAATTCTGTTTTTTTAAAAAGCATTTAGACAGTTACATGAGTAAGATGGGTACAGAGGGATAGGGGCCAAATGTGGGCAAATGGGACTAGCTTAGTGGTTAAAAAGTAGGCAGCATGGACAAGTTGGGCCAACGGGCCTGTTTCCATCCCATAAACCTCTTTGTCTCCAAGTGAGACTAGGTGAGTTGCTGAGAACTAGCACAGAAAGAAGAGTCCCTAGAGTGCTGAAGGAGACCATTCAGCCCATCGAGCCTACACCACTAACAATCCCAATGATATCCCATCCCCATAACCCCATGCTTTTACCCTGCTAATCTCCCTGACATTAAGGGGCAATTTAGCACGACCAATCCAACTAACATGCACATCTTTGGAGTGTGGGAGGAAACCAGAGGACCCCCACGAAGACACAGGGAGAATGTGCCAACTCCACCCAAAGCTGGAATTGAACCCGCATCCTTGGTGCCGTGAGGTAGCAGTGCTAACCATTGTACTGCCCCAACCGAATGACATCCTGCGCTATAATCATTCTATATCAAGTCACCAATGGTAAGAGTGTCGGGGGGGCACCACACCATGAGGACAGATGTCAGGTGACCAATGGTAGGGAAGGGGAAAGCGTTATTTGGATTTACAAGTGACCAATGGCAGCAGCATGGTTTAAGGAACCACAAGAATATAGAAATCAATGTAACACAGGGCACTGTGAGGATGGACCTGTTGGGCAGGAAGTGATGCAATGAAAATCCAGGATTACAACCAACCAGTTGGAAACCTTATGGGCACAAGGAGAAAACAAAACATGGAGGGGATAAATTAGAATTCAACAATGTTTTTCTGACATTATGCTTCATCACATCATAGCTATCAAACTCTATGTGTTGCATTATTCAAATAAGATTTATAAATTCTTGGAAATGTATACAAGAGTGCCATATCACACAACTGTGTACTAAAGTAACGATCAGTCCTCAGTACATCGCGTGATCTGAGAAATGCATTTGATAAAGCTGTAGCATGAGTCTAAAAGTGATTATTTTCTGGGAACCACAAAACAACCAACGTTGAAATATGAAATATTAACTGCCCACATTTCGCAGAGTTATTGAAAAATAACTCAAGATGAGCACATTAATTACTTGTCTTCCCCCTTTACCTGCCTACACCACCGACGCCATTTTACTCTTCACTTTCTGCGGTTCTCCCTCTCCCACCCGCGTTGCTAATTGAACACAGTTTCTGATGACATCATCAATCGCTGTGCACACCTCCCGTTCACGCGGCACGCAGAAGGCGCTGACGCACGCTGCGGCATGGCATCACAGGGCCGGCCGCCTCCCCTGGCTGCGCGTGCGCGTTCGTTACACTTGGCATTCAAGCAGTATGTCCTTGAGCGGTTGGCCCGGATCGTGCAAAGGAAAGGGCTGCTGAGTAGACATGGTGTGGATATGCTGGCGTTGGACTGGGGTAAACACAGTAAAAAGTCTGACAACACGGTTGGACTTAAACCTGGTGTTGTCAGACTTTTTACTGCTGAGCAGAGCCAGCAGAGGGGGCTCTGTCAGAAAGCTTCTATTAAACACAACGGAAGGAAATGTTAGCACAGGAAATGAGATACTGTGCTGGGCTGTTCTTTGCCAATTAAATGTCTAGGAATTTCTAGCCAAACACTACCTTCTCTTTTCAACTGAACGGTGCAGTTCAGTACTAGCTTCCTCTTGTCTTTAACCTACAATTCATCATGCCTCATACTTAATTGGCTGCAAAGTGCTGAGATCATGGAAGATATATAAATGCAAATTTTTCAGAAGATTACAAGCATATTTGTTTTATCTTTCTATTTTAAAACTTCAACTTTTCTTCCCCAAATGATACAATTCAGAAAGGTGAGCCAGGCATGAAGGCACTGACAGACACAAGGAGAGTCTTTTTTCTCTTGATCATAGTGCACAGTGACTTGTAAGAAGTCTCACAACACCAGGTTAAAGTCCAACAGGTTTATTTGGTAGCAAACACCAAATAAACCTGTTGGACTTTAACCTGGTGTTGTGAGACTTCTTACTGTGCTCACCCCAGTCCATTGCCGGCATCTCCACATCATAACTGCTCTTAAGCACCCAGGCCTTACAAAAAAAGAGCTTACAAAAAAAGAGAGCTTCATTATAGACCTGGGGAAATGACAAATGTGCAGCGAGGTATTGTTAGATTTTAACCAACCTCTCATATTTAAGGCTAAGATCAAGTGTCAAATCAAGTCCAAAATCAGGTGTAATGCCTTTTCTTGTCAGCTTGGATCGTATACGTCTCTCTTGTGGCGACCATGAGTTGAATTCAATTTGAATTTGAATTTGTTTTTGGGGCAAGCAACAGATGGATTAAGGGTTTCCCAGTCCACTCTTCACATTGGCTTTGTAACTTTAAGAAAGGAATTAAAAAACAAATTAGTAACACAGCCACAAGGATAGTCTACCAACGAAACACTGGCTTTTAGAATATAGAGTTGGATGGGAAGAATCCTAAAATAATTCCTCCAGGTCTCATCAATGCAACAATTCTGCTGATCAGTCTTTACGCTGGACCTGCTTCCTACAGTTAAATAGGTTAAGATCGATGCCTTTTTCTTGAATCCTCACCACAAACACAATACTTTGACATTGAGTTCAAAAGGTGCAGTAGGTTGATTAACAATGGAAGAATGAGAGGAGCAATGGGTCATTAACAGTGAGAGAAGAGTGAAATTATCAACAGTGAAAGCTAAGTGGGGTCATTAACAGTGAAAGATGAGCGGGGTTATTAACAGTGAAAGATGAGCGGGGTTATTAACAATGAAAGCTGAGTGGGGTCATTAACAGTGAGAAAAGAGTGGGGTTATCCATTGTCAGGATTCTGTGGTTTCAGAGCCTGTGTTCTGGAAGAAAAATTGAGGTGTGTCATTATAGGGGAACATAGAAACTAGAAGTAGGAGTAGGCCATCCTTCGAGCCTGCTCCACCATTCATTATGATCATGACTGATCCGCAAGTTCAATATCCTGATCCCCCCTTACCCCCATTACCCCATGATCACTTTAGCCCCAAGAGCTATACAAACAAGGAAGCAAGTAGATAATTGGTTAGTGAGTACCAGCAAGGTATGTTAAGCATCGGTAGGGTTTATTAGTATTGGTAAGGTTTATTAGTATTGATAAGATTTATAAATAGTCATAAAGTTTACTTGTATCAATAAAGGTTTGTTCACAGTTGTAAGATTTATTAGAAATCACAAGGTTATTAACTAACAGAAATGGCAGGGCTGCTCCAACCTCTAGACAGCACATCATGTGCACTGGGGGAGCTCCAGGATGCTTGTAATGTCCTGGACAACCATTTATGCAGCAAGTGTCAACAGTTACAGCTTGAGTTCCTGGTTTCAGAACTTGAGCAGCATCTGGTGTTACTTACTGTGGTGCATCCAAGGAGTTGAAAATGCTCTGTTGATATTATGTTTACAGATGTCTGTCATCTTGCCACAGATTAAAAATATGCAAGGGAAGAAGTAATGGGTGACCACCAGACATCAAGTAGAAACAGGCAGGTAGAGTAGGTGTCCCCCGAGTGCATCTTACTCTCCAACGACTGCAATGAGTGATGGTTCATCTGAGGACAGCAGCCAGAACCAAATCCATGGCATCATGGGTGACTCAGCTGTATAACGGGGTATATGGATGGCTGGAAGGGCAATAATGATAGGTAATTTGTTAGTTAGGGGATTTGCGGTCACAGACATGGATCCAGGATTGTGGGTTGCCCCCCTGATGCCAGGGTCAAGGATGTCACTAAGCAGCTGCAGAGCACCCTGAGAGGGGGGTGGGTAAACAGTCAGCAATTATGGTCCAAATAGGTACACATGGCACAGGCAGGTAGAATATAGGAAGTTAGGTAGGAACTTAGCATTAGGACCTCAAAAGTAGTAATCTCTGGATTACTCCGAATACCACACACACACAAGAGTTTAGAAACTGGGGGATAAGGCTGATAGAACCACAGAATCCCTACAGTGCAGAAGGAGACCATTCATTCCATCGAATCTGCACCAATGAATGCATGATTAGAAAGATGGTACAGGACGGAGGGCTTTAGATTCTTGGAAAATTGGGACTGGATCTGAGGCAGATAGGAAGTATACAGGCTGGACGGGTTGCCTAAATAGAGCTGGGACTGAGTGTCTTGCAGGGTGTTTTGCAAGTACTATTGGGAAGGATTTAAAATAATTTGGTACAGGTGTGAAAACGAGGAGGTAACAGCATAGAGGAACACCAAAGTGCACAGAATACTGGAACAGATAAATGGTATTAAAATAAGGAACAGTCAGTTAATAGGTAGGTCAGAGTAAGAAATAAAGTCTAAATTAAGTGCTTGTATGTGAATGTATGGAGAATGGTAAATAAAATTGGTGACTTACAGGGGCAGATTGCCATGAAGAGATATGATGTTGTGGCTATAACTGAGACTGCAAGGACTGGTTGTTAAGTATTTCTGGATGCAAGTAGGGACCAGGAGAGAGAGGTGGCAATGGTGCTAATCACTGGGACCTGTGCGTCTGCAGGACCCAGGCTCACTGGCCATGTAGCTGTGGACCTAGAGTCACATGTAAGCCAGTTTGGTGACAATGGTTCCCAATTCTGGGCATCTGAAGATGTGAGAGGAAGGGACAAGACAATGAGTGGGAAGGATGTTGAGGAACAAATTTACAAAGAAATTATAGAGGGGTGCAAGAATTTCAGAGTAATTATAATGGGAAACTTTAATTATCTGAATGTAGACTGTAATACTGGTGACATAATGGGCAGAGAAGGTCAGGAATGTGTAGAGTGTACTCAGGAAAATTTTCTACAGCATTATGTTTTCTGTCCAAAGAGGAAGAAGGCACTGCTGAATCTGGTTCTTGGGAATGAGGTGAGCCAAGAAGATTAACTGTCAGTAGGAGAACATTTGGAGGACACTGATCATTACATCATGAGGCTTAGGATAACTATGGAAAAACTATAGAAATTAAGAATAAGTAAATGGGAGAAAGCCAGCTTCAGTGGACTAAAAATGAACATAAGAACATAAGAAATAGGAGCAGGAGTAGGCCAACTAGCCCTTCGAGCCTGCCCCGCCATTCAATAAGATCATGGCTGATCTGTCGTGGCTCAGTTCCACATTCCCGCCCTCTCCCCATAACCCTTAATCCCCTCTCTTATCAAAAACCCATCAACCCGCGTCTTAAAAATATTTAGCGAGGTAGCCTCCGCCACTTCAATGGGCAGAGAATTCCAGAGATTCACCACCCTTTGAGTGAAGAAGTTCCTCCTCAACTCCGTGTTAAACCGCCCCCCCTTTATCTTGAGGCTGTGCCCCCTAGTCCTACTACCCTTTCTGAGCGGGAAGAGTCTCTCCACCTCTATCCTATCCATCCCATTCATCATCTTATACGTCTCAATGAGATCTCCCCTCATTCTTCTAAACTCTAACGAGTACAAGCCTAGTTTATTCAGCCTCTCCTCATAGCTCAACCCCCTCAACTCTGGAATCAGCCTAGTAAACCTCCTCTGCACTCCCTCCAAGGCCAAAATATCCTTGCGTAAGTACGGCGACCAAAACTGCACACAGTACTCCAGCTGCGGCCTCACCAATGCCCTATACAGCCGCAGCAAGACCTCCCTACTTTTATATTCAATCCCCCTCGCGATGAAGGCCAGTATCCCATTCGCCTTCCTGACCACCTGCTGCACCTGCAAGCTGGGTTTTTGCGACTCATGCACAAGGACCCCGAGGTCCCTCTGCACTGTCGCCTGCTGCAGTTTTTCTCCACGTAAGTAATAATCCTTCCTACCATTATTCCTACCAAAGTGGACTACCTCGCACTTGCCAACATTAAATTCCATTTGCCATTTCCTGGCCCATTCGCCCAGCCTATCTAGATCCTTCTGTAGACTCTCACCACCCTCCGCACAATTTGCCTTTCCACCAATTTTGGTGTCATCAGCAAATTTCGACACCCTACACTCGGTTCCCTCCTCCAGATCATCTATATAAATGGTAAATAGCTGAGGCCCCAGCACCGACCCCTGGGGCACTCCACTAGTCACCATCCGCCAATTCGAATAGCACCCATTGACCCCCACTCTCTGCCTCCTATTTGACAACCAGTCCTCTATCCACGCTAACACCCTACCCCCAACTCCATGTCCCTCGACCTTCTGCAATAACCTCTTGTGAGGTACTTTGTCAAACGCCTTCTGAAAATCAAGAAAGACCACATCCACCGGCTCTCCTCTATCCACCGCCCTAGACACATCCTCATAGAACTCCAGTAAATTTATCAGACACGACTTCCCTTTACCGAAACCGTGCTGCGTCTGCTCTATCAAGCAGTTCCCCTCAAGATGCCTCGCTATTTCCTCCTTGATGACGGATTCTAACATTTTACCTACAACAGACGTTAAACTAACAGGCCTATAATTCCCCGCCTTTTGCCTGGCACCCTTCTTAAACAACGGCGTAACATTAGCCGTTTTCCAATCTTCCGGCACTTCCCCGGAATCCAGCGACGTCTGGAAAATAACCACCAAGGCATCCACTATCACCTCCGCCATTTCTTTCAGGACCCTCGGATGCATTCCATCCGGTCCTGGGGACTTGTCCACAATCAGCCCCTCCAGTCTGTCGAGCACCACCTCTCTAGTAACAGTAATGTCATCGAGACCCTCCAGTCCTACCACCTTTCCATCTCTAACATCCGGCAAATTATTCACGTCCTCCTCCGTGAAGACCGAAACAAAAAAGTTATTCAAGACCTCAGCCATTTCCCCATCCCCTACCACTAAGTCCCCCTTCTTATCCTCTAAGGGACCAACGTTCACCCTAGCCAGCCTCTTCCTTTTTATATATTTATAAAAACTCTTGCTATCCTTTTTTATATTAAGCGCTAGCCCAGCTTCATAGTTTCTCCTACCCTTCTTTATCAGCTTCTTTGTCAATCTTTGTTGACATTTAAACTTCTCCCAATCCTCTTCTCGCCCACTACTCTTAGCTACTCTAAACGCCTCCGCTTTTAATTTAACACTTTCCTTCACCTCCTTCGTTATCCACGGCTTATTACCTCTCCTCCTACTGTCCTTTTTGACCATCGGAATAAATTTCTGCTGAGCACCAAGAAAGATCTCCTTAATGGATCTGGGCCAAATAAATTGGAGTCAAATTGCAGGAAAAACAGTAGCTGAACAATGACCTACGTTCAAAGAGGAGATAGGTTGGGCACAGGTAAGGTACATTTGCTCGAAATGATTAGGGAGGGCAAACAAAGCCTGAGTTCCCTGGATGAAAAGCTAGAAATTAAGATAAAGAAGAAAAACTGCGCTTACAAGAGATATCAGACAGAAAATACTATTGTGAACCAAACTGAATATACAGAAGGTTCAGGGAGGTGAAAAAGCAAATAAGAAAAACAAGGGGGGGTGGATATAAAAAGAGACTGGCAGCTAAAACAAAAGGGAATCCTAAAGTCTTCTGTAGACATAAAAATAGTAAAAGGGTGGCAAAAGGAGGAGAAAGGCTGATGGAGACCTGAAAGGAAGGCATGGAGACAGGAGGCATTGCTGAGTTATTAAATGAATACTTACATCTATCCTTACCAAGGATAATGAAGCAACCTAAACCATGGTGAAATCAGACACCAAAAGGGTTTAAAATTAAAATAAGGAGTTATTGGAGATGCTGTCTGTATGTAAAGTTGATAAAGCCACAAGAATGGATGAGATGCGCCCAAGGATACTGATGGAATTGCAAAGGCATTGGCCACAATTTTTCAATCTTCCTTTGTCTCAAAGGTAGTGCCAGAGGACTGGAGAATTGAAAACATTACATCCAGCAACTACAGACCAGTCAGTTTAATTGGTGGGGAAAGTTCTAGAAACAGTAATCTGGGACAAGGTTCATAGTCACATGCACAAATGTGGGTTAATTAAAGAAAGCCAGCATGGATTTCTTGAGGGAAAATTGTGTTTAACTAACTGGCTAGAGGTTTTTGAAGAGGTAAGAGAGAGTTGATGAGAGCAATGCTGTTGATGAGTGTATATAAATTTCTAAAAAGCATTTGACATAGTGCTGCACAACAAACTTGTGAACAAAGTTAGAGCTCATGGAATAAAAGAGATAGTAACAATGCGGATACAAAAATAGCTAAGTGACAGAAAACAGAGAGCAGTGGTTAATAGATGTTTTTCAGATCTTCGCATTCCACAGAGGTCAGTGTTGGGACCCTTGCTTTTCCTGATATGTATTAATCGTCTAGACCTTGGTGTACAGGGCTTAACTTCAAAGTTTATGGATGAATCAAAATGTGTATGGATGAATCAAATGGGTGGTGAGTGGGTGGAATCGGCTGCCGTCAGTGGTGGTGGAGGCGAACTCGCTGGGGTCTTTTAAAAGACTTCTGGATGAGTATATGGGGTTTTATGGGATTGGGGGTTATAGATAGGTGTTGATGTGATCGGCGCAACTCGTGGGCCGAAGGGCCTGTTTGTGCTGTAGTGTTCTGTGTTCTATGTTCTATGTGTAGCATTGAGAATTGTGAGTAGGATAGTGTAGAACTTTAAAATGACATCGATAAGTTGATGGAATGGGTGAACAAGTGGCAGACGAAATTCAATATCAAAAAATATGAAGGAACTCTTTGTGCGGAGAATGGAATATTGATATTGTTGTCATATGATAGAAACCTGGCATGAATCATCAAGTTTTATTATTTCAATCACAGATGAGGGTAAGTCAGTCTAGAGTAAAGAGATAATAATCTAATTGTATGCATCATTCTAGAACTAATATTTTCATGTGATTTTGTGTGTTTAATGAGTGAGTGTTTCATTGTGTTCACATTTCTGAAGTTGTGTAAATAAATGTTTATTAATTCTTTTGATTTAAACATACCACATAGCATGTTTATATCTATACTTTAAAATGGCAATATTCATAAAACACTCCTTCTAAAGCAGTGGTTTCTAACCTTTTGCTTTAAGTGGACCACTAGATTGTCATCAAAGCTTTTGTGGACTACAACATACACAAGCTGTTTTGAATTTTTTTTTACACAGCTTTTGGCTGATGGGAATCAACCTTATAAATCAATAGTATTAAAAACATAGCTATTTCTAATAGTTTATAATGCATACTCACAAATACATTGCACTCACCCAGCACATTTGCCTGCAGTAGGCCTTAGCTTCCCTTCCCCAATGCATTGCCCCAGGCTTCCCTTCTCCAACGCACTGCCCTAGACTTCCCTTCCCCAACGCACTGCCCCAGGCTTCCCTTCCCCAACACACTGCCCCAGGCTTCCCTTCCCCAACACACTGCCCTAGACTTCCCTTCCCCAATGCACTGTCCCCGGCTTCCCTTCCCCAACGCACTGTCCCAGGCTTTCCTTCCCTGTGTGAGGCCCTTTCAAGAAGCATGTGGCTCACCAACACATTCTCAGGAATGGTGCTATTCCCACTTAACAGTCCTCCTCTCCCAAGCCAAGCCAACTTCCCTGTCCCCTCTGAGCCAAACCCCTGTCTCCCACAAGCCAATTCCCCTCCCATCTCTCCCAAGCCAACTCCCCCCATCACCTCCCAGTCAATTCCCCCGTTTCCTCTGATCCAACCCCCTCGTCTCCCCTGAGCCAACCCCCCATTATTCCCGACCAAATTACCCTGATCTCCCCAGAGCCAACCCCCTCACCCATCTCCCTCGAACCAATCACCCCGCTATCTTCCCCCAAGCCAATCTCCCTGATCTCTCTGGAACAAATTATCCTCATCTCCCTCAAGCCAATGCACCCCCCCCATCTCCCCTGATCGTCCCCTGATCCAACACCCTCCCCCCCCCACAATTTCCCCCAAGTCAACACCCCCAGCCACCTCTCTGACCTTTCCCCATCTTCCTCGGGTGAGATCCAGTGGCCCATGAGTCAAAGTCGGTCACCCCAAGTCAGCCTCCTTAATACATGGAGCTGCTCTGTGAACACTGCGCTGACCTCGGAGTTCCCCTCGGATGGCTGCACACCTTTTGAAGCTAGTCATGGTTTGCACCACTCTGACATCACGCCACCATGGATGGATTATTTAACGGGGAGGATATGATTCCAGCGTATGGGCCCAATAATAAAATGCAAATGTTTTATAATGATATTCCTGATGCTGAGTAACAGGAAACACAGCGTGCCATTGTCACAGCATGCTTCCATGCTAACATTAAACATGATTTTGGCATTCTCGTGATATTTTCCTTCTAGTCATGAAGCCTTGCCCAACACTAACAGGAGCGGAAAATTCCAGCCAGAGAGGTGCAATAAATGGCCCATTTTCAGGCTGGCAAACTGTTTATAGTGCAGTGCCACAGAGATCAGTGCTGGGGCCTCAACTATTTACAATCTCTATCATGTCTTAGATGAAGAAACTGAATGTATATATTTACAGCCAACTTTGCTGATAATACAAAGATAGGTAGGAAAACAAGTTGTACAGAAGAAACACAGACTGCAAAGTAATATAGATAAGTTAATTGAATGGTATAAAAATTTGGCAGATGGAGTATGTTGTAGAAAAATGTGAGGTTGTCCAATTTGGTGGGACGAATAGAAAAGCAGAATATAATTTCAATGCAGGGAACCTGCAAAATTCTGCAGTACAGAAGGAGCTGGGTGCTCTTGTATGTCATCGAATCTCTGCAGTCAGGAGGCCATTTGGCTGATTGAGTCTGCACCGACCACAATCTCATATTGGCCTTTTCCCCATAACCTCACTTACTCACCTCGCTAACCTCCTGAGATTAAGGGGCAATTTAGCACAGCCAATCAAATTAACCTCCACATCTTTGGACTGTGGGAGGAAACCGGAGTGCTGGAGGAAACCCATGCAGACATGAGGAAAATGTGCAAACTCCACACAGACAGTGACCTGAGACTGGAATTGAACACAGGACCTTGGTACTGTGAGGCAGCAGTGCTAACAACTGTGCCATCGCCCTCACGAAGGAAACCATTCTACTCAACGAGCTTGCACTGACAACAATCCCACCTAGGCCCTATTCCTATAACCCCATATCTTTACCCTGCTAATCCCCATGACATTAAGGGGTAATTTAGCATGACTAATCAATCTAACTCGCACATCTTTGGAGTGTCGGAGAAAACCCATGCAGACACAGGCAGAAATGTGCAAACTCTGCACAGACAGTGACCCAAGGCCAGAATTGAACCTGGGTGCCTGGAGTTGTGAGACAGCAGTGTTAACCGCTGTGCCACTTTGTCACCCCAAACAAAAATTACTACAAAAATACTACAAAAATTAGCATGCAGGGACAGCAAATAATTAGGGAGGCAAAGAAATGTCCTTTATTGCATGACAGATGCAGTAAAGCTACTGATTTGCTGGGCTCTTTGCCTCAACTTGTTGATATCCCCAACATTCTTTCGTTGTTACAAAAGCAACAAACCACTGGAAATCTGAAATAAAAGCAGAAAATGCTGGAAAAACTCAACAGGTCTGGCTGTATCTGTGGTGAAGAGTCATAAGGACTTGAAACTTTCGCCCTGGTTCTTTCCCCATAGATGCTGCCAAATCTGCTCAGTTTTTCCAGCATTTTCTGTTTTTTATTTCCTAATTGTCCATTGCTGAGCAAAGGTAAGGATTTTCGTCATGAAGTTGGGAATTGAGAACTGGGAATTCTCCTGACATCACAATTCCTCCTCCATCCCTTCTATGGGATTTTCATGCTGTGCGGTGGGGCGGGGCAGGGATGTACTCAAATTGATCCTGGGGGTGGAAAAAGAAGTGGGCCAACCTTGGCTCAGATATGATAAAAGGCCCACCTCCACCATCATCTTTATGCCCTAGAGGATTGGTGCTTTGTTGTGAAACTGACATCTCTGGAAGCTCTGACTGAAGTTTGTACTATGAGTTTGTACTATATAGCATTGATGGCTAATAGTTTGATGTCTCTGTTAGAGCAGTGGTTCCCAACCTTTTAAATTTCATGACACACTTTTATACTATAAAAAAATTTTGTGGTACACCTCCTATTTTCTCTGTCTTCTTCCCTTACTGGGAACCTAATTTTTAACCTCTCCCTATCTCTCTTGCTCCTCCCAGGGTTTTGTGCCCTTTTTGAGTTTTTGGTTTTTGGGTGCAGGTGCATAGGGCCTTTGTTTTTGGTTCCAAGGCCTGTATGTTATGTGCATAGACCTGATCAACATAAAAAAATCCTAAAGCACACATTAGCTGCTCTTTCCCAGCCAGTACATCCATGGGAGGCCCAAGATTCATCAGGTTTCTGAGATGTCAACCACAGAGCTGAATATGAAGGTTAATTTTAGTTTAATTACATGAATTTTGAATAATTTGGAACTTTTTTGTAGCATCCTGGGGGGAAGAGGGGGGTCTTCATGGCACATGTGTTAGCATTGTTCCAACATGAAGGAACATGAAGGAACCCTCGGCAAACGCCCAAATCACAGCAAGCTTTTGAGTTCATGCTCTGCTGCCCCAGGCATCCAGAACTGAAGGGTTGCCGGCTCAACCAGCATCTGCTGTTCTCTGTAAGTGACTGCACTCGTATATCTGCAGGAGGTTCCATCATGATGCTGCAATTCAGCGCAGCAGCCCAGCTGAGCAGCAGCTTCTGACAGTCAGCTCTGAACTCACTAGCTTCTCATAGTACATCCATCTACAACCTCAACAGAGGAGGGTAACAACTGACCCATCCCCTGCGGCCTTACACCATCCCGGTATCAAACAGTATCATGCTGATATTCAGACACCAACACACAGGCCTTTATACCTACACATGGGCACTCCCTCACTAGCATTCAACCCACAATGCACCAGTTCCTCACTATCATGTAATCATGTCTTGCTAATGATGCACCCCACAAAACACATCTACTGATCTGTTACTTCATCTACTGCAATGTCAGACATAAAGTTAAAGTTTATTTATAGTCGCAAGTAGGCTTACATTAGCACTGCAACAAAGTTATTCTAAAAATCCCCTAGTTGCCACACTCCAGTGCCTGTTTGGGTACACTGAGGGAGAATTTAGCAAGGACAATCCCACCTAGCCCAACATTTTTAGGATTGTGGGAGAATTTGCACGTTTTCTACACAGACACGGGGAGAACATGCAGACTCCACACAGACATTGACCCAAGCTGGGAATCGAACCCGGGTCCCTGGCGCTGTGAGGCAGCAGTGCAGCAATCCAGCAGTCAGAAGTGTCAGTATCAAGATTCAATGACCAGGACCTTGGTTTGTTTGAGCAATAGGTTAGCCATCCTGTACCCAACAGTCCACAACCTTAACCCTGTCTTATTTTCTCTACTGAAAACCATTGTCTTAAATTCTCCTCCGCTGTTACTTCTGTCCTCACCTTCAACAATGGGCAAACTTAATCCAGCCTATTGTGATGACCAACATAGTGGATGGGCAGACTAAATCACGAGAGACTGCGTGTCAGTCAGTCGGCTGCAAGAAAATCTCTTACAATTAAGTCAGAAATGGGAAGGGGCCATTCATGCAACTCACCCACTAATGACAGGAAAGTAATTAGGCTCATTACACTGATTCCGAATCAATTTGGCACTGTCTTAGCATTTTAATGTCAGGCTCATGGGTGTCCCCTGGCTGCTGAAACCCGTTTAGTGAAACTCTGGCTTTTAATGGGTTAGCCTAAGTTGATGTGACTTTGGAGCTGATCTGCGTTACAGTTGAGTTGCTGAGCTTGTATCCAGGCAGGATAAGTTGGAGGTCTAAGGGATGGATCTGTGGTGTTGAAGTGGGTGGATGTACTGAAGCCTCTCTCAGGAAGCTGTCCTTAGTTAGTCAGAGGGAGAATACTTAAAGTGGCCAGGCTCACTAGAAAAGCAGCGTCCACTTCATAAAGTGGCAGCGCATAAGTGTGTTCTCACTTTCCATGAAAACTGGACATCTCAAAGCAGCCGGTGGGCTGATCTTTCAGATGAGAGGGGAGTGGGGTTACACCAGTCATTTCTGGAGGGGTTTTCCTGATGCCCCAACTATAACATCAGCAGGCTTCAGCAGCAGCAACATTTCAAAAGTACTTTATTGTTTGTGAAACATTTTGGATGAGGTAAAGTGCTGGATAAGTGTAAGTCTTTCTGTCTAGGTTGGGAGAACTGGACTTAAAAACTCAAGATTCTGAATTACAGTTAACATCTTTGCAGGAAAAAGATTAACAGACCAAGTATGAGCTCAGAGCATCATTTGTTATCAGGAAATCTGATAGATGTTATACTTGTTAATTACTTCGATGCTTGTTAATTGCAGTGATACTGCTGTATTAAATAGAACAATTTGAATTGAAACAGACCAGTTATTGACAGCTATCTGACTGAAGTGAGACTGGTACATGTAGTCACAGTGGGACAGGAAGAAAGCCTTATATGGGCAAATCTATGGAAGACAAAATAAAACGAAATGAAAACAGAATATGCTGGAAAAACTCAACACATCTGGCAGCATCAATGGAGAGAGAAACAGAATTTTGGAAGACAACTTGGGAATACACTAACCAAACAACAGCCAATCATGCACCCAACGAACCAATCTACATCCAGAAGAGGATGTAGATTGGCTTTTTCAAAAACTACATTCTGTATGTAAACTCCTAAAAAGGTCTCACATGGGGAGCCCTCAAGGAGGAAGCCAGAAGATTTGACACAAAACTTGGCGGAATTGTGAGGAGGATGCAAGGAGATCTGGACAAGTTGAGTAAATGGGCAAACACTTGGCAGATGCAGTGCACAGTGTCTAAGTGTGAAGCTGTACACTTTGGTATGAAAAATATAAGAGACCTAAGTATGAAAACATAAATATGAAAATCATTTAAATGTTGTATGTTGGGAAGTGTGGGTGTTCAAAGGGATCTGGGTGTCCTTATATGCCAGTCAATGAAAGTGGAGAGGCAGGTGTAGTAAACAATTAGGAAGGCAAATGGTATCTTGGCCTTCATTGCAAGAGGATTTGAGTTCAAAAGTAGGAATATCTTATTGTAATTATACAGGGCCTTATTGGGACCATATCTGCAGTACTTTTGCAGTTTTGGCCTCCCTACCTAAGAAAAGATATACTTGCCAACAATGGAGTGCAGTGGAAGTTCACTAGGCTGATACCAGAGTTGGCAGGACTGTCCTATGAGGAGAGCTTGGTTCGACTCAGTTGGTTTACAAAGATGGGAGGACATCTGATTAAAACATATAAATATTGAACAGGACTGTTAGATACAGGGAGGATTTTTTCCCTGGTTGTGGATTCTAGAACCAGGGGACACAGTCTCAGGATACAGAGTAGACCATAGGACTGAGATGAGAAAACATTTCTTCACTCAAAGAGTATTGAACCTGCAGAATTCTCTAACATAGAAGGTGATGGAGATCAAGTCACTGAATATATTCAAGAAAGAGACAGATAATGTTTTTAGATTTCAGTGTTATCAAGGGGTGAAAGTGGAAATATGGCATTGAGATTGAGGATCAGCCATGATCATATTGAATGGAACAGGAGCTCAAAGGCTTGAATGGCCTACTCCTGCTGTGTTTCTATACATCAGCAACAAGCATACAGACAGGAAGGCAAAAGGTACCTATCGAAGGATAAGAGTCCTGGTGAATCAAGCAGGAAGATCCCGGTTAAAGATTATCCCTAAGCAACCTACAGCCATCTCAGATTGACCACCTGAGAGGTAACTGTATGATTTAATTGAAACTGTTTTGTTTAAAATTCTGAATAAAGGTGTCAAATTTAGTGTGAGGTTGTGTCAACTGTAATTCTTGATCTCTGAACTTAATGAAAGAAGTAAAATTACCTACACCTTGGTGCAGAGTAGTCTGACCCATGCTACAAATGCCATCTGCTACATTTGATCTGACAGCTGCCTGTTTTCACAAATAGGACTGTCACATTCAGTTATCAGACCACCCAGGTCCTTCCTTCTGAGCACTGAATTATACAGAAAAAGCAAGAGCTTTCTGATGGATAGAGGATTAAATTTTAACCTGTCAGTTTTACCTGTTATGGGTGAAATAGGAAACTTCTTCCATTTGTATAGCCCTTTGCACAACCTCCAGATGCCCCAAAATGTTTTACAGTCAATGGAATACATTGCTACAATGTAGGAAACATAGCAGCCGATTGGTATACAGCCAGCTGTTACAAATATTAATGTGTCAATGATGTTGATTGTGGAATAAGTTTGACCTGGACGCCTCTGCTTTTGTTTGCAATAGCACCACAGGATCTCTTATGTTCTTCTGAGAGAGTAGATGGAACCTGGATTTAATATATCATCCAAAAGACTGCACCTCTGCTAGTTTAGCACTCCCTCAGCACTGCCCTGAGTGTCAGCCTGGAATATGTCCTCAAATCTCTAAAGTGGAGCTTTAAGCAATGCCATTTGACTCAGGGGAAAGTGCTTGCCATTGAGCCAAAACTCAGTATCAAAAACTGATCAGCATCAAAAATTAGAATGAGCACCTTTAAGATCTTTGTTTCTCATGTGAGCTTCTAATTATAAATCAATGCTCATTGTTACTGTTGGGATTCAATTCAGTCCGCCGGCAGCTTGTGGTTAAAGAGACTAAGGAAACTTGATTGACGGTTGGGTGATTGCTTTGTACCTGTAGGTATTAACAGCTTTATAAAAGAGCTGGAATTCCAGGTCCTGGCAGCTGAGTAACGATTAAAGCATGAAGTGTAACACTGACTGAGTCTATCAAACAAATGACAACTGATTCATTTATTTGCAAGCAAAGATGAATGTTTCACATTCTTTCCTGTTTGTGCCCATTTAACCGACCCCAGTTAAGGTGATGATAGGGGCACTATAATTGGCCACAGAATCTTTTGGTTAGGGAGCAGAACAATCAGCAGCTCTGTCCAGTGACCTCAATATCTTCTCAGGTGTCATTTCTACTTGTAGAAAGCAATCAGTGAATGTCAGATCTACTGCTAGGTCTCTGGCCTGCCCAACACCAATTTGACTGATGCCATTATAACTAGCACTGCAAAAGCCAGGTATGGATCCAGGAAGTGGCAGTCAATTTCTTCACCTAAGTGGCTCAGTTATTCATTGAATAAACTCACTGAGCTTTCAGGCAGGCAGAGCATGTTAAATATGAATAATGAATTTTACAGTACATTTCCCTCCTATTAACAGAGAGCAATTATTACGTAACCCATCTAGTGGGAACTGACAGGACCTGGTGAACACTTAGGTTACACACTGACCAATTTCACTCTCTTCACTTCAATGGAGATTAAAATCAGGCAGTCGGTCCTCTCATATCAGGATGGACTAGGTTGCAAATATTGTAGATCAGGGAAGAGAGCTCATAAAAGTGTAGAACAATATTATGGACTGCACGGTGGCACAGTGGTTAGCACTGCTGCCTCACAGCTCCAAGGACTTGGGTTCGATTCCTGGGTCACTATCTGTGTGGAGTTTGCATGTTTTCCTCAGGTCTGTGTGTGTTTCCTCCAGGTGCTCTGGTTTCCTCCCACACTCCAAAGATGTGCAAGTTAGATTGATTGGCCATGCTAAATTGGTGGGGGGATGGGGGGAGGGCTGGAGGTGTCGGCGGGGGGGGGGGGGGGGGTGTCTCTAACAAGTGAGGATCTAACCATTGCCCCTTGACATTCAATGGTATTACCATCACTGAATTCCCCACTATCAACATCCTGGGGTTACCACTGACCAGAAACTGAGCTGGCCTAGCCTTATAAATATTGTGGCCACCAGAGCAGGCCAAAGGCTAGGAATCTCAAAGCCTGTCCATCATTTACAAGACACCAGTCAGAAGTAAAGTGGAATACTCTCTACCTGCCTGGATGCCCGGATAACACTCAAGAAGCTTGACATCATCCAGAACAAAGCAGCCCACTTGATTGCTATCCATTCCACAAACATTCAATCCCTCCACCACCAATGTACAGTAGCAGCAGCAAGGTTCTTCAGGCAGCACCTTCCAAACCCATGACCACCACCATCTAGAAGGACAAGAGCAGCAGACACCTGGGAACACTCACCATCCTAATGAAAATATATCACTGTTCCTTCACAGTTGCTTGCTTAAAATCCTGGAATTCCCTCCCAAACAGCACTGTGGGTGTACCTACACCTCAGGGACTGCAGCATTTCAAGACAACAGCTCACCACCACCTCTGAAGGGGTGGACAATAAATGCTGGCCTAACCAGTGACTCCCACATCCCACAAATGAATTTTAAAAAGTTGTACAGAATGCTATTTAAGGAAGGATGTAAATGCACTGGAAGCAGTTCAGAGCAAGTTTACCAGAATACCTGGAACAAGTGGGTTGTGTTTTGAGGAAAGATTGAACAGGCGAGGCTTGTTTCCATTGGAGTTTAGAAGAACAACAAACAACTTGATTGAAACATTTAAGATCCCAAAGGGTCCTGACAGGATGGTTGTGGAGAGGTTATTGTTCCTTGGGGGATAATCTAGAATTAATGGTTACTGTTTAAAAATAAGGGATTGCCCATGTAAAATGGAGATGAGGAGAATTTGTTTTTTTTCAGAGGGTCTTTGGAACTCACTTCCTGAAAAGACAGTGGAAGCAGAATCTTTGAAGATTTTTAAGGCAGAGGTGAAAACAAGGTGGTGAAATGTTACCGGAGTTAGGTGGGATGCAAATTTGAGCTTACTACCATATTAGTCATGATGGTGCGACAGGCTCGAGGGACTGAATAACCTCTGCCTGCTCCTTGTTTGTATGTTCAGTAGATTCAGGAGTGGGGTGGCGTGGGGGAGAGGGGGTCGTGTTCTCCAGATGAAAAAAATAGTTCCCTCAGCAAGTCAGTGGGCGGTTTACTACAGATCTTTGTCTCAGTCTGTGACTGGGCCTGATCTGCAGACTCTCACTGAAAGTAATAGTGTGACTGAGGTTTATATAGGGTTTGGTGCCTTGATGTGTCGCTGTGTGGTGTTTTGGATTTCATGCTTTGATGCCTCTTTTCACTTTGGGGTTGATGTTTTTGGGCTTGATGCTCTGATTCCCTCTCTGCCAATTTCAGCAATTCACCCCAGCTTCCAACCCCTCAATTTTGATGTGATTTAATTTTTATTAAAAACACCACAACAAACTGGAGATCGGGTAACATCAGAGACTTAGTTATTTGCACAGACACAAACACAAGAGGAAGGTCACAATGTGGCCTCCTTTTTGTTCAGAATCCTTTGTCCTATCAGATTGGTCATTCCCATTGACCAGGCCTAACCGAACAAATGTCAATAGCCTTTGTAAAATTTACATGGCCTTTGATCTTTGCAGTTACTGACTCGTTAACATCTCCAGAGATAATGAGGGGCAGCTTCTCTGAATGCCAGAAAGTTTCTTTTGTTTGCATCATAGCCAGCAATGGCTTCCGTCATTTTAAAGCCTTTGTCTAGTTTTTAAAATATTTTATAAATTATAAATAAAGAATGAACTCTTAGTCCCCTGACATTGGGTAGAGAGTATGAGAGAGAGAAGATGTTCATGGACAGTGTGTGTGAGAAACAGAGAGTGTGAGGGGCAGCAAAAAGCTCTGCAATGCCAAACAAGTCTAGGAGGAAACAAATAGTGAAGAGGATGGCAGCAGAAAATTAAAGTTGGGAGAATTTGACTCTGTCTATGGGGTGTTCTGGGTTGGTGGCATCACTCAGGCCCAGCTGGATGGCAAAGGGTGCTCCGAAATTCACTGGCAGTCGTATAATCCTGAGACTGAGGTTCGAGGGGAGGGGGTAGGGGACATTGGCAGAGGCAGCAGCAGTAGAGGAGGAAATGGCGGTGAAGACAACAGCTGTGGTAACAGAGGTAGAAGCAGAAACAGCACTATAGGTGGCACCGACAAGCTGCAACTCTGATTCTGAAAAAGGACAATGTATAAAGCACAGAGAACTGTCACTTGCAGGTAAATCTTAACGAAAAAGCTGACAATTTGTGCTCTCAGCCATTTGCAAATTATGTGTCTTTGAGGTTTTATTTCTCAGTCTGCAGGGTCCTGCAGTGGTATCAGGGAGCACATGGCATCGTTGCACCTCATAATTCCAAATGTTTGGGACAATGCTGAGTGACAGTGGTATTGATGATGTTCTTTCTAACATTCAAGTGAAGAGGATGTTTGCAGATTGCTACCATGGCCAGGTATAAGCTCTCCAGCAGCCACTCATTGGCCCCAATGTCGTAATGGGAATTCTGACGTTGAGCGTTGGGATGCCCATTTGAATGCACTTCAATATAATAATTAGGCCTTTATGCTTGATAGACTTCCTCATTGGATTGTCCGTTTATACTGGTCTGACAGCACACTGACACAGATCACAAGAGGTCCCTGCAGCGCGCACCTGATGTTAGAACCTGCTGAAGGTGCACAGGTGAGTACATCCTCCAGGATGGACAGGGTAAAGCAGGGGGTAATACACAGAGTGAGTTCCTTGGTTGGTGGGGTGGGGGGGCTTTGTAATTTTTTAAAAATTGGGGTGCCCTCTGATCTGTGACATTATTGGACCCGCCCTTAACATTTTTTCTTACACCCTTAAAATATGGTGGAGGTAGCTGCCCTTGGGGCCAGCGGTTTCCATGCTTTTTCCCCACCTGCAGCACCACTCTGCCGAAGAATGAGAAAATTCTGTGCACTGTTTTTGATCATGTTGTTCGATAGTATATCCTCACATATGAACATAGGTAGCCAGTCATGAAGGTAAAAGCTAGCATTTCCTGGACCCCAGTGCAGCTGAGGGGTGTCACAGAAGCTGCTCATTGCCAGGAGCTGCTGACCAGGAGGCGGAGAAAGCAACACTCCATCCATCCGTTTTAGTGTCTTATCTCTTGCTGCTATTTCAAAAAGAACTCAGTTGTGAATTTAATATGTAACTATATAACTAATATACAGAATTGATCCCAGAGAAACCAAACTCAGAATAAAGTTACAGTAAAAGCTGCATCAATTTTTTTGCTGGAATAAAGGGAGCAAAAACAAATAACTGCATATTATATTGCTGATTGGTTTGAAGGTTTCAACGAATCGATGCTCATGTTTTTCCTCTTCCCTATCTATGTGCAGCATGCTTCACCCCTTAATTGACAGTGAAGGGGTTTTGTGAGGAGCAGATCTTGAAAAAACTCTGCAGGCTGGACAAACATATCATGGAGATGATCATGGATCTTAACAGAAAATCAAGATCAGCGCAAAATCAATCAACAATACAATGTGTAATTATTTTTTAGTAATATATAGTTGCAATCTTTTTTACAATAAAATTTGTACAGTTTTTACACAAATCTTTATTCTCAGTGTTTGTCAGGACATAAGCTCCAAATCTGCAGAATCAATCTCAACATTCATTCAGTCAAATACATATTTAAAGGGGACGGCATAAGTCCAGCTTTTTACATCAGTTGAATCAGTTTGGATTAGGGCTAGCAATATTACCAGTATTACTGGCAGTTCCTACTGGTGCCATCACCAGTATTACTGGTACTTTTTACTAGAACACCAGTTTTAAACTTCTTATCTTCCTGTTTAGAATCAAATCAAGCTAGTACCAGTATTACTGAAACTTCCTTCTGGGCTAGCAGATGCCTTACCCTCCCACCATATTATGGAGAACTAGTTGGGTTGGGCAGGAAGGTGGTATGTTAGCAACATCATACATGTGCTTGCTCACCCAAAACATGCCTTATATGTGAATGTAAAATCCAGCCGGGGGAAAAGTGAAAGGGCAATATTTCTGACTAAAGCAAGCACAGGAGTATATGAAATGCTCAGGAATTTGCTCATCCCTGCTAAGTAAAAAGGCATGCTGCTGTTGGACATTTTAGAGTGAATTTTCCTGTTCTGCCTGCCACGGGAATCATAGTGGGTGAGGGACAGACCATGGAAAAGTCCGTTGACCTCGGGCAGGATTTTCTGGGTTCGGGACAAGGCCAGCCGGAAAATCCTGCCCTTTGTTTAAGTGTAGCAGCACCAAGGTCCGAAACCATTTAAAAACATATATACATATTATTTCATGGAATTGGGGCATCGCTGCCTAACCTCAAAGTGCACAGTTGCCCATTGTTGTGGTGAAAGGTGAAAAACCAGCCTTGTTCTGAAGAAACTGGTTAACAGCATTTAAGTTAAACTGGATTGAGCTTTTTCAGGCAGAAGCGCGAGTCACAACACAAGATGTCATGATCGCCAATTACCCTCAGGTGTTTAGTGAAAATGGCAAACAAACTCAAGGATATATGGTCAACAGACAGGTTTGGAGGAATTCAAAATCAGTTTATTGAAGACCTGATCCAGTAGCCCATGCTCTAAGGGGAGAAGAAGAGTAAGAACTGAAAAGACTTGTAGCTGTGAACATTATCACTGAAGTAGAACAGAGTAGTTGGGGTCCACCCATAGTGGTGGTACCAAACTCATATGGTAGTGTCAGAATATGTGGGAATTATAAAGTAACCATAAATTAGGTACTGGAATGTAACCCACCTGATACTTCGCCAAACATGGAGGATCTGTTCACAATGTTGTCAGGAAGCCAGATTTTTTCAGTTAGATCTGAGAAATGCTGCAACTTGAGTTAAAAGATTAACCTGAGTCATTTTTGACTATGAATATACACATGGGTTTTTATTTGTTTCAGAAGCTGCAATTGGTGATTCTTCAGCCCCCAGAATTTTTAAGGGGGTATGAACCAAATTTTGCAAGGAATTCTGAGAATAGTGTGCTATTTGGACAAGATACTTATTTTAGCACCAAACAAGCACCATGATTCAGAGGCTGAATCAGGTCTTCCAGTGTTGGAAAAGCATGATGTTTGGGGAAAGCATACAAATGTGAAATGTTTCACAACTCTTTAGAGTATTTGATTCACAGTGCAGACTAAGATGCATTAAATCCTACCAAGAGTAAGGTTTGAATGTGCACGTCTTCTGAATATATCTCTGAAACCAGTGAATTACTGGAGGAAATTCTTATCAAATTTGGCAAGCTTATTGCATCTATTGAATGAACTCTTGAGAAAGAGTGTTTCCATGGAATTGAACAAGGGAATGTGGCAAAGCACTACAGTTGCATTAAGCTAAATTGATAAATGGTATAATGCTTGAAAATGATGATGTGTCCAAAAAGATTCAGCTAGCATGTGAAGGCTGCCCATCTGGAGTAGATGCTGTGATTTCTTACATGTTGGATAATAATGAGGTGAGACTGACTGCATTTGGCTCTTGCACCATCAGTGCCATTGAGCTAAATTCTGCTCAAATAGAATGTGAAGCATTGTCTCTAATTTTTGGAGTAAGAAGATTTTATGAATAACTTATTGGTTATAGTTTCACAATTGAATCATAAGCCACCGATGGCTATTTTGAATCCAAAGTCCCCAGTACCCACTTTAATTGCAGCCCGAATACATTGATGGGCTTTGATTTTTGTCTGCTTATCTGTACAACATTAAGTACAGATGTTTGGAAGATCATTATAATTCCAGTGTGATGTCCCAATTATCATCATCATCAGTGGTAAAACTCAACAAGGAAGGTGTCTTTCTCTTTTCACACATAGAACAACTCATAGGAATCGGTATTGGCGAGGTTATGCTACTATATCACAAATGGGTGGCCAACACAGATACTGGATTTAGAAATCGGCCCACTTTTTAGGTGTTAAAATGTGTTGTCAGTTGCTAATGTGGGGATCCAGAGTTTAGTTCCTGAAAAGGTACAGATCCCAGTTGCTATGTTATCTTCATAACCAACACTTAAGAAGGAGCTTGATAAAGAGTCTAGCAAGAAGCTACCTCTAGTGGTCAGGATTAGGTAAGGACATAGAAGATACAGTGACACAGGGTAGAGTATGTCCAGCTGTAGAAAAGAAGCTGCCATTGGTACCTTTTAACTATGGAAACAGCTGATACAGAGTAGTAGAGGTTGCACATTGATTTTGCAGGACAACTGTTATATTCATTGTGATATAATAGCCATTCAAAGTGAGTTGTGGGGTTTCTAAACAAATAGCAAGACTTCAGATATTTTGTGTAGTTTGTTTGCTGCTTATGAGTCCTTAGGGGAAATTGTGTCCAACAATGGACCTCAGCTTTTTTCAGAAGAGTTTGTACAATGTATGAGAATGAACTCCACTGTATTATGCTGCAATGAATGGAGCAGCAAAGCCCATAGTACATATTGTTAAGTGTGCTCTTGTTAAACAAGGGCTAGGTACAATTTGGAAGAAAGGTCAGTTGTCATTGAATCACAAACTGGCAAATTGTCTGTTCATATCTCATGAACTACCAACAGAATGTCAGCTGAACTGTTTCTTGGAAGACAGCCTAGAAGAAGGTTTTCATTGCTGAAACAACATTTAACACAGTCAGTCGAAGAAAAACAAGTCAGGCAGAAAGAAAGTCGGGATAGTGGTAAAGTGAGAGAAACAAGTCTGAAATTGAACCAGAAAGTTAGAGTGAAAGAACATTATCATAAGTGGTTGAAGTGGCTAATGAAAATATATGGTCCTCACATATATTTGGTCAAGATGTATGGTGATAGGCCGGTTAGTTTAACGTCTGTTATAGGTAAAATGTTAGAATCCGTGATCAAGGAGAAAATAGCGAGGCATCTTGAGGAGAATTGTTTGATAGAGCAGATGCAGCACGGTTTCGTTAAGGGGAAGTCGTGTCTGACGAATTTATTGGAGTTCTATGAGGATGTGTCTAGGGCGGTGGATAGAGGAGAGCCAGTGGATGTGGTGTTTCTTGATTTTCAGAAGGTGTTTGATAAGGTGCCGCACAAGAGGTTATTACAGAAGGTCAGGGGGCATGGAGTTGGGGATAGGGTGTTAGCGTGGATAGCGGATTGGCTGTCAAATAGGAGGCAGAGAGTGGGGGTCAATGGGTGTTATTCGGATTGGCGGTTGGTGACTAGTGGAGTGCCCCAGGGGTCAGTGCTGGGGCCTCAGCTATCTACCATTTATATAGATGATCTGGAGGAGGGAACCGAGTGTATGGTGTCGAAATTTGCTGATGACACCAAGATTGGTGGAATGGCAAATTGTGCGGAGGGTGTGGTGAGTCTGCAGAAGGATCTAGATAGGCTGGGCGAATGGGCCAGGAACTGGCAAATGGAACTTAATGTTGGCAAGTGTGAAGTTGTCCACTTTGGTAGGAATAATGGTAGGAAGGACTATTACTTACATGGCGAAAAACTGCAGCATGCAACGGTGCAGAGGGACCTCGGGGTCCTTGTGCATGAGTCGCAAAAACCCAGCCTGCAGGTGCAGCAGGTGGTCAGGAAGGCAAATGGGATGCTGGCCTTCATAGTGAGGGGGATTGAATATAAAAGTAGGGAGGTCTTGCTGCAACTGTACAGGGCACTGGTGAGGCCGCAGCTGGAGTACTGTGTGCAGTTTTGGTCGCCGCACTTACGCAAGGATATTTTGGCCTTGGAGGGAGTGCAGAGGAGGTTTACTAGGCTGATACTGGAGTTGAGGGGGTTGAACTATGAGGAGAGGCTGAATAAACTAGGCTTGTACTCGTTAGAGTTTAGAAGAATGAGGGGAGATCTCATTGAGACATATAAGATGATGAATGGGATGAATAGAATAGAGGTGGAGAGGCTCTTCCCGCTCAGAAAGGACAGTAGGACTAGAGGGCACAGCCTCAAGATAAAGGGGGGGCAGTTTAGAACGGAGTTGAGGAGGAACTTCTTCACTCAAAGGGTGGTGAATCTCTGGAATTCTCTGCCCGTTGAGGTGGTGGAGGCTGCCTCGCTAAATATATTTAAGACGCGGGTTGATAGGTTTTTGATAGGCAAGGGGATTAAGGGTTATGGGGAGAGGGCGGGAATGTGGAACTGAGACACGACAGATCAGCCATGATTTTATTCGGGCAGGCTCGAAGGGCTAGATGGCCTACTCCTGCTCCTATTTCTTATGTTCTTATGTTCTTATGATGGGAGGTCAGATTTGTACATATAGTTCATATTTTACCTTCAGAAGTTCAGGAAGAAGAAGGGAGTTGGGAAGAATCAAGTGAATCTACGGTCAAGAACCAATAAGTTACTCCAACATGAGTTGTGCCTGAAACAGTTCAGATCTGAGTCGGAGTCTGTCATGTCTGATCAAATTTCAACTGAAGATCAATCACAAAAAGCAATCCTTGTTGGAGAAAACCTATCCTCTGACTCAGGCCGAGAGGAATCCAGGTCCTCTCCTAAGTTCTTTAAGTTTGAGTCAAGAAAGGCTTTTGGGAATAGAAAACTAGTTATTAAGCTGGATTTGTAAATAAATGAAAAACAGGAATTTACATAAATTATATGGGATTTGAACATTGTGTTCATTCTCATTAAGAAGGGAATGTAATAATGTAATGGCACCCTCTTGTGGCCATTTGCATAGATATCCAAAACCGGATTAAACTAGTTTGTTGGGTACTTTGTACTTCACATACTGTGTACAATCCCTTTTCTATCATGCAAATATACCTCAATGGGTTCCGATCACCATGACTCAATCATCTTCCTGGAAAGTGCATGTGTGGATGTGGGGCCAAATCAGGATCGGATGAGGGCAAGGTTACCCCATGTGGTTGAACAGCCATTAACACTCACCATCTGGGCCAGTGTGTTCAATTCCTGGTGAATAGTTTAAAGGCTATTTTAGCATTGGTGTGAAACTAAAAGGGGAGGATGCAGACAGAGCTGTTAAAACAGGGAACTCTCTTGTTTCCTTCTCTATGAATGGTATGCTTTGTCTGTATAGCGCGCAAGAAGCAATACTTTTCACTGTATGTTAATACAATTTAAAATCAAATCAAAGCAAATTAGAGTTTTTCAGGCTGTTGGTGAGTAGCTCGAACAATGCAAATACAGAAAAAACTGCATCCTATTCAAACAATCTGGGAGACTGGATAACAAGCCCACTTATGGGACAATCCTACAATGTGCAGGATAATTAGTCACCTTGGTCTGCGCCTAGCAATGAAGTGAGATGTAGGAGAGGAGGAGAAAATGATGATAAGTAAATTCCAGCACTTCTATATTCCCTGTCCCAGATGTAGGCCTGTGCCTTAGTCCTCAATACTGCGTGGGCCAATCTTTCCAACATTACAACAGAAGCTGCACTTCAAAGATACTTCATTGGCTGAAAAGTGTTTTGAGACGTCTAATTGTCAAGATCTAAAAATGTAAGGTTGTCACTTTTACCTTTCTGAAGAGGGTCTGCTGTAATTCTAATGTTTTATCAATTTTAAAGTAGTTCATTTGTGGTTAGTTTAAAATTACACCATGCTTTAATTTATAAACCTTCATTTCAGGAGTGAAAAACGTAATTCAATTTTGTAATTTTCTTATTGAATGAATTTATTGCAGTGTTTAACTACCATGTAATGGGGTAAAAATTATAGTTCATTAGAAATAAAAGGGACTGCAGTAAAAATTTAAAAAATATCTAATTTTCTCAGGATTTAGATAAGAGGCCTGCAGAGCTGGATGCATGGTAAAAAGGTATAAAATACAGCCTTTCCAAATTCTTGTCACTTGGCTCCCAATGAGGCAGTTTTAGAACCCAAATACTATATAAATTCTTGGGATATAGGTGTAATTGGCATTTATTGCCCAATGCAAGTGTAGTAATTCAGCAAAACATCGGTTTCCCATCCCCAGTGCCCCTTATTTTGCATCAAACAAAAGGGCTGCTCCCGCAGCTTAGTCAGGCAGTCTTCACCTTGGGACCTACAACTCTGGTCCAGGTAAAGTTGCAACAGTAAAAACCCCTGCTGGCTGCTTCTCACTCCATGCACTCAATAAGACAGCACATACTTCACAAGCCCATTTGTAGATCTACTGATGATCTCCCATGACTTTCGTCGTCACCATAATATCCCTCCCCTCTTAGGCCCATGTCTCTCCCAGCATCCCTGCTGCGAGGATGTCCTTTGCAGTCCTTGGTGCTCAGGCGGAGGTCTGTTGAAGGCGGGGCTGGATCAGGCGGTCTAAATCTAACAGGGGACCTTCTTTTCCGGAGGGAGTGTCGCAGGGTTACCAAATCAGGTTTCTCCTTAGGTTTTGCTTCAGCCCGGAGTTCCATTTTTTCAGCCTTCATCTCTTAATCCATACCATTGCTGTCTGAAGGGGCCAATGCGGAGTCAGCTTCAGGCTGAGGACTGGCATTGTCATTGGCTATCTCCATGGCCCATGGCTGGGCGGTTCAGTCAAGGACTCCCTGCCCATGAGGTGATCTAAGTGTCTCTTTAGCATTTTATCCTGAACTTTGACCTTGTAAGATACTGGCCCTGTTTTCTCCATAATGATCTCAGGGACCTATCTGGAACCATCCCCAAAGTTCCTTCCATGAACCAGATCACCCACTACAAAAGTTCTTCCCGTCCTGGCGGAATCAACGTTTCTTTTTTGGTTTTCCTGTTGGGACTCCATCCTCCCCTCCAGGTTTGGGAATAATAGGCTGAATCTGGTATGAACCTATCGTCCCAATAACAGCTCTGTTGGAGCAACACCAGTAGTTGTGTGTGGTGTGGTTTTGTAATCAAATAAAAACTGTGCCAGTTTAATTTCCATAGATGCCACCGGCTATTTTTGAAGGTTTGAACTGTCCATTTGGCCATTTGATGACGGGTGATAAGATGCAGTCTGGATGTATCGGATACCATTGGAGAACATGAAGTTCTGGAAATCGCCGCTGGTAAAGGCAATGGCAGAACCAGGATTTCGGTATTCCGTGTGTGCTGAAGCTTTGTGGTATTTTCTCAATTGTAGCCTGGGGAGTTGTGGAGCCCATGAATAATTCCTAACATAAAGCATCTTCGTTATCAACATAAAGAAGTTAGAGCTCTATATCCTAAAGAAGGGAGTACATGAGAGATATGGGAGATTTACGAGTGATCAAGTTAACATTTATAAGATGATGAAGGACAAAGATTGTGTTCCAGTTGGCAGTTTGTTAGAATTGAATAGAAGAGTATTTTGAAGTTGCACAAGGCCATATCTGGGTTAGATGTCTGGAAGTGGCCAGGGAATAGTGAATCTTGGGAAGAAGTTGTAGACTTGTGTAGTGGACTTACTAAGTGTCTGCAAGTGAAAACTGAACCTGTTTCTGGCTGGGTTGGAAAACACCTCATAAAAGAGATAAGTGCTGTCTAACATCAGTTAAGGCCAGAGTAATCTGGGCCAGTTTGTACTTGCCCATGGAAATTAGAGAGGAATTTCAAGATTCCTCCTAGGAGATCACATATTTTCAGATTGGGTGGGAGGGTGTTTATTATCATACACGTGATATCACAAATTGTATGACACAGGATGGAGAGGTCAGAAAGTCTTTTGTTGTTCATCATTGTTCTATGTTTGTCATCCCTCGGTGCTTATTGTCTGTCCCTCTCTGATCCTTCGGTCAGAACAGGATTGGCACAAAGATTAAGGCCACTCCAAACTGGTTCTTGATGGTGGCACTAAAATAGAACCAGATGGGCTGCACTTGGAAATCCTATTTCCAAGTGCAAAGACAGGTAGATCCGCATGGATATTTTCCCATTGTCAGAAATTCTGACATAATTCTCCGATATAAAGATCTTGAGTCTCTGCTCCTCTCTCCTGTGCTTTGCACCCAAGGAAGAAATGTTATCTTGATGCAATTATCCAGTGTAAGCATCAGCCTGATTGGCACAGAAATGTGCTGCTTATATCTTCCATGTTGTTCAATGAGGGAAAATTTTACCTCATGTGAGGGTGCAAAACATGAGGTGGCAGTGGGTCAGCTGCCCATTACACTCAGCTAGACAGAGAGAGAGAGAGAGAAACAGACAGACAGACAGAGAAAAGAGAAGGGAACGAGACTGATAAATGGAGACAGAAACAGACAGAGAGAGGGAGAGAATGAGAAAGAGAAGATGAGACAGACGGCAAAAGAGAAAGTTGGAGAGGTACAGAGACAAAGGCTGGAATTGTCCAGCCACTCATACCAGCGGATTCTCTGCTCCCACTGCAGTGAATGGGACTAGATTTGAACGGGACGGGATTTGGTCGGGTGCCAAATTCTCTGTCCTCACTTATTTCAAGGACGGGACTTGAATGGACCGGAGAATTCAGGTCAAGAGCAAAATAGAGAGAGATGAATGAAAATGCATACTGCCCTCCTCTTCAGCATTGAATGAAAGCAAGATTGGTCTTGGCTATGATGCCTCCTCAGCCAAATAACAGTCACATTAAGATTTTTCATAGACTGGGGTAATGGAAGGTTGCTGGGGGGAAGTGTATCTGCTGTGATAACAGGTCAGATCCTTCAGAAAAACATTGTAATGGGCAGCAGTACAACTGAAGGAATTAACATTTTTATTTTGTTTTTGGGACATGAGTAAAGTTGGCGAGGCTGAATATATTAGCCAACACTCGTGGTACAGAAAAGGTGGTGATGGGCCATCTCTTGGAACCATTGAAGTCCATGTGGTGAACGTACTTCCAAAAAGGTGTTAGATGTGCAATTTCTAATATTAACATGGCGATGAAGAAGAAACAGTGATGTATGTCCTAGTCTGGATAATTTGTGATTTGGAGCAGAACTAGTAGGTGATGGTGTTCCCCTGAACCTGCTGCCTTTGTCCTTCTCAGTGGTACGTCAATGGGAAGGAGATTCTGGTGAAAGTGACCTTGGTGGGTTGCTGCAGTACATCCAGTAGACAATAAACACAGCAAACACAGGGCACCAGCAGGGAAGAGAGTGGAGATTGAGCCCATCTATTGGGTGGAAGCTTGTATCAGTCAAGTATGAGCCCTCAGCTCTGGGATCGTCCCCTGCTCTGGCTCCCCTCACGGTATTAACTGCGAGGTATTACACTTTGAGCTCTCTGTCAACCTTTTATTGAAGCAGACGAGTGAGAGGCTTCATCTGGAAGGGTAGACCTATACTGTTTGTTGTTCCATGTCTGAATATCAGCAAATTATACGCAGCAGAAATTGATGTTTTTTAATTCTGACTGCCCTTTAAATTTAAGTGAGGGCTTCATGCTGGGAGAAGAACATAAAGCATGAAAGTCTCCTTCACAGCAGTGCCAGGCACAAAAATAAGCAAATAAATCACAGTGGATTGATTCAAGCAGTGTCGGAAAAGCTGAAATATCAGAAGTATTATGTCTGATAAATCTATGGGTGAGTGCTAGGTAATGGAGTTGGAGATGTAATGCTGCTATTACTGGTTAGATACTGGGTAAAACACTCATGCTTCCCTTTCATCTACCCTATCAACTAAACCACGATCATCATTTTCTCAACGCCTGCCCTTAATAAACAGTTCACGTACATTCAATGCTTGCACACTGCCATGGCCAGGCTTCATATCACAATGAAATATACTTGAAAGTCGGAATGCAGTGAGGGAACTTACAGCTTATCCTACAACATTTTCTCTTTCCTTCATTCTGGTAAATAGAGGCATTTATCTATAAATTGGTCCAAAGGCTATATCTTTACAATCTCTTTCAGACTGTGCTTGTGCCAGCATGAGGTATTACTGCTATTTTCAGACATTCGGGTGGAGTTTAGACTCTTGTCAAAAAAACTTTGTGCCCTCAATGAAGATTACACCCTCAGTGAAATCATTTATACAGTTGCAGAACACAGAAGGAGATCATTTGGCCCATTGTGACCGTGCTAGCTCCCTTTACACCAAACATTCTCTACGTGCGTACAGCAAGGATTAGATAAAGAGTCAAGTTCACTATATGCTTTCCATCAAACACTCATAGGGCAAGTACACCATGATTTAGATACAGAGTAAAGTCTGCTATGCACTGTCCCACAGACACTCCCTGGGCAGCTACTGCAAGGGGGACTTTAATGCCAGGAGTGGAAAATCTAATGTCACAAAATGAACTCTCTGTGGAAATAACTCACAGCAACCAGAAGGTGGCAGTGGTAACACACATAACTAGGGAATACTTCAGCATTAACACAAAAACAGCAAACGCTGGAAAATCTCAGCAGGTCTGACAGCATCTGTGGAGAGAGAATAGAGCCAATGTTTCAAATCTGGATGATCCTTCATCAGGGCTCTGACTTGAAATGTTGGTTCTATTCTCTCTCCACAAATACTGTCAGAGCTGCTGAGATTTTCCAGCATTTTCTGTTTATGTTTCAGATTCCAGCATCCGCAGTATTTTGCTTTTATTGTAGAATACTTCAGCGTATTGTACTCAATTTTACCGGCACCTCCGCCTGAGGTTTGTACAGTCCCGCCCGAGGCCAAAGTTGTTCTCTGAGTCTCGCCTGCCCCCGGAATCTGGGTGGGCCTGCTGGTAAAATTCCAGCCTTTCAGGGCCCAATCAAGGAAGAGAGAGAGAGGCAAAAAGAGAGATGGAACGGTAGAGGAACATCGAATGAAAGAGAAGGAGGGATGTAAGAAAAGAGAGAATGGAAGAAAGGTGAGAAACAAGAGAGCAAGGGGAAGAGATGGGAAGCAAAAGAGGAAAACAAGATGAAGGGGAGAAAGCCAGAGAAGACGGGAAGAGAAGGAGCAAAGGAGAAGAGTGACAACAAGACAAAGAGTGAAGGAGGAATGGAGAGGAAAAAGATATGGGAGAATGAAAGCAAGAGGAAAAAAGAGCAAGCGAATATGAAGAAGAGAGCAGGGAAGGAGCATGAGGAAACATGGAAATGTGACTTAGGAAGAAGAGAAAGTGAGAGAGAAAGAAAAAAATGTAAGAGAAAGAATGTGAAAAGGAGAGGGAAATATAAAGCTTTGACTTAGCTCAAATCATCTATATCATGACTCAAATCAACATAATTCAATGCTGTGAGACTAAATCAAAGTGACATGGGATATTGAGAAGGTTTACACCCCACTGATTTAGTCATATGGACATTATCTTAAGTTAGTAACTCATAATACATTGTCGTTATTGTGTAGAATTTCAGTGAGTCAAAAAAAGTCATCCTTTGTAAGAAATCTGAGAAAGCTTCTTTAGTCAAATCTCGGACTAATCTGAGAAACAGTTACTGATGACTCAAAATATAATGAGGTAGTCGGGATGCACGGGGACATTAACGGCCTTCAGAGTGCAGGAGGCAGAAGAAAGCAAATGGAAGGTCCCTGAGATTTCACTGTGTATTACTCCACTAACACAATTTGGAATGAGACTTGTGAAGCGAAAAATGAAATGATCCAAGAATTGAAGCAAGCAAACAGCGAAAGACACAGCTTCTGCAGGTCCCAAATCTCCCTCCATTTCTGAAGAAGAACTTTCTAATGTAAAGCAGAGACTTGGAGTCATTTTTAATACCATGTAGTTTCAAAACAGTTGAATTTGACCTAGCCCTCACATACACTCAATTCAGACTTTCAGATCTCAATCTGAACGGCAATTGTAGAACCAGCAGACACTGAGATTAGGCAACTCAACACACACTGGAGATTACGAACATCCACGATTTCTGCATTCATTCAATTTTGGCCTCTTTTCACATTCCCCATATCTTTCACTCCACTTTTGGTGGCTGTGCCCTCACACATTCAGACCATGAGTTGTGGAATTCATTCCCTAACTCAGTTTTCTTTAGAACATTCCTTAAAACTCAACTCTGATCAGGCTAATGTCTCCTTCTTTAGCTCTTTGGCAATTTCTGTCTGAAAAAACTATTTTGCTGTGTTAAATGCTCTACACAAATGTAAATTGCTGTTTATGTTGGTGGGGGACTTCCTCTATGACCCCTTCCACATTAAAGAATCCTTCAATGAAATGAATCTTTGGAGAAATTAGCACTTTGATTATACTTCCAAAAACCTTTACCCTGGTGCATATTTGATGACACCACATAGAGGGACTTTTATTCCACATCGAACTGATACTGTACCAGTCTGGAAATGTTTGATGGGACACTGCAGAGGGAGTTTTACTCTGTATTTAACCTGTACTGTAACTGCCTTGGGAACGTTTTAAGACAGTACAGAGGGAGTTTTACTCTGTATTTAACCCGTACTGTAACTGCCTTGGGAATGTTTTAAGACAGTACAGAGGGAGTTTTACTCTGTATTTAACCCGAACTGTAACTGCCTTGGGAATGTTTTAAGACAGTGCAGAGGGAGTTTTACTCTGTATTTAACCCGTACTGTAACTGCCTTGGGAATGTTTTGAGACAGTGCAGAGGGAGTTTTACTCTGTATTTAACCCGTACTGTAACTGCCTTGGGAATGTTTTGAGACAGTGCAGAGGGAGTTTTACTCTGTATTTAACCCGAACTGTAACTGCCTTGGGAATGTTTTGAGACAGTGCAGAGGGAGTTTTACTCTGTATTTAACCCGTACTGTAACTGCCTTGGGAATGTTTTAAGACAGTACAGAGGGAGTTTTACTCTGTATTTAACCCGTACTGTAACTGCCTTGGGAATGTTTTGAGACAATGCAGAGGGAGTTTTACTCTGTATTTAACACCGTACTATACCAGCCCTGGAAATGTTTGATGGTAAGAAGTCTCACAACACCAGGTTAAAGTCCAATAGGTTTATTTGGTAGCAAAAGCCACAAGCTTTCGGAGCACTTGCTGCTTCTTCGTCAGGTGAGTGGGAGTTCTGTTCACAAACAGGACATATAAAGATACAAACTCAATTTACAAAATAATGGTTGGAATGCGAGGTTTTACAGGTAATCTAGTCTTAAATGTACAGACAATGTGAGTGGAGAGAGGGTTAAGCACAGGTTAAAGAGATATGTATGGTCTCCAGCCGAGACAGTTAGCGAGATTTTGCAAGCCCAGACAAGTCGTGAGGGTTACAGATAGTGTGACATGAACCCAAGATCCCAGCTGAGGCCATTCTCATATATGCGGAACTTGGCAATCAGTCTCTGCTCAGCGACCCTGCGCCATCATATGTCATGAAGGCCACCTTGGAGAATGCTTACCCGAAGATCAGAGGCCAAATGCCCGTGACCACTGAACTATTCCTCAACAGGAAGAGAACACTCTTGCCTGGTGACTGTCGAGTGGTGTTCATTCATTTGTTGTAGCGTCAGCATGGTCTTCCCAAGGTACATTCGGCCTCTGATCTTTGGGTAAGCATTCTCCAAGGCTGCCTTCATGACACGTGACAGCACAGAGTCGCTGAGCAGAGACTGATAACGAAGTTCCGCACACATGAGGACGGCATCAATTGGGATCTTGGGTTCATGTCACACTATCTGTAACCCCCATGACTTGCCTGGGCTTGCAAAATCTCAATAACCATCCCAGCTGGAGACAATACATATCTCTTTAACCTGTGCTTAACCCTCTCTCCACTCACATTGTCTGTACCTTTAAGACTTGATTACCTATAAAGACTCACATTCCAACTATTATTTTGTAAATTGAGTTTGTATCTTTATATGCTCTTTTTGTGAATTGAAATCCCACTTACCTGACGTAGGATCAGCGAGCGCTCCAAAAGCTAGAGGCATTTGCTACCAAACAAACCTGCTGGACTTTAACCTGGTGTTGTAAGACTTCTTATTGTGTTTATCCTAGTCCAACACCGGCATCTCCACATAATGTTTGATGGGACAGTGCAGAGGGAGTTTTACTCTATATTTAACCTGTACTGTACCAGCCCTGGAAATGTTTGATGGGACAGTGTAGAGGGAGTTTTACTCTGTATTTAACCTGTACTGTACCAGCCCTGGAAATGTTTGATGGGACAGTGCAAAGGGTGCTTTACTCTGTATTTAACCCATATTGAAACTGCTGTGTGTGCGTTTGATGGGACAATGTGGAGACAGATTTAATTTAATTCTAGTCAGGTTAGTGTATATTTATGACACTGGAACTTAAGATTCCCTGAGCACTGCTAAAGGTTACTGTGGAATTGACATAATGTTAATTGGAAAATCTAGGCTTAAGTGCCTTGGTATGTTTCATTATGTAAAAGGCACGATATAAATGTAAATTATTGTAGGTGGGAAAAGTGGGAAAATGACAACAGTCATACTTGTTATGTGCAGTTTTGGCCTCTATACCTAAGGAAAGATATACCTGCCACAGATCGGGTGCAAGATTGATCCAAAACACAGGATTGGTACAAAAACATATAAAATGCTGAGAAAAAGTACAGTAGGTTAGTCCGCATATGTGTAGAGAAGGAACAGGGCTAACAGGTTGGACTTAACATGGGGACACAGGACATACCATTTGCACCTGCCCCAACCCCCCAGTTTTCCTCCTGGAAGGAAAGTCGGGCCCCAGTCCAAGCACTGATAAAAAGCCAGCCAGCAACCATAATGGGCTGCCAGTGAGCTAAACAGGCAGAGTGGGACTGATCCCCTCAATGGCAAGAATTCCTGTCCTCACAAACTGCTGGCCAATCAGATGAGCTGGCAGCTGTAGCAGTCCTAGCAACGCCAGATCTGAGTAGTGGGTGCTGCCGGGACTGAAAGCAGACTCACAAAGAAGAAGAGATGGGTGTTGGAGCTATATAAGGCGAGCCATTCTGGGTGGGGAGGGATCGGGCAGCCCAGGGATGGGGGGAATGGGGTTGGGATCTAGTTTTGGAGGCCAGGTGGGAAGGAATGAGAGGGTAACAAATATCTTGAGGGGGCTGATGCCCATTGGGCACTTCCCAAATGATGTGCTCCCCTTTGTTCCCACCTTTTCTCAACATGTTTAGAAATGGATTGGCCACTCCCGCCCACCTGCCCATGTATTATGGCATGGGTAGCAGAATATTCTGGTTAATTTGCTTGGTAACCAGTTCATTAGTTGACCATTAATTATTTGTTTTAAACTGTCGGTGGGCTGCTGATTTTGGCATACCCCATCTACTGTTTGGGGTGGGTAGGAAGGTGGCGGACTGGGCACTCTTCATATTTCAGGTGCCCCTCCACTCCCCCCACCCCACTCACCAAAAGCATGTCGGGTGTGGGACGATAAAATCCAGCTCCATGCCTCAGGTCTGTGACCGAAGACCTGAAACACTAATTCTGTTTCTTTCTCTATACTAACCTGTCAAGTTTTTTCCAGCATTTTCTGTTTTTATTTCAGATTTCCAGCATCGCCAATTTTCTGTATTTCATTCACTGCGCTGATTCCTGGGTTGAGAGGGTTTCCTTACGAGGAGAGATTGGGTAGAATGGGCCTATGCTCCCTGGAGTTTAGGCAGATGAGAGGTGATTTCATTAAAACATCAGACTCTGAGAGAGCTGACAGGATGGATGTGAGAAGCTATTTCCCTGGCTGGAGAGTCTAAAACTAGGAAGCATAGTCTCTGGATAAGGAATTTGGGACCAAGATGAGGAGAAATTAATTTAACGTATTCAAGGCTGAGATCGAAAGAGTTTTGAACTCTAAAGTTTAAAGTTAATTTAGTATTAGTCACAAGTAAGGCTTACATTAACATGGCAATAAAGTTACTGTGAAATTCACCTAAAGGAAATGCATGGATTGGCATGCAAGTGGAATTCAGCTTGAAGATCAGCCTCGATATTATTGAATGATGAAGCCGGCCCACGGGATGGTATAGCATACATTGTACTTCCTATATTCCACACTCACCCCATGGACTGAGGTGGTTCAAGAATAAGGCCCATCACCACCTTCTCAAGGATAATTTGGTATGGGCAATGAATGGCATCAAAATATTTCCAACAAAGAGAAAACAAGGCAAAATCTTTTCATTCTGTTCACTTTGGTGCGAATAAAGATTTCACACACCCCTCAAAACTGTGACAAGCATTCATCTTTCTTTATGGCAACCAAGATTTCAAAATATTGGAACTAAGTAGTCAAGAGCTGATCTGCATTCAATTCATGTCCCTTCTTGTGTTGGACAATATTGATGATGGCTCCTCCAGTGGCATTGCTTCTCCTTCAGTTACCAATGACGTACCTATTTAACACTGTGAGTGGAGCACATAGCTAATGATCTTTTAATTAATGATGTTCTTCATAATTACTGCAACAGATAGGGTAAACAAAGGAATGTAATTATAATCTAACCAACAGATTTTATAATTTACAAAGTCCTGTCTCCATTGTCCTTTCATTCAATCATCACTGAGCTGTCACCCCAAATCAAGGGAATGTCGGAGATGTCTGCAGTGCAGTGCTGAGGGAGAATTGCATTATCAGAGGTGTCTCCAGTGTAGCAATGAAGAAATGTAGTATTGGTAGAGTTGTCTCAAGTATAGAGCTGAGAGAATAGTCACAAAATGTTTCTGAGTAATGGGATAAGGCCCAACATAAACCCAAGTCTTTCATCCTTCTCACTGAAGTCCATGAAACTGTGGTGTGAAACTCTTGGTAATTGATGCAGCTGTTTGACAAACATAATGGGTGCGATCTTTCTGGCTGCATCAGTGAGAGATAGCACATGAGGCTTTCGTACTGAGCACTAACCAGTCTGATACTGAGAGCCACCCTTCCAGCCCTGCTTTGCTTGTATGATTGGCTTCATGCCCAAAAGGGGCGTAAAGCCAATTTAAATACTAATTACATGTTTTAATGCGCATGTCATGGCCGTTTCCAGCCTCTCGGACAGTGCCTCCCCCCCATACCAACGGGGACCAAATGGATGGCATGCTGGGGAGATCAAAGGCCATTGAAGCCCTTGGGTGGTAGGGGCATGGCTAGATTGTACTCATGGGTGCTCTGACACTGCCCACCTAACACCATAACAGTGCCCCAAGGGGACATTCAGCAGAGTGATCAGCAACACGGGTGTGTCCAGGGAGATGATGGGGAGCCTAAGCTCGCTAGTGAAGCCGGCTGCAGAGTACTTGGGGTGCCATTGTGCAGGCACTCCGATCCCAGTGCACTCGGGGATCTCTTGTCACACCCCCCCATCCATGATTCTTTCTTAAGGTATGGGGATCAAAATTACACGCAGGGTGGTCTAACCAAAATTCTTTACAATTGAATAAAGACTTTCCTAGTCCTGTACTCAAATCCTCTTGTGATAAAGGCTAACATATCATTAACCTTCCTAAATGCTTGCTGCACCTGCATGTTAACCCTCAGTGACTTATTGACAGGGACACCCAGGTCCTTTTGTACATCTATACTTCCTAATCTTTCACCATTTAAGAAATGTTCTGCACATCTGTTCCTCCTACCAAAGTGGATAATCTCACATTTTTCCACATTATATTCCATCCACCATGTTCTTGCCCACTCACCAAGTATATCCAAATCCTCTTGAAGCCACTTTGCATCTTCTTCACAAACACAAATTCTCACCTGGTCTTGTGTCATGCAATTTAACTTTCTCTGCAAACTTGGAAAATATTACATTTGGTCCCCACATCCAAATTATTGGTATATTATTAACAGTTGGAGTCTGAGACTGATCCCGGTAGTACACCACTAGCCAGCCAATGTGAGAATGACCCATTTATTCCTACTCTCTATTTTCTGTCTGCTAACCAATCTTTAATCCATGCTAATATATCAGCCCCTATTCTATGTGCTAATTTTGCTAAACAGCCCCCTGTGGGGGACTTCATCAAAAGTCTTCTGTAAATCCAAGTAAACTACATTCACCAACTTTCTCTTTATCAATTCTGTAGGCTAACATCCTCAAAAAAAAAATCAACAGGTTCCTCAAACATGACTTCCCATTCATAAATCCATGTTGACTGTGTTGAATCAGAACATTATTATCCAAATGTCCATTTATCACATCCTATATAATAGGCTCTAGCATTTTCCTACTACAGTTGTAAGGCTAACAGGTAGTTTCCTGTTTTCTATCTCCCTCCCTTATTAAATAGTGGGGTGACATTTGTTACCTTCCAATCTCTAGGGACAATTCCAAAATTTATATAATTTTGGAAGATGATCACTAATGCTTCAACCATCTTCATACCTACCCCTTTCAACACGGAAGTGCAGATCATTAGGTTCCTGGAACTCGCCAATCATCCATCCCACTAATTTCTTCAATACAGCCTTCTTACTAATACAAATTTCATTCAATTCCTCGTTCTCCCAGTCCTTTGGATCTCTCATTCTGAGAGATTTCTTGTATATGCCTCAGTGAGGACGGAGTAATCATTTTGCTTCTCTGCCAGTTCTCCGTTCCCTATTTTAAATTCTCCTGGCTCTGTCTGTAATGGACCCACATTTGACTCAGCAAACATTTCCTTTTTACATACCAAAAGAAGCTTTTATAGCCTTGTTTTATGTTTTTGATCGTTTACATTCATTTCCTATTCTTTATTTCTTTATCTCTTTCTTGATCCCTATTTGCTGCTTTCTAAAATCCTCCCAATCTCAGGTTTACAATTATTTGTGACAACTTTATAGGGCTTTTCTTTTAATCTTATATAATCCTTAACTTCCTTTGTCAGCCATGATTGACTGACTTTTGTTCTTGGGTATTGTGCCTTAAAGGAATGTATAAATGATGTAAACTATGTAATAATTGTTTAAAGACATCCATTACCTATGTACCACCATACCTTTTTATGTTTTTTGTCAGTCCACCTCAGGGGAGTTTCCCCCTCATACCGTCATAATTTTATACCCTGCCTTTAGATTGGACAAGCTCACTTTCAAATAATGTAAAATTCTATCATATTATGATCACTCACACCTAAAGTTTATTTCACAATGTGATCATTAATTAACCTTTTCATTACCAGAACACCAGATCTAAAATAGACTGTTCTCTAGTTGGCTCCTCAACCTACTGCTCTAGAAAACCATCTCTAACATACTCCAAAAACTCATCCTCCACAGCAATAGAACTCATTAGATTTATCCAGTCTATAAGCAGGTTGAAGCTTCCTATGATTACCCCATTACCATGCTACATATTTCTCTAAACTCCTGATTAATACCATGCCCCACAATGCCATTATTGTTTGGTAGCCTACAAACAACTCCTAAAAATGTTTGGTGTCCTTTACTTTTTCTTAGTTCCACCCAAACATTTAGTTTTTTTGATCTGAGATCCTCCCTTGCTTGTGTACAGATCTCATCTTTTGTTATCAGGGCAACACTACCTATTTCCCCTTTTTGTCTGTCTTTTCTAAATGTTGAATATCCATGAATATTTAGTTTCCAGTTTTGGTCACCCTGTAGTAATATTAATAGCAATAAGGTCATACCCATTTACCTGTTTGTGCCTTTAATCATTTACCTTGTTGTGAATGCTGCGTGCATTCAGGTAGAGTATCTTTAACATAATAATTTTAACATTATTCCGCATTCTACGTTAGTTGACATTCACCCTCATTTTGCCTATCTTTTAAATTCATTTGCCACTTTTCTACCACCCATTGGTAGCTTTATTTCCTTCCACTTTGAACTACCTCTCGAGTTCCAACCCCTTTCTCTCCCCCACAACCCCCCACAGATTAGTTTAAACAGCAAGACCAAATGTCGCAGTGAGGGTATTAGTCTCAATCCTGTTAAGGTGTAAACCATCGAGCTTGTACAGGTCCCACCTGGCCTAGAACTGATTCCAATGCCTCAGAAATATAATGCCCTCTCTTCAAGACCAATTCTCCAGTCATGTGTTCAATTGCTGTTTCCTCCTGTGCTCATGCTCACTGGCACATGGCACTGGGGATAACCCTGAGATCATGCTCCTGAAGTCCTGTTTTACTTGCCTTCCTATCTCCCTAAAATTTACTTTCAAGGCCGCATTCTCCTTCCTACAGACGTCATTGGTACTAACATGGGCCACAACATCTGGCTCAGTGACATCCTTGACCCTGACACCAGGGAGGTAACACGCTATCCTGGAGTCACGTTTAAATAAGAACATAAGAACATAAGAAATAGGAGCAGGAGTAGGCCATCTAGCCCTTCAAGCCTGCCCCGCCATTCAATAAGATCATGGCTGATCTGTCGTGGCTCAGTTCCACTTTCCCGCCCTCTCCCCATAACCCTTAATCCCCTCGCTTATCAAAAACCCATCAACCCGCGTCTTAAAAATATTGAGCGAGGCAGCCTCCACCACCTCAACGGGCAGAGAATTCCAGAGATTCACCACCCTTTGAGTGAAGAAGTTCCTCCTCAACTCCGTTCTAAACCGCCCCCCCCTTTATCTTGAGGCTGTGCCCCCTAGTCCTACTGTCCTTTCTGAGCGGGAAGAGTCTCTCCACCTCTGTCCTATCCATCCCATTCATCATCTTATATGTCTCAATGAGATCTCCCCTCATTCTTCTAAACTCTAACGAGTACAAGCCTAGTTTATTCAGCCTCTCCTCATAGCTCAACCCCCTCAACTCCGGCATCAGCCTAGTAAACCTCCTCTGCACTCCCTCCAAGGCCAAAATATCCTTGCATAAGTGCGGCGACCAAAACTGCACACAGTACTCCAGCTGCGGCCTCACCAGTGCCCTATACAGCTGCAGCAAGACCTCCCTACTTTTATATTCAATCCCCCTCGCTATGAAGGCCAGCATCCCATTCGCCTTCCTGACCACCTGCTGCACCTGCAAGCTGGGTTTTTGTGACTCATGCACAAGGACCCCGAGGTCCCTCTGCACCGTCGCCTGCTGCAGCTTTTCGCCACGTAAGTAATAATCCTTCCTACCATTATTCCTACCAAAGTGGACCACCTCGCACTTGCCAACATTAAATTCCATTTGCCATTTCCTGGCCCATTCGCCCAGCCTATCTAGATCCTTCTGCAGACTCTCCACACCCTCCGCGCAATTTGCCGTTCCACCAATCTTGGTGTCATCAGCAAACTTCGACACCATACACTCGGTTCCCTCCTCCAGATCATCTATATAAATGGTAGATAGCTGAGGCCCCAGCACCGACCCCTGGGGCACTCCACTAGTCACCAACCACCAATCCGAATAGCACCCATTGACCCCCACTCTCTGCCTCCTATTTGACAGCCAATCCGCTATCCACGCTAACACCCTATCCCCAACTCCATGCCCCCTAACCTTCTGCAATAACCTCTTGTGAGGTACCTTGTCAAACACCTTCTGAAAATCAAGAAAGACCACATCCACTGGCTCTCCTCTATCCACCGCCCTAGACACATCCTCATAGAACTCCAATAAATTTGTGAGACACGACTTCCCCTTAACGAAACTGTGCTGCGTCTGCTCTATCAAGCAATTCCCCTCAAGATGCCTCGCTATTTCCTCCTTGATGACGGATTCTAACATTTTACCTACAACAGACGTTAAACTAACCGGCCTATAATTCCCTGCCTTTTGCCTACCACCCTTCTTAAACAACGACGTAACATTAGCCATTTTCCAATCTTCCAGCACTTCTCCGGAATCCAGCGACGTTTGGAAAATAACCACCAAGGCATCCACTATCACCTCCACCATTTCTTTCAGGACCCTCAGATGCATTCCATCCGGTCCTGGGGACTTGTCCACAATCAGTCCCTCCAGTCTGTCGAGCACCACCTCTCTAGTAACAGTAATGTCATTGAGACCCTCCTGTCCTACCATCTTTCCATTGCTAACACCCGGCAAATTATTCCTCCTCCGTGAAGACCGAAACAAAAAAGTTATTCAAGGCCTCAGCCATTTCCCCATCCCCTACCACTAAGTACCCCCTCTCATCCTCTAAGGGTCCAACGTTCACCCTAGCCAGCCTCTTCCTTTTTATATATTTATAAAAACTCTTGCTATCCTTTTTTATATTAAGCGCTAGCCCAGCTTCATAGTTTATCCTACCCTTCTGTATCAATTTCTTTGTCAATCTTTGTTGACTTTTAAACCTCTCCCAATCCTCTTCTCGCCCACTACTCTTAGCTACTCTAAACGCCTCCGCTTTTAATTTAACACTTTCCTTCACCTCCTTCGTTATCCACGGCTTATTACCTCTCCTCCTACGGTCCTTTTTAACCATCGGAATAAATTTCTGCTGAGCACCAAGAAAGATCTCCTTAAAGATCCTCCACTGCTCCTCAGCAGACCTACCTTCCAACGCACTCCCCCAGTCAACATTCGCCAGTTCTTCTCTCATCCTTCCGTACTCCCCTCTGTTCAAACAAAGGACGCGTGTCTGGGAACCCACTTTCTCCTCCTTCATCTGCACCAGAAACTCCACCATACAATGATCACTCTCCCCAAGAGGATCCTTCACCACAAGGTCCCTAATTCTACCAGCCTCATTACATAGCACCAGATCCAAGATAGCTCGCTCCCTCGTCGGCTCCAACACACTGTTCAAGGAAACTATCCCGGCAGCATTCCAAGAACTTCTCCTCGAGCCCACCGCGTCCAACATGGGTCGACCAATCAATATGTAGATTGAAATCCCCCATAATTATCGCTGTCCCATTCCTGCACGCCGCACTTATTTGCGTGTTAACAGCCCGCCCCACCTCCCGATCATTATTTGGGGGCCTATAGATGACACCCACCAGCGTCTTCCTCCCTTTGCTGTTCCTAATCTCCACCCACAACGATTCCACTTTCTGCTCTTTGGTTCCTATATCATCCCTTGCTACCACCCTGATGCTATCCTTAATCAGCAGAGCTACGCCCCCCCCCTTTTTCCTCCCGCCTATCCTTCCTAAACACTTGATACCCCTGGACATTCAGCTCCCAGTTCCTGTCACCTTGCAGCCACGTCTCTGTAATGGCCACCAGATCATATCCATTTGTGCTGATCTGCGCCACCAGCTCATCCACTTTATTCCGAATGCTTCGTGCATTTAGATAAAGTGCCTTCATCCCAGCCTTCACCTGGACCCTATTTGCCAGAACGCCACCAATCATACTCACGCCCCCTACTCCCTCTATTATTGGGACATCCTCGGCCTCTTCCCTTACCTGTACTGTCTCCTTAACTTTAGACCCCGTAATGTCACCTACCCTCGCACCCTCCCCCCCACTAATTAGTTTAAAGCCCTACCTACAGTCCTATTTACACGATTCGCCAGGACTCTGGTCCCAGCACGGTTCAGACCAACCCCATCCCACCCGAACAGGTCCCACCTACCCCAATACTGATGCCAATGCCCCATAAATTCAAACCCATTCCTCCCACACCAATCCCTGAGCCACCCATTCACTTCCTTAATCTTATCAACCTTATGCCCATCTGCACTCGGTTCAGGCAGTAGTCCAGAGATAACTACCTTGTCGGTTCTACTTTTTACTTTTTAATTCCATTCCCAGCTTTTCATACTCCCTCCCCAGATCCTCAGTTTGCATTTTGCCTATGTCGTTGGCACCCACATGTACTACAACGACCGGATTCTCACCCTCCCACTCCAGGTTCCTCTGCAGCCCAGATGTGACATCCTGGACCCGAGCACCAGGCAGACAACACACCCTTCTGTGCACTTTGTCACTGTGACAAAGGACAGTGTCAATACCCTTAACCCCACTGTCCCCAATTACGACGACGTTCCTTATCACCTTCTCTTTGCCTATATCCTTCATCTGCATCACTGTACTGTGTGCAGTTTGCTCACCAACCTCACCTCCCTCGTTCTCGTCCACACTGGAAGCAAGAACCTCAAACCTGTTATGCAGATTGAGAGGCTGAGGCATCCGGTCCCCACCCCCCTTCCTCCGGTTCCTATCCTCCTTCCTCCGGTGCCCACCCTCCTTCCTCCGGTCCCCACCCTCCTTCCTCCGGTCCCCACCCTCCTTCCTCCTCTCAGCAGCCCCCTCTTGTTCCTGACCCTTAGAGTTAGCCAGTCTAGGGGGGATGGATGTCTCTTGCACCCCATTGACAATGGCACCCTCTCTCCCCCTGATGAGCCTCAGTGTCTGAAGCTCAGAGGCCAGCTCATCTATCTTGAGCTGGAGCTCCTCCAGCAACCTGCACTTACTGCAGACATGGTCACTGGGAAGGACCCTGGGGTCCACCAGCTCCCACATCATACAGAAAAAGCACATCACATACCCCTCCATTATTCACTGTAGTAGTATTGAAAATTTCCACACGAACTTACCTGGCCCTTTTTCTCCCAAGCCCTTTGATCCTAAGCCCTAATAGCTCACTCTGCTTCCCTCTCACTCCGCTGCCTGCTCCGACGCTGCCCGCTGTCTACACCAGGCCTCCTTTTAAACCTGGCGCTGTTTTAAAGCCTGCTCACCCACAAATCCCTGCTATCCACTCCCTTAGAATTCTTAAAGCGGTAAATACTAAAAGCCCGCAAAAATGCTTTTAAATGATTTAAACAGTTCTACAAGGTAAGTTCTTACTACGAAAGTGCTTTAAACTTATTTAAACAGGTTTTTAACAGGTAATTTCTTATCTGACTCTCTGCCTTTCTGATCCCCTGACTATGGAACTCTTTATCACTATAGCTCTCCCACTTTTCTTCCTCCTACACTATGCAGCTGAGCCACCCATGGCACTACAAACTTGGCTCCGGCTGCATTTCCCTGAAATACTTTCGCCCTCACCAATATCTGAAATGGAAAACCAATTAGCAAGAAAGATGGAGTTGGGGACTACCTGCTTGGATCTCTTGGACTGCCTAGTGATTACCAATTCCCTCTCTGCCTACATGCTCTTAACCCACTCCTCCCTAAATATGCTATCCACATAGTTCTCATAGATGAACAGCAGTAACTTCAGCTGCCAATTCAATTCTATAATTAGAGCCCAAGCTTCTGCAGCTGGTGACGCTTCTTGCAGATGGTGTTTATCAAGGACACATGGTGCATCCATGACTTCCCACATATTGCAGGATGTACATTCCATTTGGCTGATCTGACCTGTCATACCATAACCTTAAAAACTATTTACTAAAATTAAATGAAGTAGAATAATTTATCAGTTACTCACCAACCAGCTTCTTCTCTTACAGTAGACTAAGAGTCAGCTGAAAAAAGATAGGAAAAGAAAGGATTACTTCCTTCATTTTTCACTGGATTCCCTCACTCACCAAACTCCAACTTAAGTACTTTAATACACCCAAAGCAACATGGCAGTACAGACAAGGCATCAATGAACAAGGTCTGTTTTTATGCCCCTGATTCAGGATTCTGAAAATGTACATGCTCTGTGCCTTTCCCAACTAAACAAAAGCTTGGGGCCAGCCATTCCTAGGTTCATTCCCCCGAGTAATGCCTTAATCTATCATAATCCACCTGCCTGGTTTGAATTTAAACAGAGACTTGGCAGGCTAACTGTTCCCTGCTGCATTCCCCATGGCAAAGCCTCTATCAATCTGAGTCCACCAGCCAATCAATCCGCACTGTCTTCTCATGAAGTATATATTGTTGTTTATATTTGTCATTACAACCGGTACTTCTCTTCTTGCAAATCTGTTCTGATGAGTGCAAGACAAAAAGCTTTGAGGGTGATCTTATGGTTGTGCCACTCAACCGATGGGTGGGACGAGCCGGTAAGATCCTGAGAGAACCGAGAAATCAGGTTTGCACCTAATTTCTCATCTCTTGTGATCTTACCAGCATGGATAGCCAGCACGATCAGCCTCATGCCATTTCCAGCACAAGGCTGAATAAATTATTTAAGTTTAATTTATGTCTAATTTATATGAAATTAGCAAGCCTGGGATGGAATTGTCTGGGCTCACTTATCCTCAACGGGGGAGGTTCTCTCCAGCAAGGATCATGTATAGTTTCCCCATCAACAGGGACCAGATGTGATGGCCTCGCCAGTAGAACCAGAGGTCATTGAAGCTCCCCAGGCGATTGGGAGCAAGGAGAAGGGCTGTCCCTTGGTTGGCAACCTGGCAGTGTCAGCCTGGCACCTTGGCACTGTCCACTGGACAAGGCTAAGGGAGTGGGGCCTTTGTGGGATAGGACCCACTGAGGGAGGGGGTGGGGAGATCACTGCACACGATACAACAGTGATTAGTGGGAGGGAGGGGCATGACAATCACCTAGTCCAGGAGGGGGGTGTTCGATCCCTCTGCGTTGGGGGGAGGCTTGCAATCAGCTGCAGGCCCCAAGGTAACATCGGAGAGGGTGTGGTGAGAATGCTGGGTTTAGACCACAGATGCATGCCTGAAAGCTGCAGGTCTCTGCTGCTCTCAAAGCAGAGACTTCTCTTTCATTCTTCCAAATCTGTCCTGATGAATGGAAGACAAAAAGCTTTGGGGGTTATCTTACTGTTGCACAATGTTGCCCTCTGCTGCTATTAGCCGGCTTTATGGTGATTTAGGGCCCGCCCTGTCCTTTACAGGTGGAAATCAAATCTAGGGATTGCATAAGATTTGACTGGTGGCCTTGCCAACAAAACAGATCTGAAACTTTCCCATTTTCCTGCCCGTTCTGAAGTTAGAATTTTTTTGGTAAGATCGCTCTCTTGTCTCTTCTTTCCAACAGTACTAAGTTCTGTGCTGCCATACATGTTTCTCATCTCAAAATTGTTAAGGCTGATTGGGGGCGGTGAGACGTTTTACAGCTGAGAAATTTTAGGGAAGGATGAGTGATGAGACTGAAAGGGAATAATTTACAACTATGATTATCATTTGCACTAGTCAATCTCCCATGTTGTTGCACTTGAGGAGTTCTGGCCAAGTGTAGTCACCAGAGGAAGAAGTGTTAGAGGCCAGGGAATAGTTAAACCAGGGCACATCACCCCAAAGCTATCCATAGTCATATATTTGTTCTTATATTTGTATTTTCCTTACCAGTTCCTATGCCCATATTTCTAATAGAAACGGTCTTCATATATTCATCCAGCTACTGTCCCACTATGCCTTGGCACCAATGGTGAGGTTGTAGCATGTGCAGTAAAGAGGAGGGGGTAATTACCATGTGACAAGTTACACTGGCAGATTCCATTCTAAATGTAAGCATTATAAATCAAATGGAAAATGTTCACTGGAACGGTGTTTAGCTGTAAGAATTCCAACATTAAATATTATAGAATATACTTTCAAATAATTTCTAAAACACTTTTAGGGAATGTTGTAAATGCCTTTCAGGGATAACAACATGCCACTGCTAGAAGGGAAATGTGATATGTGATCTGGCCTCAGTTTCACATTGGCCTACAAGCAGACCACAGAGCACACAGCTCTGATGTCTTCAAGCTTTCCATCCATGTATATGTGTCAATATGTGCCGAGTTTAAATGAACGATCCCCTGAGTACTTCCTGCCTTTAGATTGTTATAAAAACACAACAGGGAGAAAATACTTTGCTTGCAATTTCCCAATCCTGACTCAAAATGCTGAGACATTAACGCTTCGCAGAAGGAGAAACAAAACCAATCTTTGAGTCAAAAGTTAATGAGGGGAGAGTCAAGGCCTGCCCTTCAGAGTATGGCCAAAGACTTTATGAATTGTTAATTTTCATTCTCTTTTCACGATTGGTGCAGATGACTGATTGCAGAAAATGTTGGTCATCTTGGTTCTACCCAACAAGACTTAAAGGACAGTCTGCCTGATTTTCCTCTTGTTGCTCAGAGGACCTAAGGTTAATTGTGATATCTATTCTGCAATCCCAGATAGGCTTGAGCTGGGAATGCAGTCTGGGACCTACTAGACTGTTTTGAGCTGGTGCCACATTTATCAATGGGAACACCAGGAAGTTGATGACTGCTTAGTGTTGGCATTTAGTTTTTGTGGCTTTCACTTGAATCTCTCGGAATACTGCAAGTCACTGATCCATGAATAGCCTCTATTTTACTACATGAGAAAGAGTTAAACAGTGTGACAATAAATCTAAGCCCAGCTCTCTGCAGATACATTTGAACTCTAGGAGCAGCGAATGTCAAAAGTCCAATATGCATCTGTCAAGCAGAGGGAGCTGGCTAATATTTTTCCCTCTTGTCAGTGAATTAACAGGAACAAACTTCTTTGAGTCTGACGCATATTGCTGTGGTTTTCCTAATGCACCATGTGTTATATCAAAGTGCGATCAATAATTGGAGTTCAAGCGTGGCACATAGTCTGTTCTCCAGACAGCTTATTTCATGGATCAGAGGGAGCGCACACAGCTACGGCCTGTTCAGCAGTTGAAGGAATTAATCAATTCTTATGCTTTAACAGAGAGAAAAAAAAGTCCAGGACGTAATCTTCACTGGTCTGGCTCTCCCTTGCTTGATAATGACTCAGGCTGATAAGGCTTGATCCATGTGTACAGTAACCTGCTTGAATGTACTGAGACTTGAATAGAATAATGTGGAGGCAATAAGTATCTGCTGATATCAGCAGGTTACCTTGTTGAATGCAGAAAGGAATTCCCTTGCTTTTTGTATTTCATTTAATATTTGTTTGAATTAACTACCTCTTCATAAACGTCAACACTGGATATCATGCTTCAGGGGTATTGCTTTCAATCCAGGGTGAGGAATCTGATGTTCGATCATTACCATGGCCTGACCCTGCACTGCATCTGTGTCACTGACATGAAGATATCATAGCTGCAGTTCCCCGAATTGAGCTGGGGTGAGTTCAGTGCCCAGCTCATTGTATTGAATACTGCCAGGAAGTGGGAACTGACAGTGCAGTGCTCAAAGGCAGATTGCAGCCATGACTGAGCTTGTTGCTGCCTTGCAGAACAGAGGAGGCAAGAGATCAGAGGGCCAGCAACATCAATCACAATGCAGCCAACAAATAAATACTCAAGAAAAATTAGTAGAGTTGCTCTGGTAAAACAATCATTCTTTCCAAAGATTTTTGTTCGGCAGGAACCTGTGACTTAATGGCTCCCCACAATGCACCCAATGGCCATGCACGTCTAGGCACCAGGCTGTTCACGGACGTGTGACTCAAAATCAGCATCTGCCCCTCCCCAGCCAGATAGCAGGCCATCAATTGAAAGCGAGCAGCTTCCTAACTCTCCTTTGCCCTTGTTCTGGAAATAGAAACGTGACCTGGAAGTGGCGGGACATTTCCACGTCATCCTGAAGAATGGTATTTGTACCCATTGTTGTAGACAGGGACATGTTCTCCACTACGCTTCTTGAAATCAGTGACAATCTCCTTCATTTTGTGACATTGAGGGAGAGACTATTGCCAGTTCACCAGATTCTCGATCTCATTCCTGTACTCTGTCTCGTCATTGTTTGAGATTCGACCCACTACGATGGTGTCATCAGCAAACTTGAAAATCGAATTGGAGAGGAATTTGGCCACACAGTCATAGGTGTATAAAGAGTATAGTAGGGGGCTGAGAACACAGCCTTGTGGGATACCAGTGTTGAGAATGATTGTGGAGGAGGTGTTGCTGCCTAACCTTACTGATTGTGGCCTATGGGTCAGGAAGTTCAGAATCCAGTAGCAGAGGAAAGGGCTGAGCCTCAGGCAATAGAGTTTGGAGATGAGTTTTGTAGGAATAATGGTGTTGAACGCAGAGCTGGGGTCAATAAATAGGAGTCTAACATAGGTGTCCTTGTTATCTAGGTGTTCCAAGGCCAGGGAGATGGCGTCTGCTGTGGACTTGTTGTGGTGGTAGGTGAATTGTAGTGGATCCTGGCAGTCCGGAAGGCTGGAATTGATCTGTGCCATGACTAACCTTTCGAAGCACTTCATAAAGACGGATGTCAGGGACAGTGCCAAGGGGGCAGGGCCTGAAGGATATGGAGGAGGAACTTGGGGGGGAGGAAGAGTGGGGAACTCGAAGTGGGGGATGTCTGCAAAGGGGATGCTGACAGCAGATCTGCCAGTGCACTGGGAGATTGGGCATCTGCACAATGGTGCCCTAAGAGCTCAGCAACTGGCTTCACCGGTGAGATTAGGCTCTGTACCTCCCACCCCTCCCCCCCCACCCCTGCCATTGCCCCCACATTGGCAACAACCACATCTAGGCTTTCTTAAACTAAGGGCCATACGATTGTGACTGGGTGCTCCTCCACTGAGAATTTTTTTGGTAAAATTCCACTCGTAATCTTTTGCGGCTGAGTGCTAGGTTTATGTCCTCCCAGGATAGAGAATGGGGAGGGAGGCAAAGAGCTGTGTTCTGTGCCCTGTGATGGCCTTTGTAGGCATTCCATGGATAGCCGGGACTTGGAGGGCCCCAGTGAATTTCTGGTGGCAGGGATATATCCGTGTCATCCTGTTCATCCCACTGCCCTTGAGATGCACTGGTGTCAGAAAGGGCCAAGCTGTATAGCTCCTGAGTGAAGGATCTCTTTGGCCGCTGTGTCTCCAGAATGCTCCTGAGCTCTTCAGCCATGGCCCACTGTGAATCAGCTGTTGCTCGCTGTGACTCGGCCATGGCCTACTGTGACTTGGTCGTGCCCCACTGAGACACAGCAGTGGCCCACTGTAAATGGACCGTGGCCCGTTGTGAATTGACCATGGCTCAGTGTGAATTGGACATGGCCTGCTGTGACCTGGCCATGCCTTGGACCATGCTACCCATGTAAACCATTTCCCGCCTCAAGCTTCCCACTGCGGATGCCACCCTTGCATTTTTGCACCATCTCAATGCCGGCACCATCTCCTACACTAGAAGGCTGCGGGACTCCTCTTAACAGCCTTGCAGTTGCTGCAGTGTTGCTGACATCCCCTTCTGCATTTCATGGCTCTGCTGCTGCATCTCAAACAGCTTTGGGGGAACTAACTGCACTGGCCTGGCACCTGACTTGGAATCTTACTTCTGCCAGACCTCCGCATGTCAGAGGCTTTAGATGTTCCTGCCTCCACCTGATGCACACCAACAGCTGTATCATGTGTACTGATGAGTGACCCAGAAGCCTGACGACTCACTTGTCCCACTATGCTGATAGATATATCGCAGTGGATTGTGTGGTGGAGACCTGTATCAATTGACTGGTGCTGGCCTCAGAGGTTTTCTTGAGGCCTTCCCCTGAGCTGTTGTGGGTATGGAGGCGGTGACTCCAGACGGGCCAGGCGCATCAGGCAGACAACGTTCATTGCAGGTGGGGGACAGGTAGCCAGTTACTTGAGATGTGTCACATGAATGAAGGATTGGCAGATGCTCACTTCCTGGTCACACACCGACCTGGCTGTCACTCATGGTCCTTCTCCCCGCCAGATCAAGGACTCTCTCTTCAAAGGGTGTGAGGATTTGCAGCTTGGGTACCCCAGTGCCTTTCTCCTGCTCCCGACGGTTATGGGACATCTTCTCGTGTAGGGGCAGGATGGGGGACTGAAAGCCAATGGCCGAAAGGGCACAATGTGTCAGGGATGTCAGGCTGCGGACAGTGGGTGGGGTTTGTTGGGGCTATGCCTTGGCAGGCAGGGGTTGTCATGGGTTGCCAGAGGGGCTGGAGGGAGGTACTGGGGGTTGGGTGCTGGAAGGTCATGGGTGTCGGGGGGTTGGATGGGCATTGCAGGTGTAACAGATAGGATCGATGGCAGGACAGACTGGACACTCACCCTTGCTGCCTGAACAAGGTCATTCATTTTCTTCTGGTACTGGCGACCTGTCCATTGTGCCAGCGCATAGCACTGACTGCCACCCCCGCCAAGGCCACATTGACCCTGGCTTGTCACCTGTCCAGAGGAAAGAATGTGTCCTCCTCTCCTCCATTTCATCCAGCAGACAGCCCAGCTCTCCCTCGGTAAACCTTGCAGCAGTTCTTTGAGGTGCCATCTTCCTGGCGTGCCAGTCTGTGTGTCCACTGCTCAAGCTTACATGGAGCTCTCCCTTGCTAGTGATGTACACTGCTGACATGTGCCCAGACAGTCCATTCCAGTGAGAAACACACCAAGATGGTTTCTGATAGAAAGTGCGATAAGATTGCAACTCTTGGCTCGTCAAAAAAACCAGCATGATTCTCTCCCGTTTTCTTGTTTGTTTGGTGGTTAGAATTTTATTAGGGTCAGGACAGTCTGAAAACACATGTTTTTTGGATGTGTTTGGCACGGCAATCTTACCACACTTTCTCAATTTTTTTGACAGCAGTCTGATTTGCACCAGTTGGGAGTTGGGGGGTGGTGAGGGGGTTCTGCGCTGAGTCTAAGCTTGTCGGTGAAACCAGCTGCAGAGCACTCAGGTGTCATTGTGCAGGGTGTCCTGATCTCTCAGTTACTTGGAAGACTTCTCCCCACACCCCCCCGCTATCATCAGTGGCATATTTTCCCCCCACACCAATACATATTCCAGCACTGGGGCATCAGAACCATGCTGACATGTCCCCAGGCACCCCCTTCCCCAGCCTTGCATAGCTTCCCCTGCATTGTCACCCCCATTGCATTACCCCCTGCCTAGCTCCCCCTATCCCCGCAGTTCCTCCTGCATAGCCCCCCTGACATTGTGCAACCCAAACCAGCCCCAAATCACTGCCCAGTGGGCACTGCCTGCCATGCCCCCACCATCCAGGGGCTTCAATGGCCTCTGATCCTCCTGGAATAGCCATCATGTCTGGTCCCCGCTGCTGGAGGCCAACAGTGATTCTCGCCAGTGTGAGGTCACAACAGCAAGGTGGTCAACATCCACGTGGCTGTAAATGGCTGTGCGGGTTTGCTAATGTCACAAAAGGATGCAAGTCCAATTCTGTGGTAGAACAGGGCTGGTAACTTTTGTGCAGTGCAAAACCAAGCACAAACACAATTTCTGGCCTTGCACGCAAACTTACCAGCTTGAGCTGCTAAGATTGTGGCCAAACTCTTTTGAGTGGCAGGATGGTGATAACCAGATGGCACAGATTGGTAATAATTTGTGACAGAATCAGAGGGATGATGACGAGAATTTTTAACATGGCAAGTTTTTAATCATCTGAACTGTATAACTTGGAAGCAAATTCAATAGTAACTTTCAAAAGAGGATTGAATATGCACTCAAAAGAGAAAAAAGAGTCAAACTACAGGGAAAGAGAAGTGGAGTGTGACTAGTTGGGTAGTTCTTTCAAAGAGGCATAATGTATCATTCCATGATTCTACAATAATATCCAAGTGATATTTAACTTTGCTAAACAGCAGTGCATTCCAGCATCAATTATGATCACTCAGTGTTCTTTCAATCTGGATGATTTGATGCTTTGTGAAGTTAATATTTTTTAAAGTTTACACCTTCTGACAAGTTTTAGCAGGGGAAAATATCATACTTAATTTTAAATGTGAAAGTTTAATTGAACATGGCGTTAAAATTCTATTCTTACTTAAAAACCCCAAGGGAGAAATATTGAATGGGTGGTGGGAGTGTGATCACTAATTAAATAACACACTAAACAAATTAACAAAGGACAATGTCTCAGGTTTGAAAACAGATGCATTCAAGTCTTATTTCTCCTTCAACCACCTTCCCCTTCACTTGTTATTCAGCTCCAGATTTCCTGTTCTACACATTCTTTCATCTCCTTGAATCTACTCATCATTTCTTGAACCAAGACTCCAATACTAAATTGAATTGATTTGACTTGATATATTATTGTCACATGTATTGGGATACTGTGAAAAGTAATGGTTCTCGCGTGCTATACAGATAAAATATACCATTCATGAAGTACATAGGCGAGAAAGAAAGGAGACGGTGCAAAATATAGTGTTGCAGTTACTGATATGGTGAAGAGAAAAATCAACTTAATATGTGATATGTCCATTCAAACATCTGATGGCAGCAGGGAAGAAACTATTCTTGAGTCAGTTGGTACATGTTTTCAAACTTTTGTATCTTTTTCTCAACGGAAAAAGGTGGAAGACAGCATGGCATGGTTCTCGCATCCTGACCCGTTAATTTTTTTGGCGGGTCAGGTCGGGAGAAACGCATGTGTCCCAATTTGCAGGATTTGGGTGCGCATCCTCGACGCACGCGCATCTTCCAGTGACAGAAAACTGAGGCAGTCGGGATCATACTGAAAACTGGCAGGAACTGCAGGAAAGTAATTTTAGTCTTATTTTAATGTAATTTGAATGTGATTATCGGGCTCAGGACTGAATTCTCCATACCCGATAGCACCTCCCACCACACCAGTACAAATTCACTTTAGGGGAACTAGCGGGGCATACTGCTGGAGTGAAGGGGAGGGGCAATTGGGGCTCCCCAGGGGGGTCGGATGGCGAGGAGGTGGTGTCCCCTGGGCATGGGCACCTGGCAGTGCCAGCCTGTGCCCCTTGGCACTGCCCAAGGGGCATCAGGCAGTGCCAAGGGGCCAGGGCCCAGAAGCAGTGCCAAGGGAATGGGGCCTAGGGGACAGGACCAACTGGGGTAGGGCCAAGGGGGCGATCGGTGGGGGTCCAGCTGCCACTCTGCCATTTGGATTGATCGAGGCTGGAGGGAGGCCAGCGATTGTGGTGGGCTGGTGGTGGAGGGTGGTCTGCTGTGGGGGTTGTCTGCTTGTCAGGGTGGGGAGGGAATCTGCTGGGGGAGGGATCATCACTGCTGGAGGGTGTGGTGGAGCTGGAGATCGGGGCATTCTGGGACTGCCTCGTCACTGCTGCAGTTGAGGCCGGCCCGTGAATGGAAGGGGGGGCCACTATCGGGTCGTGGGGGGTGTGTGGAAGGGGCAGCACTGCGGGGGTCCTCGGCTGGCCAGTGATCGAACTGGCCAGTGATTTGGAGGATGACAGTTCGGGGACACTGCGTGTGCGCAGAGGCCCAGGTCTTTGAGACTCTGCTATGGCTACGCCACCACCCCCCCTCCCCCGCTCAGCCTGAGCTTTTAATGATATTTATGATTGTGACCTCTGTGTTGCACAGAGTGTGGGAGATTTGTTTCTGAAGTTGCACTGAAGAAACAATTGTGATTTATACCAGTTTTCCCATGAATTTAGCATTTAGAATTTTTTTGGGAGAATCGCCCCTTTGCCTGGGGTGTATAGGGTCCTTAATCATACTGGCTGCTTTCCTCAGGCAATTAAATCAGCAACTGGAATGGGGCAACAGGGGAAGGACTTGTCACTGGCTAATTCAACTCATTAATGAGCCACTTAACGATCATTATCCCTGAGTCCACCAGGATTTATTAGTGGCTCAAATAAAAACAGAAAAATGCTGGAAAATCTCAGCAGGCCCGACAGCATCTGTAGAAAGAAAGTAGAGCCTCAAATCTAGGTAACCCTTTATCAGAGCATTCAATAGACTCGAGGCATTGGCTTATTTTCTCTCCACAGATGCTGTCGGGCATGCTGAGATTTTCTAGCGTTTTTCTGTTTTTATTTCAGATCGCAGCATCTGCAATATTTTGCATTTATTTATATTAGTGGCTCATAGAGAGTCTCACTAACTGCCATAGATTTCCCATGCTACTCAAAGAACATCCAGCAAATATTCGTGGGTTACTGGTGACTTCTGAGAGGGTCCCCCTTTCAAAGGCACTAAGTACCCGAATGAGGGGTCTGATATCCGGAAGGTGGGGTTGCTTGCTGAGAGCGCTACCACTTCCCCCTTCGCTGGCAACTCTCTCACCACAGCCCCCACCCCATCCTCTCCCACCTGTGGCCTGAGTCCCTTGTCGATCCGAAGGCCTGTGGGTGCATTACCCAAGGGAACGAATCTCCTGAAAGTACTGATGAGCAATGGAGAGCAGCCAGCCTCTGACTGGTTGGCAGCTCCAGAGGGGAGGGATTTTATGGCCAGGATCCTAAATCCCAAGGCTGGCTGGGTGGGACCTGCATCAGGAATCCATATCACATGGATTCCTCAGTGGATTAAAACAAAACCTGAGCTGCAATACTCACCTGGACTAAAAACAAACATCAGTCTGTGAGGTAGGGGTTGGGTTTTCAGGCACTGACATATTGAGGTGAATGATTGGGACAGTGTTAAGGGAGCCTTATTATGTATTTGACCCATGCTGTACCTTCCTTGGGTGTGTTTGATGTGGCAATGTGGAATCCTTCTTCTGCATCTAACTTGTGATCTTACCCATCAATTGGGAGTGTGTAGCGGGAGCTTTAACATATATCTAGCACATGTTATACTTACCCTATGAGCCCTTAACAAAATAGTGCACAGTCTGCATCTGATCTTTGCCTGGGAATGTTTAATGGGACAGCGTAGCAGGAGCTTTACTCTGTGTCTAATCTATACTATAAGTGCCCCGAGTGCTTGATGAGATAGTGAAGAGGGAGTTTTTTTTACCCTGTATCTAAACTGTGTTGTATCTGCCCGGGAGTACTATGTCCATGTGTACATGCAAGACAGCAGGCTTTACTCTGCTGTAACTTCCCTGAGAAGCTTTAGTGGAATAGTGTAATGGAGCTTTATTCTGTCTAACTTATTCTCTTTTAGTCCAGCTATGTTTGATGGGACAGTATAGAGATAGTTTTCCTCCATATCTAACCTGTGTTGCATCCACCTTGGGAATGTTTGATGGGATAGTGTAAAGGGAGTTTTACACCGTATCTAAACATTACTGCACCAGCTCTGTAAGTGTTTAATGGGATAAAGTAGAGATGCATTTAATCTGCACTGACCCTGCACTGACAGTGCTTGCTGCTGACACTGGATATTATAAAGCATTCCGTGACATAATGAGCATCTAGGAGAGGTAATATTTTGAGCAAAAACATAAAAGTGCTGATCCAATTGTGAAGCAATTAATAGAATTGCTGTGCAAGTAAAAGAATATTTAGTAACAGCACTCAATATAGCCACCTCATTGTGGTATCCTCCTCAGGGTTGCCTTATAATAGCTCTTACACGACAGATATGGTAGATTTTATTTATAAAATCACAGACATTTACAGTCTGAAAGGGGGCTATTCAGCCCATCATGTCCACACTGCCTGACAAGTAACCATCCAGCCTAATCCTGCTTTCCATCTCTTCGTTATGGCATTTCAAGTGATTATCCACATACTTTTCAAATGCCACAGGCTTTGCCTCTAACACCTTCTCAGGCAGTCTATTCCAGGTCCATATCTCCATCAAATTTCCTCTTGAATCATCTCTAATCCTTGTATCTCTGACCCTAACTCAATGCCTTCTGCTTATGGCCCAAGGATAATGGAGCCTTACTACCCGCTTATCTAGACCCCTCACAAAGTTACACAATTCAGTTAAATTTCTCCTCAGCTTTGCTATATCAAAAAAAAAACCTCAGCTTATCCAGCCTTCCCTCTTAACTGAAGTTGTCTAGTTCAGTCAACATTCTTGTAAATGTCCTTTGTACACACTCTACTGCAATCTCATCCTGTCTATAGTGTGGTAATCAGTTTTGGGCAGAAACTAGAGACAATGGGGTGGAGAAGTTATTCACACATTCACAACACTATTTAAAGGCAGCTGAATGAGTCCTACCAGTTCAAAATGAAATATATTTCTGTGCCAAATGCCAGGTCCACATTCTCCCTCCCCCCATGGACCCTATGGACAGTTGCTGGCTGACCTGCTGCTTTACTGGCATCATTCCACCCCCAGGCCATTTCACTGGAGGCAGAGGTGGACTAACATTTTCCAGGGCTCCATGCTCTCCTCCATAACTGCCTCCCACCCCTCCCCTCCTGCACACCCTCACCCACACTCCCCACACTACCTCACCTCCACAACTTCCACCCACCCCACACTACCCCTCCCCTACAGCCCACACCCTACCCACCTTTTAAAGTAAAGTGCCAAGCTATCTTTCTGCTTAGCTTTATCCTCTTACCTCATCTTTCTGTATTTTTGACTGTCAGATTCACTTCATATTGAATGACCTGTCTTGATTTCAGAAAGTATGAATTTTCAGAAGGAGCAGGCTTCTTTGCCCTCCACAGCACTGGGGGTCAGCTTTCCCCTGCTGACTTCACTAAACCTCACCTCACTGCGGGCTCAGGCCGTCATGCTTCCTGACTGCTCATTTCTCGCCTGAGAGGCTGAGTCTTGAGCTTCGTTAACCATGTGTACCGCTTGGCTGTTGCTGGCTTTATCTGGCCTGCCCTGGCGTAGCCTCTCTTCTTTCTTTGGTTGGTTGCCCACCTGCCCTTCTCAGCCCTGGGCTGGAGGTCGAGAGTTGCCTCACTGATTCCCTTTACAGCCATTTCCAGTGCCTCCTCCCTCAGTCCTCACTGAAAGTCTCGCAAGCATAGAACCTGATGCAAAGTCAGTGATCTCACTGTTGTCTCAGGCTGCTGGGCCCAAATATCAGAAACCTGGCTGCTGCTTTAGTAATGGAAACTTCAGACCAGTCAGGAGATTTGTCTAAAATTCTCTCAAGTCACCTTCGCCTCTCAATGTTTGGGGCAGTGTGATCCCACTCTGAGGGTCTTCATCAGTCAAAGCCCAATTTTGTTTTACACTGACTGCTGATAGGCTCAAGTGCACCTCTCAGCAAATTCAGAGCTATCAGGCTTTGATTGCTGGTCGGACAGCCACCTCTTAATATGGGGCCCCCCAGTTGGCTGGGGCCCCATGCTGCCGCACTGTATGTTTCCTTATAAGTCCACCTCTGCCTAGAGGTGGGTAGCAGGTCTACCTGCCCACAGGCAGTCAATAAAAGGTGTATAAAGGCCATTTAATACCTTTTGTCAGAGGCCGATTAGAATTTTACCTGCAGGCCCCTGAGGCACTGTGGAGTAGGCCAGTTGCCTGGACGTGGCATCCCGGTGTCATTTGGGGAGTCAGCACCTCTGGCAGGCTTTGAAACCTTCCTGCCTCTGTGGCTAAGGCTATGGCCACAGGCTGTGGCCATAGCCTTGTGGAGTGGATGCTGAAGACATTCTTAAATTAAAAGTGTAATATATTAGGAAGAGTGCCTCAAAATAAAGGCACTCTCTGTATCTCTTACCTGAAATGTAGGCTTCACCTCTTTTTGAGCTGGAGGACCTTTCATTTGGTCCTCCAGCTTCAAGACCACACCCATCGTTCTTAACTGGACGGTGAGTCCATCCTCTGGCCACTAATTGGCCAATTCAGGGAAAATCGACTGCCCAGTGGCTGTTTCTCACTATATGGGATTGTGACTTCCATTTGACTCTGATGTTAGGGTTCCGCCACAGAAAGCAAACTCCTGCCCTCTGCATCCATTGAAACTCCTGTACCTCTTGTAAATCTACCTCTCCCCATTCTTAAAACCTCAAGGCAACTCTCTGCATCTGCCCTAGGACTCTCTCATTTAAAGGGAACTTTGACTTTGAGACTTCCCCTTTATGAAGGTTCCCTTTTGGGGTTCATTTTCCAAGCATATATAGTTGCTACACACCAGACACTTGAAGAAATGACAGGGTGACTGCTGGAATATATTGAAATATTGGATTCTCATTCATTATTCTCAGCTTTTACCATTGCAAAACTGACAATGGAGCTCTTTATCATTTTACTTATGGCTTTACCAGATTCCTACACAGACATCAGCAGCCCAATCATGGGACTATGGCAGTCTGCAGTTAAAAGGAGGCACCAGTGTAACCAAGCAAAAGACTGAGGGAAACAGATTAAAGGCATGTGTGTGAGAGAAAGAGAGATAAAAAGCAATAGAGTCAGAAAGAGCAAGTGTGAGAAACAGAGAGCAAGGAAGACAAGGAAGGAGCAGAGAGAGATAAACAGAAAGACATAGAGAAACAGAGGCCTAAACTTTTCAGTCCCCAGCCTGGTGTGTTTATGGGGAACAAAGAACAAAGAACAAAATCAGCCCGGGAAACAGGCCCTTCGGCCCAACGAGCCCGTGCCGCCATCTCAACACCACCAGTCCCCCTCTCCACCCACAACCCCTGTCTAATGTTTTATGGCCATCCAGATTGAGGGAAACTGATTTAGGGACAATTTATTACTGCCAGTCAGCCTAACAGCACATCTTTGGGGTGTGGGAGGAAACCGGAGCACCCGGAGAAAACCCACGCAAGCACGGGGAGAATGCGCAAACTCCCACAGCCACCGGCCCAAATCCATGTGTCTGCACAGCAATCAGTGATAGTCACTGAGCTGTCATCTTGCCCAGTGTCTGGTCCAGTTTAGGCACACACTAACGACATGAAGCACTAGGCCAATCTCGAACAACCAAGAGCAGCCCAAGTACGACCCATCGCGTGTATGTCCCTCGTTGGACACAAGGCGGACCGACTTAAAACCTGTGAATGAAAAGGGAAAAAAAAACATTATTATTGTACCATGTCCATTTACCTTACCAGGGACGCCCCAATGCTAATGACCCTTATTTAAAACAACCTCCTATATCCACCCATCTCCAACCCACTCATGTGCCTGTCTAAGTTACTCTTAAACGACTCTAGCGTGTTTGTCTCCACCATCTTACTTGGCAGAGCATTCCATACCCCCACTACCCTCTGTGTGAAAAACCTCCCTCTAATATCTGTGTTGTACCTCTCCCCCCTCACTTAAGTCCATGGCCCCTTGTCCTATGTGTCTCTATCATAGGAAATAGCTTACCTCTGTTTACTGTATCTATACCCTTCATAATCTTATATACCTCTATCAGATCTCCCCTCAGTCACCATCTTTCAAGGGAAAAGAGCCCCAATTTCTTCAATCTTTCCTCATACCCCAGACCTTCCATACCAGGCAACATCCTGGTAAACCTCCTCTGCACTCTCTCCAGAGTCTCCACGTCCTTCTGGTAGGAAGGCGACCAGAATTGGACGCAGTACTCTAAATGCGGGAAGAGGGGCATAAAAATTATGTATGTTGGATTGCTAGCCCACCACCTTCCTGCTCATCCCGAGCTGAACCATATAATTTGCCCAGTGCGCAGGTGCTGAAATTGGTGGCCATCTTCCATATTTAATTTAATAATAAAAGGTCAATTAGACTTGCTACCAAGCCTACTGACTGGGACAATACACTCCCGCCACCCCACCCCCCCCCCCCCCCCACCCCCCACTCCATATGTTTAGCATGGATAGCCAGGCAGGAAGGGGCAGGATGTTTTTTGATGGCCTGGATGAAAGACTCTGCAAGGAAGCCATTGGAGGATTGGGGGCAGGGGGTGGGATTGGGCCACCTCATGTAAGGGGGTGCCCTGTTGCATCTAGGCCTCCTCCTTCAAGATGTCATTCTCCACCCATTTGCTTTCTCGCTGCCTGCCCTCCAAAACCCAGTCCCATCTTGCTTCTCCCTCTACACCGTTCCTTCCCCCAGACTTTTGGACCTCTCCCCATCCTAAAGGTCTGGGACTTATCTTTCTGTGGCAGCCATTGCTTTACTTTGTGCTCCTTCCTACTGTCTCAGCAGTGCCCACTATTGAGCTCTGGTGCTGCCACGACTGCTAGAGCTGCTGACCTGTCAGATTGTTCAGAGCTAACGAAGGGTCATCCAGACTTGAAGCATTGGCTCTCTTCTCCCTCCACAAATGCAGTCAGATCTCCTGAGATTTTCCAGCATTTTCTGTTTTTGTTGTAGCAAAGTATGTCTACTTTGTCAATACCTTTTATCATCTTATATACCTCAATTAAATCTCCTCTCATCCTCCTAAATTTTAGAGAGTATAGGCCTAAACTGTTCACTCTCCTTTCATAGGAAAATCTCCTCATCTCTGGAATCAATCTAGTGAACCTCCTCTGAGCTACCTCCAATGCACTTCCTCAAATAAGGGGACTTAAACTATACACAGTACTCCGGGTGCAGTGTCATCAACGTCTTGTAGAGTTGCAGCAATATTTCCTTACTTTTATACTCTGTTCCTTTAACCATAAATGCCAAAATTCAATTCACTTTCCTTATTTTACCTGTTCTACCTGAATGCCAGTTTTCTGCAATTCATGCAGAAGGACACCCAGAGCCCTCTCCAGTGAAGCTCTCAGAAGTCTCTCTCTCCATTTAGAAGGTACGGTGCCTTTCCATTTTTCTGATCAAAATGGATAACCTCACACATATCCACATTAACCTCCATCAGTTACATTTTGGCCCACTCACCTAACCTATCTATATCCATTTATAAATTTCTTATTTTCTCATTACAACTTACCATCCCACTATTTTTGTGTCATCTGCAAATTTTACACTGGGGTGAAAAGGAAGGATTTGCAGATGGGGAAGTAAAATCTTTCCTTTGTGAGATATTTTACAGCAGTCAGATTGGTGAGTGTTTTAAAACTCTACCTCACTATCCCAGTAATGTAAGTGGATTGTATGTTGGTCCAAGCGATAAACAACATTGCCTCTTCTCATTCTTGCTCCTTCTGCCACATGGAGTTCCAGGCTACAGGCTCTAGCGGTTACAAAATATTACAAAAACTAATGACCTGGTCATTATCACTTTGCTGTTGGTGAGTGTTTACTGTGTGTGCATGCTGTATCGGCTATTCACATTTTCTACAGTACAGCCATGATTATACTTCCAAAAGTACTTAATTGGCTTCAAGGCTGTTTGAAATATGTAGTAGTCATGAAAAACACTATATAAATGCATTTGTATTTTTAAAAGTTTATCGATAACAATGCCTCTTTCTGTATCAATGAGTCCATGAGGCTGACTCTGAACACACCAGGTATAGTATGGCCTCATTCCCTATCAATAATTCAAATTTCTTACTCCAGCTCACATCTGGAGGAGTAATTGCATTCAGTTCTCAGCACTGCAATCCAGGAAAAATATTTCGACCTGGGAGAAGATGTGTGTGTATCATCCAAACTCACCAGAATGATACTGGGGTTTAAAGGGTTAAATAACAGGATGCATGAATTAGGTTTGTATTCACTTGAGTTTAGAATGGTCAGTGGTGATCTAATTGAGGTTAGAAAATGATAAAATTATTTAATATGGTGGATAGAGAAAAATGACTTCTTCTAGTGGGTGAAACGAGATCAAAGGACATAACGTTATAGTTTAAGAGTAAAGCCACATAGGAATTTATTGCACAACTAATGGAAATATGGGACTATAACCCCTAAAGTCCGTGGATGTTTAAAGTTAAAGATTGAGATTAATAAATATTTTGTTGGGTAAGTGTTAAAAGGGACATGGAGAAAAGCCAGATAAACAAAAGCTAACACACAGATTTGACTGAAAGGCAAAACAGATTCAAGGGGCTGAATGGCCTCCTCCTGTTGCTTCATTAAATCTTTTTTTTAAGAAAAGTAAGGCTTGTAGGATTTTCAAAGATTCAAGTTGAATTTAATTCCAAAATTTAATGGTGCTGAAGCAGTTTTATTGCAACCCGGCAATTTACCTTTTAATTGTGTGTCACAAAAATAATTAGATGAATTAATGAGGGCTGGTTTGAGCAGACATTATCTTCAATTGCCACATTAGGATAAGGGTTTAATTGAATTTGTCACAGCTCCTCTATCCAATGGCTGACAAAAGCATTTTTCTGCTGGGGTTGTATTAAATGTTGACATTCTCTGTCCAGTTTCTGAGCTGTATGAGTGAGATGTTCCTTAAAGTAGGGGTGGGGTTGTGATTTACAGAAGGATTCCTCATTCATTGGAGGTCCTAATGCTGACATTTGTTCTCTTAAAGTCACCACAAATCAATCAGGCAGTGGTCCACACATATTATCCTGAAGGCCTGTGGAGAAAGGAGATGGTGGATTCTGTCAGATAGCTCCCTGAACAGACAAGCACCAAGACATAACTTGGCTGGTGGTCAGAAGGGTCCTCCCCATCAGATCCTTCCTGCATGGCCTTGACATAGCTGCTTCTGGAATGTGTCTTTGCAAAGCAGGCCTGGAAAATGATGCAGGATTTTTGTCAATGTTCATCCCTACAACTGCATAATGCAGGATTTTGCTCTACAGGCTGTTGTCAGGGAGGCACATAAAAGTAAAAATTAACCACTGTTGGAAGACAATCAACCCAGTGAAAGGTATTCTTTGGTCTGCTCAAAACGTGCTGGTTTTCCATTGCAAAGAGCTATCAACAGTTGAGTGTTGCTGATTGGCACATTCCAGGGTCCAGGGCTATGTGTTAAGTAATGCACTAAAGTTTGGGGAAGCCAACACAAAGGCTCAATAGAGAAAGACCACTATGTAAGATCCTCCTCCCATAGTTTATCAAGAGATTGCAAACCGTGTTTAACCCGCAGAATGTTTGACATGAAATCTAAATACACAGTGTAAATACAACTTGTAGTGGCAGGTGTAGTAAGGCACCTTATGTACTAAATTGAAATAAACTAATCTATATTAGATTAGGGTGGCTAAGGCAGCACGATAGCATAGTGGTTAGCATTGCTGCTTCACAGCTCTAGGGGCCTGTGTTCAATTTCTGGCTTGGGTCACTGTCTGTGTGGAGTTTGCACATTCTCCTCATGTCTGTGTGGGTTTCCTCCGGGTGTTCCGGTTTCCTCCCACAGTCCAAAGATGTGTGGGTTAGGTTGATTGGCTGTGCTAAAAAAAAATTGCCCCTTAGAGTCTTGAGATGCATAGGTTAGTAGGTAAATATGGAGGGATATGGGGGTGGAGCCTGAGTGGGTCTGTGGTTGGTGCAGACTCGATGGGCCGAATGGCTCCTTCTGCACTGTAGGGTTTCTATGATTTCTATATTTTGTTTTACATAATGTCAAATTTGATCTATTAAATTATGCACTTTTACAAATTGTATGAAAATCGCATATTTTTGGAAAAACACAATCTTTTTCCAAAATGAGAATGGTGTCACCTATAGCTCAGAAGGCAGCACTCTCATCTCGAATTTCAAACTCATGATGTCAAGCTCAACGCCAGAGATTTGAGTCTGTAATCTAGGTACAGTGCAGTACCGGGCAAGTGCAATACTGGGCGAGTGCAGCTCTGTTAGAAATGTTGTTTCTCGTGCAGTATTAAACGGAGTCCCCATTTGCTCTCTCAGGTGGACATAAAAGAAATCCCATGGCACCACTTTCTAGAAGAGCAGAGGACTTCACCCCATTGTTTAGGCCAATACTTAACACTGAAACCAATTAATTAATCATTATCACACTGCAGCTTATGGGACATTGCTATGTGTAAATTGACTGCCATGTTTCCTCTGCTACAACAGTGACCACACTTCAAAAAGTAATGAATTAGCTGTAAAGTGCTTTGGGCCGTTGAGGTCATGAAAGGTGTAAAAATGCAAGTTCTTTCTTTCTTTAGACAGAGTCCTGATGGACAGTCTAGGCAAAACTGAAATAATTTTATTTAAATTAGATTCTAATTTAATTTTAATTCTTACATGGGTTCAATTTGTAATGGAAAATTTTACTTTCAACCTTGGAATATTCATTCTCTGCAAACCATTATAAGAACAGGATATCCTTATCAAGGAGAGAGCAGTGCTGAGAGGAATATCCAATTGAGTTTGCATAGTTTAATCATTCCCCGGGCAGGTACATCATTGAGACACAGTAAGCCTCCCTCAACAATGTCCCATCAAACACTCCTAAGGCAGATCCACTACAGGTTAAGTACAGAATTAAGCACAATGCTTCATAAAGCATTCTCTTCCAACCTCATTGGAAGCTGCTCCAGACCAAGTTTGCCTGGCGATGCAGAGTGACCGCAAGAAGCACTGAAGGTTGGTGAGTGATGCAGAGGAATTGCAAGATGTTGTGTAAGTGACATTTAGTAAAACCTCACAACGATGTCAACATGCCCTTTAACATGCTACTTGTGCAGTACAGTATTTCAGAATACCTGACATACAATGGGGAAGTGGTGGCATATCCAGAGTGTAATGCTCTGGGGACCCATGGTGGAATTTATATCCAATAAAAATATGGAATTAAAAGTCAAATGATGGCCATGAAATCATTGAAGATTGTCGTTAAAAACCCATCTGGTTCACCAGTGTCTTTTATATATGAATCTAGTCCCACGCCAATGTGGTTGACATGTGTAGCAAGCTGCTCAGCTATGCTGTGAAGCCTATAAGGATTGAAACTGGATGGACCACTCGGCATCCTCTTCTTCACCAGTAAAGATAATGGCAAACTGAACCCTGTCGATCCTTTACAATATCTGGGGCTTGTGCCAAAATTGGCAGAGCTGTCCCACTGAGTCAAGCAACAGCCTGGTATAGTTATACTCACATAATCATACCTTAGAGGTCAAGTTCCAGACATCACCATCACTATCCCTAGGTATGTCCTCGCTCACTGGCAGCACAGACCCAGCAGAGGTAGTAGCACAGGAGTATTTCTTGGGAGGGAACTGCCCCGGGAGTTCTCAACAGTGATTCTGGACGCCATGAAGTCTCATATCATTAGGTCAAACATAGTCAAGGAAACCTCCAGATAATTACCAGGTACTAAAATTGCTAAAGTTTATTTATTCATGTGACAAGTAGGCTTAGATTAACACTGCAATTGAATCCTCACAGTGTAGAAGGAGACCATTCAGCCCATCGAACCTGCATTGATAAAATTCCCACCCAAGTCCTGTCCCTTTAACTCCAAATATTTATTCACTAATCCACCTAACCTACATATTTGGAACTATGGGGAAATTTACTATAGCCAATCCACCTAACCTGCCTATTTTTGGAGTGTGGGAGAAAACCGGAGCACCTGGAGAAAACCCACACAAACACAGGGGAACCATGCAAATTCCACACAGACAGTCGCCCAAGGCCAGAATTGAACCTGTGTCCCTGGCACTGTGAGACAGCAGTGCTAACCACTGTGCCACCTTGCCACCCCTATATCAGAAGGACAGTATCAACAACAGGGACTACTGCACAATCTTTGTGGAAACAAAGTCCTGTCTTCACATTGAGGATACAGTCTATCATGTTATGTGGCATAATTGCCAAACTGAATAGGATATATTTTGAACTGATCTAGCAACTCAAACATTACTCATGCATGACATGCTGAAAGCCATCAGCAGCAGCAGGATCAACACATTCTGTGACCTCGTGGTCTGATAAATCCCTCACTCTACCAGTACCACCAAGCTAGGGAATCAGCCTTGCTTCAATGAAGAGTTCAGGAGGGCGTGCCAGGAGCAACATCAGGCATACCTAAAAATGAGGTGTTAACCTGGGGAAGCTACAATATGGACTACATGCATGTCAAACAGCAAAAGCTGCATGTGACAGACAGAACTAATTGATCCCACAGCCAACGGATCAGATCTAAGTTCTGTAGTCCTGTCACATCCAGTTGTGAATGGTGGTGAACAACGAACAACTCTGGAGCAGCATGGAACATTCTGGAGCACAAGACTTCAGGACTATTGCTGGAATATTGTCAGGGTCCATAGACTTTGCGATATGTTGTGTCTTCAGTGTTTCTTAATATTATGTGGAGTAAATTGAAGCCTGACATCTGTGATGCTGGGACCTTAGAGGAGGCTGAGTTGTTCATTGTTCACCACCATTCATCCTCAATGATGGGGGAGCCCAGTACATGACTGCAAAAATTGTATTTGTAAGAAACTTCAGCCAGAAGCGCTGAATGGATGATCCATCTCAGCCTCCTCTAAGGTCCCAGCATCACAGATATCAGTCTTCAGTCAATTTACTCCACATAATATTAAGAAACGCTGAAGGCACAACATATCGCAAAATCTATGGACCCTGACAATATTCCAGCAATAGTCCTGAAGTCTTGTGCTCCAGAATGTTCCATGTCCTTAGCCAACAATTTGCTTATATTTAAGTGGTGGCTAATGCTGGGACTACAGACAGTCAAGAGTCATGGAGCTCAGACTCCAAGTAAGTCCAGAATTTTGGATGGACCTGGCTGGGGGATTCAGAGTGAGGGGGTGAATTAGAGAGTCTGGGGGGAGGGTTAATGGTGGGGGATATGATCTTGGGAGAGGTGGCTGTGATGGGAATTGTGGAGTTCCTAATGAAACTACCCCACCACCAACCTTTGTGCCCAACAGTGGTCAGCCAAGTGAAGGCTACTCACTCTGCCTCTGTCTTCTCCTGCTGCATGTAATACAGCAGTGGAGGTGGAATGAGATCCTTAAATGGCCATTAGTTAAGCACAGTAGGCCTAAGGATGGGTGAGCTGCTTGATGCCTTCCCTGCCTGCCATAATATGGGAGACAGGTTGAGGGTGGCCAGGAAGATGGTGAGAAGGTCACCTGCTTCATTTCACAAATCCCACACCTTCAAATACATCACTGGGAAGCCATAAAACCCAGCTGTTGGAAATTGATAGGATTAACAGTCTGTCCACTTAACGACTGAGATATAAGGATTGAGACAGAAACAGAGAAATGATATGAAATAAAAGCAGATGAATTAGAGTCAAATCAGGTGCAGAAAGAAAAATAGAGAAAGAAAGAAGATTTAATTAAAAGAGAGAGAAAAGGTGGAACTACAATCGCCTGGTTCAATCTCATATATCTAATTATAGTCTCATTTCTCACTCCTACACTATTAGTTCTGATGTCCCCCAAGGATCTGTCCTTAGCCAGCTCCTACTTCTCATCTATATCTTTCACCTTATCAGCAGTATCCAAAAACAGTCAGTTTTCAAACGCCTACTGATAAAACCCAGCTCTTCCTCACTGCCAGCTCTCTTAACTCCTTCACTGTCACTAAATTATCAGACTGTCTGATCAACATCCAGTACTGAATTAGCAGAGTTTTTCTTCTGTTGAACATTGGCCTGGCCTATTGTCCTTGGTCAGTACTACAAAATCAATTCCCTCATCACTGACTCCACCCCTCACACTTGCAACTGTCTGAGGCTGAACCATAGCCTTGGCATTACATTTCACCCCATAATGAACTTATGACCACGTATCCGCATCAGCATTAAGATTGTCCATTTCCACCTTCCTGTAGCAGTGGACAACTCTGCCCCACAGTGCATTTTGTAGATGATACATGCTGCTATCACTGTGTTTCGGTGTAGAGGGAGTGAATGCTAATGGATGGAGGGCTGATCGAGTGGGCTGCTTTGACCTGGATAGTGTCAGGTTTCTTGAGCGTTGTTGGAGTTGCACTCATCCAAGCAAGTGAAGAATGTCCTGTCACACCCCTGACTTACCCCTAGTATATGGTGTACAGGCTTTGGGGAGTCAGGAGGTGAGTTACTTGCCATAGAATTCCTAGGCTCTGACCTGCTCTTATAACCACAATATTTATATGGCTAGGCCAGTTCAGTTTCTGGTCAATGGTAATCCCCAGGATGTTGATGGTGAGGGATTCAGTGATGGTGATTCCATTGAATGTCAAGGGGAAATGGCTAGATTCTCTTTTCTTGGTGATGGTCATTGTCTGACATTTGTGTGGTATGAATATTACTTGCCACTTGTCAGTCCAATCTTACATATTGTCCAGGTCTTGCTGTATTTGAATATGGATTGCTTCAGTATCTGAGGAGTCATGAACGATGCTAAACATTGTGCAATCATCAGTGAACATCCCCATTTCTGACCTTATGATGAAAAGAAGGTCATTGATGAGACAGTCAAAGATGGTTGGGTGTAGGCATTGCCCTGAGGAACTCCTGAATTGATGTCCTGGAACTGAGATACTGATCTCCAACAAACAGAACCATCCTCCTTTTTGTTAGGTATGACTCCAACCAGTGGAGGATTGACTTTGGTTTTGCTGGGACTCGCTGATGCTCACACAGTCAGATACTGCCTTGATGTCAAAGGCAGTCATTCTCACCTTGTCTAAGGCATTCAGCTCTTTTGTCTATTTTCGAACCTAGGCTGCAGTGAGATCAGGAGCTGGGTGGTCCTGGCAGAACGGAAAGTGATCATCAGTGAGCAGGTTATTGCAGAGTATGTGCCTATTGATAGTGACATTGTTGCCCCCTACAACACTTCACTGATGATCGAGAGCAGATTGTCGCATGGTAATTGGTGGGTTGGATTTGTCCTGCTTTTTCCATACATTGCTGGGTAAATGCCAATGTTGTGCCTGTACTGGAAAAGGGTCAACAAAGAGTTGTCTGGACTCAAAACTTCAGCTCTTTTATCTCCTTACAGATGCTGCCAGACCTGCTGAGATTTTCCAGCATTTTCTCTTTTAGCCACTACTTGATCCTGGCACTGCTGAGACTACAGGGCTACTGACCAATCAGATTGGTTGGGAACTCTCTAGGGTAGGATTTCCTCTCAGATGAGGGCAGAAGTGTCACTCTGAATCAAGAAAGTCTGCTCCAAGTGTAATATCACCACTGGGCAGCCAGGCTGATGATTGACATTTCAGTTGGGGAATGGAGGGAGGGGCAGCATGGCGGTTGGAAATACATTTCCCTGTAAAATCATCTCTACGTAATAAGCTGTTGGAGAGGATAAAGACAGGGCGAAGCCAACAGTGGGGATTACTTAAACAGGGAGGGGTCAAAAAATGAAAGGTAGCAAGGTAGTTGTGGGGAGTTTCTCTGAACAGAGTACTAGTAGCCAATGGAAGGTAGGATGTGGAGGAGCATGCTTCTAAGGAAGCTGGTTTGCAGGGTGAGGGTTGGATCACTGATGTAAAGTGGAAGAGAGGTGGAGGAATTTGAAAACTGCGATAATTTGTAATCATCGCAAAGCCAAATTGATTGTAGTAAAATAATACAGGTTCAAATTGAAGAATCAAAAGATTTTTGTTGGCTAAGGGTATAAGGGAATATGGAGCAAAGGCGGATAAATGGGGTTGATGTACAGATCAACCATGAGCAAACTGAAAAGCTGAACAAGCTCAAGGGGCTGAATGACCTCTTCCTATGATCTGCTGTTAATTATTAAGACAGCATATTGGAGAATGGCAATAAAATTATAAACCTTGAAACCACTGATGATTTGCCAAGACTTTAACATCTACTTACTACTACTCTATCCATATTTTGGCCATTTATTTTAAAGGGGTTAGCACATCAACTAGACCAGTGTTTATACAGATGTTACAAGACTATGGTAAACACTTGCCTGCAGATCAATCCTATTGCCATTTCTCAGCTGTAAATCATCAGCAATGAAAACTATTTAGCCTAACCGCTTCTCAGGTTTCCGAGGGAGGGCGATTACTGTTGAGTAGGAACTCCAGGATTGTTCCATACTCTGTCATATAGCAAGTTTATTGGCTCAAATTCCTTCACTACCCTCTCAGAGATCATATATCAAAAGTCAGTATGCGTACGTTCAACATTGCAGCCTGCTGTGCCATCTATTTCACTGCAGGCAAGGATGAACTGAGAGAGATGGACCTTTGTTAGTATTGAGCTTGACCAGATTTAATAGCAATGAAAATGTACTCAGACAGCCAAGGTGAGTAAGCAACAAAAAAGGGAAAGGGATTTCTGATTAGGCAGCCTTAGACATAGGGACTGTGTCATGGATTTCATTGAGTGATCCAGCACAGAAGGAGGCCATTTGGCCTATTGAGCTTATGCCAATTTTTGGAAGAGCTTTTGAATTAATCCTGCTCAATTGCTCATTCCCCATAGCTGTGCATTTCTTCCCCTTTAAGTATTTTATCCAACTCCCTACTGAAAGTTGCTTTTGAATCAACTCCAGGTAGAATTGTCAAGCTCATAAAAACACTCTGCAGAATAAAACTTCTGCTCAGCTCTCCCTTGGTTCTTTCGCTGATTATTTTAAATCTGAGTCCTCTGATTTCTGGTCCTCCTGCCAGTACAGATTGTTTCCCTTTATTCACTTGATCAAAACCTTTCGTGATTTTGAATTCCTCCATTAAATCTCTCCTTAATCTTCCTTGCTCGAGGGAAAACAATCCCAACTTCTCCAGCCACTCTGCATACTGACTTCCTTCATTTCCGGTAGCATTCTGGCCACCCATACTTTCTCAGGAAGCTAAGGAAATTCAGCATGTCCGCTACAACTCTCACAAAGTTCTACAGATGCACCATTCTGGATGTATCACAGCTTGATATGACCCCTGCTCTGACCCAGACCCCAAGAAACTTCAAAGGGTCATGAACGAAGCCCAGTCCAGCATGCAAACCAGCCGTCCATCCATTGACTCTGTCTACACTTCCCGTTGCCTAGGAAAAGCAGCCAGCATAATCAAGGACGTCACGCAACCCAGACATTCTCTCTTCCACCCTCTTCCGTTGGGAAAAAGGTACAAAAGTCAGAGGTCATGTACCAACCGATTCAAGAACAGCTTCATCCCTGCTGCCATCAAACTTTTGAATGGACCTACCTTATAATTAAATTGATCTTTCTCTAGCTATGACTGTAACACTACATTCTGTACCCTCTCCTTTCCTTCTTTATGAACAGTATGTTTTGTCTGTAGAGCGTACAAGAAACAATTAAAAAAAAAAATTATTTATCCAATTCAATCAAATCAAGTCCAATTCAATGTCTCATCAAATGAGACATTCCTGGTCCAAACTGACAAGACAAAACTCTCACCTCCTGTCTTGGGCTTGATCTACATGATCCAAACTGATTGGAGTAGGCATTGCACCTCCTCCAAGGTTTTATCTCATTTGCATCTTAGCCAAAAGGCTGAGATGCCGCTTTTAAAAATTGCTTCAAATGAAGCTAAAATGTAATCTAATAACTTCAACTAAGCACAGCAGGTTGATGCTAAACTTGATCTTTTCACTGTACAAATACATGTGACAACAATAAATCAAATCAAACCTGCTACTCTATTTGACTAATTCCCTTCAAGACACAGAAGATTATGTTTTTATTATCACTGTGATCCAGGAATCCCTTCCACCTGCCCAGTGGCAAAGCCTTCTTTTCTCAGGGATGTAGTTGGAAGGTAGGTTCTGGAAATTTCATGGCTGCTCTGTGGATCTGAGCAGAAAGCGTGCCATGAATAACACTCAGGTACAGTGGAATTTGCAGTGGGTGGAAAGACTTTAGTGCAGGCAGAAGCAGCAAACATTCTCCCATGACAAATATTTTCCCAGGATAAATGTTTCCCAGGGGACAAACATTCCTCAAGGGGCAAGCGTCCACCCTGAACAAACATTCCCAATGGAATAAACATCCGCGCTAGTGATTAAGCAGAGAATTGAAACAAACAAACGCCTGTTTTACAAAAATGGTTTAGTTCTTTATAAAGAAATGCAACAGGGAATGCTGAAAATATTCAGCAGGGCAGGCAGCAGCTGTGAAGAAAGAAAGAGTTAGCACTTCAGGTCAATGTTTGAACTGGACTCTAGGAAGATTAATAACTGCAGTGTATCAAGAGATTTAAGCATTATTCTCCCAGTCTCCAGCTGCACCATATTTTTTATATATATGCAGATTTGAGACAGATTCCAAGCTTGGAGATGGATAGCTTGTCAGTGTGATATGCTCCTTGATTTAATTTTCTCAGAGGGTCACAAATATTCAGACATGGATGAAGGTAAATCACACAAAATTCCGTTTGTGAGCAGCTAATCAATACAGCAAGGCCTGACTGTATCAAACAGTTCATATTCTGTCACTGACACTCTGTGATTATTTTCTTTACTCCTTCATGGGATGTGAGCATCACTGACAAATCAAGCCCATCCCTAAATACCCTTCAGAAGGTGGTGCTCAGCCATCTCCCTAAACTGCTGAAGTCTGTGTATCCACCAAAGAGAATTCCAAGATTTTAAAGGATCATCCAGATTCAAAACATTGGCTCTTCTCTCTCTCCACAAATGCTGTCAGACCTGCTGAGTTTTTCCAACATTTTTTGTTTTCATCCAAACACAAACACGGAAGACAAACATGGGACACGGCGGACAGATTGCCCTTCGTCGTCCAGTACTTCCCCGGAGCGCAGAAGCTATGACATCTTCTCCACAGCCTTCAACATGTCATTAATGAAGACGAACATCTTGCCAAGGCCATCCCCACATCTTGCCTTCAAACAACCGTGCAACCTCAAACCATTGTCCTCAGCAAACTACTCAGCCTTCAGAAGAACAGTGACCACGACACCACACAACCCTGCCACAGCAACCTCTGCAAGACATACTGGATCATCGACACAGATGCCATCGTCTCACATGAGAATACCATCCACCAGGAACATGGTTCATACTCTTGCAACTCGGCCAACATTGTTTACCTGATACGCTGCAGGAAGGGATGTCCCGAGGGTTGGTACATTGGGAGACCATGCAGACGCTATGACAATGGATGAATGAACACCACTTGACAATCACCAGGCAAGAGTATTCTTTTCCTGTTGGGGAACACTGCAGCAGTCACGGGCATTAGGCCTCTTATCTTCGGGTAAACGTTCTCCAAGGTGGCCTTCATGACACACAACAACAGAGTCACTGATCAGAGACTGATAGCCAAGTTCTGCACACATGAAGACGGCCTCAACCAGGATCTTGGGTTTATGTCACACTATCTGTAACCCCCATGACTTGCCTGGGCTTGCAAAATCTCACTAACTATCCTGGCTGGAGACAATACATATCTGTTTAACCTATGCTTAAGCCTCTCTCCACTCACATTGTCTGTACATTTAAGACTTGATTACCTGTAAAGACTTGCATTCCAACCATCATTTTGTAAATTGAGTTTGTGTCTTTATATGCCCTGTTTGTGAACAGAACTCCCACTTACCTGACGAAGGAGAAGCGCTCTGAAAGCTAGTGGCTTTTGCTACCAAATAAGCCTATTGGACTTTAACCTGGTGTTGTGAGACTTCTTACGGTATGACTCCAGTCAATGGAGAGTTCTTTGCTCCAATTCCTACTGATTTAAATTTTTACACAGACTCCTTAGTGTCACACTTGATTAAATGTTGCCATGATGTCAAGGGCAGTCATTCTCATCCACGGAATCCAACTCTTTGTCCATGTTTGGACTAAAGCCGTAATGAAGTCCGGAGCAGAGTGAACCTGTTGGAACCCAAACTGAGCATGATCGACAGGCTTTTGGTGAGTAAATGGCACTTGATGGCACTGCTGATGAAAACTTCCATCACTTTGCTGATGACTGAGAGTAGACTGCTGGAAAGTAATTGGATGAATTGGATTTATCTGTCTTTTTGTGGATAGCACATAACAGGGTAATTTTCCACATTGCCAGTTTTCTGCTCTACTGGAACAGCTTAGTTAGAAATGATGCTAATTCTAAGCCCAAATGTTCACTACTACAGCTGGGGTGTTGTTGGGTACCTTTGCTGTTTCCAAGACCTTGAGCTGTTTCTAATACCAGGCGGAGAGAAATAATTTGGCTGAAGATTGACATCTGTAAGTGGGGACCTCAGAGGGACACCAAGGTAGATCATTCACACGGCACATTTGGCTGAAGATGACTGCTCCTAGGCCTGGAAATAATTGGACTGTTAGAGATGGGGTCATTCCAAGAGGTGTCAAATCCTAATGCAAAAGTGGCAAAATAGCATGGCAACAGGAAAGGAAAAAGCTGGCCCATTGAAGTTGCCACATCTCAAGTAAGCCACAGACTCAAAGGCAGATACTGAGAGAGGCACTCACTTGGATGACAATACAAGTTGTTAGAAGGAAACTTTAGAGTCATAGAACCCTTCTCTTCCACCCATTTACCATGGCTACTCCACTTAACTTGCACAAAAGGCAAATGGGATGCTGGCCTTCATAGCGAGGGGGATTGAATGCAAAAGTAGGGAGGTCTTGCTGCAACTGTACAGGGCACTGGTGAGGCCGCAGCTGGAGTACTGTGTGCAGTTTTGGTCGCCGCACTTGCGCAAGGATATTTTGGCCTTGGGGGGAGTGCAGAGGAGGTTCACTAGGCTGATACCGGAGTTGAGGGGGTTGAACTATGAAGAGAGGCTGAATAGACTGGGATTGTACTCGTTGGAGTTTAGAAGGATGAGGGGGGGATCTTATTGAGATGTATAAGATGATGAAGGGGATGGATAGGGTAGAGGTGGAAAGGTTCTTCCTGCTCAGAAAGGACAGCAGGACTAGAGGGCACAGTCTCAATTTAAGGGGGGGGGGCAGTTTAGAACGGAGTTGAGGAGGAACTTCTTCACTCAAAGGGTGGTGAATCTCTGGAATTCTCTGCCCGTTGAAGTGGTGGAGGCTACCTCGCTAAATATATTAAAGTCATGGGTAGATAGGTTTTTGGTAGGCAAGGGGATTAAGGGTTATGGCGTGAAAACGGGAAAGTGGAACTGAGCCACTTCAGATCAGCCATGATCTTATTGAATGGTGGGGCAGGCTCGAGGGGCTAGATGGCCTACTCCTGCTCCTATTTCTTATGTTCTTATGTTCTTATCTTTGGACTGTGGGAAGAAACCAGAGCACCCAGAAGAAACCCACGCAGACTTGGGGAAAACATGCCTTTCACACAGACAGTTATACAAAGTGGAATCGAACCTGGATCCCTGACGCTGTGAAGCAACCGTGCTAACCACTGTGCCATCCCTTGTTTATTGCTGTTTCTTTTCCCACACCTAGTGGTGCGCAAAGCAAACTTTTATCTGCTCCCATGATGAGTTTTACCTAAAAGAAGATGTTAGCTTGTTATCAGAGGCTTATAGATTGAAGGGCACCAGCCTGCATTAAGCATGGCTGACCAGTAGTCTCTCTCACTCGTACTTCCTGCCATTGGCATGTTGGAAGGATTTTGCAGGTTGATACTCAACCTGTTGGCTTTGCTTTGAACAAACCTATCTTGGCCATCAAGTCCTGGGGTGGGATTTGGACTCGGAGCTTCTGGCTCAGAGGTACGGATGCGACCCACTGTGCCACAAGACCTCCAGAAGGAGCTTTACTCTGTATTTAATCCATGCTTTATCTGTCTCAGTAGTGTTTGATATAACAGTGTACCTAACTCCATTCCAATACATATTATGCCTGCTATAACACAATGGGTGGAATTTTCCCATCCTGCCTGCCATGGAAATTGTAGCAGGCATGGAAAAATCCATTGACTTCGGGTGGATTTTTACAGTCTTGGGGCAATTGCACCTAATGTGTAGATATTTACATTGGCCCTTGAAGTGTTAATGGTTTTGTCTTCAACTACCTGCTGATGACAATAGGGAGAATCATCTAACCACAAAGCCACCCGCTGAACACAAATTGCAAACCTGTCACACCTCAGCTTTGAATGCACCAAAGGCCACAAGATTCAAGCCATGTTAAAACTAGTTTGCATACACAGAGTGCCATAGTGTAACTGTTCACACAGCCCACACATAGTGGTGCACAGATAGTCACTTTCCCTAACCCAGAGGATAATGTGGCAATTCAGACCATAACATTCAGCACTTTAAATCTGATGTTAAACATTCTGGTTTCAAAGGTCAAATTTTAGATCTCCCCAGCAGGACTGCAGCATCTGTTACTCATTTCCATTGATCAAGAGTTGCACTCTAACCCAGAAAAGCCAGGGATTAGTTATTGTAATAAGAAAAAGGTGGGCAGAATAATTTTACTTGAGCACTGAACTGTACTTTTGCATTGAGTGACAGATGTTCAATAATCCCAAAGCCTTTTCATTAGAGAGAGAATATTCAAAATTACTGTTCAGAACCTATGTTCAACAAGGAATATTGACTTAAATGTACGCATAGCAGCCTGGATATTAATAGGGGTGGGTTTCATAGGCAGCAGGGTGGAGTTTTGGATCTGAAGTCTGTTCTCCTCACACACTGTGGCATTATAATTTTTGTTACTGCCAGGTTCTTCACCTGGAGGTCAGTCTGATAAAGAAGTTTATCTTTTTATTGGATTGGGAACACTCAACTGGCTGGAAGACCTGTTAAGTTTGGTACAAGACTTGGGGTAGAGGCCCAAGGGAGATCCAATCCTGGGTGTGAGGGTTTGGGGAAGGTGGGAGGTGGGGGAAGGTGGGGGGTGGGGGAAGGCAGGGGGTGGTGGCAGGATCTGATGGAGGGAACGTGGAATCTGGGGAGAGGCACAGTTGGCCCCCAGAATAATATTGCAAAGGCACTTTGCTTTTCTAGCTTCAAGTTTCGGCTAGCCAGGATTAAGCCTGTAAAACAGGTTAGAAAATAGGCTGCAAGCCTCACTCAAATATTTAAATTGCCATGCAGACAACCTACTCGTGGGTTCACTTTCTGGTCTTGACTTGTCCCTGTTAAATAGAAAAGTGGGCGGGTAGAGGTCAGGTTTGAGCTTTTTAAAACTTTAATGTCTGCTCCAACCACAGCCCACACAATGTTGGGTTTTAGCTCCAGCTCTTTGTTACAAAACAGTAAAGAGCTCTAGATTTGATTTTAACTGTGTGCAAGTGAATAGGTTGGGAGTGGGTTAAAATTGGTCCTATGGCCCTAACCAGTTCCAGAAATAGTAAGAGAGCATCTTGGTGCTGATCAGTGCTGCTGGCAGGCAGGGCGTGACTGACTGACTGCGATTAATACATGAAGTCATCACTCAGCGCAACTCCTTTGATGTATTCTGTTTTAAACACAAGCAACTCTCACACATCATTCTTCCTCAGTCTGCCAGGGAAGGAAGATGATAATTTAAAATAAAATCAATATCTTTCCAAGAAACAGATTGGGTTTTCTGGTGGCAGCTCAGGAATAATAACCGAATGTTCAAATTGGATTAAAAAAAGGTGCAGGTTTTGAATTGTCAATTCCGAAGAGGCAGAACTCAAACTGACTGAATGTGTTAGTCCACCAGCTCTTCCTCATTGGAGAAAAAGGAACACAGTCGAATGAAGGTTAATCCTCACAGAATGCTGCCTTCTCATCCTGCAGATGTTTTGGAATTGCTTGATTACATTCAGCCTGAAGGTCTGGCCATTTACACAGTGCTGGGTCAAAGGACACTCTCCTTCATTCTCACTCTGGTCAGCCTCCTCCTAACAAAAGGTCCCACTTTTTGAAAATATGTTAGAGTGAAATGGACTCCTTGAATTCAGTTTCTTTTGCAGTAATCCCAGAGCAGAGGAAAGGAAGAAAGGCTGAATAGTTCTTGTTTTTTCAATTTCCAATGGGGTGCAGGTTATAAACAAAGGATTTTAGCAGACTTCATAGTCTCTGAATATCTCAACACACTTTAACATGGAAGATTTATTATCCATGCTTCTCTAATGTTTCATTTAACACTATCGCCACTTTTGCAAAACATCCCTGCCACACAAAATAGAGTATTGCTTTTAAAGCTTAATACCTCATTAGAAGGGCAACTCTTGCCATTCCATCACTCCTTCAGCACTGCCCCTCTGACAGTGCAGCACTCCATCAGTACTGACTCTCCGACAGTGCGGCACTCCTTCCGCATGGACCCGCCGACAATACGGCACACCCTCCGCATGGACCTGCCGATAGTGCGGCACACCCTCTGCACTGACCCGCCGACAGTGCGGTACTCCCTCTGAACTGACCCGCCGACAGTGCGGCATTCCCTCAGCACTGACCCACCGACAGTGCGGCATTCCCTCAGCATTGACCCGCTGACAGTGTGGCACTCCTCTGCACTGACCCGCCGACAATGTGGCACTCCCTCTGCACTGATCCGCTGACAGCGCAGCAACCCTCTGCACTGAACCGCTGACAGTGCGGCACTCCCTCTGCACTGACCTGTCGACAGTGCGGCACTCCTTCAGCACTGACCCTCCGACAGTGCGGCATTCCCTCTGCAGTGACCCTCCAATAGTGCGGCACTCCCTCAGTACTGACCCTCCGACAGTGTGGCACTCCCTCAGCACTAACCCTTGGACAGTGCAGCACTCCCTCAGCACTGATCTGCCGACAGTGCGACACTTCCTCAGCACTGACCCACAGACTGTGTGGCACTCCCTCAGCACTGACCTGCCGACAATGCAGCACTCCCTCATTGATATTGATCCTCTGGCCGTGCAGTACACTTCATTATTGCACTTGGGAATGTCAGTCTGTAATATGGGCCAAAATCACTGGATTGAAGCTTGCACTCACAACTTTCTGATTCAGAGGTTAGAAGTGCTACAAGCCAAGGTGCAGCTGACACCTAAGTAACCTCACAAATTTTGGGAGCAAAGCAATTAAACGAGATTCACTAATCACTTGAGAGTAAATATGCTTTCCGTTGTGTCAGATCATCTCCTTGCTATCACAAATCCCCAAAGCCCCAATTATAGAACTTAAAGAGCACTGTTCATTTAGCTCAGAATGGCAATATGGGTCATTGTTTGAGAAACGACTCTCTGTTTAAATGGGGAAGGCTGGGCTCATTTATGAAGCAACAACTAAAATGAAAATTGACAAGAAAAAAGTGTATCTGTATTAAGGAGAGAATTTAAGTAATGATAAAAGATATAATGAATGCTTTATATGCTTGACGTTTTTATTAGCTTTTATCAGTGTTTGCGAAATGACATTAGCTTCTCATTACCTCACTTCCCTCTGGCTTCACACTATTTGAATATCAATTTGAAAAACAAAATTAATAATGTCACCTATATGTTAATGAGGAAAAGAATTCTGAAGCAAATCTGAAAATGATGACCTGTAAAACTCTAGCCTGAAACTCAGTCTTTGTAGTCAAGTTTTTCTCTTTCTTTCCAGGTCTCTCCACCTCTCTTTCTGTTCCTTTAAAACCAAGCTGTTTGACTGAGAATTTGATTATTATTATATCTTCTCCTAATCAGTGTCTGTTAGGAACGTTTTACTGTATTAAATGCAAGTTGTTGTTGTATTGATTTTCTCTTGACAATTATTAAAGTAATTCCAATGGGTGAGCTATCTCATGTATCACAAGTGTAAGAATTCAGGAAAAACTAATAAAGGTGACTCAGGAGAACAGAGCGAATGTTTCAAGTCTAGAAGCCCATTCGACAGCCCGACAGTTCTGATCTCTCTCCACAGATGCTATCATACCTGCTGAGATTTTCCAGCATTTTCTGTTTTTGTTTCAGCTTCCAGCGCTTGCAGTAATTTGCTATTATCTTAGTGATTGAACAGATTGACTACCAATCTGCAAAATCTTTCCCATGTGCCAAAGGCATGCAATAAGGATGGGAGAGACCCTGGTCAGCCATGCTTGGTATGGAGTGGTTCTCCTCAAGCCACAAGCCTCTGGTGACAGGCTAGAGACCTATTCAGGTAAAAACTTGCTATGGAAACTGATGAAAGTCTGCCTTGTGCACCACTTGGGACAGGAAAAGAAACAACAACAATAACAGGGAGTGATTATGAACAACAGCTGGGACATGGTGACCTTCACATCCAGTAATCTTTGTCTGCTTTTAATCTCCTTTCGTGCAGTCTGGAGATCTGGATCAGAGAGGCTGTGAGTTCTCTTCTGCTTTGGTGGTGTCGTGCTGCCTTTTGGTGATCCAATGTATGGGCATAATAAAAATATTGTTATAAACTGCGTGTCATAGCACTAGCCAGTGAGGTGAGAGAGCTGCTGATCACTCTTACTCTCTTAACTTGTCATCCCCCTAGGTCTTTTGCTGAAGTAGAGGCCCGGAGGAAGTTCTCAAGCAATTTGGCTACATTACCAGTTTTATATCAATGGGTTTAAAATCCATACAATGCAAGAGTAATCATTGTGCAATCTCAGTGAAGGGCACAGATCAGTAGACTAACCATCTGTTTTCTAAACATCACCTCATGTACTGTACAGTACTAATTGGAAAATAATTTGCCTGACCTGCTAGAATTGTCCAACCATGTTTAATTGTGTTTGAAAAAGAGTTTTAGTTCAGCCGATGAACAGCAGATGGTGGCTGGTTATTATTTTATTCAGGAATTCTCTGAATCACATCACGAAAGATCAACAGTTCAAAACCACCTTGTTTAAAGGGATATTCGATCTCCTTGAAGCAACATTTTTAATAGTTTCCTTACTGCTGCTCTTCTCAGCAGAAAACAAACTGGTTGAATTTCATTTGGCTAGGTAACATGGAAACCACTTTCTTCTTGCAATGCATTTTGCAACAGATGCCATTATTGCAGTTTATGTCCTCCAGGTTTTTTTTTGAAAACAGAGGCAGGACACAGACTCATTATTCGATCTAGGACAAATGCCAGATGCAATCAGGGTCATATATAGGAAGACAGAATGTTGACTATTATCTTAAGGAGGCTGAAATACTAAGAGGAGGCATTGATTAAACTCTGCTCTCTCCTCATCTGGACCATTGCACTCAGTTCTGGGCACTGCACCTCAGAAAGGGAATACTGGCTTTGATAGGAGTGAAAAATAGATTCACCAGAATACTCTCTTCAGATACTATGCCCTGAGACAGTGTTGGCAACTACAGACTTCCACATTAATCAGAATAACCCTCGGGATTAAAAGGCTATGTTATTTATTTCTGCATTTTAGTCACCCAAAAGTCAAAATCAAACCCTTAATGTGTTAGCACATAGTCTGGTGCTGTGCACTTCAATGTTGAGACAAAATGTTGAGGGTTACTTTCTCTCCTGGGGCACTGCATGGCACAGGAAATTACAACATTGGGCTGGATTTTAAGGGTATGTCCTGACGAGTAATTGCAAACACTCCAAAAAGGTCTTTGAGACTTTATTTTCCTTTATTGCCCATTATTAATTGCCCTTAAAATGAGTGGCCATTTCAGAGAGCAGGTAAGGGTCAACCACATTGTTGTGGGTCTGGAGTCAGGTGTAGGCTGGACCAGGTAAGGGTGGCAGATTTCTTTCCTATTAGCAAACCAGATGGATTTTTACAATAATTGACAATGATTCAATTCTAGATTTTATTAATTTAGTTAAAATTCCACCAACTGCCATGGTAGAATTTGAACCTAAATCCTCAGAGCATTAAGCTGGGCTTCTACCACATGGTAGGTTGTTGCATAACTTTAAATATCACGGGATCCAAGGTGCGGTAGCCAATTGGATACAAAATTGGCCTGATGACAGAAGACAGAGCATGGTTGTAGAGGCTTGTTTTTCAAACTGGAGACCTGAGACTAGTGGCGTGCCTCAGAGATCGGTGCTGGGTCCACTGTTATTTAATATTTATATTAACGATTTGGATGAGAATTGAGGAGGCATGGTTCATAAATTTGCAGATGACACCAAGAATGTTGGCATAGTGGACAGTAAAGAAGGTTATCTAGGATTGCAAAGGATCTTGATCAATTGGGTCAGTGGGCCAATGAATGGAAGATGGAGTTCAACTTAGATCATGCAAAGTGATGCATTTTGGTAGACTGAATTGGGGCAGGACCTACATAGTTCTTGGTAAAGCGTTGGGGAGAGTTATAGAACAAAGAGATCTAGAAGTACAGGTTCATAGCTCCTTGAAAGTGGAGTCATAGGTGGACAGAGTGGTGAAGAAGGCATTTAACATGCTTGGTTTCATTGGTAAGAACATTGAATACAGGAGTTGGGACATCTTGTTGAAGTTGCACAAGACATTGGTAAGATCACACTTGGAATACTGTGTACAGGTCTGGTCACCCTATTATATTAAACTAGAAAGAATGCAGAAAAGATTTACTAGGATGCTATCAGCAACTTGATGGTTTGAGTGATAAGGAGAGGTTCAATAAACTGCAACTTTTTTTCCTGGAATATAGGAGGCTTAGGGGTGACATTATCAAGTTTTATAAAATATTGAGGGGCATCGATAAGGTAGATAGTCAACATCTTTTTCCAAAGGTAGGGGAGTCCAAAACTAGAGGGCATAGATTTAAGGTGAGACGGGAGAGATACAAAAGGTCCAGAGGGGCAATTTTTTCACTCAGAGGGTGGTGAGTGCCTGGAACAAGCTTCCAGAAGCAGTTGTAGAGGCTGGTATAATTTTGTCTTTTAAAAAGCATTTAGATAGTTACATGGGTTAGATGGGTACAGAGGGATATGGGCCAAATGCAGACAATTGGGATTAGCTTAGTGGTAAAAGCTGGGCAAATTGGGCCGAAGGGCCAGTTTCCATGTTGAAAACCTCCATGACTCTATGACTCTTCTCAGTTACTAGCCAGTGATGTAAGCACCACCCACAGGCTCCCTGTTTCTTTGAATGGTTCCAACTTACTCACCTGAATTGTTACCCAGGAAATGTTAGAGAAAAAAAACTATCCTAACTCCACCTCCTGACCCTTCAACCCCTGACACCTCCCATGCCCCAACTCTCCAACTCCCTCCCAACGTTTCAACACCTCCAATCTGACATGACTATACATCTGATTGCCCCTGACATTCTGCCCGACTCTATACTATCTCACTGACTCATTCCCAACTCTCTGACTCGCCCTGACCTCCAAGTCTCACCCAGAGCTCCAGCTTCCCATGACCTGACATCACTACTATACTCCGCTGGTAATCGCCCCAACTTGCCATCTTTCACACTGCCACCTGCTATCCTACCCACCATGGCATCCTACCCATATGGCACCCTACTCACTCTGCTCACTGCTATCTATCAGTCTGTAAGCTTGCCATCCTACCCACGCTCCTGCCTACTACCCTGTCCTCTGCAACCCTACGCATCCTGCCACCTCTCTGCCACCTATCCACCTTGCCACTCTACCCAAGTGTCATTCTATCCATCCTACCACCTGACCCACATCTCATGTGCACACATTTAGTATCATGGTAAAAAGTTATTTAACAGTCCCAAAGCTTTTCACTGTGTTAGTGAATGAAGATTTAGCAAAATACGGCAACTGATGCCCTAAAAATAGGGTGTAAGCTAGCTTCCCCTGACAATCCTACCCAATGGAGAATTCTGAGGAAAGGTATGGCCTGAATTTCTGAAGAGATCTGGTTTGGATATCTGGGCGTAAAATGTGGAGGTCAGGGTCTGAGTAAGAAAATAGGAATGGAGTGGCAGAAGTTTTGGTCTCTTCGGGGCTTGCTGTCTTCCTGAGAAGAGGCTTCATTACATTAATGGCTTGACAAAAATATAAAAGCAACGGATTTTCTCGAGCATCTATGAAGTTCAGATGACTTGATGTAGACCTGTCCCACATATTTGAACATTCTGTTTGCATCCCTTCCCACTTCAAGCTGTGTGGTAACAGTCTACATTACAAACTAATTTGCTGATCTACGATTGATCTTAAAGAGCTCCTCGATCAATGATCCTAGCTATTGAGCAGGTTAGTTGCAGAGTACACTGTTTGCTTGGGATTTGGTCCCCTACAGTCACTAATAAAACAGACACTCTGAAACCCCAAGCAATCAGGAGGGCAGGACTGGCTTTAAATCAACATAGTCATTCAAATGTTCACCAGAGTGCAGTAACAAGGCATTAAAATGCAGGGATTCATTACTGCTTGCATGTTCTTATGTTGCTGATTGCACAAGCTTCCCATTATTAGTTTGAGGGTAGCTGCTTCCCCAGAGAATAAAAAAAACTTTAATTTATACAAGGCCTTTCAAAACCTCAGGATTCCCAAAGTGCTTTACAACTAATGAACTACTATTGAAATGTAGCCACTGTTTTAATACAACAGCAAATTTGCACACAGCAAGCTCCCGCAAATGGCAATAAGATAGATGATTAGATTATCTGTATTTGGTGCTGGTTAAGGGATAGCCAGGGTGCCGGTACACGGTGCCTGCCCACAAATGATTGTCCATATTATACACATGCCTGGTGTTTGTCCGTGGTGTGCAGTGCAGCTAAGGGCCTGGGAGGGAGGATTTAAAATTTTAAAGGCCTGTTAACCTTTTGCGACCTTCTAATGTACAATGATTGACACAAAAACAGGCTTATTGAAAAGCAGTGTACTCCACACTTCTTCCACTCTAGAGTTGGGACACATACTGCAGAAAGTGTCATGGAGACATTCCAGCCCCTCTTTGAGATGTGCTGTTCCCAGATTGCTTAATCAATGGTGCAGGTTCCAGCTGAATATATGTTCAGGATCGTGAAGGGCGAAATGGCCTATTCCTGCTTTTAGTTTCTATGTTTCTATCTCAGAAAGTGGACAGGATCAAGGGGCAATCCAATGAACCAAGCAGAAGTTCCTCTCCTGATCATCCTGTAAAGCTCTCCGGAGGGACATTAGGGTCACTGTGTCTATCTGTTTGTTATTGGAGATACTTTGCGGCTCACACCTCAGCAATCTGGGTAGGATGAGTAGACAATTAGCTAATGGTTCCACCAATCTGCCAAAGAGAATTTCAATCCGAACAGAGTTCAGTCCCAAACCTCAGAGGTGAAATCCAATTTCTGTCCTGTTCAACGTCATCTTTTTTGTGAATTAAGCTCCTTTCGGGATACAAATCCAGCCCCACACTTGACTCTAAGAATAAACTTGTATGATCAAATAACTCATTCCTATTGCATTTGCCACTGATATAGTTTGATCACTGATCTTTTTGACAGCAAACAGTCCTCCAGCTACTGACTTGCAGCAATCACCAGGGAATTAATGGTTGACATCTTCTACACAAATTGAAATGGTAATTAAGGTGAACATTAATGGCCCTCAAAAGAAAGAAATGAGTCCTGAAAATCCAATTTTATTTCAATGCAGAGACATTTCAGCTTTGTTCAGTAGACTAAACTATTGGCTCCAGTAATTTTAGATCAGAGCCGAACAATCCATACTCCAGTTACTCAATACTGTTGGCTGATATCAGATATTCAGGTGTTGGACTTCAGCTGTGAAATTATTTATATCTCCAAAATTAAATAAAACAGGCTGCCTGTTCCTGTGAGAGTTAAAATAAATCTGGTCTAGCAGTTATAATAGCTGTTTGTTAACACTACCATAAGGGCTATCTTTATGCTATTACACATTGTGGAAAGTAGCCAAGCATTAATAATTATCCAGTGGGAAGTCCTAAGCTTACAATTTGATTTACAGCCCAAAGAGGTTATTAAAGGATTAGCTGTTTTTGATGTGGGGTTATGAATAGAAGTCTATTTGTTTTTATAAGGAATTTCTTTAACGGGAAACATCTTCTCAATAGTTGTCAAGTCCCTTCAGGATCTTATATTTTTCAATTAGATCACTTTTTTTTCTAAATTCCAATGGGTATAGGACTGACATGCTAAACCTTTCCTCATTAGGTAACCCCCTACATCGCAGGGATCAATCAAGTGATCTTTCTCTGAACTGCTTCTAATGCAATTATTTCCTTTCTTCAGTAAGAAGACAAAACTGTACACAATATTCCAAATGCAGTCTAGCTAAGGCCCTGTACAGTTGTGGCAAGACATCCCTACTTTTATACTCGATTTCCATTGTAAAAAATGCCAACATTCCACTTGCCTTCAGATCGTTTACTGTATATACAAACTAACTTTTTGTGATAAGACTAACTTTGGCATGGGGCTATGTAGGGCCATGGAGTGGGGGGTATGGATTGGCTTGATGTGCATGGGGAGTGGGTGGGATGTGATCTGAGGGTTACACATCTAGAGGGTAGGACATTTAAAGAAACCACTGTGATGAATTCCCAGGGAACCAAGGTGGTTCAATGAGAAAATGACTAGATAATCTGCTTTTTTTAATGTATACTTTCAAAGGATGGGGATGTCACTGGCAAGGCCAATATTTATTGCCCATTCCTAATTGCCCTTGAAAATGTGGTGGTAGCTGCTTTCCCAAACAACTGCAGTACACCCAAAAGGCTATTAGAAAGGGAGCTTCAGGATTTTGACCCAGCAACAGTGAAGGATTGATGATATAGTTCCAAGACAGATAGTGTGGGGCTGGGAAAGAAACTTGCAATACTAGTTTTCCCATGCATCTGCTACCATTGTCCTTTGACGTAGTGGTCGTAGTGGGTTTGGAAAGTGCTGTCAAAGAAACCTTGGTGAGTTGCTGCAGTGCATCTTGGAGATGGTACTGTGATGCTGGTTGAGGGATTAAATATTGGCCAGCACACTGGGGATAACTTCCCTGCTTGTCTTTGAATAGTGTAGTGAAAGTTTTTACATCCATCTGAATGTGTACACACGGCCCTGAGGTTAGCAACTCATCCAAAAGACACACCTTCAACTGTGCAGCAGTCCCTCAGTACAATATAGGAGTGTCAACTTGGATTACATCCTCAAGTCTCTGGAATGGGGGTAGAAACTAAAATGTTTGGTCTCAGAAATTAAAGTGCAACCCTTGGGCTCAGGATTCAACAAGTGGGACCATTTGGCTTGAGAAGGCACTAGGGGGCTGAATGGTACCGTTCAAGGTCACAATATAACATCAACACTCCAGAATCCCTGCCTGTGAGGAAAGATAGAGGAATTGGTCTATCTTAATTGAAATGCCGGGGTTGTTCTTCTTTTCCCCAGAATACCACTCATTCATTAAGTAAACTTATATACTGTATACATATATATATATATTGCATAATTCATAAAATGCCAGATTCAAGGTTGATGGGGTTGTGTGAATGAAATTCACATGAAATAGATCAGCCTCAAAGGGATTGTTTCCTGCAGGATTGCAAAGGAATTATCATTAATTAACTGACTAACATACCAGTCAAAGATGAATGAGTGGTAATCAGAATTTTAGTGCAGTGATTAGAGGATTTTGCATAATTGTTAATTGTGCAGTCAATAGTTAAGTATCCAGCAACACTCAGAGAAGGTGAAAGGCTATTAGGAGGTTAATCGAGAATTAGAAGTTAAACATGAAGATAGGATAAATGGATTCAGAGCATCAAAACAGCAGTTTTATAATTGCTATTATTGCATTTTTAAATGATTGTCAAGAAAATACATAGTAAAACTGCCAGATTATTAGTACTGCTTCTCAGAGTGGGTTCTTCAGCAAATAATAGTTCTTGATTTTTTTTGCACGTGTTCATGAAATGTTTTTGATCTATGTACCTAGAACCCCACCCCTATGCCCCAAGTAAGTCTCTTCCAACCTCCACTGTCTCCAGCTTTTCAAATATTTATATTATATATTGTATATTATATTTACAAATAAACTGTGTTCTACATTTTTAGAATCAAAGTGGGTGACTTTACAGTTGCCAACATTGAATCTATTTGCCATAGTTTTGCCTATTCATGTAATCTATCAACACCTCTTCATAATTTAATACCTCCATCTCCATTCCTTATAATGTCACCCATAATAATCTTTCTGAGGTCAGTCTTCTGTCACCAATCATCCTTTATTTACAGAGTATCTGGAATGCTGTTCAGCAACTACTGCTTCTCGTCCCCCTCAATATTGTTGGCCCAAACAAAAGAAATGCATTCGCTCTGTGTATTGGGCCCAGTCTTTTATTTTACACTGTAGGCTTCAAGTTTACCAAAAAGAGGATTTTTTCTTACCAGAGGATTACTTGTCTCAAGGTAAAGATAGTCCAGAAAGGAAAAAAAACTTGCTTTACTCCTCATCACCATTGCAATAATCTTATCGAGGCCAGTCTTCTGTCACCAATCACCCTTTATTTATAGTGCGTTCAAAATACTGTTCAGCAGTACAGAGTGCGAGCTAGCCCTGAGTCTTTTGACCGCTGGCCTGAGAGCAGCCAGCTGGTTTTAAATACCCTGCTGCTGCCTCCACTCACATAAAAGGGGAGTTCATATTCTAAGAGGCCCACGGAGAGATCGATTGATGATCCCCTGTCGCCATCATAACATCACCTGTCTGACAAAGCTGGGATATGTAGTTTTCTATTCCATCATCCAAGTTATTTAAAAACATTATGAACAGCAAAGGCCCCAACACAAATCCTTGTGGGATATCGCGTGTCACATCCTGTCAATTATCTCTGCTTTGTCCCCTTTCACTCAGCCAATTTCCTATTGAGATCAAAAATTTACTTAGTTTCATGAGCTTCAATTTCAGCTAGCAATCTCTGGTGAGAGACTTTATCAAATGCATCTTGTAAGTCCATATAAATAATAGCCATAGACGTATCTCTATCCACTATTTTAATCACCTCTTCAAAAAATTCAACCAGATATGTCAGATTAACCTCCCCTGCACAATCTATCATGATTTTCTCTGATTAGCTGAAACATTTCAAGGTGTTCAGTTGTTCAATTGTTAATTATTGACTGTAGTAATTTCCCAACAACAGATATTAGGGCAACTGGTCTATAATTTCTTTCTTTCCCTCCCTCACCTTCCCTAAATAGCGGAGTGACATTGCCAATTTTGCAACCTAAAGAAACAATTCCCAAAAGAGAGGACTTTAGAAGATTACAGTTAGTGCACCTGCAATGTTCTCAACTACTTCTTTTAAAACCCTGGGATGGAAGCCATCCTCAGGCTACAATTGCTCTTCAGTGCAATTACTTTCTTTAACACTGTTATTTCTTTTACATTAATTTTGTTGAGTCACTGTCCTTGATTCAATATTAGCTTCCTCAGGACCTCTTCCTCTAAAGACTAATGCAATGCAATTATTTAACCTGTCTGCCATCTAATCATTTTCATTGACTATCACCAGTATTAGTTTTCACATTGCTTCTGACCCCATGTGTAACTGTAAGAAATTGTGTAGATTTTGATATCACTTGTACATTTTTTACACTCCTTCCATATCTCTTGCTGTCTGTTTACTATCTGTTATCACTTGCCTCATTAGTTGTACATGGTTTTTGTTTGGCAAATAACACTCTTTGCCCCTCAGTTCTATGTCACATTAAATTAGTTTTTGAACCACTCCTACTGAACCTCTGCCTTTTTAGTCAGTTTACTGAGGACTATCTTGATCACATTGCACTCAAAGTAGCCTTATCTAAAGCAAGGGATGGTTTCACTTTGGAGGTAGGAAGCTTGAATTGGGAAACCTCCTGATGTGGTAGACCAGTCTCCATGGAAATGACCACTGCATGCACAATATTTGCTCCAGTGTGATTGAGTCTAGCCTGCTGTTTCCAGAGCAGATCCGAGGTAGTCATGGAATCAGGCTTGTTAGAAGAGCGTTCTTAGGTTTTCTTCATTCCAAAGCCAATTACCAAATTTGCCTCCCATCTCTATTCGATTGCATCTCCTTTCACTAAGTTACACCACTCCCGAAAGTTAAATCTTTTATGAAATTGGGTTCTTAGGCAAGCATGCATAATAAGAACATAAACATAAGAAATAGGAGCAGGAGTAGGCCATCTAGCCCTTCGAGCCTGCCCCGCCATTCAATAAGATCATGGCTGATCTGTTGTGGCTCAGTTCCACTTTCCCGCCCTCTCCCCATAACCCTTAATCCCCTCTCTTATCAAGAACCCATCAACCCGCTTCTTAAAAATATTTAGCGAGGCAGCCTCCACCACTTCAACGGGCAGAGAATTCCAGAGATTCACCACCCTTTGAGTGAAGAAGTTCCTCCTCAACTCCGTTCTAAACCGCCTCCCCTTTATCTTGAGGCTGTGCCCCCTAGTCCTACTGTCTTTTTTGAGCGGGAAGAGTCTCTCCACCTCTATCCTATCCATCCCATTCATCATCTTATACGTCTCAATGAGATCTCCCCTCATTCTTCTAAACTCTAACGAGTACAAGCCTAGTTTATTCAGCCTCTCCTCATAGCTCAATCCCCTCAACTCCGGTATCAGCCTAGTAAACCTCCTCTGCACTCCCTCCAGGGCCAAAATATCCTTGCGCAGGTGCGGCGCCCAAAACTGCACACAGTACTCCAGCTGCGGCCTCACCAATGCCCTATACAACTGCAGCAAGACCTCCCTACTTTTATATTCAATCCCCCTCGCTATGAAGGCCAGCATCCCATTCGCCTTCCTGACCACCTGCTGCACCTGCAAGCTGGGTTTTTGAGACTCATGCACAAGGACCCCGAGGTCCCTCTGCACCGTCGCCTGCTGCTAAGGTGCATGAATCCTGTTTACACAGCTAAAAAGAACTGTTGACTTTGCTTGATTAGCAACTTGATGTGGCCATAATAAATTATTTTTTGTGATTTATTGTCGTCTCTTTTGTCAACATCTCAACATTTATTTACAGAGAAACACTCATAGAAAATAGAAGCTGAGTGGGCCATCCTCAGTGATGGAGTAGCCTAGCCCATCAGTGCAAAAGATAAGGCTGAAGCATTCACAGCAATCTTCAGCCAGAAATGCTGAGTTGGTGATCCATCTTGGCCTCTTCCAATGGTCCCCAGCATCATAGATGCCAATCGCCAGTCAATTCGATTCACTCCACATGATATCAAGAAACAGTTTGAGTCACTGGATATTACAAAGGTAATGGGCCCTGACAACATTCCAACAATAGTACTGAAGACTTGTGTTCCAGAACTTGCTGCTCCCGTTGCCAAGCTCTTCCAGTACAGTTACAACACTGGCATCTATCTGACAATGTGGAAAATTGCCACATTGTTCACAAAAAGCAGGACAAATCCAACCCAGTCAATTACCACCCAGTCTACTCTTGATCATCAGTAAAGCAATGGAAAGGGTGATTAACAGTGCTATCAAGCAGCATCTGCTCAGCAATAACCTGGTCAGAGACGCACTGCTTAGGTTTTGCCTAGGTCACTCAGCACCTGACTTCATTACATCCTTGGTTCAAACATCGACAAAACAGCTGAATTCCAGAGGTGAGGTGAGAGTGACAGCCCTTGACATCAAGGCTGCATTCTACTGACTGTGGCATCAAGGACGCCTAGCGAAACTGAAATCAATGTACATCAGGTGTCAAACACTCTGCTGTTTGGAGTCATAGCTGGCACATAGGAAGGTAGTTGTAGTTTTGGGGGTGATCAGCCATCCGTCATCTCTGAAGGAGTCTCTTAGGGTAGTGTCCTAAGCCCAATCATCTTCAGCTGCTTCATCAATGACCTTCCCTCCATCATAAGGTCAGAAGTGGGGATTTTTGCCAATGATTGCATAATGTTCAGCAACATTCGCGACTCCTCAGATACTGAAGAAGTCCATGTTCAAATGCAATAAGATCTGGATAATACCCAGGCTTGGGCTGGAGTGGCAAGTAACATTCGCACCACACAACAAATATCACCAATAAGAGACAATTTAACCACTGTCCCTTGACATTCAATGGTGTAACCATCACTAAATCCCCCACTATCAACATCCTTGGAGTTACCATTGACCAGAAACTCAACTGGACTCACCACATAAACACAATGGCTATAAGAACAGGTCAGAGGCTAGGAATACTGCAGCGAGTAACTCAACTCCTGTCTACCCAAAGCCTATCCACCATCTACAAGGCACAAGTCAGGAATGTGATGGAATACTCCCCACTTGCCTGGATGGATTCAGCTCCAACAACACTCAAGAAGCTTGACACCATCCAGGACAAAGTAGCCTGCTTGATTGGCACAATATCTACTCCCTCCACCACCAACACTCAGTAGCAGCAGTGCGTACTGTCTACAAGATGCTCTGCAGCAATTCAAAGATCCTTAGACAGCATTTTTCAACCCATGTCCACTTCCATCTAGAAGGACAAGGGCAGTAGATACATGGGAATACCACCAATTCCCCTCCTAGCCACTCACCATACTGACTTGGAAATATATTGCTGTTCCTTCACAGTTCCTGGGTCAAAATCCTGGAATCCCTTCCCTTATGGCATTGTGGGTCAGCCCACAGCATGTGGACTACCGCATTTCAAGAAGGCAGGTCACCACCACCTTCTCAAGGGCAACCAGGGATGGGCAATAAATGCCGGCCAGCCAGCAATGCCCATGTCCCACGAATGAATGAAAAAAAGTTCATCCCTCCCTATCATATCTTGATTTTCAAGAATCTTTGCAAAGTTTTCCATGCCTGCTACTGTGGAGACAGACACGAAATACCTGCTCAACACCTCTGTCATTTCTTTGTTTTCCAATATTAATTCCTCAGACTCACTCTTTAGAGGACAAATATTAACTTTATTTGTACTTTTCCTATTTAAATACTTGCAGAAGCTCTTAATATATTTGATTTATATTACTAGCTAGCTTTTTCTCATACTTTCTGCCTCTTTATTATCTTTTTAGACATTCTTTGCTCATTCTTAAAATCTGTCCAAACTTCTGACCTACCACTTGCCATTGTAGATTTGTGCAGTCTTTCAATTTAATACTATCTTTAACGTTATTTCACCACTCATGATGCATCCTTCTCAAAGGGCCTTTCTTTCTCACTGAGATAAATCTTCTGAAAGTTATTAAATTTCTGCCACTGTAACAGCTAATGTTACGCCGTTGTTTAAGAAGGGTGCCAGGCAAAAGGCGAGGAATTATAGGCCGGTTAGTTTAACGTCTGTGGTAGGTAAAATGTTAGAATCTGTCATTAAGGAGGAAATTGCGAGGCATCTTGAAGGGAATTGCTTGATAGAGCAGACGCAGCACGGTTTCATTAAAGGGAAGTCGTGTCTGACAAATTTACTGGAGTTCTATCCACCGCCCTATGTCTAGGGCGGTGGATAGAGGAGAGCCGGTGGATGTGGTCTTTCTAGATTTTCAGAAGGCGTTTGACAAAGTACCTCACAAGAGGTTATTGCAGCAGGTCGAGCGACATGGAGTTGGGGGTAGGGTGTTAGCGTGGATAGAGGACTGGTTGTCAAATAGGAGGCAGAGAGTGGGGGTCAACGGGTGCTATTCGGATTGGCGGATAGTGACTAGTGGAGTGCCCCAGGGGTCGGTGCTGGGGCCTCAGCTTTTTACCATTTATATAGATGATCTGGAGTGTAGGGTGTCGAAATTTGCTGATGACACCAAGATTGGGGGAACGGCAAATTGTGCGGAGGGTGTGGAGAGTCTACAGAAGGATCTAGATAGGCTGGGCGAATGGGCCAGAAAATGGCAAATGGAATTTAATGTTGGCAAGTGTGAGGTGGTCCACTTTGGTAGGAAGAATGGTAGGAAGGACTATTACTTACGGGGCGAAAAACTGCAGCAGGCGACGGTGCAGAGGGACCTCGGGGTCCTTGTGCATGAGTCGCAAAAACCCAGCTTGCAGGTGCAGCAGGTGGTCAGGAAGGCGAATGGGATGCTGGCCTTCATAGTGAGGGGGATTGAATATAAAAGTAGGGAGGTCTTGCTGCAGCTGTATAGGGCATTGGTGAGGCCGCAGCTGGAGTACTGTGTGCAGTTTTGGGCACCGCACCTGCGCAAAGATATTTTGGCCTTGGAGGGAGTGCAGAGGAGGTTTACTAGGCTGATACCGGAGTTGAGGGGGTTGAGCTATGAGGAGAGGCTGAATAAACTGGGCTTGTACTCGTTAGAGTTTAGAAGAATGAGGGGAGATCTCATTGAGACGTATAAGATGATGAATGGGATGGATAGGATAGAGGTGGAAAGACTCTTCCCGCTCAAAAAAGACAGTAGGACTAGGGGGCACAGCCTCAAGATAAAAGGGGGGCGGTTTAGAACGGAGTTGAGGAGGAACTTCTTCACTCAAAGGGTGATGAATCTCTGGAATTCTCTGCCCGTTGAAGTGGTGGAGGCTGCCTCGCTAAATATTTTTAAGATGCGGGTTGATGGGTTTTTGATAGGAGAGGGGATTAAGGGTTATGGGGAGAGGGTGGGAAAGTGGAACTGAGCAGTGACAGATCAGCCATGATCTTATTGAATGGCGGGGCAGGCTCGAAGGGCTGGATGGCCTACTCCTGCTCCTATTTCTTATGTTCTTATGTTCTTACGTAACTCTACTGTGTAACCTTTCAACTGAGTTTCCAAGTTCACCTTAACCAACTCTGCCTTCATACTCTCAGTTATCCTTTATTTAGGTTTAGAACTATAGTATGGACTCACACTTCTCCATTCAAATTAAACATAACATTCTGTCATGTGATTGCTGTCACCTGGAGACTCCTTTGTCATGAAGTTATTGATCAATCCTGTCTCATTGCACAATGCCAGGCCTAGAATAGTTTGGTCCCTGGTTGACTCTAGAATGTAGTGCTCTAAGAATTTGTCCTGAAAACACTCTTTGAACTCATTTCCAGGCTCTGTTTGCTAATTTGATTTTCCCAATCTACAGGCAGATTAAAGACATCCATGATTATCATGGAACCTTTCTTACATACCCCTTTTATTTCTTCCTGAATGCTCTGTCCCACAGTTTAACTATTGTTAGGGACATAAAAACTACTCCCACAAGTGACCTCTTACCTCTACTATTTCTTACCTCCACCCAAACTATTCTTCCAACATAAGATCTTCCCTAAGTACTGAACTAATGCCACCCTTAATTAATTGAGCTGCCCCACCAGCTTTTCCAAGCTTTTGTCATTCCAATACGTCAAAGACCCTTAAACATTCTGGTCCCAGACTTGGTCATCTTACAACTATGTCACTGTAATGACTATCAGGTCGTACACATTTATCTCTATCCGTGCTAATAATTCAACTGTTTAGGTACAAATGCTACGCACATTCAGGTACTGGACTTAAATTCCTTTGTTTTACCATTTTTGGCTTCATTTGTTGGTGCACTCTTTCGATTATATTCTGTTCCTTCCTGTCACACTCTGGAACGCATTATCCAAATTGCTGCCCTGCTCAATTACTTTACTATAAATTGTCTCTCCTTTGTCCCCACTATTTAATTTAAAGCTCTCTCTACCATCTAGTTATATGAATTGACAGAACACTGGCCCCAACATGCTTTAAACATTGACTGCCCCATCAGTACAGGTCTCTTTTTCTTCAGTTTTGCTGCCAGTGCCCCATGAATCGAAATCCATTTCTCCCGCACCAATCTTTGAGCTGCACATTTATCTCCCTAATCTTAATTTCCCTCGGCCAGTTTGCTCATGGGTCAGGTAATAATCCAGAGGTTATTACCCTTGAGGTTCTGCTTTTTAATTTAACCCCTAGTTGCTCATACTCCTTAGAAAGAACCTTTTCTGGTCTTATCTATTTATTAATATCTACATGGATCATGACCATTGGATCCTTCCCCTCCCACTGCAAGTTCCTCTCCAGCCCAGAGCAGATGTCCATAATCCTGGTACCGGGCAGGCAACACAGCTGCCTGGACTCATGCTCTCGACCGCAGTGAACATTATCTATCCCCCTTACTATGTTGTCTCTTATCATTATCACATTCCTCTTTGCTCCCCCAACATTAATAGCATCCTTCACCATGGTGTCATAGTCAGTCCGCTCATCCACCTTGCAGTCCTTTTCTTCATGCACAGAGCTAGCAAGCACCTCTTACCTGTTGGACTTAGTCAGGGGCTGAGGCTTCTCCATCACTATGTGCTGGTTCTCCCTATCTTCCTGATTTACATTAAAACCTTCCTGTTTCTGACCACTGACCACCTCTAAGGTTTTGTCTAACCTAAGGGGAATGACTTCATTCTGAAACAAAGTATCCAGGTAATTCTCCTCCTCCTCAATACCCACCAATATTCAGAATTCAGGTTCCAGCTCAGCATTTGGAGCCAAAGCTGCATGAGCTGCAGACACTTTCTGCAGATATGTTTGTCTGGGATTGCAATGCATTCCACAGATTTCTCCATATCACTGTGTGCCCCATATCACCAGCCCTGCCATTTCATTCCAACCTTCTTTAAGTACTAGTCAATTAGTTAATAACTTACACAAAGTAGTAGAAAGTTGCACTCGCCTGGCTTGGAGACAAGAAAGGAAACTCACTAAACACTGAATGTTGAAAAAAAAGTATCTCTTTGCCCCGGTGCATCAAATTTCCCACAGGAACCTAATTCCTTACCCAATCTCATTCGGAAGTAGTCTCGTATCTAAGTGGTCCTTTCTGCCTGGAGAGGCAGTGGAGAAGCCTTGGGGGAGAACAGTGTGATCAATTTGTCAAAGGCCACCCACAGGTCATGATGGACAGGAGGACCTTTGTCACATTCATACATGATGCCATTTGTAATTTTGACAAGGGCTGTTTTAGTACAGTGGCAGGAGTGCAAAACTGACTGGAAGGATGCAAGTTCTTTGAAGTTTTGTTCTATTTATCAAATCTTTCTTTACATTATTAGGTCTCTTCTTCAAGGAACAATGATTGGAAAACAAGAATAACGTTTAGCAATAATAATATTCTGGGTTGGTTGCTTTTGTAGTTTTTGAGGCACATTTCAGCCAGTATCAATACCAGAGAAAAGGTCTAGAGCAAAGAAAATAAGACCACCTGAGCTCTGTGAAACCATGACAATGTCTTTTTAAATAACAATCTGAATGAATTATGCTTTCAAAGACTAAGTGGGCCAGTGATTTTGCTGCAGCTATGCTTTTTGAAAGCACGATTATCAGTGTTATTCTGGGGGAGCACGTCAGGTATCTTTTAATGTGATGACACCAGCTGTAAATGATGTAATGGCATTTCAAACACAATTGAGTCACCACACCCTCATTTCTGACAAAGGTTTGCAAAACATTTATATAAAGGTATGAAGTGAATTAATGTCATTGGATATTGTCAAAAACCCAGGAGCTTTATACTATCTGTCATTATACTTGTGTGGGGATAATAAACTGACATGCAATTCTCTCAGAACAACATTGTTGATGATCTCAACTGCAATGATTAAATATATTAAAAATCATTTAATCCAACACCTTGGAGCAGGGTTACAGATTATTTGTTACACCTTTTTAAATTTGGTCCTGATGGTGAGAATATCTCTCGCAGTCCCTGATGGAGAGACTCCCTATTTAAAAGGGGTCCTCAATAGTCTGAGTCCCTTTTCAAAATTAATCTCTGATGGTAAGATTGTCTTTAAAAGAGGTTCCTCTTTAAGTGGGGGTCTTGATGATGTGACTCCATCTTTAATAGGCACCCTTGAAGGTGACACGCCCTCTCTCAATTGGCAGGAAGTAAATATCACTCACATCTTGGAAGGAGGCTCCAATGTGCAACTTTCTGACTCAGGCAGGCAGGTGTGCTCATTGGCCACTGCAGGAACTAGGGTGCATTATTGACCCCTTTAATCACACTTTGATTTGATGTTTTAAGTTTCCTTTCCACTTTGTCTTTTGTTTTGGGTTGTTCCCCTCCTTTGGGGAACTGCCCCTGTTAATTTATCCCCTCGTTAATTTGAGCTAATTTACTTGGTTTGCCAATAAGATTGGCAGGCAGCTCTTACGTTGTGTCAGGATACTGGAATTTTACTGTACATTAAATGCACCACTGCACCTGAGCTTAGGATACTTGATGTTGACATTGAATCTAAATTGCCATGTGATCATCAGCAAACATCACTTGTTATATAACTTTTTATAATTGTCCTGGGAGAGCTTGTTGTCCTAAACAAACATTAGTTAACCCACATGCATTCACAACCCCGAGTTTATTGTATCATGATTGCAAGCAGTTCTCAAGTGATTAGAAATGAGATGTATTTCCAATCTTATATGGGAAAACAGATCAGAAATTATATGTGTCCAGCCTTTAATTATGGTAAATAGCTTTGCTCTTGAGTTATCCTCCATAAACCAATTCAATTAAAGAAACTCAGCAATAACTTAAAGTTCAGCAATAGATTATTGGCTGAAGTATCAATTAACCTACTTTGCAGATATCAGTTTGATAGCAAAAGAAAGCTAAAAGATTAATAGTTGAACTTTGTATCATGCAGCAACATACTTTCTGATGTCAACAGAATGGGTTTGGAATGTCATTGGGGAAAAGCCTGGCCTTATCTCGTGTTCTGCAAAGTGCTTGTATAAAGAAATACGTGACAGTAATGACATCAGCAGTGAGTAAATTGCAGTGTAAGTTTAGGGGCTAGGATAATAAACATGGTAGAGGTAGAGGTATGGAAAGATAACGGATGATAAAGCTTGTTCTTCAGAAGATTTAAGAACAGTTGCATCAGAAAGATTAGTTTCAGGGAAATAGGTTTTCAGTAAAGAATTGCAACTGTTCACATGAATTGACTGTCTTCAAAGGATCTGGGATTAGATACATCATGAGGTTTTATCTATGCTGTGTACCTTTAATGTGGATATAATATGCTGTAAAAAGGAGCATGGTTTTCAATAATTCCTCAGAGGGTTCAAAAGAGAGAACTTGAGTTGACCACTCAAACCGATCATTAATCAAGTCTGATCCATATACAACACTACAAAGCATCTCATGAACATTTAAATTGTAGATTATGGAACATGGAAGGAATGACATTAACTGCTAACAATATCAACAACTGAAGAGGACAAAGATTGGTTGGATTGTTGATGAGTGATCCAGGAAATTCAGCAGTCACAAATAGTGCAGTAACTTTCTCTCGCAGTTCAAACAAACACAATTTTAACTTGTTCAACTTAATAGAATTTTGGAACGATATTATCACAGATTATTTGTACAAAGTGATTGATGCATTTCTATCTCCTTGTGCTGTGCACTGATTCAACAGACCTGCCTTGGTTTTGAGGTCCTGTTAGACCCAATTTTTACTTCAGGGATACGGGGTTGGGATCCAGTTGGTCCCACTGACCCAGAATCAGATCCCAGGTAGCTACAGGTGCTGACAGATGCAAAGGTGGGCTGGTTAGAAGGCCCACCTGAGTCCTCTGGAACTTGATCCCTGTTGTTTTAGATGCTGTTGAACTGTCTAGCCCTCACAGCTCAACCCCACATAGTCTCACAATACCTACATGCTAACTCATGTCCTCCATCCATCCCCATTCCCCCTCATACCCCTATGCCACCTCCATAACCAGTCTTCAAGTATCCATGATGGACAGACCTCAGGAGCCATGTAGAGATGAAAAAGAATTCTAACAATCTAATGTTGCTCTCACTTATACAAACTTGATAGTGCAAAAAACCCCCATTAAAAAAAGAGAAAAATGGATGTTGGAAATCTAAAATAAAAAACAGAAAATGCTGGAAAAACCCAGCAGATCTGACAAAACCTATGGAGAGAGAAACAGAGTTAATGTTTGAGTTCAATATGATTCTTCTTCAGAAGAGATTCTCTCGCCATAGAGGCTGCTATATCTGCTGAGGCTTTTGAACATTTTCTGCTTTTTAATTTCCATTCAGGAAATCCTTTCAAAACTTTTAAAACTCATCAAGAGTTAATCTTTATAAAAACAAACTTCTATTCCAACTCCACATCAAAGACATCAAATCCTTTAATAACATCTTTAAACTGACAATCACACTGTGAACTCAGAACATCTTGCTGAAGAGAATGTATCTTTCAAAACTCAGCCAATCATTCATAATAACATAACAATAGCTCTTGGGGAAATGTCAAGAAAGATCCCTTTTAAAACTGAATGACCATGTGGCAATGTGTTTTTAACCGACTGCAGATGGTCTATCAATGAACAAAATCCACCAGAGGATTTAGTATTCACTGATAACTTAAGCCTATTTTGTGTTCCATGTTTAAAAATATTCAAATCATGACTCTTGACCTTATCCACTCATCAAGAATATTTACATTCTCTCCATCAATTTGTGACTCCCACGATGTGGGTTAAGGTCATTGTAAAAGCCAAAACAAGGTCTGTTTGAACTCAGCAGTAACTTCAAATGGCCTTGCTGAGATTGGTCTTCCCACCTGTATGAATCACACCACCCCACCTTCCCCTTGCCAGCCAAATTTGGATTTGTCAGAAATTGAGATCTGTAAGGTCTTATTGTGGTTATCATTCAAAGACTATATTCTGTAGTAAAAAGGATCAGGAAAGAAAGGTCTGAGAGTAATTGATATTATTTGATTTTAAGCATGTTCCAAATGTTTAATTTAAAGGGAGAAGTCATGGCAGGGGAGCTCAAAACTGTGGTGTTCTCATGCTCTATTTGGGAAGCCAGGAACATTTTCAGTACCTGGGGCCAGTATGTGTGCAGGAAGTGACTCCAACTGCAGCTTCAGAGCTGGAGCAGTGGCTGGGGACACTGTAAAGCATCCGTGAAGCTGAGAGTATTGTGGATAGCATGCACAGAGAGGCGGTCACACCTCAGGTTAAGACTCCACAGGCAGAAAGAATGTATGACGACCAGGCAGAGTAAGAGAAGTAGGCAGGCAGCACAAGAAGCCCCTGTACCTATTCCTGTACAAAACAGATATACCACTTTGGATACTGTTGGGGGAATGGCCTCTCAGGAAAAGTGGTCACAGCCCAATTCATTGCACCATGATTGATTCTGCTACATGGGAGAGAATTAAAAAGTGTGAGAATGCAATAGTTATAGGGGTTCGATTGTAAGGGGATAGATAGGCATTCCTGCAGCCTCAAACGAAACTCCAGGATGATATGTAGCCTCCCTGGTGCTCGAGTCAAGGATGTCTCAGACCGGTTACAGGACGTTCTGGAGGGGGAGGTTGAACAGCCAAAAGTAATGTTACACATCGGTACAAATGATATAGGTAAACAAAGGGATGAGGTTCTAGGGAGTTAGGAAGTAAATTGAAAAGTGATCTCAGATTACTACCTAGTCAGAATATGTGCTTGTCAGAGTAGAAATAGTATGATATATCAGATGAATACATGATGGGAAAGGTGTTGCTGGGGGAAGGTTTCAGATTCCTGGGACATTAGGACCAGTTCTCGGGGAGGTAGGACCAGTACAAATTAGATGGGTTACACCTGGGCAGGACTGGGACTGATGTCCAGGGGAAGTATTTGCTAGTGTGATGGGGAGGATTTAATTGAAATGGAAGGGTGATGGGAACCTATGTAGGGTGAAAGAGAAGCGGAAAGAGAAGCGAAGACAGTAATAAACAGAACAGTAAAATCTAAAAATGGTAGACAGGGTAATCAAGGGCAAGAGGCAAATAGTGCCACAGTGCAAAGTAAAGCTAGGATGATTAAAAATGGCAAAAAGGCAAGCTTAAAGGTTTCGTATCTAAATGCATGAAGCATTTGGAATAAGGTAGAGGAACTGATGGTGCAAATTGAGGCAAATAGATATGATCTCATAGCCATTACAAGGAGATTAAAACTGGAAACTTAATATTCAAGGATATTTGATCTTTTGGAAAACAAGAAAGAAGGAAAAGGTGGTAGGGTAGCCCTATCAATAAGAAATGTAAGGAAGTCAGTTGTGAGAGAGGATCTAGGCTCAGATAATGTTGAGTCCATTTAGGTAGTGTATAGACCCCAAGTGGCCATGCTGTAGAAAAGGGTATAAATCATCAAATAATAGGGACATGTGAAAAGAATAGAGAAATAATTATGGGTGACTTTAGTCTTCACGTTCATTGGGTTAATCAAGTTGGAAAGGGTAGCTCTGACAACAAATTCATAGAGTGCGTTAGGGATAGTTTCCTAGAACAGTATGTCATGGAGACAAACAGGGAACAAGCTATCTCGGATCTGGTAATAGGTAATGAGGCAGGTTTAATAAATGACCTCAGAATAAAAGATCCCCTTGGAAATAGTGATAGAATTTAATATTCAGTTTGAGAGTGAGAAACTTCGGTTGGGAACAATTGTGTTTAACTTAAATAAAGAGAATTACAATGAAATGAGAATAGAATTAGCTAAAGTGGACAGGGCAGATAGACCAGCAGGAAAGACAGTCAGCAAGCAGTGACAGGCATTTCAGGAGGTAAGTCATGACTCTTAGCAAAAATATATCCCAGTTAGGAGGAAAGATTCTAAGAGAGGGATAAACCAACCATGGCTAACCAAGGAAGTTAAGGAGAGTATTAAATTGAAAGAAAATGCACATCAGAAGGCATGATCAATGATCGCCCTGAAGACTGGGATGAATTCAGAGTCCAGCAAAGGAGGACTAATAAGTTAATGAAGAGAGAGAAAATAAACCACAAGGGCAAACTAAAAAAAACACTAAAAAAAAAGAAGATAGAAGCATGAGGAGACCATTTGGCCCTTTGAGCCTGCTCCACCATTCATTACGATCATGGCTGATCATCCAACTCAATAGCCTAATCCTGCTTTCTCCCCATAACCTTTGATCCCATTCACCCCAATTGATATATTTAGCCATTTCTTGTATACATTCAATTTCTGACATCAGCTACTTCCAATGGTAGTGAATTCACATGCTCACCACTCACTGGGTGAAGAAATATCTCCTCACCTCCATCCTAAATGATCTACTCTGAAGCTTCAGGCTATGTACCCTGGTTCTGGCCTCTCCCACCATTCGGAACATCCTCTCTGCATCTACCCTGTGTAGTCCTGTTAGAGCTTTATAAGTCTCTATGAGATCCCCTCTCATTTGGCTATGGAAGGTGGACCATTTATAATGTGGACTGTGTTCTACTTGAGTATCAACACAAATTAATCAAGTAAATTTACCTAAGCCTGAACTTTACACAGTAATGACTCATTAAGAACCAACCTTCAGTGTCAGTGGTCAGAAAGCCTAGTCCATGTAAATGCATGAGCAACCATGAGGGAGATACAGTTATAATTAAAAACTCTTTAATATAACAACCATTTGGCCTTGAATTGTGGAGTCAGCATTTGTTATTTAAACCTGTTAAGGAAAACTACAGCACAAAAGGAAGTAAATAGAATAGCAGAGTGCCCAGTGTCTCACACAGTATTGCAGGCAAACAAAACCCAGGCTCTCATTCTTTTATTTTGCGCTAAATATGTATTAAAAATCTGAATTTTAGACATCTTTATAATCAGTTTACTCTGAGGTCATTTCGGCAATTTCATAGAATTGCTCACTCTTGGATGCAATTGTCCTGCCAGATTATTTATCAGATTAGTAAACAACACTTTGGGGTGGCACGGTGGCATAATGGTTAGCACTGCTGCCTCATAGCACCAGGGACCCGGGTTCAATTCTGGCTTCGAGTCACTGTCTGTGTGGAGTTTGCACCAGCGAGGAATATAAAAACTGGCAATAACAGCTTCTTTAAATACAAAAAGGAAGGGAGAGGTAAATGTGAACATTAAGCCCCTCATAAAATGAATCTGGAGAGACAGTTAATAGAAACATGGAGATGGCAGGGGAATTAAACAGATATTTTGCATCAGTCTTTGCAGTAGAAGACACTTCAAACATTCCATTAATACTAAAAAATACAGGGGAGGAATGAAGTACCATCACCATCACTAGAAAAGTAATATTAGACAAACTAATGGGGCCAAAGGCAGACAATTCCCTTGACCCTGATGGATTGCATTCCAGGATCCTAAAAGAAGTAGCATTGGTTGTAACTTTCCAAAAATCCTTGGATTCTCGAGAAATACCAGAGGACTGGAAAACAGCCAATGTAACACCCCTATTCAAAAAGGAAGAGAGGGTGGCAAAAAGCAGGTAACTATAGGCTGATTAGTCTAACATCTGTTGTTGGAAAAATGTTGGTATCAATTATTAGGAAATAATAGCAGTACATTTGGAAAATCATAATCTAATCAAGCAGAGTCAGGACGACTTCATAAAAGAGAACTCATGTCTGATTAATTTATTAGAGTTTTTTGAGGAAGGCTCAATCAGAGTGAATAGACGGGAGCCAGTAGATGTGTTGTATTTGGACTTCCAGAAGGCATTTGACAAGATACCTCACAAAACGTTAAGTCATGAGATTAGAGCCCATGATGTTGGAGGTAGTACACCGGTACGGATAGAGAATTAGCTGATGGGCAGGAAACATGAGTGGCAATAAGGGGTTCTTTTTCAGGTTGGTGATCTGTAATCAGTGGGGTTCCACAGGGATCAATGCTAAGACTGCAGCTGTTACGATATATAGAATCATATAGTGCAAAAGAGGCCCTTCAGCCCATCGAGTCCGCACTGACACATAAGAAATACCTGAACTCCCATGTGCTAGTACTTGGCCCAGAGGCCCTGCCTCTGCCACCTTCCCAGGCAGTGCATTTCAGACCGTCACCACCCTCTGGGTAAAAAATATTTTCCTTACATCCCCCCCTAAACCTCCTGCCCCTCACCTTGAACCTATGTCCCTTTGTGACTGACCCTTTAACCAAGCGGAACAGTTGTTCCTTATCCACTCTGTCGTAATCTTGTACACCTCAATCAGGTCGCCCTTCAGCCTTCTCTGCCCTAACAAAGACAACCCAAGTCTACCCAATCTCTCTTCATAACTTAAACGTTCCATCCCAGGCAGCACCCAGGTGAATCTCCTCTGCACCCCTCCAGTGCAATCACATCTTTCCTATATGTGGCGACTGTGCAATGTGCTCTAGCTGTGGCCTCATCAAAGTTCTATACAACTCCAACATGGCTTCCCTGCTTTTGAATTCTATGCCTCGATTGAAAAAGGCAAGAATCCCATATGTCTTTTTCACCACCCTACTAACGTGCCCTTCTGCCTTCAGAGATCTGTAGACAAACACGCCAAGGTCCCTTTGTTCCACAGAACTTCCTAGTGTCTTACCATTCATTGAGTACTTCCTTGTCAAATTGCTCCTTCCAAAGTGTATCAGTTTACACTTTACTGGGTTAAGTTCCATCTGCCACTTATTTGCCCATTTGACCATTCTATCTGTGTCTTCTTGTAGCCCAAGATACTCCACTTCATTGTTAACCAACTGGCCAATATATTAATGACTTGGCGGAAGGAAGTGATTGTACTGTAGTCAGATTTGCAGATGATGGAAAAACAGGTGGAAAGGCAAGTTGTGGGAGGGAGACAAGCAGCTAACAAAGAGATATTGAAAGGTTTAATAAGTGGGCAAAAAGTTGGCAAATGTGGGAAAATGTGAAGTTGTTCATTTTGGAAGGGAGAACAAAAGAACAGTGTTATTTAAATGGAGAAAAACTGCAGAAAGTGCAACACTTGGGGGTATTTGTGCACAAAACACAGAAAGCTAGCACACAGATGCGGCAGGTAATCTTGGTTGGGAATGGGTGTTCTATATGGGGCATTGAGATGGGAGGTGGACAGTAGGTAGGTTGGACAGGTCAACATGAGGTGGGTCAATGAGGGACAGCATGGATGGTTTCAAAATGCTTGTAAGTGAGTGATGCTTGCAGGGAGAGGAAACCGGGGAGGGGTGTTGAGTAGGGGATTCCAGTTATGATGCATATTGTTGCATTCAATTGAGTTCAACGAGAGGTGTGTGTGATGACTTTAACCAGACAGGTGCATTGTATTCAGCTGTGGAGTATGCTATAGCAGTTGCTGAGGTCCAGAATGTTGAGGCAGCAGCTCCCCACGTAGATCAAACAAGTTTGGTTAGTAGGTTCTTTCCAGTTTCTGTATTAGTCTGGGCTGGCTGAACAGCTATTAGGAAACACATTACTCTGCCTAATTAATAAACACAATCAACATCTGCTCTGGATGTTACATGATCTGTTCCTACAATTCCTGCAAGTTTGATAGTATTGAGGAACTAATCTTTTAATCTGAACATAAGACTGGATGCATATTGTGCAAAAAAATGATGTATCTAGGTGAATGAAGCAAGTTTAAAATGTTTGAACAAGACCTTCAGTAACTAAAATAATGTAGTTTATTTAATCATCCAAAGTCAAGTTCCCTTGAATGCTTGAAGGTCTTTCCAGTCACCTGTTCCCTCATGCTTATGTCATTCTCTATCTGTTCAGCTTGACTCTTCCTGCTACAGTCCACATCTTCAGAGCTTCCACCTTCTGATTCACTGTGTTCTGAGATTAGGAATAGGCCAGTAGGAAGGGGACAGCTACAGTAATCTAAGGGACCATCTGTAATTGCATGGTAAACAAGTCTACTTTTTGTAGATACGAAAATCACAGATTTCTTGATGGCTCCTAATGCAACATAAAATATATTAAATTCATTCCTTTACAAATTTTAGCTCTGGACTGCAAATTAAATTCCTCATCCTCCTTTTCTGCAATCTACCCAATTAATATTCAGCAACAATGAGAATTCAACAGTTTCCAGTTCAAACAAAACCAGAAAGTTCTGGAAACACTCAAGAGGAGACCAAGCGTTTGTGGAGAGAATGTACCTATTTATATTGCCAGGAATTCTACGCCGGGTTAACACTGGTTGTAAGCACCAGCTGGCTTGCTGAGCACTACCAGTACTTTATTGCATATATTCAGTTGCATAGAGGTCAACATGAGGTTTTCCAAGCATGCGTGGTGCTGTTGTCCATTTCCCATGTGGCTTTAGTGAAATTGAATGCCTTGTACAGGTGCATTGCCTGCAAGCACCTGAAGTTATTGAAAGTGCAATATCATGCAGTCATTTAAGTGAATGGGCTGATGTAACACAAGGATATCAAAATTGACCAACACATGTTGACTGTGTTTTCCTTATTCAATTCTGAAACAACATGCATTATGAATCTAGATGGGCCCTGCATTGCGGCTATTTAAAGGGCCACTCAACAGCTGAGACAAAGTTTTTGGAAGCAGATTAGTGAATTGCTGGAGTAATTTGGAGGTTTTTGCTGACCACAGGATGGCAGAAACAAACATTCTCTTGCATAGGTATGTGAGGAGTGGTTGCCGTGACATTAGCTCTGTTATATGAATATACAAAGAAGAAGGCAGAGCGAAAAGCTCTGTGAAGAAGGTGGTGAATGAGGATTTGCAATAGAAGGCCCTACCCACGAAGGGGCTTCCTTGAGTACCAGTCCAAATGAGTCAAGTGTCAGGAACAATGCTAAGAAGGATATGATTCACAAAGGAGGTAATCAGAGTTTTGCCACAGCCTTCCTGATAACCTAGAGCTCAAATCAGGCTGAAGATGATCCTCCCAGTGGCTGTCAAGGTCACAGTTGTTCCCTCTTTCACCAGGGTTCTCTCAGGTGGGATCAGGTAACATCAGCCACATATCATTGTTCACCTTGTATATACGTGTCAGGGCATTAGAGACACTGTCTACAAAGAGAGGGAAATTCATCCTCTTCTCCCTAAGGTGGGAAGATCAGGATGGAAGGGCACATGGATTTGCCAGGATAATGGGGTTTCCAACGGTGCAAGGCATCATCAACTGAATGACATGTGGCTCTGCAGTCCTGCAGACAACGGGTAGCAATACTGCAACAACAATGGCTATCGATCTCTCAGTTTGAGTTTGGTGCGTAACCATACCAGGAGGTTAATTTCAGTAGATGCTGCTAACCTAACAGCACCCACGATGCTGTTTTTGCTGTGACAGTCCATCTTTGAGTCTCTAAGACGCACTAAAGAATGGGGGTTACTTGGTGAAAGGAGTCACCCACTCCACACAAGGCTCATTACCCACTTCTGCCACCCCAGTGAATGAGGTCAGAAGACTTTGATTTCCATAGAGCCACCTACATGGAGTAGGCCATGGGTTTCTTTTATAGAAAGGAATAGAATCCCTACAGTGCAGAAGGCGGCCAATCAGCCCATCAAATCTGCACTGACTCTCCAAAAGAGCATCTTACCTTAGCCCACCCTTCACTCTATCCCTTAACCCTGTATATTTACATGGCTACTCCACCAAACCTACACATCTTTGGACTGTGAGGGGAAACCAGAAGATCCATGGCAGAAACTTATGATCTGAGCAGATGTCATCCTTGAATCAAGGGATAGCCAACAACAATAAGGAACTATGTTCAGGGTTTTGATTTTAATTTTAAATCATTGCATTTTGACAGGATTGCTTGAGGGAGGGGATATTTCTAGACTACATCCTTAGAAGTTCTCTATGTTAACGTTGAGTCCTGCACAACTATGCAATTCATGAGCACACAGTCACTCCACCTCTAGCTATTTCAGGAGAAGGAGAAGGTAAAGAGGTAGAAGAATAGAAGGAAGGAAACCACATCTACCACATGCAACTGCATGGAGTGAGGGGGATGGTTTTGTGAAGCTTTGATTCAGTTGAAATGAACTTTCTACCACTCCTTAATAATGCAACCATTTCAGATTTCCTATCATGAAGTCCCCTGAGCCAGTATCATTCAATACAGACTGATAACAAAAACCATCAGAAGCTACACGTTGATAATACAGAAAAACCAATGAAAGTACACTTGGCTGTTCTAGTGCTCCTAGATAGTGATTAAATGCTGCTGACTTTAACTGGGATGGTCTTCCAAGACATCTGTTAGCTGCTCTGGGCCTTGAGGGCCTGGCTTCGGAATGTACCTCCTCAGCATTCCACAATCAATGGGTCAGATCTAAACTCTACAGTCCTACCACATTCAGTTGTGAATGGTGGTGGAGAATTAAACAATTCACTGGAGAAGGAGACTCCACAAATATCCCTTCCTCAATGATGACTGAGTCCAGACTATCAATGCAAAAGATAAGGCTGAAGAATTCGCAACAATCTTCAGCCAGAGTGCCAAATGGATGACCCATCTCGGCCTCTGCCATAGGTCCCCAGCATCACAGATGTCAGTCTTCATCCAATTTGACTCACTCCACATAATGTCAAGAAATAGCTGAAGGCATTGGATACTGCAAATGCTATAGGTCATAGTGTCCTAGGCCCAACCATCTTCAACTGCTTCATCAATGACCTTCCTTCCATCGTAAAGTCAGGAGTGGGGATGTTTGCTGATGACTGCAGAAATGTTCAATATCATTTTCAACTCCTCAGATACTGATGTAGTCCATATCTAAATGCAACAAGACCTGGACAATACCAGGCTTGGTCTGACAAGTGGCAATAACATCTGTGCCACACAAGTGCCAGGAAATGACCATCTCCAATGAGAGAGGATCTAACATTGTCCTTGACATTCAATGTCATTACCATCACTGAATTCCCCACTATTAACATCCTGGGGGATACCACTGGCCAGAAACTGAATTGATTAGCCATATAAATATTGTGACTACTATAGCTGGTCATGGGCTAGGAATCCAGTAGTGAGTAGCTCACCTTCTAACTACTCAAAGCCTGTTTACAAGGTACAGGAGTGTATTAGAATACTCTCCACTTGCCTGGATGGTTGCAGCTCCAACAACATTCAAGAAGCTGGACACCATCCAAGACAAAGCACTTGAACATAAGAACATAAGAAATAGGAGCAGGAGTAAGCTGTCTATCCCTTCATGCCTGCTCTGCCATTCAATAAGATCATGGCTGATTTGAAGTGGATCAGTTCCACTTTCCCGCTTTCTCCCCATAACCCTTAATTTCCCTGTCTATCAGAAACCTATCTACCTGTGACTTAAATATATTCAGCGAGATAGCCTCCACCACTTCAACGGGCAGAGAATTCCAGAGATTCGCCACCCTTTGAGTGAAGAAGTTCCTCCTCAACTCCGATCTAAACTGCACCCCCCCCTTATCTTGAGGCTGTGCCCTCTAGTCCTGCTATCCTTTCTAAGCAGGAAGAATCTCTCCACCTCTACCCTATCTATCCCCTTCATTATCTTATACCTCTCTATAAGATCCCCCCCTCAGCCTTCTAAACTCCAACGAGTACAGACTTAGTCTATTCAGTCTCTCTTCATAGGCTAGCCCCCTCATCTCCGGTTTCAGCTTAGTGAACCTTCTCTGCACTCCCTCCAAGGCCAATTTATCCTTCCACAAGTGCGGCGACCAAAACTGCACACAGTACTCCAGCTGCGGCCTCAGTGCCCTGTACAGTTGCAGCAAGACCTCCCTGCTTTTATATTCTATCCTCCTCACTATAAAGGCCAACATTCCATTCGCCTTCTTGATCACCTGCTGCACCTGCAGACTGGGTTTTTGCAATTTGTGCACAAGGACCGCAAGATCCCTCTGCACCGTAACATGCTGCAGCTTCTTGCCTTTTAAATAATAATCCCTCCTACTATTATTTCTACCAAAGTGGATAACCTCACACTTGCTAACATTATACTCCATCTGCCAGGTCCTCGCCCATTTGCTCAGCCTATCCAGATCTCTCTGCAGACTTTCCACACCCTCCACGCAATTTGCTTTTCCACTCATCTTTGTGTCATCAGCAAATTTCGTCACCCTACGCTCAGCCCCCTCCTCCAGATCATCTATATAAATGGTAAACAGTTGAGGCCCCAGCACCGATCCCTGCGGCACTCCACTGGTCATCAACTGCCAACCAGAATAGCACCCATTGATTCCAACTCTCTGCTTCCTATTAGACAGCCAATCCTCTATCCACGCTAACACCTTACCCCCAACTCCGTGCACCTTACCCCCAACTCTGTGCACCACTTGATTGCTACCTCTTCCACAAATGTTCAATCCCTCCACCACAGACAAACAGTGGCAGCCGTGTGTACCATCTACAAGATGCACTGCAGGAACAAAGGTTGGAGGTGTTGTGGATAGTGTGGAGGGATGTCAGAAGTTGCAGGGAAACATGATAGGATGCAAGACTGGGCGGAGAAGTGGCAGATGGACTTCAATCCAGATAAGTGTGTGGTGATTCATTTTGGCAGGTCAAATAGGATGACAGATTATAATATTAAAGATAAAACTCTTGGCATTGTGGAAGACCAGAAGGATCTTGGGGTCCATAGGATGCTCAAAGCAGCTTCGCAGGTAGAGGCTGTGGTTAAGAAGGCATATGGTGTACTGGCATTCATCAATCGAGGAATGAAGTTCAGGAGTTGGGAGAAAATGTTGCAGCTGTAACATACTGCTCTGGTCAGACCCCATTTGGAGTATTGTGCTCAGTTCTGGTCGCCTCATGACAGAAAGGATGTGGAAGCCATAGAAAGGGTGCAGACGAGATTTACAAGGATGTTGCGTGGATTGGGTGGCATGCCTTATGAAGATAGGTTGAGAGAGCTCGGTCTTTTCTCCTTGGAAAGACGAAAGATGAGGGGTGACCTGATTGAGGTGTATAAGATGATGAGAGGTATTCATCGGGTGGATTCTCAGAGGCTTTTCCCCAGGGATGAAATGGTTGCCACAAGAGGACACAGGTTTAGGGTGCTGGGGAGTAGGTACAGAGGAGATGTCAGGGGTAAGTTTTTCACTCAGAGGGTGGTGGGTGCGTGAAATCGGCTGCCGGCAGTGATGGTGGAAGCGGATTCAATGTGGTCTTTTAAGAGACTTTTGGATAAGTACATGGAACTTAGTAAGATAGAGGGTTATAGGTATACCTAGTAGGTAGGGACATATTCGGCGCAACTTGAGGGCTGAACAGCCTGTTTGTGCTGTAGTTTTTCTATGTTTCTAACTCACCAAGGTTCCTTAGGCATCACCTTCTGAACCCATGACCGCTACCATCTAGAAGGACAAGAGCAGTAGATACCTGGGAACACCACCAGCTGCAGGTTTCTCTCCAAGTCACTCACTATCCTGACTTGGAAATATATCACCATTTCTTCACTGTTGCTGGGTCAAAATCCTGGAACTCCCTCCCTAACAGCACTGTGGATGTACCTGCACCTCAGGGACCGCAGCGATTCAGGAAGGCAGCTCACTACCATCTTCTCGAGGGCAACTAGGGATGGGCAATAAATGCTGATCTAGCTAGTGCTGCCAAATTCCATAAATGAATAAAAAGAAATATTCCAACAACAGTACTGAAGATCTTGTGCTTTAGAATTTCTTGTGCAACTAGCCAAGCTATCCCAGTACAGCCACAACACTGGTATCTGCACAACAATGTGGCAAATTGCCTTGGTATATCATGAGCACAAAAAACAGGAGCAGCTGATCAAGGTGGGAGTCCTTGAACACCCGTTAATGTGAGTGACTGGGGCATGCCGATAGTATTCATGGTGAGAAAAGACAGATTGGTATACATTTGTGGCGATTTCAAAGTCATTATCAATCTGGTACTGTGTACAGAGCAGTACCTTCTTTCATTTGCTGGGTTGGCTGGAGGCCAACACTTCAGTAAAACTGACCTTAGTCAAAATTATCTCCAGACGAATGTGGATCCAGATTCACAACAATATTTGACCATCATGACACATAAAGGGCTATTCAAGATAAAAGACTTCCATTTGGCATCACATCTGTACCCGTATGGTTCCAACATGTCATGGATCAAATTTTAAGCAGATTAGAAGGAATCCATTGTTATTTAGATAATATCTGAGTTATTGGAAGGAATGAGGAAGAACATTTCCACAACCTAGATGCCACAATGCAGAGTCTAGAAGATTATGGATTAAGAGTACAGAAGAATAAATGTGAATTTTTCCAGTGTTCTATTCATTATTTGGGTCGTGTCAAAGGTGCAAAGGGATTGTACAAATCACCTTCAAAAGTCAAAGCCACTGCAGAAGCACCTGCACCTCAAAATGTCAATTAACTTTGTGTTTTTTTGGCTTATTGAACTATTATGGGAAGTTTGTCTGTAATCTAGCGACGATATTTAAGCCATTATGCAATTTATTGGGCATGATCTTGAGCTTGCACTCCCTGTTCATGAGATCACTGGCAGGGACTCAAGACCTGGTGAAGCCTGAAATTGTAATTGTACTGGCAAGTATGTGATTTCCAATTCACCCTCCCTCACCGGCAACGTAATCAAGTTCACACCTATTAAATTTCAGAACTTGCTGCCATTACTTTCATGGGAATGGCCAGAAGGGCCATGGCAAAGAGATCATGTAGATTATGCCAGACTATTCAAACGGCATATGTTCTCATTATTGTTGACGTGCACTCAAAATGGTCTGAGGACCAATGATCTCGGGGAGAACAGTAGAAAAACTAGATGAGATTTTTGGAAGATTTGGAACAACTTGTGAGGGACAATGGGCTGCAGTTCATTTTGCAAGAATTCACAAATTATTTAAAGAAGAATGCATTCAACACATGGAGTTCAAAGTGCTTTTGCAGCTGGTTTCCCATCGATAGTTCTGCTGGCAATTAGCAGTGAGGTTCTACAGTTAAGTAGGGCCAAGTTAATACCTTTGTTCTTTTTCATTAAGTCCTTGATTGTTCAAACACTTGTTCCTGTTTCTCCATTTGGCTGACTATCTAGACAATCTTGTCACATTCATGAAACGATGGGGGCAATTTTACAGTCATGTTGCACCTGACACAAATCCCACAATGTCAGGAAGATTCTGGGAGAAGCCTGAAACATGATTTGTGCCAAGCATGAGCCTGATTACCATTCATTTAAACATATTTTAGAACATAGAACATAGAACACTACAGCACAAACAGGCCCTTCGGCCCATGAGTTGCGCCGATCACATCAACACCTACCAATCCATAGACCTATCTATAATCCCCAATCCCACTAAATCCCATATACTCATCCAGAAGTCTTTTAAAAGACCCCAGCGAGTTCGCCTCCACCACCACTGACGGCAGCCGATTCCATTCACTCACCACCCTCTGAGTGAAAAACTTACCCCTAACATCACTTCTGTACTTGCCTCCCTGCACCTTAAATCTGTGTCCTCTTGTAGCGACCATTTCAACCCGGGGAAATAGCCTCTGAGAATTCACCCTATCTATTCCTCTCAACATTTTATAAACCTCTATCAGGTCACCTCTCAACCTTCGTCTCTCCAGGGAGAAGAGTCCCAGCTCCCTCAACCTATCTTCATAAGGCATGCCTCCGAATCCAGGCAACATCCTTGTAAATCTCCTCTGTACCCTTTCAATAGTTTCTACGTCCTTCCTATAGTGAGGCGACCAGAACTGCACACAGTACTCCAAGTGAGGCCTGACAAGGGTCTTATAAAGTTGCAGCATTACCTCCCGACTCCTAAACTCAATCCTAAACTTAATACTCAAAACTGGCTTAACGCCAAACCTTCCAGGAATGTCATATGTTCCCACCTGCTGGTGTGACATAAAGCCAGTGGGAATCACAACTGGTCTCCACAAACAGAGATCAGATTTGATGACCATGCCAGGAGCTCAGAAGCTATCACAACCCCCAGGTGATTGGAAACATGACAGGGCACTGCCCCGGCATCTTGGCAAGGGGGCAAACCTGAAGTGGGACCCATTGGCAGGGTTCCAATGCTGGCAAATGATGGCCTAGTGGTATTATCACTAGACTATTAATCCAGAAGCTCAGCTAATGTTTTGGGGGCTGGGTTCGAATCCCACCACAGCAGATGATGGAATTTGAATTCAACAAAAAAAAATCTGGAATTAGGAATCTACTGATGACCATGAAACCATTGTCGATTGTTGGAAAAATCTCTGTTCCATTAATGTCCTTTAGGGAAGGAAATCTGCTGTCCTTACCTGGTCTGGCCTTCATGTAACTCCAGAGCCACAGCAATGTGATTGATTCTCAACTGCACTCCAAGGGCAACTAGGGATGGGCATTAAATGCTGGCTAGCCAGCAATGCCCATGTCCCACGAATGAATAAAAAAAAACATGGAGGTGGGGGGAATGTCATTAAATCTAATTTGGATTCTGGGCATCCTTTAAAAAAGATACCTCAATCTCGGGGAAGCCAGGCTTGCCAGCATGTTTAGACCCCACCCCTCACAATTATGGTGTAAAACACACCCCCTTCAAAAATAATGGCAAAGTGTGGGGCGATCTCATTGGAAGATCTGCCTGTTTCTATATATGCCAGGTTTTCTGACTGAACATGACATTTTGCCATTTTTTGGAACAATTGCACCCCATATTCCTGTGCAAAGTGTACAGCAGCTCATTGACAAACTATTCTCCATTGTTTGACACCACAATGTCCAAGGTGCCAAGTGTCCCGAAGATCCCAGGCATTGCCATTGCCTTAAAGGAAAAGTGGAGATGCCAGTGGTTCAATCTGTTGTTCGCTATTCAGTGCACATTTAGGCAATTCATGATTAACTCTTCAATGGAGCAAATGATGCTTGGCCACCAAACTGACAGCTGCGCTATTACTCAGTATTTTGCTATTCCCAAGTGAACTTAATGAATCTTTGAGAATATTGGAGTCAAAGGTATTTTGTGGATCACTAGTCTGCTGTTAAAAACTAAGAAATTATCAATGGTTGAGAGATGTTTCCTCTGTTCAAAATGCTGGTGAAGTTTTGGGTTGTTAGGAATATAATCAGACCATCCATTCTGGCAATCCTCTTTTACTCATCATCCCAGTGCTTGATTAATTTCTTGTAAACTCTCCTCAGTGTTTGGTAATGAGTAACATATATGTTTCCACTTCATCAATAAAACTTAAATCTTCCAGATTGTCTCCTTCCTTCAGTATTCTTGATATGCATCCACTGTCATCTCATACTTCCCATGAATGTACTCAGTAACTGAATCATATCTCATGAGTGTCAGTGTAAAATACTGAATTCTAGGTGGAATTTTTGCATTTTCCTTTAGGTTAACAAAGAATAACAAAAAGTTGATGTTCAGCTTGAATTTTAAAGCCTAATTCCATGACATAATCAGAGAGTCTCTCACAGGTGCAGGTGGCTGCTAATGCTTCTTTCTTAATGGTTGCATACTTCTTCTCTATGTCCATGAGAGATTCTGAGGCATAATAAACTTGTCTTCTTTGTCCAGAATTTTGAACCTGAAACAGGACTGTGTCCAAGCCTGTAGATGATGATCGACTGCTACAGTTGTTGGTACTCTGGGTTCTAATGTACTAGAATTTCTGGTGAAATTAGGGGAATTTGGATCCTGTCAAAAGCATTTTGCAAATCCATATTCCAGCACTGTTGTTGACCTTGTCTTAACAGCTGTCGTAATGGCTCATTGATTTCCGTCAAGTTCAATAGGAACTTGCTTATTTGACATACCATTCTCCGGAACCTTTGTAATTCTGTGATGTTTTAAGGCAGCAGGAACTCTCTAATGATCTCGGCTTTCTGTGGGTTCGCTGTAATTTGCAAAGTTGACGTAATGTGCCCTAAGGAAGTTATTATAGATTTTGCACATTTATATTTGTTTCTTAAAGTCAAATTTGCTTCTTGTAAGATTTTTGAGGACAGCTGCCACTTAGAAGTCATGTTCTCCCTGAATGAACCATAAATGTCACCCATACAGCATTTTACTCCTTCCATTCCTTTCAGGGTCTGAATTATCATTCTTTGGATTATTTTGGGTGGAGAAGGAATTCCAAATGGTAATCTGTTAAAACCAAGTGGGCTGATAAAAATAATTAACAACCTGAATTTTTGTTCAGAGGTAACTGTCAAAAGCCAAATTTTGTGAAGACGATGCTTTTTGCTAATTTGGTGAATTTTCATCCACTGATGCCATTTCGTCCGCTGATGCCACACTCTATTAACTTGTTTAACTGAGTTAAATCTATGCAGATTCTAATGTAACTATTAGACTTTGGTACTATGACTATTCCAGAATATCATTTCGTTAGTATGGATGCTGGAAAGATGACACCTTGTAACATGCATTCAGTCTTGCTCTTGACTTTGTCTAAAAGCTGGTAAGGAACCTTCTGCAATGTGGAAAGGCATAAAGGCTTTGCATCTGCCCTTAGGGTTATGTGATATTCTGTTTTCAGCTTTCCTAAGTCAGAAAATAGGGATAGACGTTAATTTCTGAACACATTACTGCATTGCTCATCAGCAATTTCATCAGCCTCAACTGCAAACATACTTTTCTGCTCAGCAATGATGACTCCTGGTTCTGTAAAAGATACAGGTGTTCAGTAAGTTCCTTATCCTTGACTATTAATCTTACCGAGTATTGGCCTATTACTTTTAGTGCAGTCCCTCCTGGCCCTTGCAGCTGGATGGTGGATGGCTGCGATATTTTAAGCCATTTAATTTCATCAGATAATTCTGAATATTATGTGCCAGTATCTAGCTTGAATTTGGTGAGATGGCCATCATGCCTAATTTGATGCTCCAGTAATTATTTTCCTAAGAAGATTATTTGTTCCTTTTTCTGTGGCTCTTCTACTTCTTGGATTTTATTTAGTTTTGTTGTCATTTATTCTCTTTCTTTCTATAAGCTATATTAAATTTGGATCTGTAAACTGCCTTAAAATCTCCTGGCTTCTCACAGTTGTGGCACTCTGTTGTTCCTTATGCAATGTTCTCCTGCTGCACTGAGAGTATCTCAAGATGGTGCGTTGGCATACTTTTTCCCAATTTCATGAGCTTTTGCTTCACTGTGCTCCCTTTTCAATGGTTTCACTCATTTTTTTCCCCCACAGGACTTTCCCCAGAAACAACTGCTCTGTTTAGTTTCCTAAACTTGTCTTGCAATATCATCATCTGCCATGGCCCCTAATGCATTGTGTAAAGTGCTGAACTGATCCTTCCGGTCCTTCTTATGCAAAGCTAAAGCTATTCTTTATCTGGAGAATCTCTTCCTTCAACTGTCCCAGCATTGAGCCTATTGTGAATCTTCAGGACTTTGGAACAGGTTTGGGAGTGGCAATATAGACTTCATGCTTTGTCTAATCTCTGGATCTGTTGCTGCTTCAATAGTTTAGCTTTTAGACTATTATCTGGATTCACTGCCTTCTGGATTCCAGGTCTGTGTGTCTGCTTGTATTTGCATCACCTAGCAGTCTCAATCTCAGATTTGTTCAATCTTTTTTCTTCTTGTATTTTTACAAGGACTTATAGAACTTTTAGGTCTGTAGTCTCTCTTGGAGTTTTTTCTTGTGTCTGTATCCGCTATTCATTGTCACCACCTACTGCTAACATGTTTTATCTCAGGTTTGGAGGTGAAGATGGGATTTCTTTAGGGTTTGCCTGTTACCATAGAAATGCTGCCAATAGACTGTTAATTGTAAAGAAAATTCTTGTTTATTTACACATCAAGTAAAGCTCAATGCTCTCCACATGGTTATCGTAGTCTTGGTCATGTGACATTACATTATGTTCCATCAGTAATCATCAGGTTCTCCTGATGTTAATCCTTCGCTCTACAGTTAGCAGCCATGAGGTTACCCAAAGAACCCAGTTCTAGTATCAAAAGGTGCAACGTCTATGATCTCAATGCAGCAATTGCAAAGTGGCAGGGGGAATGAGGCACCTGGTGTCTTCGCCAGCTCCTTGTGCTTAGCAGGTCAGCAGGGTAGAAGGAAAACTGAGTTCTGCTTCTGAAGGTTCCTCTCAGAGCATTGCTCATGTGGGCAGCAACTCCTCAGCCCCTCTGCCAGTGACACCAGTGTTTCGAGTAGCTGCAGTGAGGGGTTTCCAGGGCCTAGAGATCTCAGGCAGCCAAAGGACATTTGTCAAGGTTATCACAAGGGTGGCACAATTAGCACCCTGCTTCCATCTCAGCTACAAGCACATGAGGAGCATAAATAAAAAAAATTATAGTCTAGCTGTAAAAAGCAGATACACCAAGAAGTGTAACAATCCAGTGCTTTTTAAAACTAATATACCAAACCCTGAAATATTGCAAACTTTATTTCTTTGTTAGCTTCTTTCTGACAATTGATATTCATCCTCCCTCTCTGCCAGATTTTTCTCTCTGTTCCTTACTGCCGGCAAGAAATTGCTAGATGTAAAACACAGGGTCCTTAATGTTCTCCTTCTACCATTATTGTTACAACAATCATGGAGCTGTTGGTTAAATTTCCATCAACTCATTCACAACAGACCCAGACTTGAGGTGATGAAGAACTTTGAGAACCAGAGGGTCAAGTCTCCCCAGACATGTACCATGTACCATGCATTCTGGCTACTCCTCAAATCTCACCAAAGTCACCATTAGTCACATACAAAACCAGACAGTGAGAACTCGCAGGCTATTCAACTGTGAAAGAATACCATAGAGCAGTTCAAGCTCATCTCATCCTGCGTTAACTTAGACAGGCCAAGCCTGGTGTCTAGAGCTCACTCCACTCAAGCTGATACCATTACCCATAGAGCCATTGCTGAACTCCAGATTCCAGATTGATTTAAAGATCTCAATACTGAATGGGACAAAGAATCCAAGATTTGGTCAGTAAAATCCAGGATTTCCCAAAGGTGCTGTGAAGGTTTAGCTATATAATCTGTGTGTGTGTGTGTGTGTGTGTGTTTTAACAGATTCCCACCTGGAAACCAGCCTATTTGGTTTGCAAGTGAGTTGTACTGTGCAAAAGAGGTATTTCTCCAGCACTGCTTGTGGGCCTAGAGGAGCAGAGTTGCTTCACCACTATCACTGACAGCCCCATCTCTGCTCCCAATCTCTTTCCAACCTTTGCTGCCAACCCACCTGACCTTCCAACTATGGTATAACTGCTCCTCCACCCCCCCAACTTCAATTTCTTCATTGTGCAGCAAGATGTTGTCTTGTTCCTGGACTACAATCTCTTCTGGGCCATTCTGGAAAAGTACTTAACTATTTCACACAGCACTCCTCACTTCCCTTTAGCTACTGGGTCTCCTTAAGGTGGGGTAGCCCACATGTCAAATGCTAAAGCTTTAAGATAGGTAAAATCTGACACACAAAACCTCACAAAAATATTGAAATGAGCAACTCATTTCCTGAAAGAACTTTGGTTGCCAATCCCCCACCCCAGATTGAATGTGGTAGGCTGGTTTGGTTTTTAACATTTAACATGACTCAAACCCTTTTTTTAATGGTTAAATTATCCCCATTGAATTTAATATTTAGTTTACTTTTCAAAGTGAGGTGTTAGCTCTGGAAGATGCTCAGTTCAGACTGACCCACTGTCAGCAGGCAGAGGCAACACAGTTAGCTCCAAGTGAAATCCTTTGTGTTATGTGAATGATATACTACCACCACAGCCCTGAGTCAGGGCAGATATACCTTACGTAGAAATATAGAAAATAAGAGCAAAGGTAGTCCATTCAGCCCCTTGAGCCTCCTCCGCTAGTCATAGAATTATAGAATCATGTAGTTCAAAAGACGGTTTTTGGCCCATCAAGTCTGCACAGACACATTAGAAACACGTGAAATCCCACCTAATCCCATCTGCCAGCACTTGGCCTAGAGTCATTACGATTAAGGCTGATCCTCTATCTTTTAACACCATACTCCCACTTTCTCCCTATGTTCTTTGATGCCTTTAGTGACTAGAACTCCATATCTTTCCTTCTTAAATATATTCAGTGACTTGGCCTCCACAGCCTTCTGTGGTACAGAATTCCACAGGTTGACCATCGTCTGAATGGAGAAACTTCTCCTCATTTCAGTCCTAAATGGTCAACCCCAAAATCTGACACTGTGACCCTTGTTTTAAATTCACCAATCAGGGGGAACATCATCCCTACATCCAGTCTGTCCAGCCCTGTCAGAATTTTATATGTTTTCAATGAGACCCCCTCATATTCTTCTAAACTCTCATGAATATAGGTCTAGTTGTCCAAAACTTTCCTCTTATGACAATCCTGCCATTCCAGGAATCAGTCTGGTGAACCTTTGCTGCACTCCCTCTATTGGCAGATATATCCTTTCTTGGATAAAGAGATCAAAACTTCACACAGTGCTCCAGGAGTAATTTCACCAAGGCCCTGTACAGCTGCAGTAAGATATACTTTCTCCTATACTCAAACCCTCTTGCAATGAAGATCAACATGCCATTTCCTAACTATTTTAATATTTTTTCAACCATCCCACACCAGTCTGTCCCTCTACCTTTTTTCAACCATGCCTGTTTGCCAATCCATGCATTTATCTATCTATCCAGTAGAGATTAGCATATACTGATGCTAATACACAGCCAGGTTTAGATGGATCAGTACATTTGGAGAGATAGGCAAGACAGGTTAGTCAGCATTAGTGAAGAGAATCAATGGGTTAACACTCTGTGTGAGATCCTTCATCAGAATGTGGCTAGCATGTGGGGACATAGCTTGAAATTGAGGAGTGATAGATGTAGGACAGATGTCAGAGGTAGGTTCTTTACTCAGAGAGTAGTAATGGTGTGGAATGCCCTGCCTGCAATAGTAGTGGACTCGCCAACATTAAGGACATTTAAATGGTCATTGGATAAACATATGGATGATACTAGAATAATGTTAGATGGGCATTAGATTGGTTTCACAGTCGGCGCAACATTGAGGGCCAAAGCGCCTGTACTGCGCTATAATGTTCTATGTTCTAACTAGAAATTAAACAATTATCAAGATAGATTGACAAAGAAAGGCATCTAATGAATAGATACACTCACAGAAAGCTAGATGGATAAAAACAGATCTAAGGTTCAGAAACATAGTTATATATCAATGTATAGACAAATATATATATAAAGATATAATATATGTAGTGATGCTGTATCTGCAGTGATAGAGTATATATAAAATGTATAATACTTAGTGTTGTGGCTTGCAGTATTAAGTAAACATATAGCTCTGCTGTTTGTATAGTAATGATGCAGTTTAAAAAGTGCTGCAATATATTGCGATGCACTATATATAGCATTGCAATTTATACATAGTGATGCAATATTTATAACATATATATTTGTGTATATATATATAAAGATGATTTCCACTCCTCTCCAAAGGAATTTGGTCAGCAATGTGTAAAGTGGTCAAAGGCTGCGTTAGGACACAAAAGATTTGCTTCATGGGGAGCCAACATGGACTTGATGGGCCAAAACTCCTTCTTCTGTGCCACAGGTGACTCCATGGCTTTATGAACTCAAGCAGGGTGTATGGTAAACTGTGCACCAGGAGAATGATGTTCAGTGACTGCAGGTGCTGCTTTTGGAGTGAGGGGGTGCTATTGTTCAGTTGAAGCCCATCTGTTGCCAACCCAAGTTCTGCATCATTTGGGTATGGTGCACATCATACCTAATACTAACCATGTTAATTCCATTCTTTTAATGAAGAATATAAAATACTTACATCCAGTGAAATAGCTTCTCAATACTTATTTGTGTTTTAATACATCCACAACCAGTACCATGTAAGCAACTGAGAGAATTTCTCAGTTGTTGGGAATGAGATACTTAAGTGATTTTCCTTTTATTTCACTCTTAAATGTCAGATGTGTGTGAATTTGAAAATCTGTTGTTGCTAGCATAGATTTCCCCAAATTACTGACACAATTTGACCCACTTCCTTCTTCTGCGTATGTATTCCCCTCTCTCAACTGTTTCACTTTCTCCTCCACCAGTGTAGAAGGAGCTTTGGTCTGTATCTAACCTGTGCTGTAATTGCCCTGCAAATGTTTGATGTAACAGTGTAAAGGAAGACTTACTCTGCATTTAATCTGTCCTATGTTTGCCATGGGAGTGTTTGGGACAGGGTAGAGGGAGCTTTACTCTGTACCTAAGAACATAAGAACATAAGAAATAGGAGCAGGAGTAGGCCATCTAGCCCTTCGAGCCTGCCCCACCATTCAATAAAATCATGGCTGATCTGAAGTGGCTCAGTTCCACTTTCCCGCCTTCTCCCCATAACCCTTAATCCCCTTGCCTATCAAAAACCTATCTACCCGCATGTTAAATATATTTAGCGAGGTAGCCTCCACCACTTCAACAGGCAGAGAATTCCAGAGATTCACCACCCTTTGAGTGAAGAAGTTCCTCCTCAACTCCGTTCTAAACTGCCGCCCCCCCCTTATCTTGAGGCTGTGCCCTCTAGTCCTACTGTCCTTTGAGTGGGAAGAGCCTCTCCACCTCTATCCTATCCATCCCATTCATCATCTAGTACGATCTCCCCTCATCCTTCTAAACTCTAACGAGTACAAGCCTAGTTTATTCAGCCTCTCCTCATAGCTCAACCCCCTCAACTCCGGTATCAGCCTAGTGAACCTCCTCTGCACTCCTTCCAAGGCCAAAATATCCTTGCGTAAGTGCGGCGGCCAAAACTGCACACAGTACTCCAGCTGTGGCCTCACCAGTGCCCTGTACAGTTGCAGCAAGACCTCCCTACTTTTATATTCAATCCCCCTTGCTATGAAGGCCAGCATCCCATTCGCCTTCCTGACCACCTGCTGCACCTGCAGGCTGGGTTTTTGCAACTCATGCACAAGGACCCCGAGGACCCTCTGCACGGTAGCATGCTGCAGCTTTTTGTCATGTAAGTAGTAGTCCTTCCTACCATTATTCCTACCAAAGTGGACAACCTTACACTTGCCAACATTAAATTCCATTTGCCAATTCCTGGCCCATTCGCCCAGCCTATCTAGATCCCTCTGCAGACTTTCCACACCCTCCGCACAATTTGCTGTTCCACCAATCTTTGTGTCATCAGCAAATTTCGACACCCTACACTCGGTTCCCTCCTCCAGATCATCTATATAAATGGTAAATAGCTGAGGCCCCAGCACCGACCCCTGGGGCACTCCACTAGTCACCAACCGCCAATCCGAATAGCACCCATTGACACCCACGCTCTGCCTCCTATTTGACAGCCAATCCCCTATCCACGCTAACACCCTACCCCCAACTCCATGCCCCCTAACCTTCTGTAACAACCTCTTGTGCGGCACCTTATCAAATGCCTTCTGAAAATCAAGAAACACCACACCCACCGGTTCCCCTCTATCCACCGCACTAGACACATCCTCATAGAATTCCAATAAATTTGTCAGACACGACTTCCCCTTAACGAAATGGTGCTGCGTCTGCTCTATCAAGCAATTCTTCTCAAGATGCCTCGCTATTTTCACCTTAATTACCTAACCTGTGCTGTACCTGCCTGAGGGCTGGCTGATACAGAGACCTTGCATGGAAAGTTTCCCATTCCACTGACATTGTTCACTTGAAGTGCAACAAAATTCACAGTTGTTTTTAAAAAGGCCTGGACAAATCACGATCTGAATTCATCTGTAACAGGTTAAACCCCAGACATGCAAGCAAACCTGCAGATCAGAAGGAAGGGGATTATCTGAATATATGGGCAGCACAGCCCCCTTCAGAATTTGAATTCTATGTGCTGCTTGTTGCTAGCAACTTTTGACAACAGGAGATGGAGCAGAGTAGAATAAAATCCAATTAATTCTCACACAGGAATCAGTGAATAGTTTTTTGTAAAGATCATCTTTCAGAGGGAGTAAGATGGAGAAAGATATTCATTTTTGCTTTAGAAGCTTACCATGAATGCTCTGCTGAACCTGTCGAGAGGTTTAGCATCAGTGCACTCTTAGGTCGCAGGAAGCATGGATGTGAATTCTAATAAAACACTCCAACTTACCATGAATAGTTTGGCTGATCAATTCTCCCAGCTGTTTCTCAATGAAGGTATTAACCCATGTGTGATATGTGATGCCAATTAGGGAATAGAATATCTAACAGGCTCCTTTATCCCAAGCCCCCACTGCATAATGTAGGAGCAATGTACAGTGGGACCCAGGAGATTGCACTCAGTGCCCACTGCAAGTAGCTGCACTGTGATCACAAGAGCAACTCCATTGTATTCACATTGTGAAAAGCGGACTCAAATTAGTTCCAATTTATTACAATTTATTAGATACTAAACAAGTACTGGTATGAAGAAAACTCTGAAGGGGGGTAAAACGGAGTCATTATTCTTCATGATAGCATTGATGGAAGCTAAACCATGCAGCATTGCAGTTAGAGATGTTGGACCTTTGCACATGATGAGCAATCACTCGAGGACTGACAGTGAATAAATTACAACTGTATAATTTTTGACTGTTTTGGACCATTAGTTTAACCTCAAAATGGCAACCTACAGACATTGATTGAAGGATGTGGGCTGACAGGTGTCCACCGACACAACTCAACCCAAATGGAAATTCGGAGATAGCTGGAACAGTTTGTCTCCCTGTCATAGATGGAAGGAGGTATGCTGTTCTGACACAAGAGCACTGGCTGTCCTGTGATTTTGACTGGACGCTGGTCACTGCATGATAAGCACCTCCTTAAACAACAGCCTTGGGATAATCGGAGGAGTTGGCTACAGGTGTGAATAACACCTCCACCATAAAACACACAGGTAAGAAATTTAATGATCTTACCTGATCAGCTAAGGTAGGAGAAGTCATATTACCTCAGTGGACCAAGCAGTTATGACACTGACAGTCCTCTTCATATGGTCTCAGAATACTGTCAAGATTTACCAAGGAAACCTTTTACACAGAAGGGAGCACATAGCACCCATGTCCTGACCTGGGACTGCAGCTTCACTCACATCATCACTTGTAATCAGCTGAGTAGAGAATTCCCATTTTGTACATCTCGATGTTGACTTCCATGTCATCTCATCACTGTGGGCTGCATGCTGACACTTGGGTATTACTCCTCAACTTAACTTTCAGGAGTTCTCTTTGCTTTTATTTATTTTCAGGACGTGGGCATGGCAGACTGGCGTTTACTGCATATTCCTAATTGCCCTTGAGTAAGTGATGGTGCAACTCAGTGCCTTGCTGGGGCACATAAGAGGACAATTAAGTGTCAACCATATTGGTGTGGCACTGAAGTTATGCACAGGCCAGATCTGATAAGGACATTACTGAGCCTTAACAAAAAACAGAAAACGCTGGCAAATCTCAGCAGGTCTGACAGCATCTGTGGAGAAAGAATAGAGCCTGAACCTTAAGTTGGATTTTTATGACAATCCACTAGCTTCCCAATTTTTTAAAGAGAATTTAAATTTATGATTGGAATTGAACTCATGTGCACAAAATAATGGATATCTGGGTATCAGCTACCCTCAAGGAAGTCTTTGGCTGAGATTGGAGTCTTCAACAAACAGCTAGTGAGACGTAGGGTGGGATTTTCCAGTCACGAATGCCATGAGACTGAAAATTCCCACATGAGATCAATGGACCTTTAAAATGGTCCATTAAGTTGTTTGTCCCACTGGTGATGATTCCTGCAATGGGTGGGACTGGATAATTTACCCCACAGAGTTGTAGGGTCTAACATATGATGCGAATATGATATGCACATATGCTTCTAACAGTAATTCTTGGATACAGAGTTGCTGAGCGATAGGAAACAGAGTAGTTAGTGGTCGATGGATGATTTTTGGGCTGGAGATTTAAAGTAGTAAAAGTAAAAATTGTGATATGAGGATTCAAACCTGGAACATCTAGACTACAAAGACACCTATGTCAGATTCTTATTTATTGTCTACTGCTTAGCCTTCAATACCATTATTCCTACAAAATTCATCTCCAAACTCCGTGGCCTGGGGCTTGGCTCCTCCCGCTGGGACTGGATCCTAGACTTCCTAACCCAGAGACCGCAATCAGTAAGGATAGGCAGCAACACCTCTTCTATAATCATCCTTAACACTGATGCCTCACAAGGCTGTGTCCTCAGCCCCTTACCATACTCCTTATATCACCTACGCCAAATCCTCCTCTAACTCAATTTTCGAAATTTGCCAATGACACCACCGTAGTGGGTCGGATCTCAAACAATGTTGAAATGGAGTACAGGAAAGAGATGAAGGGCAGAATTCTCCCAAAAAAAATTCCAAGTGTTGAATTCATGGGAAAACTACAGTAATTCACGCTGGCTTTTTCAGTGGGAGTTCACATTAAAATCTTTCATGTGCACTGCAGCAGCCACCAGCGTGAATATCATTAGATTCGGGACTAGGGCCTACACCCATTGGAGAAGTCGAAACTAGCAGGACTCTGCGCATGTGCAGTGGCCCTGAACTATCAATCTCCCATTTGCGGGATCCCCACAGTGCTGCTTTCCAAAACCCCCATAGACCAATTACGGCCCTCCTGACCATTTCCAGCCCCACTGTCCCAGACTGCCCACCCAGATCTCCAGCCCCTGCAGTGCCAAGCCCCCCATCAGAAACCCCCCTGGCAGAACCCCACCTGTGGCAGACCCCATTCACCGCCCCCCCCAAGCCCGATTGCTGGCCTCCGGTCCTATCCCCTCAATCCCAGTGCAGAGTGGGAGCAGGAACCCCCACCCACACTGATTGCCTCTAGGCCCCTCCTCCCAAATGCCCTGCCCAGGTGCTAAGGTGCCCCCGGGCATGGGCACATTGCCCCTTGGTAGTGCTGGGGACACAGGCTGGCACTGCCAAGATGCCAATGTCCAGGGGTCACCCCTGCTGCCTGAACTCCTGGGGCGGGGGGGCTCGATTACCCCTCTTCACCCAAATGGGTTAGGCCACTATCTCCCCAAAAGTGGGGAGCTAGTGTAATCCCTGCTGGAGCAAAACACTCTGGTGGGGTGGGAAGGCTAGCGGACCTGGAGAATTCAGCTGTGGGCCCACTAATAGCATTTAAATGCTATGTAAAATATCATTTAAGTGTAGTGCTGTCTCCCCGCCGATTTCCAATGGCATCAGGCTGTGCCAGAAATCCGGCTCCTAGAGATTCTAATGAAGTAGGAACTCTTGTGGAAATCCTGAAAATTGCCCCCCACGCAATTCTCCCAACCTGCTGCTCAAGAAAATTAGCGATGGGAGAATTGCCCCAGAGAATCTGGTGAACAGCTGTGACGACAATAATCTTTCTCTCAATGTCAACAAAACGAAAGAGATTGTCATTGACTTCAGGAAGTGTAGTGGAGGACATGCCCTTGTAGCCAAACAGGCCATCTAAAATGGCGTTTTGTAAAGCACTCTGGGATAACTGGGCAAGAAACTAAACTGACAGGCTGCAGTTTAAAGACAGAGACAAACAGGCTACAACCCTGATGAGTGAATACACAGGATATGGGCCATCTCCAGGATGAAAGAGACTTTCTGATCACACTGGGTTGTGTGCCAGACGTAAAGGCACCGTGAATCCTTATTTAGGAGGAAGGTATGTGACCTATGTGCCTACAACACCTACAGGCATGGCCACCGGGGACACACCCAGAGATCGGTGTGGTAGCACCTGATTGGACTCTTATCGATCAGGGTGATCAAGTCCTGATTGATTGATTGGCAATGGCCAAAAAAAGGGCGTGAAGCCAAATGGGGTATAAAGGATGCTGCACAACCAGGAATCTCGCTCTCTCTCTCTGACCCCACGAACGAGCTACAACAATGGTGAACATCGCCAGCAAGAGGAGAGCCACCACACCCAAGAAGGAAGAAAGAGAGACCACAGCCAGAATGCCAGACCAGAGCAAAGGACCAAACTACGCAGACAACTACCAAGACCAGCACACAGATAAAGGCCAGTATCTGTTTGGGTATTTGTCAGTCACACACAGTTAAGTCAAGGTCTTGTATTGTACTTGAATTCTAGTATTTTCTGTAAGATAACTTATTGTTGGTCGGGTGGGTGATTATTGATTGTGTGGGTTTAAATAAATATTGTTTGTACTAATAAGACGTCTACTCAAAGTTATTTGTCCACCGTATAAGGGTTAAAACAGGCTGATTTTTACAACATTTGGCGTCCCTGGGTGGGCATCGATAAGAAGTAACTTTGTTGCTCCGATATCGAACCCCACAGACTTTATATTGAAGGGTTATTCAAAACTCAGAGCCAACAGGTGTGAACTCCTTATTGGACAAATAACTGCTTTCGGGAAATTGTTTATTGTGCATGTATTGTTACTAACAAGGAGGATAGGGGAAACTCTGTAGGTTTGTATTAGAACCCAGAGGGATTAGGACCGGAACATAGCATAAAGCCGTACCCGCAGTCCGATCGCCTCCCTACCCCTTGTCATTAAATATAGAATGGCAGAGAAGTGTCCCATATGGGAAAAAAAAATCAGGGAATATATTAAGAAGAAAGGGTGGCCCCTATGGGCAGAATCTTGTGCCAATACTGAGACGGGACCGGGATCCCTAGGGCAGAAGTATTGGGATGATCTAAGGAAAGTTCAGGGAAAACAGGCAAACAAATATGAGAAACAGATTGCTATTGTGAGCTGCTTCGGACAGCTGCTAGGTACAGAAAAGGAGTTAAACACAGTTCGTAAGGAATTGGAGGAGATTAAGAGACTAAGGGAACAGCAGCAGGAGAGGATAGAACAGATAAAAGCCGAAAAGGACAGAGAGATAGATGAATTAAGGCGAACTAACCAGGCAAACTTATTACATCTGGGCAATTTCCAAACCCAGTATGAGAGAGCCTACCAAGACGCCCAGCGTGCTGCCTTGGCCAGAGACGAAGCTGAGCAGGCAGTAGCACGATTGGAAGCTAAGTGCACTGATCTGCAGGCTGCTATAAAAGCTCTACATCAAGCCAGTAAAGAACAGAGACAGGCAACTGCTGACCACTCAAAATGCCAACGAGAAATCTCAAGGCTGGAATCCCTATTATCAGTTCAAAATGGATTTATGTGTGCCTTCGGGACAGAAGAGGAAAAGGGGATAGAGAGTGCAGACTGGGGAGAGTTAAAGGAGAATGCTAGACTTTATGTTATGCAAACCGAGGGTTGGGGTCCACCACCGTCTTTCCCAGGGGAGGTCATACCCACGGCACCCCCAGATGTACCTCCAGTACCAATGTACCCTGTGACGACTGAACGTCGGACAGGAGGGGGTCAGGACTCAGCTGTTACATACACGACTCCATTTACAGTGGCACAATTGGCTGAGATTGCAAATAAAATCACAACTTTTGAGCCATCGGCGGACCCCTACAGTTTCTTTGAGGATGTTAGGCAGCAAAAGTTAATGCATGGGCTAGATGAGAGAGAGGAGGTGAAGCTGATAGTCATGTGCTTAAGCAAGTCTGTACGGTCTGCCTTGCCAGCCCCTCAAAATGTTGGGGAAGGAACATTAAACGAAATTAAGGAAGCGATATTGACTGCGATAGGATTTAATAAAGGGGATCCTGTAGATGGGTTAAATAAATGCAGACAGAGGAAAGGGGAACATCCGACTGCCTTTGCCAGTTGTTTGTGGATCCACTTCACAGGAGTATATGGGGAATTAGATCGGACTAGATTAAATGAAGCTGATTCATCCAAATGGGCTAGGACATTAGTGTCGCATGCTACAGAGGAAGGCAAGAAAGCCTGTGCTAATTTTGACCCTGCAGAAACCACACACAATGAAGCGTGGGTTCTCCGACGCTTAGCTCGAATCTGGGAACAGGAAGTTCAGGGAGCCCCAACGTCACAGCCAGAAAAGGAGGCAAAAATGCTTCCGATGAGGGCTCGTCAGGGTCCAGTATGGAGAAACAAAGGTAGAGGGAATCACCAATACCAGAGAGGTACACGTCTACCTTACACAGCAGCCCCAGGGAGAGATAGAGGGACATGTTTTAATTGTGGGCAGTCGGGACACTTTGCCCGAGATTGTAGGGCACCAAATTTCAGAAGACCAGCAAACCCTGCACACCCATACAACCCTGCTGCTCGCCGACACAGGGGACCACGAGGCCACACAGAACATAGGCCCAACCCCCGACACCGAGAACGATATAGAGCTGAGCCCAGAGGCCCACGCCCACAAGTACAGTGTTACACCTGTGGGCAACCCAACCATTTTGCCCGGGACTGTAGGGCACCACCCAACTACCCCACACGACCATCTCAGAGGTTCTGACGATGGACCCCAACCCATGTCCCTCGCAGGACCGGCCCGACAAGCAGCTACAACCCCCACCCAGTATCCCCAGGACCAACAGATACACCCACGGTCCCCGCTCCAATTTACAGAGCTTCAGGAATAAAACCATGGCCCGGGCACCCCGACAAAAAGGATGGGGAACCCACAAACCTTACCCCCTATGGCACGCCTGGTACCAGGACTCCCAGAACTGTTTGACCCGGCGCTCACTACCAGGGATGGTACCTGGCAGCCAAAGCCTGCCCACATAAGTTCTCTTCACTCAGGAAGAACCAGGACATCACAGTCCAGATTGTAAATAGCTTTATCCGGCCACTCCACGCATCACCCAATTGACATTCTATTTTCACGTTCTGCAAATTCCTTACCCCACTCAACCCCATTAAACACTGATTGCCAACCAACTCTTCGTATGGCACTATTGGGCCTTTATTATTCATTTACTTATTTCTTTGTTTTTTTAAAAAAAGGGCGGGGGAGTCATACGACATTCTTGTAATGAAATTGGAAAGAGAATCAGATATTAATAAGAATTAACAGGTGCTACCTTGATCTCCCCCAGAATGAACAACATACTTCTCTGCTATCTGGGATTCCTCATCTCAGACCGAACCACAGACACCACCTCAACCAAAGACCAGAAGAGCAGCCTACGATACCCTGGATATATGTGGTTCATCCCACCAGAAGCAGGCAAATGTGAGGATGGCATCCTATGGGTACACCCCAGTAAGAGTATCACCGATGGATGTAATATCCAAGGAGTGGCGTACAGGAAAGATAATGGGAGTTCTGATTACTGCTTCCTAAGGACGACCCTCACTAGTGACTGATGGGTATACACTAACCATGGGTGCATGGAGCTAGCCTGTCTAGCCTATGGTCCAGAAAAGGGCTGGAATTAGGAAAGAAGGTTATTCAGAACGAGTATAACTACTATGAAATTAAGAATGGGTTAAGACCAACTGTTGGCACACCCATCTCCACTTGTCCCGAAACCACTCCAGGGCCCCAAAATGGGTTGATACTAAAACACACAGGGAAAATCTTGTATGATTTAAATGAGCATGCACTGTGTGGCTTCAGAACAAACACCAGCCTAAATTGCTCAGTAGAAGCTCGTAACCTGGACACAGACATAACTCGGGTAGCTTACAAAGGAGCAGGGAGATACTGTCTTACCACCTCCCTGAAACAATATCAGTATGGCACAACCCATTGTAACATTACTAACACTACGTTCTGCATCAAACCAGACATACCAGCCAGAGTGGGCCTCACTCAACTAATAGACATTCATAAAAGGGAGAGGATAGATGTGAACGCCACTGACGAGCTCCGACAGACTCTAGGGGAGTACCATGAGAAATATGATACAAGCTTAAACCTCCTGCCGGAGGAATTGAACCTGATTCGGGCAAAATTGGCTACAGCCCACAGAACCTTCACCAAAGTAGTACAGCAGACCCAAGAGGTAAATAAGAGGATTAAGGAAATCAAAGTCACCACTTGGTGGGATGACCTTTGGAACTGGGGATCAAACATCCAAATCCATCCATTTGTTCGCTTAATGTCACACCTGGCTGTAGTACTAATTTTGTTTACCCTCGTATATCTGATCATCCTCACAGTCCAATTCAGCCGATGGAAAAAGAGGATGACCCGGAGGCAGAATGTAGGGTTCGCCCTTGAATCATGGCCTCCTCTAATTCAGTAGAACAATGTTTATAGGAAGGCTGCCATTTTACCATTTATATTAATGAGCCATTAGAAATTCTACTACCAAAATGTGTCTCAGATATGCGAATACTTTATTCTAATGTTTGTTTAAATGTTGGTTTATAATTAATTTATTATAGTAATGGTGTTTGGAATATCTGATTGTCTGTATTTGTGGGAAACTAGCTTGTTGTAATAATGGGGTTTAGAATATGTGGTTGTTTGTATTTGTATTGTAGACTGTTGTCTGTAGCTTCTGGAATATGTTGTAGGGATATATCATTACTGTAAATGTCAATACCTGGGCCTTGCTTGACTGCTGAGTGACTGGGGAATTCCTGACAGATATTGGTCCTGAATTTGTGATCCATCACGCTTTGCGTTCAGGATCAAAGGGGGGAATGTAGCCAAACAGGCCATCTAAAATGGCGTTTTGTAAAGCACTCTGGGATAACTGGGCAAGAAACTAAACTGACAGGCTGCAGTTTAAAGACAGAGACAAACAGGCTACAACCCTGATGAGTGAATACACAGGATATGGGCCATCTCCAGGATGAAAGAGACTTTCTGATCACACTGGGTTGTGTGCCAGACGTAAAGGCACCGTGAATCCTTATTTAGGAGGAAGGTATGTGACCTATGTGCCTACAACACCTACAGGCATGGCCACCGGGGACACACCCAGAGATCGGTGTGGTAGCACCTGATTGGACTCTTATCGATCAGGGTGATCAAGTCCTGATTGATTGATTGGCAATGGCCAAAAAAAGGGCGTGAAGCCAAATGGGGTATAAAGGATGCTGCACAACCAGGAATCTCGCTCTCTCTCTCTGACCCCACGAACGAGCTACAACAATGGTGAACATCGCCAGCAAGAGGAGAGCCACCACACCCAAGAAGGAAGAAAGAGAGACCACAGCCAGAATGCCAGACCAGAGCAAAGGACCAAACTACGCAGACAACTACCAAGACCAGCACACAGATAAAGGCCAGTATCTGTTTGGGTATTTGTCAGTCACACACAGTTAAGTCAAGGTCTTGTATTGTACTTGAATTCTAGTATTTTCTGTAAGATAACTTATTGTTGGTCGGGTGGGTGATTATTGATTGTGTGGGTTTAAATAAATATTGTTTGTACTAATAAGATGTCTACTCAAAGTTATTTGTCCACCGTATAAGGGTTAAAACAGGCTGATTTTTACAACACCCTGTATACATTAATGTGGGTGAAGTGCGAATGGTCGAGAACTTCAAATTTCTAGATGTCCAGATCACCAACAATGACACAATAGTTAAGAAAGCTCACTAATGCCTCTACTTTCTCAGGAGGCTAAGGAAATTTGGCATGTCCACAACAACTCTCATCAACTTCTATAGATGTACCATAAAAAGCATTCTTTCTGGTTGTATCACAGCCTGGTATGGCTCCTGCCCTATCCAAGACCGCAAGAAACTATAAGGGGTCGTGAATGAAGCTCAGTCCATCATGCAACCAGTCTCCCATCCATTGACTCTGTCTACACATTGCCTTGGAAAACAAAGCAAGCATAATTAAGGACCCCACACACCCCAGGCAAACTCTCTTCTGCCTTCTTCCATTGGGAAAAAGATAAAAAAGTCTGAGGACGCTCGAGAATATCCCTGCTGCCATCAGACTTTTGAATGGACCGACCTCACATTAAGTTGATCTTTCTCTACACCCTCGCTATGACAGTAACACTACATTCTGCACTCTCTCCTTCTCTATGAATGGTATACTTTGTCTGTATAGCATGCAAGAAACAATACTTTTCACTGTATGCTAATACATGTGACAATAATAAATCAACTCAAATCAAATCAAATCAGGAAAACGGTTTTCAAGCAGTGAGGGGTTAGGGTCTGGAATGGTCACCCTGAGAGTGTGGTGGAGGCTCTCAAAAGCATCCAAAAGCATCATTATTTGAACAGGAAAAAGTGCAGAGTTAAAGGAAGAAGACAAGGGAATGGAACTCGGCGAGTTGTTCATTCGGGGAGCTGATAGAGACACGATGAACCAAATAGCCTCCTTTTATACTGTAATAATTTTGTGCTTTCTGTAATACAAAGGTGAACAATTCAGTAAGAACAGAAAATACTGGTGATGCTCAAAATCTGAAATAAAAAAACAAAATGCTGGAAATACTCAGCAGGTCTGGCAGCTAGATCTGCCAAGTATTTCCAGCACTTTCTGTTTTAAGTCAATAGAAAGGATGGTGACACTGATACTTCAAAGAGAAACCTGGTCTGATAGGCAATGTTTTGACAACGGGATTGCATTACCTTAAACACTGAGTTCACTTCAAATCCAGAGTAAATATTCCACATTATTCATCTTTTCAACAAGTCAATATTGATATAAGTTAACAGCTAGCAAAAACTGCATCAGTATTCTGCAACAGTAATGGTATAGTATATCTACATTCTGAGGGAGAGAGAGATAGACACAGAGAAAAGGACTGAGACGGAAAGACGTAAGGCAGTAATGAAGAAATGGAGCGATAAGAAAGGAAGAAACAAGTCTGTTTTTTTTTCATTTTTGTTCTGTTTCCACTTAATGCATTTGACAACTAACCAAATGCACAAAAGATTTGCCAACCCAGCCAAGACAGCAGAGTAGAAATGACAATCTGTTACAGACAAGATTATACCCAATTCCTCTCTGGGCTATATTAACTGGCAGTTAGTGTCTGTGGTGAAACATGGGAGATAGGATGTTACCTATAAGACAACAGTAGAGACCTAATCTCTCAGTCTTTTGTGAGCAGGAGCAGGAGTAAATGTCAATGTGGCAGAGCAAAAGGAAGGCCAGAAACACAGATCTGGCCTGGGATTTTATATGGCTTAGTGCGGAGTAGAAGGCAGGACCAAAAACGCTGATGTTCCCTGTTCTCAGCGGAATCTCACGGCAGCAGCCAATTATGGTCAGCAGGAAGCATGGCTGCAGTGCTGCAAGTGCATCAATGACCTTTTCCATTCTGCAAGGGTGAGACCATCTCAAGTCCCTTAGGGGTCAGCAACTGGAAAAGTGTGAGAGTGTGGATGCTGGGAGGGTGAGTCTACCATGCCATTGTCAGTGGGGTGAGGCTGCAATATCCCTTGTAAAAGAATGGATGCAACTCCGTCAAAGGACAGCACAGGTGGCATTTTTGGGTGACATGATGGCACAATGGTTAGCACTGCTGCCTCACAGCGCCAAGAACCCGGATTCAATTCTGGCCTCGGGTAACTGTGTGTGGAGTTTACACATTCTTCTGTATCTGCGTGGGTTTCCTCTAGGTACTCTGGTTTCCTCCCACACTCCAAAGATGTGCAGGTTAGGTAGATTGGCTATGCTAAATTGACCCTTGTGTCAGGGGATTAGCAGGGTAATATGTGGGATTACGGGAATAAGGCCTGGATGGGATTGTGGTCAGTGCAGACTTGATGGCCGAATGGCCTCCTTCTGCACGGTAGGGATTCTATGATTCTATGACAAATGCCTAGATCTGGCAACCCTCAAGGCTGCTCCAGAGTGGGCCATTGCTATTGGCCACAAAGGCAGCAATGATGGTGCAAAACACTTAGGCATTCTGTCTGTTTATGTGGATCAACTAACATTCCCCTGCATGTGAAGAGGCCCACAACTCAAAGGAAAGTCCCAGACTTCTCCTGGGTCCCATTTTTAGCCATTTTGGCACCCAGGGAGGAGAAGGCACTTGAATTGACAGTGTAATGGAGCTTCATCATGGCTAGTGAGGCCAGAGCAAGAGGATGAATAGTGCCACAACAGGGATGAGGTAATTCTAGGCAACTACACGGGATGGTGTGTCTGTGTCATTCAATGTACAAACATCAATCTGAACACAGCTGATCCTGAAGGCTCATATTGGAAGGTCAAAACCATTTGATCTTTGTTTTCTCCTGCAAGACATCCATACAAAGAAAGAGCTGCCTTCTCAGGGAGATATCTCCACCTCTCAGGAGAAGGAGGGGATCAGTCAATGCCATGGCTGCCAGAGATATGTGCTGACTTGCATGTCATCAGTTTGTCCATGAACTCTATCCAGCAGTAGCAAGGTAAAATTGGGATGGGGCAATGGGACTCTCCGCAACGTCCTCATCCTTCTTGGTCAGTAGAAAGGCACAAGTATGTCTTACAAAGGAAGAGGCCAGCTCCCTTTTGCATCTGGGGGTTCCTCTCATGTTGTTCCCGCTGTTGACTCCTCAGCCGCTCTGCCAGTGACACCAGTGATGACAGAGGAAGCTCCTGCACCAGGAGCCCCTCAGCATACTGGAGCCCACCTGACATTCCAGATCATAGGGCAGCAAGGCCAGCAGCCTGCCTCCACCTCAGCTGCAAGTGCAGAAGAACAACATCTAGGAACATTCAGAAAAGAATGAAGAAAATATACCTGATGCACTTGGGCCTCAAAACATCAGCTCTTTTCTCTCCTTACAGTTGCTGCCAGACCTGCCGAGATTTTCCAGCATTTTCTCTTTTGGTTTTCAGATTCCAGTATCCGCAGTAATTTGCTTTTATTTTTACTGTTAGGACTGATAATGTAATAAAACTATAAGACATAGGAGCAGAATTAGGCCACTCAGCCCATTGACTCTGCTCCACCATTCAATCATGACTGATATTTTTTCTCATCCCCATTCTCCTGCCTTTTCCCCATAACCCCTGATCCCCTTATTAATCAATAACCTATCTATCTCTGTCTTAAAGACACTCAATGACTTGGCCTCCACAGTCTTCTGAGGCAAAGAGTTCCATAGATTTGCCACTCTCTGGCTGAAGAAATTCCTCCTCATCCCTGTTTTAAAGGGTCATCCCTTTAGCCTGAGGTTGTGCCCTCTGACTCTAGTTTTTCCTACTAGTGGAAACAGCCTCTCCACATCTATTCTATCCAGATCTCACAGTATCCTGTAAGTTTCATTAAGATCCCACCTCATCCTTCTAAACTCCAATGAGTACAGACCCCAGAGTCCTCAGCCACTCCTCATTCAGACCTTTGTTTCCCCAGAACCTTCTCATTAGTGATGGTATGATTTGTTTTCTTGATATTTCCATCTATTGTTGGAGGTCCTCTGGATGTCTATGGCTCATTCTGATGAGCGTGGTCTGCATTTGGACTGTCCAGAAGCACTATGTAGCATCTGGCGAGACTACACATCTCCTTAACCTGTGTTTAACCCTCTCTCCATTCACATTGTCTGTACCATTAAGACTTGATTACCTATAAAGACTCCAACCATTCCAACCATTATCTTGTAAAATGAGTTTGCTTCTTTATATGCCCTGTTTGTGAATACAAGTCCTCACTCAGCTGCCGAAGGAGGTTGAGGCTCATAATATAATGACAGGGAAAAAAGACTTAAAGGGCACTTCTCACTAATCTCAATTAGGGTGTAATGCACCAAATGGCTTCCTCTGGTGCTGTGAACTCCTCTGGTTCTCTCCTGAAATGACCTTCCGCCTATTTCTGAAACTCCTAATCAGAGGGATTCCAGGACATGCTGTAGTTTCCCCACTCCTGGGCTCTGGAATTCCCAGTAGATTATACCTAGGCCTGCTCCGGCTCCTTGGCACTATAATTGTTTTCTGATGAACAGAGTTTATATGTAAAACAATATAGAGAATGACATAGTTGGACAATAGCTAATATAGATATAACCGTATGAAGGGAAATAACTAGTGTGTACACTGTTGAGATTACTATTCAGCTAGTATGTAGTGTGTGCAATATTGGGCTGGTGTGTGCAGTCTAGAGCTAGTGTGTGTGGTATTGGGCTTGTGTTTGCAGAATTGGGCACTGTGTGCAGCATTGGGTTAGTGTGTGCATTTTTGGGGCAGTATGTGCAGTATTGGAGCACTGTATGCAGTTTTGGGTTAGTGTATGCAGTATTGGGGCACTGTGTACAGTATTGGGTTAGTGTGTGCAGTATTGGGGTGGCACAGTGGTTAGTGCTGCTGCCTCACAGCGCCAGGGACACGGGTTCGATTCCTGGCTCGGGTCACTTTCTATGCGGAGTCTGCACATTCTTCCCATGTCTGCATAAGTTTCGTCTGGGTGCTCCGGTTTCCTCCCACAATCCAAAGATGTGCGGGTTAGGTGGATTGGCCATGCTAAATTGCCCCTTAGTGTCAGGGGGGTGAACAGGTTGGGTGTATGGGGTTACGGGAATAGGGTCTTGGTGGGATTGTGGTCGGCGCAGACTCAATGGGCCGAATGGCCTCCTTCTACAATGTAAGGAATCTATGGGAATCTATTGGGGCGCTGTGTGCAGTATTGGGGTACAGTGTGCAGTATTGGGGTACAGTGTGCAGTATTGGGGTACTGTGTGCAGTTTTGGGGCAGTATGTGCAGTATTGGGTTAGTGTGTGGAGTACTGGGGCAGTATGTGTAGTATAGGAGCACTGCGTGCAATTTTGAGTTCGTGTGTGCAGTATTGGGGCACTGTGTACAGTACTGGATTAGTGTATGCAGTATTGGATTAGTGTGTGCAGCTTTGGGTTAGTGTGTGCAGTATTGGGGCACTGTGTGCAGTACTGGGGCACTGTGTATAGTACTGGGGCAGTGTGTGCGGTTTTGGGTTAGTATGTGCAGTATTGGGCACTGTGTGCAGTACTGGGGCACTGTGTGTAGTACTGGGGCAGTATGTGCGGTTTTGGGTTAATATGTGGAGTACTGGGGCACTGTATGCAGTATTGGGTTACTGTGTGCAGTATTGGGGCACTGTGTGCAGTATTGGGTTACCGTGTGCAGTATTGGGGCACTGTGTGCAGTATTGGGTTAGTGTGTGCAGTATTGGGGCGGCACAGTAGTTAGCGCTGCTGCCTCACAGCACCAGGGGTTCGATTCCTGGCTCGGGTCACTGTCTGTGCGGAGTCTGCACGTTCTCCCCGTGTCTGCGTGTGTTTCCTCCGGGTGCTCCCACAATCCAAAGATGTGCAGGATAGGTGGATTGGCCATGCTAAATTGCCCCTTAGTGTCAGGGGATGAACAGTTTGGGTGTGTGGGATTACGGGAATAGGGCCTGGGTGGGATTGTGGTCGGCACAGACTTGATGGGCTGAATGGCCTCCTTTTGCAATGTAGGGAATCTATTGGGGCTCTGTGTGCAGTATTGGGGCAATATATGTGCTATTGGGTTAGTGTGTGCAGTATTGGGGCAATATGTGTAGTATTGGGTTAGTGTGTGCAATATTGGGGCTCTATGTGCAGTATTGGAGCGGTATGTGCAGTATTGAAGCACTGTGTGCAGTTTTGGGTTACTGTGTGCAGTACTGGGCACTGTGTGCAGTATTAGGGCACTGTGTACAGTAGCGGGGCAGTATGTGCAGTATTGGGGCACTGTGTACAGTATTGGGGCACTGTGTGAAGTATTGGGTTAGTGTGTGCAGTAGTGGGGCACTGTGTGTAGTACTGGTTTAGTGTGTGCAGTAGCGGGACAGTACGTGCAGTATTAGAGCACTATGCAGTATTGGAGCACTGTGTGCAGTTTTGTGTTAGTTTGTGTAGTAAAGGGGCAGTATGTGCAGTATTCGGACACTGTGTGTAGTATAGGGACTCAGTATGCAGTATTGGGCTAGTGTGTGCAGTATTGGAGCTCGGTGTGCAGTTTTGGGGGCACTGTGCGCAGTATTGGGGCAGTATGTGCACTGTTTGGCAATATTATGGCAGTGTGTACAACATTGTGGCATTGAGCAAGTGTGTGCAGTATTGGGCAAGTGTGTGAAGTACTGGGGGAGTACGTGCAGTACTGAGGCACTGTGCGCAGTGTTGGGAAACTGTGCGCAGTTTTGGGCTGGTGTGTGCAATTTTGGGCTGGTGTGTGCAGTTTTGGGCTGGTGTGTGTAGTTTTGGGCTGGTGTGTGTAGTTTTGGGCTGGTGTACGCAGATTTCGGCTAGCGTGTGCAGTATTGGGTTAATGTGTGCAGTATTGGGGCAGTCTGTGCAGTATTTGCTCCATACTAATAGGAGGGACTTTGAGGCTTTAGAGATGGCATTCACACCATTGAGATCAGATGATTGATGATTGATGAGAAATATATTGGAAGCTTCAAGGTCCGTATGTCTCCCTGTATCAGATGGTGGAGTCACTGGATTCACCCTGTCTCATTCCGCACTCCAATAATTTAACTGGACATTCAGAATAGTGGAAATTTGAGTTACATCTCTAATTGAACCTTCAGGTGGTCAAATGCAAGCTGAATCAGAGAACAATCTTTCTTTGTCAGATACAATGATGCAGAAGGTTCCTTTGATAGCGACAGCATACATATGCTTTAAGTTACACAGTACAGGGACTAATTTCCAATTTCACATCCTGCAGGCTTCTACAAACTGATTAGTGGCCCATAAATTAGAAGCTGAGTCATCATGCTGAAAATCCTTGCCGTCAGGCTTTTAAATCTAATTTGTACATTATTATGAGGACAATTTTTAGCCCTTACATGCCAGAACTGTGAATGTTACTCACTGACTAATCCTTACCCTGAATAAACTATGGTCCATAACTTCTGAGCTCCAGAAGGTGTATCTGAAAGACACTACAAAGATGACGCCCCCAACCAATCCTCCTGGAACCAACCCCCCCCCCCCCCCCCCCGCCCCCCGGCCCCCCTCCAACCTCTGCCACCACCACCCCCCCCCAGGTATTGTGATTGCCCAGGAAGTTCAAACTTCTAACGGCAATTGCCCTGCATTGATAACCATCTGAAGAAGTGATTCAAAGCACAAACTTCAGATTGTTCCAACTGTCTTACATCAGTAGTTGTCCAGAAAAAAAGGTCAAATTGAAGCTTCTGGGTAACTACTGTACTGGCCTCTCCCAACCTCCTAAGAGAGCCAAACTACATCCTATCCATCCACTGCAATCTCCCAACCGCACATAGGACAGCCCCACCAGACTGCCCCCACACCAACTCAAACCACCTTCCCCCATTTGGGACTAATCTACACCCCCCAATCCTCCAGGGGCACCATCCCCTCCAACCAACCCATGGTATTACCAGCTAACCACCCGAAGGGATGCCCCTATCATCCTTGTTGCACCACACACCTGACTGACACCCCCATGACCCTCCAACCCCCACTAACTGTGATACTTTATAGATGCGCAGTGTGTAATCCCTATGCTGAATAAATAATTCTGTACAGACCGAGTAACCCTCTCCTCGCTGTAAAACCACATAAGAGGTTGAATACTATAATCAAATTTTTACTCTTTATGGCAGCACAGTGGCACAGTGGTGAACACTGCTGCCTCACAGCACCAGGGACCCAGGTTCAATTCCAGCCTTGGAGACTGTGTGTGGAGTTTGCATGTTCTCCCTGTGTTTCCTTCAGGGGGTTTCCTCCAGGTACTCCACAGTCCAAAGATGTGCCGGTTATGTTGATTGGCCATACTAAATTGCCCCTTAGTGTCAGTGAGACTAGCTAGGCTAAATACGTGGGGTTGGTGGATAGGGTTTGGGTGGGATTGTTGGTGCTGGCTCAGAGGGCTGAATGGCCTTCTTTCTGCACTGTAGAGAAACTGTCTATTATTTGTGAGGACAGCAAAATTATGCATGAGCTCAGGTGATTGAGATTTGAGTCATAGATTTATAGTCATTTATGACACAGAAGGAGGCCAACTGGCCTATTGAGGACATGCAGGACATGCACTCCATGGCAAGAGATGTCCGCACAGTGGCGCAGGCCTCGGACTGCATGGTACAGGCACTGGTGGGAATCCATGAGTGTCAGCACCAGAGGGCAGCGGGGCTTCTGGGTCTCACCCCAGATGCCCCTCCAGCCATGGAAGGGCACAGGGGCCCCCAGGAACATGAAGAAGAGGTTCGGCAGGTGTACAGTGCAGGGCCCTCCAGCCAGGGAACCCTGAGCATCTCCAGCCCATCAGACATCCCCCCTCCTTGTCAGCGATGCACCTCCAGCCCCTGACACTGAGGAGGAAAGCAGTCAAAACATACATGCTGCCCAAAGCAGACTTGGACCTGCCCATCCTCCCATGGGATGCCTGCCAAGGTCATCTCAGGTAAAGGGCATGGCAATCAACAGGCCACCTTAACCTTAGCTGTGAATCCTAGGGATGCACCTAGACATAGTGGGAGGGTCAGGAAGATTAAGACACCATGAGCATGAGTGAATATAGACACTAGTGTAGCTAGGTGACCATTTTGTTTTAAATGTTTGGCAATAAATTTCACATTATTCACCCACAAGAGCCTCCATCTTATCTGTTCATGCCACCAAGCTTGAGGGAAACCCCGCCTCATCCCTGTGGAGTGTGATAACGGCAGTGCCATGTTCCTTCCATCCTCTTGCCAGCTTGCACTAAGGAAGAATTCTCCCTCATCTGCAATATGGACAGAAACCCAGGATAAGGGACATGGGAAGTACTGCCTACATACCAGCCTTCACAACCCCTTTAAAGCAAGGGCAACCAGGCATAATGGAAGGTAAGGCCTGTAAGTGACCCCTGCTGATACTTCTCCCTGAAATGGTGATTCTAGGACTCCCATCCCGAGTTGAACATGTCTGTGTCCCTTGTGTCCTCCCTCGTGTCCCCGAAAGCAGTGCACATCATGAGGGGTGCTGGCTGCTTGAGTGAATGACAGGGTGTGTGTGTGAGAGTGTGTCTGTGTGAGAAAGAAGGAGTATGTGTGTGTGAGAGAGAATGTGAGAGAGAATGAGTGTGTGAGAGAGAGTATGAGAGAGAATGAGATGTGTGTGTGAGACAGTGTATGTGAGAGAGAGTGTGCATGAGGGAGATTGAGTATGTGCATGTCTGAGAGTGTGTGAGAGTGTGTGAGAATGTGTGTGAGAGAAAATGAGTATGTGTGTATGAGGATGTGTGTAAGAGAGAGAATGTCTGTGTATGAGAAAGAGTGTGGGCCCAATGTTATCATCAAGTTGTGCCTGTTTTTGGGTGTGTAAACTTGGTAAAGTTGGGGATTAGACAAATAGCGCAATCCGTGTCGGTTCCCCCTTTACCAAGGCCTGAAAATGGCCGCGATTGGTTCTGCGCCCAAAACAGGCGCGACGGCCATTTAAATGCATTTGTGTGCCTTTAAATTGACTTAATGAGCCGCATGCTCAACCTTACTGGCACTTTCCCCTTTACCACTGCGTTCGCCCATCCAGAATTGGCGCAAAACAGACATGCCCCACAAAATTCCGATTCGGGTACTCCAGTTAGTGAGAAGGTAAGTGTCGGGCGTCCAATGGCTCTCTGTTTGAGATCAATTGGCGGGGGGGAGTGTGGGTTCGACGGCTCTCTGCCTGAAATCAGTGAGGGGGTAGGGAGGGTCCCCTGCCATTCTGCCTGAGCTCAGTGAGGGGGAAGGGGGAGTTCTGCTACCACTCTGCTTGAGATCGGTTGGGTGGAAGGGGGGGAGGAGCCTGCAATCAGTCTGGGTGGTGGGGGTATGGGGAGGTAAGAGGATCAGTAATGTGGTGGGGGTGGGGCAATGTCTGTGAGAGCCAGGGGGAGGTATTATCCAGCCCGGGAACAATGTGGCAAGGGAGCCGCATTTTATCAGTTCTTTTCTGCACATAAACAGTTGGGGAGTGCCAATCGGAGCTGCAAGACTTTGGGCATGATAAGCCCAACTTCTGCAGAGCAATTCGGAATTGCTGATATTTTTGCAGGCAGAGTGAGTATGGGGACATCTGAGAATTGGTCTAAAAGTCAGATCTGAAACACTCCTAGTTTCAAGTCCGCCCAGCACTTAGAATCAAAATCGTAAAATAGGGCCCTGTGTGTGTGAGAGAGTGAATGTGTGTGTGTGTAAGAGTGTGTGTGTAAGAGTGTGTGTGTGCGCATGAATGTGTGTGTGAGAGAGTGTGAATGTGTTAGAAAGTGTGTGTGAAGGCGTGTGCGTGAAGGAGTGTGTATATGAAGGAGTGTATATGAAGGAGCGTGTGTGAAGGAGTGTGTGTGAATGTATGTGTGTGAAAGATAGTGTGTGCGTATGTGGGAGAGAGAATGAGTGTGTGCGTGTGCATGTGTGAGTATTGTGTGAGAGAGGTAAAGTGTGTGTGTGTGTGTGTGTGTGTGTGTGTGTGTGTGTGTGTGTGTGTGTGTGTGTGTGTGTGTGTGTGTGTGTGTGTGTGTGTGAGAGAGAGAGAGAGAGAGAGAGTGGGGGCGATTCTGCCAACCTGCTCTAGTAATTGAACAGGCCGGAAGACATCAGCAGAAGCTGTTTCGCACCTCCCTCTAGGCACCACAGCCTCTGTGCGGAGCTGATTTCAAAACTGAAAAAGCAATTTGCACATCATTAGCTAGCTAGCATCTCCCCTTTTGCTGGGAGTTCACTCCAGCAGTACATGTGAGGATGTGAGAGTGCCTGTGAGAGAGCGCAAGAGTGTGTGAGGGCGTCAAGAGTGTGTGTGAGAGAGCATGAGAGTGCATCTGAGAGCACGAGAGATTGTGTGAAAGAGCAAGTAGGAAGGCGAGAGTGTGTGTGAGAAGCAAGAGTATGTGAGAGACAGAAAGCATGCGTGAGAAAGAGCATGTATGTGAGAGGGTGTGAGGGATTGTGGGGATGATCTTCCCAAAAAGTGCTGAATTGGCAGGAAAGCTGGTCTAGATTATGATAGTTTTTCAGTGCAACTTCAGACTGGAATCTCCCACACTCTGTGCAATGCGGAGGTCACAATTGTGAGTCTCATTAAAAGCTCAGGGGTCATGGCCTATTCACGACAAAGAGCCTGAACTCGACAGGATGAGTGGGAACCCGCACATTCGCACATCACTGGGAGGTCACTGAAAAGACTTCCCAGCATCCAGATCACTGCCATCCAACTCCTACAAACATCGCTGGCCCCTCTCCCCCGCACACCCTTATAATAGACATGGTTGCCCGTTCACCCCATGCCCTCATGGATCTGGATAATGCAGTTACCCCATCCCTCCATCCCTTGAACAAACTGACCTCATTGCTGCCCTGCAAAGAACTTGCATTGTGCTGACATGCACAACCCCAGCTTGCGAGCATTCCCACTCTTAAATGTGAGCCTTGAGTATCACACCTCCCCCCCACTCTCTGCCCAGATGCAGCAGCTAATCGAATAGGAACCCTGAGTATGGCACCTCCCCAGATACAGCAGCTAATCAAATAGGAACCATGAGTATTGCACTTCCCCTGGACACAGCAGCTTATTGAATGGTAGCCAATCAGCACCCTGAGGTATGAATGACACTCAACTGAATGCAACCTTCAAAATTTCTCACAAGTATTGTTGCCAATGGGCTCTTGACTGGCCACACTCACTGCACCTGCATTCCTCTAATAAGCCAGAGCTGTTTATAAGGTGCAGGAATCGACACACAGCCAGTCATGCCACAATGATGTCTGTGCACAAACCAGCACCCAGATTCACCAAGGTTAACCAGAAGTACCTGCTAGATGCCATGGAGGAGAGGCGTGAGCAGATCTTCCCCGGCAGGGCCCTCACCCAAGGGGTGCATCCGTTACGGCATTGTGGGAGGAGGTGGCAGAAGCAGTGAATGCCAGGAGTCTGGCACTGTGCTCTGGCCGGCAGTGTTGGAAAAAATGTATGATCTTCTTCGAGCAACAAGGGTGAGTGAGCATCCCACTTAGAACCCTGCACAAGCTTGGCGCAGATCTCAAATCCTGCTTAGACGCCTGAAGGCTGTGCAACAAGTAAGCCTTACCCCAGGAACAGAATCTAACCCCTTCACCTCACCCCTCAACAAGCACCCTTCAATGGTGACTGTCAGCACAACACCCAAGACACAGGCACGCATTGTGCACCATGCACTACAATCTATTAATGCTTGCTATCCACCTTACAGTCCCTCAGGAAAAGACAAAATACAACATACATGAGATGACACAGACTGGTGGTGGTGTGCCTGACCTGCGACAGCTCATCAGCATTGAGGAGCGTACAATGGGACTGGCAGGGGGTGATGGGCCATCCCAAATGGTCACCCTTAGCTGGGTCGGCGACCAGCATGCAAGTGAGCGAAGTGTACCCTCAACCTAAGTCCTTCTTGAAGTAAGTGGGATGCTGCATAGAATGTTTTGCCTCCTTTTCCCTAATGCACGTTCTTTATCTGGACCCAGAGGAACCCAGCCCTTCCAGTGTTGCTGCTGATCCTGCAGCTCTGGAACAAACTGCCCACGACTCCCTGGATGACACCTCGGAGGGAGGCATTGAGGAATTCTCTGAGGACACACCACTAAAACGGCACCATCATGTATCATACAACCCACCAACACAGAGACTATGCAAAGGCCAGGATTCAGCTATCCCCAAGCCCACTTGGCTTTGTTCCTCCCAAGGCTGGTGGAAATGCATCAGCAAACCTCAGGAGTTGTGGAAGGGCTGTCAGCAACCATGCTGGGACTGCAAGGCTGTTTAGGGGAGTCCAACAGAATACTGTTGCAGGAGGTGGTGCTGACACAGCATGTGAACCAGGCCAACACTGCAAGGGTGGTGACCGCAATGGAAAATCTGGCTCAGGGGTCTGTCTTCATGGGTGACAGGGTCCAGGCCATCCTGAAACCACAATGGGCCACAGGCGAGTATGTTTCCGGCATCCAGGAGGCACAGCGTTCAATGGCCATGGTTGTCGGGGGCATGTGGGAGACATTGCTGGCCATGGCTGGAACTCTCGCTGGCATTCTGGAGACATAGCAGGCAATGGGTGTGAGCCTCGACATCTTAGTCCAGACTCAGAGGGCTACTGCTGAGAGGCTCCAGTCTTGCTTGCTCACAGAATTCTGTAGCAGAGAGGCTCAAGGCTTGGCCCGGCCTCAGTTCATAGGGCCTCTAGGTCTCCAGGACTGGCAGAGCCAGGTGACACCGGAACTTCTGGAGCTCAGTCCAGCTATCCTGGCGTCCCATGGAGTGTCCCCAGGGCCTCTGGGCATCCCAAGGGAGGAGGAAGGGCTTGGGCCCATGCCAGGACCTTCCACACAGAAGATCCCGGACGTCTCAAGCCCTTCCGATTCCCCCCTTCCTCATACCGGGGCATCTCAGGGCCAGCGAGATGAACAGGGTGGCACTGAAACAGTGCCATCCGCAACTCAGCTGGGGCCCTCCAGATTCCTGCCATCCAGGAGATGTCCACCAAGGACATCAGAGGCAACTGCATCACAATTGGACACCTCCATCTCCAATGTGCATCCTGAGGTGGCACCTAGAAGAAGCAGTAGATTGCACAAAGTAAGGAAGTTGTATTTCATTAAGAGGGCAGGGGTGAAGGTCACCAGTAGTCATGATTTATTAATCAATAACGTTAAGAACACAATTCTTGTGCCCATAGGTGGGGAAGGAGTTCACCATGTGCTGACTGAGACCTAACCAGATGAAGCAGCTGCTGCTCCAGGTCGGGGTGCAGAGGTTCAGACATGGATTGCATGGAATCTGCTGACACTGGGTACCATATGGTGTTGATTTGCAGTCTGTTCCTGCCCTGTGACACTGACACATGCCTGTAACGGATACTGCAGTTGCACACACAGCAATGGCTCAAGGGTGCGCAATGCCCACGGCTGCTCGCCGACCTGTATAATGTGTGTCAGCATTTGTTATGATGGGAATTTCACACAACCTTAATTGGGTCACACATGCACCGTGGATTGTGTGGTGTTGTCAGCACCCACAAGTGGGGGTATTGCCCCAAGGAATGGTGCTGTGTCTATGCAGTCAATGATAATAATCTGTCATTCTATGCTCTTTCCAAACCCACTGTGCAGTTGGATTTGGGTTTGCTCGATTTGGAGCCAGCCATGTTGGTGTTAGCAGAGGAGGAGCAAGTGGCTCAGGAGGAGGTGGGCGTGGAGAGACTACCACAGGAGCAGCCACTACCAAACCCTCAGGAAGGAGGGCAGGGCTGCTGCTGAGGGCCAGAAGGTGGGTGAGCAGGCTCCCAGGAGGGTACACAGAAGGCAGAGGGTGTTGAGAGCAAGGCGGTACAGGCCCCACAATTCATTTGAGGCCCTTTCAGAGGAGTTGGGTGCGACACCTTTGTGTGGTGCTTGTACACTTGGCACCTCAGAAGAGAGACAGCACCTGCTCCCTGTGGATGTGAAGGTTATGACTGCCCTGAATTCTTATGCCTCTGGCTCATTTCAGGAATGCAGTGGCGACCTAGTTAGGATCTCGCAGGCCTCCAAGCACAGATGTATGCAGCAGGTCACAGGTGCCCTGTATTCAGGGCAGGGCAATACATAAATTTTGATGTGCACAGTAGGAGGCCTGGGCTCTCAGCTTCACTCCCATTGCTGGGATTCCCAATGTCCAGGGAGCAGTGGACGGGACACACATCACCTTGCGGGCCCACATGCAGAACCACAGCAATTTGTGAACAGAAAGGAGTTCTACTCCCAGAACATCCAAATTATCTGCGACCATCTAATGGTCATGCAGGTCGATGTACGCCATCCAGGGAGTGTCCATGACAGCTTTGTGCTCAGGCAGTCAGACATCCCTGGGCTCTTTGAAGATCAGCCCAGGCTCCCAGGATGGCTACTGGGTGATAAAGGATACCCACTAAGGTCATGGCTGATGACGCCCGTGCGGAGGCCCGAGACTGAGGTGGAGACCCATTACAATGAGCTCCACGCAGCCACCCGGTCCATGGTAGAGTGATGCATTGGCCTGCTTAAGATGTGGTTCCGCTGTTTAGACCGCTCTGGGGGGAGCCTTCAGTGTGACCTTGTGCGTGTTTCACGCATCATCATCGTCTGTTGCGCTCTATGTGAGAGGATGAGAGTGTGTGCGAGAGAGTGCGTGTGTGAGAGAGCCAGATGTGTGTGTGAAAGCGAGAGCGTGTATGTGTGAGAGAGCGAGAGCAAGTGTGTGAGAGAGAGTGAGAGTGTGTGAGAGAGTGAGAGTGTGTGAGAGAGAGCGAGAGTGTGTGAGAGAGCGAGTGTGTGTGTGAGAGAGCGAGAGTGTGTGAGAGAGCGAGTGTGTGTGTGAGAGAGCGAGTGTGTGTGAGAGAGAGCGAGTGTGAGAGAGCGAGTGTGTGTGTGAGAGTGCGAGTGTGTGTCTGAGAGCACGAGTGTGTGTCTGAGAGCGCGAGTGTGTGTCTGAGAGCGCGAGTGTGTGTGTGAGAGCACGAGTGTGTGTCTGAGAGCGCGATTATGTGTGAGAGAGCGCGAGTGTGTGTGAGAGAGCGCGAGTGTGTGTGAGAGAGCGCGATTATGTGTGAGAGAGCGTGAATATGTGTGAAAGAGCACGAGTGTGTATGAAAGAGCGAGAGCGTGAAAGAGTGTGAGTGTACGTGAGACAGCACGAGTGTGTGAGGGAAAGTGTGCGTGTGAGAAAGCAAGAGTTTGTGTGTGAGAGTGAGAGAAAATGTGTGTGTGAATGTGTGTGAGAGAGCGAGAGTTATGTCAGAGTGGGAGAGTGGGAGAGTGTGTGTGTGAGAGAGCACGAGTGTGTGTGTGAGAGAGCGAGTGTGTGTGAGGGGGGCGAGTGTGTGTGAGAGGGCGTGAGTGTGTGTGAGAGGGCGCGAGTGTGTGTGAGGGCGCGAGTGTGTGTGAGAGGGCGCGAGTGTGTGTGAGAGGGCGCAAGTGTGTGTGAGAGGGCGTGAGTGTGTGTGAGAGGGTGCGAGTGTGTGTGAGAGGGTGTGAGTGTGTGTGAGAGGGTGCGAGTGTGTGAGAGGGTGCGAGTGTGTGTGAGGGCACGAGTGTGTGTGAGAGGGCGCGAGTGTGTGTGAGAGGGCGCAAGTGTGTGTGAGAGGGCGTGAGTGTGTGTGAGAGGGTGCGAGTGTGTGAGAGGGCGCAAGTGTGTGTGAGAGGGCGTGAGTGTGTGTGAGAGGGTGTGAGTGTGTGTGAGAGGGTGCGAGTGTGTGAGAGGGTGCGAGTGTGTGTGAGACAGTGTGAGTGTGCGTGAGACAGTGTGAGTGTGTGTGAGAGAGCGAGAGTGTGTGTGAGAGAACGATTCTGTGTGAGAGGAAGCAGGAGTGTGTGTGAGAGAGCAAGTGTATGGAGAGTGAGAGTGTGTGTGAGAGAGCAAGAGCATGTGAGAGAGAGTGTGTGAGAGGGCGAGGGTGTGTGTGAGAAAGAGAGAATGTAAGTGTGACAGCGAGAGTGTGAGAGTGTGTGTGTGAGTGAGAGTGTGTATGTGAGAGAACAGTGTGTGTGAGAGAGAGACACAGTGTGTGAGATAGAGTGTGAGATTGAGAGCAAGAGAATGTGTGTGTGAGTGTGTGAGAGCACACGTGTGTGTGAGAGTGAGACTGTGTGAGACAGTGTGAGAGTGAGAGACTTCTAGTTGAGGATGATGCAGAATAATATGTTATTGGGCAAGAGGATGAATTTAAACACCATCTCCAAACCATCACCACCATTGCTCCGCTGAGACCCCCTCCATCAAAATATCGTGATGGAGGGAGGGATAAATCACCATTGACCAAAAGGTTAACTACTCAATTCAACGTGCTGACTACAGCAGAATGGTCAAGGCTGGAATCTTGATAGATGTTTCACCTCCTGACTTGTAAAGTTTCTTTACCACCTACATAGACCGTCAAGAGTGTGATGGAATAGTTCCCATCAACTTTTCTGCTAAGATGTGCAAGTGCATAGCCATGCAGCAATCTGGAAGGTGCTGTGCACGTCTTGGTCTATGATAAATAATCTGTATGCACAGCCACACAGTGGCAGCGCAGAACAAAATAAAGGGACCTCACAGTGAAAAAACTGGCACCCACTGCAGCTAAATTTTAAAGGCAACATTAACCTCAACTCACCTGGATGATTGCAGCAGCGAGTACATTTAAGATGCTTGCATTATCCAGAAGAGAACATCTAACTGGATTAGTTATTCAGTCATTGGTTTAGTCTCCATTCCCTCCTCCCGCTCTTTTTGATGAACAGGATCCACTCCAGCAGCTCACCAAGGTCACTTCAATATGACTTCCCTTCCTGTGACCTCTACATCAACAAGGGAAAAGATAGAAGATCACTAATTGGTTCTGTTCAAGTCGGATAACATCCTGACATGGAGATCTATTACTTTCCTTCATTGTTTCTGGATCAAGCAATCTGTACCTGTAAAGACCTGATTACCTGTAAAGACTTGCATTCCAACCATTATCTTGCAAATTAAGTTTTTGTCTGTATGTGCCCTGTTTGTGAACACAACACCTCACTCACCTGAAGAAAGTTTGAAAGCTTGTGCTACCAAATAAACGTGTTGGACTTTAACCTGATGTTGCGAGACTTCTTATTGTGCTTACCTCAATCCAACACCAGCATCTCCACATCATGTATTTTGTAAACCATGTCTGGGCAGCACCTAAGGAAAAAATAGAGAATAGGGGGTTCTTTGCAATTGATACAATTTGTAGTCAGAGGGCTATAAGCCAGGGAGCAGTGTGGTAATCACTGGCTAGATTTGACCAGTAGGTTTACGGTTGTTGTTTAGGAAAAGCGGGGTCTCAGCAGAGTTCAGAATTACAGGGGGAAATAGATTCTACTTTTGGGTTTTCAATCTTTGAACTGAGTGCTTATTGCTAATTTGCTGAGATGTAAGTTTTTTTGTAGTGTTTTATTATCTTCTTTCTATTTTAATAAATACTTTTATTTGAATGTTTGACTAAAGAGATCTAAGTTCTCACTGTTTCTGCAAACATTTCTCACTAATATCCATAAAAAAGTACACCATATGAAACCGGTGTTTCAGGTTGGAACATCAACAGCTATAGATGGCATGCACATCACCAAGTGGGCCTCATACAATCAATGAGTTTCCTTCATTAACAGGAAGGGGTTTCATTCATTTAATGTTTGGATTATGTATGACCACTGGATGAACATCATGCAGGTGTGTGCATGGCACCCAGCGAGCATAATGATAGCTACATCTTGCACAACTCGGACATTCCCATGCTCTGAGGAATTGCCCAGGCTGCCAGGATGGCTACTGAGGACAAAGGCTACCTACTGCCATCATGGCTGATGATGCTAATGCAGATGCCCGTGACCAAGGCAGAGATCCGTTCCAGCGAGGCTCATGCTGCCACTGGTCCATTGTCGAGCGGAGTGTCAGACTCTGAAGATGCAGTTCTGCTGCCTGGGCTGCTGTAGTGGTGCCTGCCAGTACAACTGCCTGGTCTGCTGTGCACTCCATAATCTGATGCAGCAATGGTGAGACATCCTGGAGGAGGAGGGAACCAGGTGGATGTCACTGAGGAAGAGGCCCAGAAGGATTCGGAAGATGAGGCCGAGGAGGAGGCTGAGGAGGGGCCAGAGCTTGGAGAATAGGCAAAGGCAAGATCCAGCTAGGCAGGACACTCTGTGGGATGGAGGGGCAGCTGGAGTGAGATCCAGAGGCCTCTGAATCACCTGGCTTTGCCAGTCCTGGAGGCCCAACTGTGCCATGTTGTGTGAGCCTCAGCGATGGCCCTCTGAGTCCGGACCAAGCTCTGGATCCCCTCAGCGATAGTTTTGAGACAGGGCCAATCTCTCAAGACCCATAGCAATTGACCTCTGAGACTAAATCATGCTCTTGAAGCCCATTGTCATGTCTTCGTCGTGTCTCCAGCATGCTTCCAAGGTCTGCAGTGACTGGACCTTGTGTGTGGACCTTGTCACACATGGCAACCTGCCCCAGGCTTTCCAGGGTCGTCACCCTTGCAGTGTTGGCCTGGGTGCAATGCAACCTCTGACATCACCTCCTGTGCCTGAAGGCTGTTGGACATCTCCATGTAGCTTTGCAATTGCTGGAATGTTGCTGAGACCCCCTCCTGCAAATCGCCGGTTTTGTCTCTGCATCTGTTTCAGGAGAACTGATCCCAGCGGCCTGGCACCTGGCTGGGCTCAAGCTGTTCCCTTGGCACCAGGAGACGTCCACGTGCTTGAGCTCTCGGTCATTCCCACCTTCACCTGATGTGCAGCAACAGTTGTGTAGGGCTCACCTGAGAGTGCCCAGAAACCTCACCTCTAACATGCCCCACCGGGGTGACCATATCTGCACTGATGGATGGTGTGTGTGTGTGATGCCTATGTCGACTATTGGGTGCTTTCCTCCGAGTTGTTAGTGGGGTCTCAGCTGGGCAGCAGAAGGAGGGCCGGCTCCGAAGGGTCCAGTCTTATTAGGGTCATGTCCTGCAAAACAAATCACATGGGTAAGTTCAAGTGAGGGATGGGTACCTGGGCAGATTGCAACTTATTTGAGATAGATCATATGTGGCATCTTATTTCTGCGCCGAACCCCAAACTGGCTGTTGATCTCAGCTGTGTCCTCAGCCTCCCTGGACAGCTCCATGGCACACTCCTTGAAGGCAGTGAGGATACGCAGCTCAAGGACTCTACCTCCAGTTTTCACCCGCTTCCAGCAATTATGGTCCACCTTCTCCTGCGGGGACAGAAAGGGGGATTGAAAGCCTGATGGCTGGAAGGGTGTCGGGGTTAGGAGCAATTGGGTGGTGTCTCTTGTTACCGTGCCTTTGTGACAGAGGCTGCCGGATGGATTGGAGAAAGCTGGTAAACGGTCAGGTGCTGGGAGGTCGTGAGGTATCAGCAAGTGGATCAACGTGGACATTCCAGGTGTGACAGATGGGACTGATGCCAGGATGGGATAAACACTCACCCTTGCTACCTGAACAAGGTGATTCATTTTCTTGCAACACTGGCCACTAGTCCTCTGTGCCAGCGTGTGGGCATTGGCAGCTGCTGCTATCGTTTTCCAGCCTGCACTGCCGGCCCAACTCCTGGGCCACCAACGATCCCTTACGAATAAGATGACCCTCCTTTCCTCCACGGCATCCAGTAGCTGTCCCAGCTCCCCCCTTCATAAATCGTGGAACAGCTCTGTGTGATGCCATCTTTCATCACTGACATTATTAGTGTTTGAATGTAGCTGCCCCTGTTTAACAGTGCACAGCTGCAGCCACTTTGGATGAATCATGCATCTGGAACCTCCATGATGGTGTGATTCACATGGAGGTTCTTTCATTGCACTAAAACTTTCATTGTCAAAAGATTTTGATGCAGAGTGTGCCAAAAAGATTGGCATGGAAAACTCCTATTTTCTCGCCATTGTGAGCGTTTTGTCCATCAAGTATCATCTCTCTACCCAGGCAAGGTTAAGTTCAAACACCTTTGGTTTGTCACACTTCAGCTTGGTAACAAACTGGGGATAGTGTCTGGCCAAATTGTGGCTTTGGTGCAAAGTTATTTTTGTCTTGCTCCAACTTTCTGTGTTTAAAATGTACTTTATCTGCCTTTTCACACAGCAAGCTCATACACTACATAACTTCTGATGATGTGTTTTTTGTTTTTATGTTATGACCATTTAGCATATTTTACACCTTCCTGGCCAATAAAACTACACAGAAATAAATTCTAAGTGCTGAATGAATGAGAAAATGGGAGAGTTTCAGACCTGTTTTCGTATATGCAATCTTATAGCACTTAGTGGCATATGATTCATAGCTCCATCCCACAGGCTCAGCCCCCACTCAGGCCCACCCCCTTTGCACTGCCACAGCACAGTTATGGTGCACATCGGGCAGTGCCTGGGTACCCAGAGAGCAGTGCTACGTTGCCCAAAGCACTGCCAGGGTGCCAGGCAGGCACACCAAGGTGCCAGGCACGCAATGCTACGCTCACTGCCACATGATACTGCTCAGCCTTGTCCCAGACCTGCTGGGAGCCTCAATGGCCTCTGATCCCCCTGGCAAGACTATTGCATCCAGTGGAGATTAGCTGTGATTCTTGCTGGAGAGAACCTCAACTGGTGAAGTGGTTAAGGTAATTGAGTTTGGAGGTAGTGTCCGGGAATTGTTAATGACATGCTAAGCTTTGCACTCTCACTAGGTGTGAAGCTGATTTCACTGGCATAACAGAGCCAGTACAATCTGGGGAGGTGAAAACTGTGTGCGTTTTTGATTTTTCGCCTCCCATTTAATCTTACCACCTTGCCTTGCTGAAACTCAGATGGGACAAGGCCAGAAGGTCGTGTCCTTAGTCAGTAAAGGTCTAAATCACAACTTCTCATCTTGTCACCTGTCAACCATCCTTAACAAGAGAACAATCACAATAGGAATAAACAGGATAACACTGTTACTACACAATGCAATCTTATGGCACTTAGTGCCATAGGAGTCATAGCTCCACCCCACAGGCTCAGCCCCTACTCAGGCCCACCCCCTTGGCACGGCCACAGCATAGTTACGGTACACATTGGGCAGCGCCTGGGTGCCCAGAGTGCAGTGCTAGGTTGCCCAAAGGCACTGCCAGGGTGCCTGGCTGGCACACCAAGGTGCCAGGCAGGCAATGCCAGGCTGGCACTGCCACATGGGTACTGCGTGCTTGTGGTTGTTTCTGAGATAAACTAGCAGCTTGATTTTCAAAACAGACTTCCTTCATAGACATACAGCTTGCTGGAACTTAAACATCTATTCCTGCTGATGACTGAGAGCTAAACAAAAACAGCTCTCTGCACAGGTTTTAATATCTCCTTAAATACATTTTTCCCCTTTGAGCTTCCCCTTACCTGACTTAACTTCTTTAGAATTGCACTTGCCCAAACTTAACAACCTTGATCTCTTGGTTTTAGCTTTTAGAGGTTAAAAGCTAAGAAAACTTACTTCATGCACCCTACTTACGACTTCACTTGTTATATCGCTTATTTTGAACACAACTTATTTAAATCTATTCATGTTCTGTCTCCATTGTTACTAACGGGAAGGGGATGGCCTAATGATATTATCACTCAGCTATTAGTCCAGAAACCTAGATAATATTCGGGACCCGGATTCAAATCCTGCCTCGGCAGAATTTGAATTTAATAAAAAAAAGTCTGGAATTAAGAGTCTGCTGATGACCATGAAACCACAATGGATTGTCAGAAAAATTCATCTGGTTCACTAATGTCCTTTAGGGGAGGAAATCTGCCATCCTTACCTGGTCTGGCCTTCATGTGACTCTAGAGCCACAGCAATGTGGTTGACTCTTAACTGCCCTCTGAAATGGCCTAGCAAGCCATTCAGTTGTAACAATTGCTACGAAGTCTCACAAAGAAATGAAACCAAACAGACCACCTGGCATCGACCGAGGCACCGGAAAAGAAAATGTCAAAACAAGCAGCCCAGTTGACCCTGTGAAGTCCTCCTCACTAACATCTGAGGGCTAATGCCAAAATTGGGAGAGCTGTCTCACAGACTAGTCAAGCAATAACCTGACATAGTCAGTCTCATGGAATCATACCTTACGGATACCCCAGACACCACCATTACCATCCCTGGATATGTCCTGTCCCACTGGCAGGACAGACCCAGCAGAGGTGGCGGCACAGATATATAGTTGGGAAGGAGTCGCTGTGGGAATCCTTAACATTGACTTCTGACCCCATGAAGTCTCTTGGCTTCAGGTTAAACGTAGGCAAGGTAACCTTTTACTGGTTACCATGTACCATCCTCCTTCGGCAGATGAATCAGTATTCCTCCATGTTGAACAACACTTGGAAGAATACTGAGGGTGGCAAAGGCACAAAATGTACTCTGGATGAGGGATTTCAACGTCCAGCACCAAGAGTGGCTCGGCAGCAGCACTACTGATCAAGCTGGTCGGGTCCAAAAAGATATAACTGCTAGACTGGGTGTGCAGCAGGTGATGAAGGAACCAACAAGAGGAAGTATAATCCTTGACCTCATCCTTATCAATCTGCCAGCGGCAAATGCATCTGTCCATGAGGAGACAAAGTCCCGCCTTCACATTAAGAATAACCTCCATCGTGTCATGTGCCACTATCCCCTGCTAACTGACTTCGAACCAATCTAACAACTTTAGACTGGGCGGCCATGGGGCACTATGGGCCATCAATAGCAGCGGAATTGTACTCCAGCACAATCTGCAATCTATGGCCCAGTATACCCCTCACTCAACCATTACCATCAAGCCAGGGGATCAACCCTGATTCAGTGGAGAGTGCAGGAGGGCGTGCCAGGAGCAGCACCAGGCATATCTAAAAGTCAGGTGTCAACCTGGTGAAGCTACAAAGCAGGACTACTTGTATGCCAAATAACAAAAACAGAAAGTGATAGACAGAGCTAAGTGATCCCACAACCAATGGATCAGATCTAAGCTCCATAGTCCTTCCACAACCAGTCAAGAGTGGTGGTAGACAATTAAACAACCCACTGGAGGAGGAAGCTCCACAAGTATCCCCATCCTCAATGATGGAGGAGTCCAGCACATCAGTGGAAAAGATAAGGCTGAAGTATTCGTAGCAACCTTCAGCCAGAAGTGCCAAGTGGATGATCCATCTCGACCTCCTCCAGTGATCCCCAGCATCTCAGATGCCAGTCTCCAGCCAATTCGATTCACTCTACATGATATCAAGAAACGGTTGAAGGCACTGGATACTGCAAAGGCAATGGGCCCCAACAACATTCCGGCAATAGTACTGAAGACTTGTGCTCCAGAACTTGCTGCTCCCCTAGCCAAGCATTTCCAGTACAGCTACAACACTGGCATCTACCCAACAATGTGGAAAATTGTCCAGGTATGTCCTGTTCACAAAAAGCAAGACAAATCCAACCCAGCAAATTACCGCCCAATCAGTCTACTCTTGATCTTCAGTAAAGTGATGGAAGGGGTCATCAACAGTGCTATCAAGCAGCACCTGCTCAGCAATAACCTGCCCAGTTTGGGTTTCGCCAGGATCACTCAGTTCCGGATCTCATTATAGCCTTGGTCCAAACAGCTGAATTCCAGAGGTGAGGTGAGAGTGACAGCCCTTGACATCAAGTCCTAACAAAACTGGAATCAATGGGTATCAGGGTGTAAACCCTCCTCCGGTTAGAGTCATACCTAATACATAGGAAGATGGTTGTTGTTGTAAAGGATCAGTCATCTCAGCTCCAGGACATCTCTGCAGGAGTCCCTCAGGGTAGTGTCCTAGAGCCAACAATCTTCAGCTGCTTCATCAATGATCTTCCCTCCATCATAAGGTCAGAAGTGGGGATGTTCGCTGATAATTACACAATGCTCAGCACCATTCGCGACTCCTCAGATACTGAAACAGTCCATATTCAAATGCAACAAGATCTGGACAATATCCAGGCTTGGGCTGACAAGTGGCAAGTAACATTTGCGTCATATAAATGCCAGGCAATGACCATCACCAATAAGAGACATTCTAATCATCACCCCTTGACATTCAATGGTGGAACCATCACTGAATCCCTTAATGTCAACATCCTTGGGGTTACCATTGACCAGAAACGCAACTAGACTCACCACACAAACACAGTGGCTACAAGAGCATATCAGAGGCTACGAATACTGCGGGGAGTAACTCACCTCCTGACTCCCCAGAGCATCTCCACCATCTTCAAGGCACAAGTCGGAGTGTGATGGAATACTCACCACTTGCCTGGATGGGTGCAGCTCCAACAACACTCAAGAAGCTTGACACCATACAGGACAAAGCAGCCTGCTTGACTGGCACCACATCTACATACATTCAATCCCTCCATCGCCGCACTCAGTAGCAGTAGTGAGTACTAGTTACAAGATGCATTGCAGCAATTAACCAAAGATCCTTAGACAGCACCTTCCAAGCCTACAACCGCTTCTATCTAGAAGGACAAGGGCAGCAAATACATGGGAACACCATTACCTGCAAGTTCCCCTCCAAGCCACTCACCATTCTGACTTGGGAAATATATTGCCGCTCCTTCACAGCCACTGGCTCAAAATCCTGGAATTCCCTTCCTAACGGCATTATGTGTCAACCCACAGAATGTGGACTGTAGTGATTCAAGAAGGCAGCTCACCACTACCTTCTCAAGGGCAACTAGGGATGGGCAATAAATGCTGGCCAGCCAATGATGCCCATGTCCCACGAATAAATAAAAAAAACTTGCCTTAAGTTTTGTTTGCAGTGTTTCCAAATTCATCAACATATCAAATGCACTATTTCCATCAACACAGTTGTCCCTGCCTTAATTATTTCACATATTCCCATCGTTTGAAAATATATAACTGGGATATCATCAGCAAAAAATATTCTAGTTTCTGGGATTTCCTGGCAATTTTCATGACACCAATATTTTCCTGACAGCATTTAAATTGGTGTTTAAGTAGTGATTTCTCTGGATTCTTACGATTCTTTTCAGATGGAACTCAAATCTAGGTAGAAATAGAGAAAGGCAATTGTGAATAATTTCAAAGAGGCAGGTGGAAAGTTTTCAAGTTTAAAGCTGTTCTGTTAATCAACAGATCTTTCCTTTTCGAGGCCCATTCCTCAGTGTAATGTCCAGAAGAGTGTGACCCCTGTTCGGGGTGAAACGTGTGGAATTTGAACTGAGAATGTTCTAGAAAGATTGAAGTCGAATTCTGCAAACCAGATATCTGCATAAGGAGTGAAATGGCAGTAGAGCATCATTTGATTCCAAAGTCCCTCTTGACCCATCATTGAGCAGGGATAAAAGTACAACTGGGATTTGAGTCACTCAAGTGAGGAGTTTTTAAATGCTCTCCTGTCAATGTTTATTTCACCTTTTAGTTAGTCAGGAGTAAGTGTATTTTTTTAAAGTTGTGTCAGTCTGTGATACTGTGTTTGACATTTCTGCAGTAGTGTTGACAAGATGAAAGTTATTATCCTCATGTTCTCCTCCACAAATGCATATACATGCAGAGACATATGCCCGCATGCACAACCACAAACAATCACACACATACTTATACATGCAGATTCAGAGCTATACACACACATGTTTACACAGAAATACACACATACACACTTATACAAGAACACACATAGATAAACACACGTCTACAAAATATGTACCCTGAAATATACACAATAACCTTACACAAATGATACATGCACATGTACTATAGGATTATTTCTGTGTCGAGATTTCTCCTACCCCTACCACGATGGAATGCAATCGTTCTTGTTACCACAACCACAGACGCATAATTGAGTATTTTGTGAAAAAAAATCATTTCAATATCATCCACTGCACAGACCTGGCCCATCACTATGGCAACAACTGTTCAGTTTGGGTCTCACAGTCTCTCTGATATTAAACAGAATGCATGGACTAACCAGAAAAAAACTTTAGCTATCCGGTGCAGAAAGGCTACAGCAAAGTCTCCTAGGGTTCCTGACAAGGGCCTTTGAACTCTGATTAAGAATTCAATGCAGCTTCTTCTGACGTGAGCCTGCATTAAATAAGAAACAATTCTGTCTGATAGTTTCTCAGGCTAGTACGTAGAGTGTAATGAGCTTGCAATGCTTGGGCTGCTTGTGGGAATAGTCCTCTTACTTTTGTCCAAAGTTACTGTAAACTCTTGCTGTAAGCAAGAGAGCTGATAACACAGGATGACTTGATCCAATTTCAATTTGTACCACGTACCAGGTTCTTCTCCCAGTGACTCCTGCTGTTTTATACCTCCCAGATTACCAAGGTTTCAGGTGAAACGTAAAGGGCAGGGGATGCAACTCCAATTAAATTCAGCTGTTAATTTTTAATCTGATTGAATATTGACCTCACAGGTGAAGGATCTGACTCATATTTCACCTTTCCCTTTCTGTAAAGTTTATTTATTGGTGTCATAAGCAGGCTGACATTAGCACTGCAATGAAGTTATGTGAAAATCATATCTCACACCTTTTTTTACACAATTTACATCTTTTGCATCTTTCAATGCTGCAAAGAATACCTGTGGATTATTTCTGTTGAAATCCAGGGGGAGCATTAAAGCCTCTAGAAATCCTACAGGGAGACAGTAGGATACAATTATTATTCTGAAGGTTTTCAGAACATTTCTAGAATCTCTGCATAAAGCAGACAGATATTTTGGTGCAGTAATTAACAATTTGTTTACAATTCTTTCGAAGAGTTACTTCAGTTTTAAGTTATTTCTCTACCTCTCTGCTTTCCTTATCCTCACATTATGCTACAGATGAAAGGCATGGATTGATTGTTCACTCCTGCAGTGCAGGTTCCAGAGTGATGGTTTGCATTCATTCCCTGTCTCTTTCTCTCAATGTATTCATGTCTTTTTATTCCTCTATTCTCTATAAGGATATTTCCATCTTTCACTCTTTTATCTTTCTATTTTAGAATCCGTACAATGCAGAAGGACGCTATCTAGCCCATTGAGCCTGCACCAACAGCAATCCCACCCAAACCTATCCCTGTGACCCACAATAATCTGCTGTAATCCTGCTAATCCCCTTTTCACTAAGGGGCAATTTAGCATTACCAATCAACCTAACCTGCACATCTGTGCACTGTGGGAGGAAACCGGAGCATCTGGAGGAAACTCATGCAGACACGGAGTCACCCGAGGCCAGAACTGTACCCGGGGCCTTGGCACTGTGAGCCAGCAGTGCCACCATGCTGTCCTTAACATCTATTTCTTCCCCTTACTATAGCTCTTTTTCTTTCAACTAGGTCTCACTGTTTTTCTCCCTCTCAATCTGTTTCTGTCTGCCTCTATCTATGGAAAGTAAATTGAAAACCCCAAAAATGGGCATGGGTATTGTGGTACACAATTAACCTATGCCTGTTCATTGCATTGCAGGCAGCATGTGAAATTGGTGATGATTTAATTGGCTGCTAAGCTCAGTCAGCATTACCTGCACTTTTCATTGGCTGTGCCCATTGGCAAATGACCTGATATCACAAGTGGTTAGTGCTACTGGAGCCTACATCTTTTAAATGGAAAGTGCATTGTGTTTACAATCAATAGTGGGAGTCCTTTGAAAAATGAATCTGTTCTGTGATACTTTGGGGAATAGCTGAACTTGTGACAAAGCGCAAACCAAGGTTTTCTGACAAAGCACTGGAGGCCTTCGTGCAAGATGTGAGAATCAGAGATTTCCTGTACCTGCAGGGGAACTGAAACTCTGGAGCTGGGAACAAGTAGGCTGGGATTCTCCCAAAAAAAATTCTAAGTTCCCAACGTGCAAAAAATGGGAGTAAATCCCACCTTTTTTTATCGAGATTTCCAGAATGAATCTCCGAAACTCAGTGCATCAGAGTGCCCTAGCATGATTCGCACCTGAGAGGCCAGCAGCATAGCGCTGAGCCGGCCACTGCATAAGCGCTGATCTGTCAGAGAAGAGATTGACACATGCGCAGTGGCCCCCCCACCATTGCCGGCTTCCAGATTGCTGGCCAGCCCTGCAACCCTGGATCGCTGGCCTCCCGGACCTTTCTGAGCCAGCCCTGCTGGCTAACCCCACCCCCCCCACCCCTGGCCAGCCCTGATACCCCGACCCCCCTCGAACAGTCCTGACCCCTCCTCCCGGCTCTGATGATCAGTCCCATGTCCCCCTCCTCCCTGCCAGCTCCAACCATTCCCCCCCAACAGTCCTGATCAACACCCACCCCCACACCCATATGGCCAGCCCACATCACCCTTGCTCCCTCCCCCACCAATCCTTTTGCCTGGTGGTGGTGGTGGGATCCTTCCCAACACCGATAACCCTCCCAATATACCTTTCCCCAGTAGGCTTCGCCCACCTTCTGATCCTGCCCCCTTGGCACAGCCTGGTGGGCACTGCTAGGGTGCCAGGCTGGCACTACCCATGGGGCTCCCCCCTCTTACCCCTAACCTCCTGGGGGAATTCAATGGCCTCGCTCTTCCCTCCAGCAGGGTCGGGCCACCTGTTCCATATTAGTGAGGAGCAGTTTTAAATGTTGTTGGAGGGAACAACTCCTGGCAGCTGGAGATGCTAGCAGGCCTGAAGAATTCACTCCCAGATCCGCTAACCATATGGGAATGTGGATTTCCAGCATGGAGCTGATTACATCAAAAAACTTGGTCATGGAGACTTGAGGAGGTTCGCGGCCCAGTGGGAAGCCTGTGAAACAACGCCCACGAAACGACCCCCGCTAATGTCTCCCAGTCCGCTGGGCTACTTGAGCAGCACAGCCGGCTGGGAGAATCACCCCAATACTGTCTGAACAATTAATTACAGGAGTGTTGTTCCCTGTAACATAGATGCAACAAAAGTTTAATGTCTTACATTAGTTGGCAAGGTGAGTGAGTTCAAGGTTTAAATGTTGCTTCACCACTGGCCTCATTCACTGCTCAATTCACTACACCTCCATTAGCCACCTACAAACAATCGCAATCAATCAGTACTAAACTCAGATTCATATGCTTTTAGCTCACTCTCATGCATTAAACACTATTGTAAGACATGCACTCACAACTCACAGCTCACACCCACTGAAAGCTATTCAACACTGGCAGACACAGAGAGTGCTTTCTTTGCCTTGCTTTGAAGCTGCAGTTGTGCCTTCAGCAGTTGACAAATTTTAATCACAACTTCCTTGTTGAAGTGAAAACATCTCATGAATTACTCCTTGCTGAAGTTCAGGTAAGAAAATTAATCCCTAAAGACCTTTTATGAATATGGCCTCCACTGAATGCCCTTCTCTCTTACATAAGAACATAAGAACATAAGAAATAGGAGCAGGAGTAGGCCATCTAGCCCCTCGAGCCTGCCCCGCCATTCAATAAGATCATGGCTGATCTGTCGTGGCTCAGTTCCACATTCCCGCCCTCTCCCCATAACCCTTAATCCCCTTGCCTATCAAAAACCTATCAACCCGCGTCTTAAATATATTTAGCGAGGCAGCCTCCACCACTTCAATGGGCAGAGAATTCCAGAGATTCACCACCCTTTGAGTGAAGAAGTTCCTCCTCAACTCCGTTCTAAACCGCCCCCCCTTTATCTTGAGGCTGTGCCCTCTAGTCCTACTGTCCTTTCTGAGTGGGAAGAGCCTCTCCACCTCTATCCTATCCATCCCATTCATCATCTTATATGTCTCAATGAGATCTCCCCTCATTCTTCTAAACTCTAACGAGTACGAGCCTAGTTATTCAGCCTCTCCTCGTAGTTCAACCCCCTCAACTCCGGTATCAGCCTAGTAAACCTCCTCTGCACTCCCTCCAAGGCCAAAATATCCTTGCGTAAGTGCGGCTACCAAAACTGTACACAGTACTCCAGCTGCGGCCTCACCAGTGCCCTATACAGCTGCAGCAAGACCTCCCTACTTTTATATTCAATCCCCCTCACTATGAAGGCCAGCATCCCGTTTGCCTTCCTGACCACCTGCTGCACCTGTAGGCTGGGTTTTTGTGACTCATGCACAAGGACCCTGAGGTCCCTCTGCACCGTCGCATGCTGCAGTTTTTCGCCATGTAAGTAATAGTCCTTCCTACCATTATTCCTACCAAAGTGGACAACCTCACATTTGCCAACATTAAATTCTATTTGCCAGTTCCTGGCCCATTTGCCCAGCCTATCTAGATCCTTCTGCAGACCCTCCACACCCTCTGCACAATTTGCCATTCCACCAATCTTGGTGTCATCAGCAAATTTCGACACCATACACTTGGTTCCCTCCTCCAGATCATCTATATAAATGGTAAACAGCTGCGGCCCCAGCACCGACCCCTGGGGCACTCCACTAGTCACCAACCGCCAATCCGAATAGCACCCATTGACCCCCACTCTCTGCCTCCTATTTGACAGCCAATCCTCTATCCACGCTAACACCCTACCCCCAACTCCATGCCCCCTGACCTTCTGTAATAACCTCTTGTGAGGCACCTTGTCAAACGCCTTCTGAAAATCAAGAAACACCACATCCACCGGCTCTCCTCTATCCACTGCCCGAGACACATCCTCATAGAACTCCAATAAATTTGTCAGACACGACTTCCGCTTAACGAAACTGTGCTGCGTCTGCTCTATCAAACAATTCTCCTCAAGATGCCTTGCTATTTCCTTCTTGATGACGGATTCTAACATTTTACCTACAACAGACGTTAAACTAACCGGCCTATAATTCCCTGCCACCCTTCTTAAACAACGGCGTAACATTAGCCGTTTTCCAATCTTCCGGCACTTCCCCGGAATCCAGCGACGTTTGGAAAATAATCACCAAGGCCTCCACTATCACCTCCGCCATTTCTTTCAGAACCCTTGGATGCATTCCATCCGGTCCTGGGGACTTGTCCACAATCAGTCCCTCCAGTCTGTCGAGCACTGCCTCTCTAGTAACAATAATGTCATTCAGGCCCTCCACTCCTACCATCTTTCCATTGCTAACACCCGGCAAATTATTCACGTCCTCCTCCGTGAATACCGAAACAAAAAAGTTATTCAAGGCCTCAGCCATTTCCCCATCCCCTACCACTAAGTCCCCCCTCCCATCTTCTAAGGGTCCAACGTTCACCCTAGCCAGCCTCTTCCTTTTTATATGCATATCACCTCTTAGTTCCCTAAGTCTTGCTTGATTCCCAGAGGAAGTCCTGTCAGGCCAGCCATGTCTGGAAGCAATTTGTTTCAATACAAATCTTTATTCCACCAAGAAAGTAATTCAGCACCAGCCAGAACACCAGTACAGACAACTCAAAAATTCAATAGGTACTGAAAATGTCCAAAAATTCATACAGTTGCATCAAGAGTCAGGAGAAATAATCCAGAAACTAATCTGTACGGAGATCATGATCCCTCTAAATAGTGCTGGTGAGGTCCTTCATTCAGTTTAAGGTCAAGTTTGGCTGTGTGAGGTTAAGATTGATGAGGCATTGCATAGAGATACAGTTCAAAAGCGGCAGTGCTAGGATGAAATTAGTATTGCACACAGATTTACAAAATCATTTCACTGTTCTTTACGTTACTATCAATTGTTGGCACACAAATGGCAAATGGCATCCTGGACCCTTTTTGTGGTTTTTATGTGACTGCCTAGCACATAAAAGCATGAGCTACATCTCCAGTGTGGCCCTTATGAGTTTATTGTGCACTCTCTGTTCCTATTTCACTCTATCATTCTTTGTATCTCTCAATATACCTCCATCCACCTCCCAGGGCTATGGGGGTTAAAGACAGCCAGGGTTCCCGTGCTTGATTAGTACATGCAAGAAAAAGTAAGTGAGGGGACATCAGATGGGGCAAGAGCATACCTCACTGAAATGCATGCCCCGGCTTCCAATAGATATTAATATTTGTACATGAAAAATGGCTACTTGGCTGAGGCAGTGGAGGGTGCCAAATGGAATCACTAACTAACAGGCAGGTGCATATTATGCTCTTTGGATTAATTAGGACGCTAGAGGGCAGTAGATATAGAGAGCTCTGGAGATCAGTGCTGGAGACAGAACTTAGTCCTGGCCATTTCGCCCTCCTTCACATCACAGCAGTTTCATGAGCAACAATGCTTAATGAATTTAATTAAACATCAAATGAAAATTATCTCTGATCAGTTAATTTATTCCAAACATTACTACGAGATGCCTTCATGACTTAAAGTAAATTAAGAGTTTTTGTGATTGAAAGCTGCAATGTAGTCTCTATTCCTGCTAGGTAAGCAGAACCTGAAAGGCAGTGGGTAATACTCATGGCAACAGTGTGGTGGCATTTAAAGTAATGATGCTGCAATGGATAAAGGGGCAATGGTCAAACGGTAAAAACATTTGTGGTGGAGAAACACAACAGAGGCAAGAATATACTATATCACAACAATAAAATGCAACATTCAACACAAAAAGATAACCTTCAAAGGACAATATGGGGTCTTCCTGCTCTGTGTCCAATCTGCATGGTCACTGCTGGATGAGCCAGGCTGGTGACTGAGCAGCAACTTACTGCATAATGTAGTGAACAATTTTCAATATGGGGGATATGTCATGAGACCCACTAATTAGCAGCAAAGTGCTTTCTCATGGGTAAGAATCGGGTAACCTTTCAGTCAGTGTTGTATTTCAGAATACAAAAAGAATATTAATTAAATTCTCTTCTTTTTTGTGTGGCTGAGCTGAGCAGGAATGCTCCCCTGAGTTCTGCAATTCCATGTTCCCAGAAAAAAGGGCTCCTCCTATTTGTGAATCTGGAGTTTGAGAGCTGCAGTGTGTGGCATGGTTTCCAGTAACTACCTGCTGGCTGCTGTCTTGGAAATGCCAATCTCCTGAAGTAAGCTTAGGGTGAAGATGTCCAATAATTCAAAGCATTTTTGAGTCCAGTTAAGGGACTGGGATCAGATTATTTTAAATAAACAAAATACCAATGCTGCAAACAGGAGGTGGCTGCATCCACACTATGAATGTCAAGCAACTAAGCAAGTCACAGGTTCACATAGTCATATATAACAAATCATGCTTCACAGCTAATGTCGCAGCACCTCCATCAATAATCGTGGGTATGTCCTGTCCTATCAGCAAGGAAAATCAACCAGAGCTGGTGACAAGTGTATGCCCTCAGGAAGGGATGATCCTGGAGTCCACAACATTAACTCTGAACCCTATGACATCTAATGGTGTCAGATCAAACATAGTTCCACAGATTATAAAGAAAAGAACAAAGAACAAAGAAAAGTATAGCACAGGAACAGGCCCTTTGGCCTGTGAATTTGAAGATATCTGTTAAGGCCCCAGCTATTTCTTCCCTTATCTCCCGCAGTAACCAGAGATAGATCTATCCAGCCCCGGAGCTTGCCTACCTCAATACAATTTAGGATATGTTGCGTATCCTAAATTGCTTTAAGGTAGACAAGTTCTCTTTGATATATTGATATTCTCTACAGCGTTTACACACCTATCCCTGTTCTCAACATCTGTTGTGTTCTTCTCCTTGGTGAATGCCAATACAAAGTACTCATTAAGGATCTTGCCCACATCCTGTGGCTCCACTCATAACTTTCCTCCATTGTCCTTGAGTGGACTTACTCTTTCTCTTGTTATCCTCTTGCTCCTAATACATACATTAAAAAGTCTTGGGATTTTCCTTTATCCTGGTTGCTAAAGACATTTCATGACCCCTTTTAGCCCTCATATTTCAACGTTTACGTTCCCTTCCTACTTTCATTATATTCCTCAAGGGCTTTATCAATTTTTAGATGCCTAAACCTATTGTATGCTTCCTTTTCCCTTTTGACTAAGCTTCCATTCTCATTATGGTTCCTGAATCCTGCCACTTCTATTCTTCATTTTTGCAGGGACATGCCTGTCCTGCACTTCAATTAACTGGCCTTTAAACGCCTCCCATATGCTGGATGTGGATTGGCCCTCAAATATCTGCTCCCAGTCCACATATCTCAGTTCCTGTCTAATTTGGATGCAATTGGCCCTCATCCAATTAAGCACCCTCATCCGAGGGCCGCTCTTGTCCTTGTCCATAACTACCTGAAATCTTATGGAATTATGGTCACTAAGCCCAAAATGCTCCCCCACTGAAACATCAATCACTTGTTCCAATTCATTCCCCAATACCAAGTTTACCAATACCAAATTACCTTCCCTCGATTAATGGATTGGTACTTCCCCATGTTGAACACATTGGAAAGAAACACATAAAGTCACAGGATCACAGAATGTACTCCTGGTCAGGGACTTCAATGTCTATGAGAAAGTGTGTCTCCATGGCACCACTACTGACTGAGATGACTGAGTCCTGAAGGAGATAATCAGCCAGACTTGGCCTACATCAGAGTGGGTGAGAAAGCCAATGTGAGGGAAGATGTATTTTGTTCAAACTCACAACTATGAAATTATTGGCAGGAATGACTACCAAACAGTCTTTGTGGAGAAGAACTGTCATTACACTCTGCTCACTCTTAATCGGATTGTGTGGCACACCTACTGTGGTAAGTGGGATAGATTCCGAACACAGTTAGCAACTCAGAACTGGGCCTTCATGAGGTGTTGATGGCCACCAGCAGCAGCAGAATTGTACTCAATCATAATCTGTACCAGACATACTAAAAGGTGAAGTGCAAGTTGGTGAAGCAACAACACAGGACTACATGGATGTCAACAGCAAAAGAACATAAGAACATAAGAAAAAGGAGCAGGAGTAGGCCATCTAGCCCTTTGAGCCTGCCCGCCATTCAATAAGATCATGGCTGATCTGAAGTGGATCAGTTCCACTTTCCCGCTTTCTCCCCATAACCCTTAATTCCCCTGTCTGTCAGAAACCTATCTACCTGTGATTTAAATATATTCAGCAAGGTAGCCTCCACCACTTCAATGGGCAGAGAATTCCAAAGATTCACCACCCTTTGAGAGAAGAGGTTCTTCTTCAAATCTGATCTAAACTGCTCTCCCCTTATCTCTAGTCCTGCTATCCTTTTTAAGCAGGAAGAATCTCTCTACCTCTACCCTATCTATCCCCTTCATTATCTCATACATCTCTATAAGATCCCCCCTCAGCCTTCTAAACTCCAATGAGTACAGACCCAGTCTATTCGGTCTCTCTTCATAGGCTAATCCCCTCATCTCCAGTACCAGCCTAGTGAACCTTCTCTGCACTCCCTCCAAGGCCAATATATCCTTCCGCAAGTGCAGCGACCAAAACTGCACACAGTACTCCAGCTGCGGCCTCACCAGTGCCCTGTACAGTTGCAGCAAGACCTCCCTGCTTTTATATTCTATCCCCCTCGCTATAAAGGCCAACATTCCATTCGCCTTCTTGATCACCTGCTGCACCTGCAGACTGGGTTTTTGCGACTCGTGCACAAGGACCCCCAGGTCCCTCTGCACTGTAGCATGCTGCACCTACCAAATTCGTGACTTCTATCACTTAGAAGAACAAGAGTAGCAGCTGTATGAAAACACCATCAACATTCCCTCTAAGCAGCATGTGTTAGACAAAGCTAAGTAATCCAACGACAATCAATCTGACTAAAGCTCAAAAGCAATCATGTTGTGAGCCAAGCTGTTCAGTACAGCCACAATATTGGCATCTGATAATGTGGAAAGTTCCCCAGGTATCTCCTCTCCACAACAAGAAGGACAAAACCAATCCAGCTAGTTTTTACCACAGTAGTCCACTCTGAATCATCAGTAAAGCGATGCAAGGTGTCATTGACAGTGTTACCAAGCAGCACTTACTCAGCAATAATCTGCTGATTAATGCTCCAAATTACGGCCTTAGTCCAAACATGAACAAAAGAGTTAAGTTCCAGAGGTGAGGTGGCAGTGACTGCCCTTGACATCAAGGTAGCATTTGACTGACTGTGGCAACAAGGGACCTTTGTAAAATTGAAATCAATGCAAGCTGAGGTCAACCCTCCACTAGTTGGAATTATGCCAAGCATAAAGAAAGATGCTTGTGGTTGTTAAGGCCAATCATCTTAGCCCCTGGAAAATGCTGCAGGATTTTCTCAGGGCAGTGTTCTTGGTCCAAGATCTTCAGCTGCTTCAACACTGACTCTCCGTCCATCATAAAGTCATAAGGGGGGATGTTTGCTGATTATTGCATGGTGTTCAGTTCCATTAGCAACCTTTCAGATACTGAAGCAGTCTATGCCCACATATCGCCAGATCTGGACAACATTCAGGTTTGGGCTGATAAATAGTAAGTAAGATCTGTGCCACAGAAGTGTCAGACAATCTCCATCTCCAATAATAGAGAATCCATCCATCTCCTCTTGGTACTCAATTGCAATAACTTCACTGAATTTCCTACCATTAACATCTTAAAGTTACCATTGACCAAAACCATAACCAAAACTATTGACCAATCATCTAAATACCATGGCTATAAGAGCAGTTCAGAATTTGGGAATTTTGTGGTAGATACCTCCTTTTCAATATCTTCAAAGCACAAATCAAGAGTGTGATGGATACTCTGCATTTGCCTGGATGAGTGCAGCTCCAACAACACGTTGGCAGCTAGATTCCATTCAGGAGAAAACTTGATTGATATGCTATCCACTAGCTTAAACATTCACTCCTTCTACCATCAACACATTGAGGCAGCAGTCTATACCATCAGAAGGTGCGCTGCAGCAACTCACCAAACTCCATTGACTGCACCTACCAAATCCATGACTTCTATCACTTAGAAGAACAAGAGTAGCAGCTGCATGAAAACACCATCAACATTCCCTCTAAGTGACAGTAGAGCAATCTGGAATGTGTCACACAGGGGCCAAATAAGATGTACACAAACAGCTGTACACACAAACAGCTGCACTGAAATCTTAAAGAGATTCCGCAGTGCAAGAAACAGGCAGCATACCACAAAGGGAAATTAAAAGGAACATAATCACCTGCCAGTCCCCTTCCAAATCACACATTATTCAGGTTGGAAATATATCGCTGTTCCCTCACTGTCACTGGGTCAAAATCCTGAAACTCCCCGAGGCACTGTGGGTTTAACATCGCCTTGGCGATTTGGAATGAGTGGTGAACACTGGCCTTGCCAGCTTTGACCACCTCCCATGAACAAATAGCAGCAGCAAGATCAATCAAACCTAATTCCAATCCTCAAACCCAGACTGTTTAATTTGAAGCCACAGGCCAAACTTTCAAACACCTTCATCTGCACACTCCCTCAAACTACACTGTCATAGAGGTCCCTCTCTTGCTGCCCCATTTATTACTGGGTGTGAGAGGTGCATCAAATGTCACTGTTGGCTGCATTGTTTACAGACAGTACTAAATCTCTGATCCAGCACTCTTAATCAGATCCAACCAATTGCTCTTGGGTTGCTAAGTAATGATTATAGTGGGGCCTCTGGGGCAGGAGGCATGAAAGATAATCTGTGTGCTAACTATTGGTGTGCTGAAACTACAATAATTTGTAGGACAGAATATTCAGGAAAGAATTACACAATTAAATTGTGGCATGGAAAGTGGGTCAGTCAGGCACAGTGCAGATCAGGCAGATTGTTCCCCACATTTGTGGGCAATGATCCCATGAGCAGATCAATGGAATGAATATCAAACGGGTTGTATAATAAGATGAGGAGGTCTGGTTATTGGCGGGGCTGCAATCTTGTGGATTATTGATCACACAGTGAGGATTAGGATCAGTACTGTTGAGGATTGGGGCTCAGTTCGGGGTTTAGTTTAAAGTTGGGGTTCAGTTTAGAGCTACAGATAGGTTTGGGGTCAGTGTCAGTTTAGAATAGGATATATTTTAAAGTTAGGGTTAAAAATAAGGTTCCATTTAGTCTTCGACTGAGGGTTAAGATTAGGGTTCAGTTTAGTCCTCAGGTTAGAGTTAACAGTAGGGTACGGTTTACAGGCAAAGCTCTGGTAAAGTTCAGGTTAGTGGTAGGATTCAGTTTAGGAGTAGGGTTCAGTGTAGGGATAGTCTCTGCAAGTGTTTTCCAGTTACTTAGAAAGACGGGGTCTCCTTTTGCCTCGTTTTCCCCCAAAGCTCCCCCTGGAATCCTGGAGGAAAATGTTGAAAGAATTAAACAGTGTGGCTGACTATCCTGACCAGCACTAGCATTGGTACTGGCCAGCGCTGGTACTGGCCCCCTGCATTGAAAATGGCATCAACACTGAAGTGGGATCAGCTTTGGCACTGACACTGGTACTAGCTGCTCTAGCCCTGCATATAAAAAGTGGGAATTGGGAGGGGCATACATTTCCCTCCCTCCACCTCTGGGGATCTTTAAGACCCTTTTATGTTCTTTCTAGCTACAGGAACACTGGGTCTTCCATCCTCACGTTGGGGACTCTGATGGTGAATTTGCACCAGGAAGCTGCTATACATATGGGATGAACCACAGTCCAAAAACATGAATTTGGAAGACCTTTATCTTTTTGTAACACCCTCCATTATCTTCTGTATAACACACTCTGTCACCCTGCATGTGACACACCCTGTGTATTACCCTATGAGTCATATTTCATTAACTTGTGTGTTATCTTGTGTGTGCAATATGCTTCATTATCCTGCATGCTACTTGCATGTGTCACACTCCATTACCCTGTCTGTGACATATTCTGTGACTCTGTGCTATCACGTGTGCAACACTCTCTGCCTTTTTTATATCCTGCTCGTGTTCCTGTTCCTCACACAGAGTATATTTCAATACTTTGTGAGTGACTCAGACTAATAAAGTCCCCTGTGACCCTCTGTAGCTCTCCATCTGTGACCATTTTGGAGCAGAATAAAATTATATTGCACTTTGAATGTGAAAAGTTTAATTGAAGGTGACACCATGAAATCCATCTTTAATTAAAAACCCTTGTGTTCAAATATTAGGTGAGCAAAAATCTAGTAAATGTCACATTCTGCAGATTTGGGATAATACAGAAGGGAACTCTATCATTACTTCCAATCCCTGGGGTCACTGTCTTTGGGGCATTTCTTAAAGCAGTGTCACTAGCTCATCTTTCTGTGGCTGCTACAACCTCAGTAACTCAGGGTCTTACACTGCAGGTCACCATTGCCAACCGTCTATGTCCACTCTCTTAAACACTGTGCCACAACAAAATACTCCTCTCACACATGGGCCTGAAAGTACTAATAATTCATAAACCTCTGACTCAGAGGGTTGTGGCTATAAGTTCCACTCCAGAGAACTGAGCCCAAAATCTAAGCTGGTGTGAGGGATGGTGGCAATGTCAGAGATGCCACCTTTAAAATGCAAAATTAAGCCAAGGTCCAATCTGCCCTCTTAGGCAGAGATAAAAGATCCCATGGCACTTTTCAAAGAAAGGCAGTGATTTCTCCCTGGTGACCTGGTCTGTATTTAACCATCAATCAGTTACTATCACATTACTGTTCAAAGAACTTGCTGTGCGCAAATTGACTCGCTGCATTTCCCACATTACAACAAAGGCTAAAATTCAAAAAATGTACTTTAATGGATGTGAATCACTGTTAGATGCCCTGAGGTCTGGATGGGTGTGATAGATTATACAAGATCCTTTTTCCTTGCTGTTTGGCATTCTGCTCCGTACAGAATGCTTGCAGGGTATACAATAATACTGAGTGTCATTTAAAGATTGTGTAATACTGTGAGGCCTTTCTGAGAGATGAGATAAGGTGCTGCATGAAATCAAGACTTCCTGTCTAATTAATAATCTTCTTTATAAACCTAATTGCTTTAATAAGGGGCATTCACTAATGCAATAATTCCTGGGATAGCTCTGTCTCCTTGGCTGTTGACAATGTGTCAAAATACTTATAAATTTCACAGTTTAGGAATGCACTGGACAAAACAGAATGAAGCTGAGAAAGAGGGAAAAAGGAAAGAAAGGCAAAAAGGAGGACCGATAAAGGAAAGAATATGAATAAACTGGTGATCCTGTGATCCAATGTTAAATACTGTATGAGGCTTCAATTATGGTATTGGTTTGAGGCAATGCCTCAGGTAGATGACTGGTTAATGAACAGCCTACACCTGGGATTTGTCGGTTGTTGAAACTTCTGCTGTGACTGTGTTTGCTAGAGACAGTTTCAGGCGTGTTCCAGTGTGATGTATTAATGGGATTCCCCATACATGCCGTGTAAATATATACAATAATAACTGTTCCACTTAGATTTATTTTTAACATGATTATTCAATAAATTCCATAGTTATAAACTAACTATATCCAGTTGTTTTAGTAACATTATATGTAGAGAGTTGAAATTAAAAGTTTAAGGTGTATCATCAGATGTTTCTCTACTCGCAACACATTACAACTCCTGAATTTATTGGAAAAGAGGACACTGCTTAAGGTAGTCCCCTGTTTAAATCAGTTGCTTCCATAAGACCATAAGACATAGGAGCAGAATTAGGCCACTCAGCCTATCGAGTCTGTTCCACCATTCAATCATTTTTCTCTGCTATTTTTCTCATCCCCATTCTCCTGCCTTTTCCCTATAACCCTTGACCCCCTTATTAATCAAGAACTTATCTGTCTTAAAGACACTCAATGACCTGGCCTCTACAGCCTTCTGTGACAAAGAGTATAATCAGAATTTATAATCCAGTGAGTCTTACTTTTATTGTGGGCAAAGTTTTGGCAAGGATTATAAGATATAGGATTTATAAACATCTAGAAAGGAATAATTTGATTAGGGATAGTCAACACGGTTTTATGAAAGGTAGGTCATGCCTCACAAGCCTTATTGAGTTCTTTGAGAAGGTGACCAAAGAGGTGGATGAGTGTAAAGCAGTTGAAGTGGTATATATGGATTTCAGTAAAGCGCTTGATAAGGTTCCCCACAGTAAACTACTGCAGAAGATACGGAGGCATGGTATTGAGGATGATTTAGCGGTTTGGATCAGAAATTGGCTGGCTGTAAGGTGACAGAGGATGTGATTGATGGGAAATGTTCACCCTGGAGTTCAGTTACTAGTGGTGTACTGCAAGGATCTGTTTTGGGGCCACTGCGGTTTGTCATTTTTATAAATGACCTGGATGAGGGTATAGAAGGATGGGTTAGTAAGTTTGTGGGTAACACTAAAACTGGTGGAGCTGTGGACAGTGTGGTAGGATGTTGCAGGTTACAGAGGGACATGGATAAGCTGCAGAGTTGAGCTGAGAGGTGGCAAATGGAGTTTAATGCGGAAAAGTGTGAAGTGATTCACTTCAGAAGGAATAACAGGAATAAAGACTACTGGACTAATGGTAAGATACTTGGTAGTGTGGATGAACAAAGAGATCTCGGTGTCCATGTAATTGGATCCCTGAAAGTTGGCACCCAGATTGATAGGGTTGTTAAGAAGGCATACGTGTGTTAGCTTTTATTGGTAGAGGATTGAGTTTCGGAGCCATGAGGTCATGTTGCAGCTGTACAAAACTCTGGTGCAGCCGCACTTGGAGTATTGTGTACAGTCGCCACATTATAGGAAGGATGTGGAAGCATTGGAAAGGGTGCAGAGGAGATTTACCAGGATGTTGCCTGGTATGGTGGGAAGGTCTTATGAGGAAAGACTGAGGGAATTGAGGCTGTTTTTGTTAGAGAGAAGGCTAAAAGATGACTTAATAGAGGCATTTAAGATGATCAGCGGGTTAGATAGGGTGGACAGTGAGAGCCCTTTTTCTCAGATGGAAGTGGCTAGCATGAGGAGACATAGCTTTAAATTGAGGGGTGATAGATATAGGACAGATGTCAGAGGTAGATTCTTTACTCAGAGAGTAGTAAGGCCGTGGTTTGCCCTGCCTGCAACAGTAGTGGACTCGCCAACATTAAGGGCTTTTAAATGGTCATTGGATAAACATATGGATGATATTGGAATAATGTAGGTTAGATGGGCTTTAGAGTGGTTTCACAGGTCGGCGCAACATCGAAGGCCTAAGGGTCTGTACTGTGCTGTAATGTTCTGTGGTCCTCATCTCTGTTTTAAAGGAAAAGGACCATAAGACCATAAGACATAGTAGAATTAGGCTACTCAGCCCAATGAGTCTGCTCCGCCATTCAATCATGGCTAATATTTTTCTCATCCTCATTCTCCTGCCTTTTCTCTATAATCCTTGACCCCCTTATTAATCAAGAACCTATTTATCTCTGTCTTAAAGACACTGAATGACCTGGCCTCCACAGCCTTCTGTGGCAAAGGATTCCACAGGTTTACTGCTCTCTGGCTGAAGAAATTCCTCCTCATCTCCGTTTTAAAGGATCAGCCCTTTAGCCTGAGGTTGTACCCTCTGGTTCCAGTTTTTCCTGCTAGTGGAAACATCCTCTCCATATCCACTCTATTTAGGCCTCGCAGTATCCTGTAAGTTTCAATAAGATCCCCCCTCATCCTTCTAAACTCCAACGAGAACAGACCCAGAGTCCTCAACCATTCCTCATATGACAAGCTCTTCATTCCAGGGATCATTCTTGTGAACCTCCTCTGGACCCTTTCCAAGGCCACAGCATCCTTCCTTAGACATGGGGCTCAAAACTGCTCATAATACTCCAAATGAGGTCTGACCAGAGCCTTATACAGCCTCAGAAGTGCACCATTGCTCTTGTATTCTAGCCCTCTCGACATGAATGCTAATATTGCATTTTCCTTTCTAACTGCTGACTGAACCTACATGTTAACCTTAAGAGAATCTTGAACAATGACTCCCAAGTCCCTTTGTGTTTTTGATTTCCTAAGCATTTTCCCATTTAGAAAATAGTCTCTGCCTCCATTCCTCCTTCCAAAGTGCATAACCTCACACTTTTCCACATTGTATTCCATTTGCCACTTCTTTGCCCACTTTCCTAACCTGTCCAAGTCCTTCTGCAGCCCCCACTTTGTCAATACTACCCGTCCCTCTACATATCTTTCTCCTGTTTAAATTGGTTATTTCCCCTATTTAAATGAGGTATTCCCTTGTTTAAATAAGTCGCTCCTCCATTTAAACAGAAAATGCTGGAAAACACAGCACATAATTTGATTTGATTTTGTCACATGTACTAATATACAGTGAAAAGTAGTGTTTCTTGCGTGCTATACAGACAAAGCATACCGTTCATAGACAAGGAAACAAGAGAGTGCAGAATGTAGTGTTAAAAGTCATAGCTAGGATGTAGAGAAAGACCAACTTAATGCAAGGTAAGTCCATTCAAAAGTCTGACAGCAGCAGGGAAGAAGCTGTTTTTGAATCAGTTGGTAGTGATCTCAGACATTAGTACCTTTTTCCCGAAGTAGGAAGGTGGAAGAGAGAATGTCCAGGGTGCTTGGGGTCCTTAATCATGCTGACTCTTTGCCGAGGCAGTGGGAAATTTAGACAGAGTCAATGGATGGGAGGCTGGTGATGGATTGGGCTACATTCATGATCTTTTGTAGTTCCTTGCAGTCTTGGGCAAAGCAGGAGTCATACCAAGCTGTGATACAACCAGAAAGAATGCTTTCTATGGTGCATCTGTAAATGTTGGTGAGAGTCATAGCTGACATGCCAAATTTTCTTAGTCTTGTGAGAAAGTAGAGACATTGGTGAGCTTTCTTAATTACAGAGTTGGCATGGGGGGACCAGGACAGTATAATAAGGAGTGGTAAAATGCCAAGGTTAGGCATCCTGAGGATGGCTCCGCAAAGCAATCCCTTAGGTGGGGGAGTTTACCAGTGGAGGGAATGGCACAACTCAGCTGCCTGCTGGTGGGCAATTTGAATGATTAATGATTCAACTAAGGGAAATTTTCTCAGGCTGTTGGCATTGAGCCAGTGGGCCATTGGAGTCTGACGTCCCATGGCATGGAGAGGAGATGCCCCCATTCATGGCCTCAACAGCATCTCTGGATGGGCTTCTCCTCTGTTCTCTGGATCTTTGGCTCTGACGCAGGGTCATCCAGACTCAAAACATCAGCTCTATTCTTTCTCCACAGATGCTGTCAGACCTGCTGAGAATTTCCCACATTTTCTGTTTTTATTTAATGTGCACCCTTCCAAAATCGAGGCACCTTTGATTCTTTTTAATGCCTTAGCAATGGCCATCTTTCTTGGTGGCACTGCCATTGCTCCAGAACTGCTGGCTCCTTTTTGGTTTGGCACTGCGGAAAGCCCATCTGCTGCCCTTAATTGCCTGCCTCCTCCACCTGCCAATTCTTAATTGCTTCCTCTTGGCAAAATCGCATCCCCTCCCAGCCGTGCATGCCAGTTACCTGAAAAATCAAACATTCCAATGAATAGACCACCAGCTTTTCATCAAAATCTTGTTTAATGTTTCAGATCAATGATCTTTCATTTAGGGTTATCTCTCTGCTTTACTGGCTTAGCAGTTCAGATAGTTTATCTCCTGGTTTAAATTGATTATTCCCTCCTGTTTAAATGGGATAATTGACATTTCCCAGTCCCATTTGCCCTTCCATTCCTTCTCTGCTCCATGTTTTATTTATCCCTCTTGTTCTCAACTCCTTTCAATACTTCTTTTCCTTCATCTTCCCCTTTTTTTCCACGCTCCCTGCTTGTCATGAATTCTCTCTCTCTGCTTTCAAATCTTTAACCTCCATTAATTGCCTGGATCAGTCCTTGTAATCTTTATCACTTGAAAGTGTTGGCACCATTTTGATTCAAATCCTCTTTTGCCAAATCCTTCTACCCATAATTTGCAGATCACTCAGATATTAGCACTTCTTGCAATAAGTAAATATCTTGACTCGGTGATGAGAAGAGGAGGATTATTCTGCTGAATTTGAAATTGGAGAAGTTTGCCCTGAAAACTGCCCTTTATATGTCAGCTCGGAACAAATTCACTTCAACTCATTACGGAGACAAAAATGATTCCAAGTAACACAAAGTAAAATCGAAACAAATTGGTTTCCTGGTGCAATATAAGCAAAGGAAGCCAGGGAAGATTACAAAAAGAATTGGGTCTCATTCTCAGCAATTAACAAAAATACATTTTAAAGTGAATTTAACCTTGAAAGTGAAATAACTCCATTCATTGAAATTTTGATCCTCCATTCATTATCACCCCTCCTCTCTAAAAACAAATTACTCAAACAAAACTCATTTAGAATTTACTGAGCCCTCATTGTCAGTGATCATACGGTTTTAGCACTGTGTAATTACCATCTTGTTCTGTTTTGTTTTCAAAAGCTGCTCTCCAGCTCATCCTGACTGCACCTCCCTCAGTTCTATTTCCCTTAATAGGCCATTCACAATAAAAGCTCAAACCCTGTTTTTATGGTCCTCGTTAATTTGCTGCTTGCTTCTGTCTTTTGGGTGTAATCTCAGGCAAACAGGCACCCTTTGTAAAACCTGCCACTTTCTTTATCATGCAAGACAGCTCATTAAAAAGAGAAAACTCTTTGAGCTGCTGTTGATAATTCAAAGATTCCCATTTTTACATAATTACTGCACTTCAAGATAGAGCAGAAAATGAATTTATTGTTTGCGAACAATTTTACAAGCTTCTGTAACATTAATCACCCACTCCAAACCAACATTCTTCTTCCGGCATACAGGGAGGATGGGGTTTCACATATTCGGGTGACCCCACTATACTGGTACAGCATAGGTTATGATGTGGAGATGCCAGCATTGGACTGGGGTAAACACAGTAAGAAGTCTCCAACACCAGGTTAAAGTCCAACAGGTTTGTTTCTTGCTACCAAATAAACCTGTTGGACTTTAACCTGGTGTTGTGTGATGTCTTACAGCACATAGAGTCAAGTTCCTTCCACACTGTCCCATCAAAGACTCCCAGGGCAGGTGCAGCACAAATTAGGGACATTGCAAGGCTTTCTCTACACTGTCCCACTGAAAACTCCCAGATCAGGTTCAGCATGGCTAGACAGACAGTAAAAGTCCCTGCTCAGTGGGGCTCAGGATCAGGCTTTGCAGTGAATTTACCAACTGAACCATCAGCGCAGCTGTTCTGTACAATTTGGGGTTAACACAGTCAGAAGTCTCACAACACCAGGTTAAAATCCAACAGGTTTATTTGGTAGCAAACGCCACCAGCTTTCGGGGCTCTGCCCCTTCGTCAGGTGAATCCCCAAAAAGAGCAAAATGTATTTTTTAACTGTTTAGTAGACAACTCCTTAGAGTGGTGGGAACGCATGCGGAATATTTGTGGAGGGTGGTCAGTAGGTATTAGATGGGAAACTAAGATGTACCTACCATTCATGGGGTGACAGCCACCTTAAAGCAGTTCAGCTGACCTCCTATTGGCCTTGTACACTGCAATGGGATCAGCACAGGAGGTCGTAAGCAGATGAGAGCCTGATGTAACTGCCCAGCATGTGAAAAGGGAATTTCAGAAGTTAGCTCTTTATAAAGGATTCCCTTTAATGTGGTCCCTGAGAGTGAAATTTCCATTATCAAAGAGGTCTCAGATAGTCAGACTCCTTAAAAGGGGTCCTGATGTCAAGATGAATATAGAATTGAAAGACAGAATATGCATTGAGTGACTTCATGCAGACTTTCCCCTAATTAGAGTTGAGGATTCTTTGCAATAGTCAGCCTAGGTAAATAGATCAGTTTCCGTGTTGTATTTAACCTCGGCCCGAATGGGTGTGAGGCTGGAACTAATCCAGAGTCATTAAAAGGACAGCATTACTGTGACAGGAAGGAACAAATAGCGGAGATTACAGATTCTCTGTTTTTTCCCTCAGTGCTCCCATGAGCAGGAAAACCAGGGAGTTTCTCACTGGTCCTGGCAGCGCCTGTCAGATGGAATTCAACCATTTTTACAATGCAAACGTATGCAAAATGTAAAATGCGCCAGCCAGCCTGGCAACACGGAGATTGGAGCATCTCACCTCCTACCCCTGATGACAAGGGGAACACATGCTACTCATTCGGGCAAAAAAAGGGGAAGCCCCCTAGTGAAACTGACATCTCTCATGAGTCAGATGAGTTCAAAGGGGTCTTCTCACACCCGGGTTTCTGAGAGAGCAAGGGCAATCCTTTCTGGAGAATGGAGTGCAGCTATGATCTTGAAGGCTTCCAGTTGTCCAAGATGCATGGATATTAAAGTGACCTGGCCACTTCAAAGGTTTCACAGTACACAGACAAGAATTAATATTTTAAACAGACAAGAATAAAGATTTTGAACAGAAAGTTTGTGCGAGATCACCATGCCCAGAGTGACCTCCACTTTTTCCAGGGTGAGAAGGGCCAGTCCACACACGAGACCCCTATCTCAGTGGACAGACCTGATGTCAACCCTTTTCTCCAGCCTGATCTCCCTTAGGTCCCTTGGGGGGAGCTTCCCTCTGCAGGTTGGCAGTGGCAGAGGGGAACAATTGCACAAAATTCACCTTCTTTTCCCCCCTCAGAGTCCAAGGCGCCAGGTCCACACTTGTCAGGACCTGTACTATTCTGTATCATCTGGGCTTCCTGATGGGGAGGCAGGGTTTGGAGCAACTGGTCTCAAACTAGTAATAATATGTAAATTACAGTTTGAGTGTATTCATTAGCGTATTTCTGGGCGACGTGGGGTGGAATCAACAAGAAATCCCATTGATAGCACAGGACCAGAAGATCCAGCCGCCAGCCAACAATGTGCTGCCTCCTGCTGCTGAGAAAAACGTTATTGGGAGGTCAGAAAATCCTTGCGTGCATCATTATCCATTGACTGTTGCCGGGTCAAAATGCTGGAACTTGCTCCCTGACAACACTGTAGGTGTACCTGCACCACATATACTGTAAGGTTTGAGAAGGCAGTTCACCACCACCTTCTCAAGGGCAATTAGGGAAAGGCAACAAATGCCCTGCCAGCAATGCCCACATTTCATGAATGAATAAAAAGAAACATATTTTCCCCTCATTCCTCAGATAAAATATGACTGGTGTTGTTCACTGTGATTGTAGATCGTTCACTTAATTCAATCAGTACAACATGTATTTTCATAATAATACAAAAATAATAAGCACATTACACTTACCCACATCCATGGGTCATTTGCTACACCGAAGTTTCACTGGAACATTGGAGCAGCTCAATGACAGAAACGTGAGAATGAGAACACGGTAGTGAATTAAAATGGTAAGAAACCAGAAGGTGGGGGTCATGCTTGCTGACTGAGTGGAGGTGTTTTGCAAAGTGGTCACCCAGTCTCCATTTGGTCTCCCCAATGTAGAGGAGACTACAATCAGTATGATATACTAAATTTAAAGAAGTACATTAAATTGCTGCTTCACTTGGAAGGAGTGTTTGGGGCCTTGGACAGTGAGAAAGAGGGTGGTGAAGAGGATGAGACATTAGGGTCATAGAAGAGTGGACCAGAGGAATGGTCCCTTTGGAGTGCTGACAGGAGAAGGGAAGGCAAGGTATGTCTGGTGGTGGCACTACACTGCAGGTGGTGAAATAGCAGATGATGCTCCTTTGAATGTGAAGATGGTACGGGTGGAATGTAAAGACAAGGGAAGGAAGAAAACCAAAGGCCATTGGAAGTGTCTGCTGAAACGGGGGGAGTACTCAAGCCCAAAGAAGTGCATACAAAGGATTAGACAACAGAAGAAGAGTTCAATGTCATGCTGAGCCTGAAATGCACTGAGGTGGGGGAGTAAAAAAAACTGATTCCTTTGTGAAACACAGATCATTCAATGTCAGCGAGAGGGAGTTAGTGTGCACAGTGAATACTTGGTGAGAGATGAGGTTGGAAGAAGGTATGAGGTCAAAGGGAATGGCTGAGGAAAAAGGATCTATAGAGTTGAACATACCTGTTGTTGGAGTTGTGTTCCTTAACACATGAAAGGATGACAAAAGGAGGCATTGGATGAGACAAAGAATGAAATGAAACTGAAGACCCTGACAGCTTTGAGAGAGGACCAGTCAGTGCTGCTGGAGAGAGTATACATGTGGTGATTGGTGTATGGCACTCAGTCTCAGTATGTGGAAAGAGCAGCTGTCCGAGGAACACTGCATCTCCTACTGATGCCTGTAATCCTGGGTGGATCCAAAATAATGAGGGATAGAACTTCAGTTGGAATCCATGTGGAGTAAGTGATGTTGTTTCAGAAATAAATATTATCCAGGGCACCAGGGATAATTTCCCAGCTCATCTTCAAAACAGTGGTTTTGCATCTTTTTTATCACCCGAGAAGGCCTCAGCTTAATGTCTCATTTGAAAGTCAGCACTTGTGTCAGTACATGGTACCCCATACAGCACAGAATGTCAGCCTAATTTAAGGAAAATTGTACATAAGCTGTGGAAGGAGTGAGTTATGAGCTGAATAGTCTTATTACAGTTTAAGCTCTAACATAACTTAGTAAAAGTGACCAGTGTGACAGATCTTGCAACAAGTGGCTATATCTTTCCATTTTCTCTTAATAAATGTGAAGAATATGATTGCTCAGGTGAATGGTAACAGATTGTAGCTCTCAGAATCCAAACCATCTTCACTTTGAATATCTTAAACAGAAGAGCTGCTGTTCAGTATGTGCACATGTGTGATGTTCACACAAACAGGTCACCCATTTTTCATTTCCTTCTCACTATCATGAAATAAAGAGAGGATGTAAGAGAGGACAGTAACATTGCCCTGTTTTATGTTGTTTTACTTTAACATAGTTCAGTTAGTGGAGCCTGTATTCCTGCTTATTGTCACAAGATTCAATTTAAACTTGTTTCTCACCAGTCTGATACAGGGCCTCCAGTTTGAAGTGGCCTCAGCCACTTCCAGACCCACCCTCTTGCTGCCCATTCTCCAACTTACAGCCTCTCCTGCTCATCAAGCTCCAGCTTCAGATATAGAAATGGTCCTGAAGCTTGAACAGGAATGCAGGTTCAGGAAAGGGGATTGGCAAGCGGGAGATTGGGAACAGGAGGTTCAGCAAGGGAATGGGTCAGGGAATGGGAGGGGCCACAAGTCTGAGGCTTGGCAGCAAGATGGTGGGTTAGGGAGGGGGAGATGCTGAGGACGCGATGTTGTGACCTCGTCCCATCCGTCCTGTCCTGATTGGCGTGGTGAATTGTTAAGATAGCATGTGAAATGAAAAATCAGGAAGCGACCGTTTTCACACTGGTTCCAATCTTTCCAGATACTTTTTCTAGGAGTAAACAGCTTCATGCCCAAAATGGGCGAGAAGCGCATCAGCATGCATTTGAATGGATTTCAATGTTATTAGCGAGTTCGGCAAGCAATTGTCTGCCCTCACTTATGTTAACCACCTTGTTGTTTAGATGTCATGCCAGTCAGAATTACAGCTGCTCGATATAAGTGTGGTTCCGCTGTAGCAGTGACAAAGGTGAGCAAAGAGGTGACTACCACTGAGCAACATCCTCTGGGGTGCAAGGGGGTAGGTCTCAGTTGGACCATGTTGCAGGGCAGGGGGCTTGCATGGGGGCAGGAATGCTTGTGCCAGCTTGGGCATCCTGTGGCCGGGGGTCACCATGGGCCTGAGGTTTGTGTTGCACAAATCCCATCTGCCCGCTGAATGACACCCTCAGGGGTGGCATATAAGATGCATTCCTAACCTCACTGCCATCACCATGGTTACTTTGCCATCTGTCTGCTGGACAGACTCTGTGGCTGACTGCAGAATCCCATCCTAGTGTCCCACTAACAGTGACAAGCACCAGCCCTGACAGCCGTTGCTCCAATAAAGGAGCGCTACAGGTATTAACATGGCATCACTGCAAAGTCCATGCTGTGTGAGGAGCTTTCAGTGGGAACCCATCAAGAGGGTGCTTCTTCATCTTCTGACTGAATTGCTAGCCACTTCTGGAAGTCACTGCACCAGGCATCCAGGTGGGTGCACTGATGCCTATGCTTCAAGGCTTCTCAACGTCTGTGTCCCCCATAGTAAGGGTGCAGTGACAGTCGTCAACCCATTGAGGCAGCGCTCGGCACTAGGGATGGTGTTGGGTTTCCACTGTCCACACTCATTGAGACAGGGGTTGCTGGGAGGGCGTGTGGTCCTGTGAATGGATAATCTCATGGATAAGTCTCTCTCTCCCGCTCTCTCTCCCCTCTCTCTCCCCCTCTTCCTCAATCGATTTTGATGTGGGCCAGCAGGGCTGCTCAGTCTGCTGTCATTGCAGGCATGCCGAAGGTGCAGGGGGCAATTGATTACATGCATGTCATCCTGCAGTCCCTAAAACGTCAGGTACCACAGTTTGTGGGGCCACATGCTCTGAATGTTTGCGGCCACAGGATGAACATCATGCAAATATGTGCACGCCACCCAGGGAGCATGCATGATAGCTTCATTCTGAGGAACTTTGACATCCCTGGCGTCTTCAAAGACCAGTCCAGGCCGCTGAGTGGGGACAGGGGCTACCCACTAAGGGCTTGGCTAATGATGATGTCAGTATGGAAGCCAGAGACTGATGTGGAGGCCATTACAATGAGGCCCACGCTGCCACCTGGTCCATCATTAAGCAGTATATCTGGCTCCTGAAGATGTGGTTCCATTGCCTGGACATTTCTGATGGGGCCCTCCAGTTCAATCCCCTAAGGGTCTCCTGCGTTGTGTTGGTTTGCTGTGCTCTCCACAACCTGGCGCAGCAACAGGGAGACTTCCTCGAGGAGGAGGAGGACAACCAGACAGACACCCCTGAGGCGGTGAGGTTGGGGGGTGGGTCCATGAGGATATTGAGAAGAAGGAGGCCAAGGAGGAGCCATGGGATGGAGGAGAGGCAGTGGCAAGAGGGCATGCGGCCCACCACCTCCAATCTCCACCATCTCCCCCCTCCTCCACATCCACTCACGCCCACCATTGATAACACACCAGGGTAATGGGCCGACAGGGCAATCACTCTGGGACAGCTTGGGATGAGCACTTGGAGTTCCATGCCGGTCAGAGGTCTGGCACAGGCACTGGAAAATGGGGATCGCATACTGGGTAGGGCGAACAATGCCCAGAGCCCCTCTGGGTATAGTCAGGATACGGTCATTCCTGTGGGAGATGAATCACAGATTAGTCACAGCTGTGTGGTGCAGTAACATTTACTAGTGAGATTTAACAGTGCATGTCACCTTCTCCCTAACTAAAGTGCAACCCTTCATTTGTGCCCTCTTGGTGACCTATAACTTCTTAATCTTATGAGGCCCACTGCCATGTCAAGGGGTGCCCCAGGATGTGCATCAGAGGTGGAGCAGTCAGCTGTGTTCGCAATATAAAGTGTTTCAACTAATTGTTTATTGTACATCCTATATTGTTTTAATTCTTTTTCTAATGAGGAATATCCTACAGAATTTAGTTTACCTGTATGTTGGTTTTAGTGGAAAATGTGATTCACTTAAAGTCATGATTTTAAGGAATACAACTACAACTTTGAGCAAGAACCTACTGCAGTCTCCCATTGTGGCCCCTGCCATTTCCTGTTCCAGATTAAAATCCGTGTGTTTATGCACTAACAGGTTGATCATAATTGTTCAGGGAGCACAGACAGGAATGGCCTCGACAAACTCAAAGAAACAAGACATCAGAACCCAGTTAGAAAGGATATTGTTGCAATTGTTTTATCGACACCCCCAAATTTATGTTAATGCAAGCCAGAGGCAAAATTAGAAATTATATTTTTATGATCAAGTCTTAAATTCTAGATTCAAAGGCAGTGGATTTTCCAGCAATGTGCATCAAACAAACAGCAACAAATCCATTGTATTTTCTTTTTTTTTGCATTAAGCTTATAAAAGCCATAATGTAATGATAATCTGCTGAGAATAAAATTAACATTTTCTACAACTTCAACAAGGAGACAGACAAACGCAGGTTTCTCAAGTAATCTGCTTTCCCAGGATTTTTAAACACCCAACGGCATTTAATAAATATGGTAATATTCTGTCAGACACTGGCATTCATCTATAAATTTTCTTAGGATAAATTAGCTCTGCAGTTGTATCAATAAAGTATTCCTTGAATGTAAAAATGATTTTTTCTTCATGCACATGAGAGAAAGTCTGGAGCATATTCACAAGAATGTTAATACATTCATACCCAGCATACTCAAATCACCTCTGCTGCAGATACAGGCTGCTGCCTGGGGTACCTCTCTACAGACATCACAGGCTCTCTGCAGCCTCATTTCAAATGCCCATTCTTCATGTGTGAGCCTGGACTGCATCGGTTGTCCAGCTTTTCTATTGAGTGTCCATCAGAATTAGGAAAGAAATAATGTGTATTTATTCAGTACCTTTCACAACCTCAGAACATCCCAAAACATTTAAGTGTGTAAAATAAAGTTCCACTATATCTACTCTATTTCAAAGGCTGTGATAAATTATCCCTCAATATTCTGAACTCAAATACGGAATTTTATTGGAGAATGGAAATCTCTTGGCCTTGGGTGGGATTTTACGATCTCGCCTGAGCGAGGCCATAAAATCCCGCCCTATACGTCTGAACTCAGTGAATCAGGGATACAGGAACCCATTGAAAGCTGGGAGCACTGAGTGCTGCTTGCTATAAGGACTGTAATTCATGGGGAGTACAATGTGTGATAAGTATAAAAGGGGAACATTCCTTTCTGTAGTTTAAAGTTATAAATTGCCTACAAAACAAAAATAGTCTTTAGTCAATAGTACCTTCAGTCATTTGTTACAATGAAAGTTTTAAAACATGAAGCATTGCCATGTCATTTTTTTCAGATAGAAAGTGGAAGTTTGAATATATTTCTAAATGTTATCAGTCACTATGGAGATCATAATGACCTTTATATTAGCTATTAATGATTTATGTTAGATGTCCTGCTGACACTCGACGGAATTTTATGAGATTTTTCTAAGTGTCGGGTGGGTATTTTTTTAAAGTTCATTCATTAGTGTCACAAGTAGGCTTACATTAAAACTGCAATGAAGTTAATGTGAAAATCCCTTAGTTGCCACACTCCGACATCTGTTTGGGTACACTGAGGGAGAATTAAACATGGCCAATGCACCTAGCCAGCATGTTTTTTGGACTGTGGGAGGAAATCCGACCACCCAAAGGAAACCCAGGCAGACACAGGGAGAACATGCAGACTCTGCACAAACAGTGACCCAAGCTGGGAATTGAACTCAGGTCCCTGGCGCTGTGAGGCTGCAGAGCTAACCACTGTGCCACAGTGCTGGCCCCCTGGGAACAGAGATTCAAATCCATTTTTTGGGCGTGTTTTCAGGCCCAATCTTATGCACCCTGTCTCCAAATTTTGGGCGAGTTTGTTTCTTCCTACAGAAGGCAGTGAATAGGGGTTAATGTACCCAAAAACCTGCAGCTCTGATTGTAGCCTCAAACTGTGCACGTGCCAAAAAAACTAAAATAAAGCCAGATCACTCCCAGGCCAGATACAGCCACCTCCCTGGCTCCCACGGACATTGGACCCCGCCAACATTATTGACCCCCTTACCCCCCCAATCCATGCCCACTTGGGTCAGGGGCTGGAAGCATGCAGGAGTGCTGGGGACGGGGGGACCAGGGGGTGATTTGGTAGATGGGGTTAAACCCTCATTGTTGCTGCCCAGATGAGGTCTTGTATTTTCTTGCAGGACTCCTGGCCAGTGCCATGGTACTCACAGATGCAGCCATTGCCTCCCAGGCTTTTTTCTGTCCCTTCCCTTGGGACAACGTCCTGCTGGGGGAAGAGGCTATTCCGTCTTGTCTCCACTGACTAGGTCAGATTTGGAAAATTCAGAGCTGGCTTTTTCAATGCTATTTCTTCCTGCACTGTCTGTCCATCCTTGGGGTTTTTAATGGAGCTGCCCCTTGTTAGGGCAGATTAGCTGCAGGCAGTTTGGCAAAGCATTCCACAAGTTAAATGCAGTTTGCTTGTTACCATGGAGGAGAAGCCAGGTGAGTGCTTGTGGGTGTGCTGATTGGGATGGGGTTGGGGTAAATTTGTGCCTCTATGATGATTGGGGGTAGGGAGAGAGAGGGAGAGAAGGTCATGTCAGATAGCCATTGGGGCCAATAGTGTGATGGCGGCCATGTGCAAGCGGGTCAGGCCATCAGATTTTTTGTGGCTCCTCTGGTCCCCACAGGAAAAAACGCCCATAACCGCTGGGAGAGGGCAAAGACATGGGTGATGAACCTGATCTCCAAGTCCTCCCCCCCTTTGAAGACTAGACACTGGAGCTTGCTGGAGAGGAGGATATCCGGACCATAAATGGTAGCATGGTTGGGCTGGAGTATAGAAGTGAGCACCTGCCGATCCTTCCCTCAATGGAGAAATGTCAAGTAAGTTGCCTGCAACCCAGATTCCTCTCCCTCCCTTGCACTTAACCTAGTGTTGCAGGAAGGGACCCAACGCATGGGGACGATCTAGCATCGCAGCCCCCACTGCTGCTCCCACCCATCCTGCCATGACAGCTCGGAAGGGACCTCCGAGGGCAGCACTAGTTTGGCACCAGCTTCCACCTCGCAAACCACCATCCCAGAGATTCTCATATTGCTGGGTCAAGCTAGCGGCAAGGTATCTGGATCACTCTCTGATGTGCACGACACATCGGCTGATGTACATCGAGTGGAGGAGGGAATGTCTGAGGCTTCCGCAGGCCTGCCGGAGGTGAGGACTCAGCTGGCCCCAAGCTACATGCTGGGCCTCTGCGATCACTTCTCCCTCAGCTGCTGGAGATGCAGCAACAGAGCCAGAGAATGCAGGTGAGGCTGACAGCAACACTGGACTGACTGCGAAGCTGTTGGTAGGAGTGCCAAAGCTTTCAGGCGGGCCAGCTATTGCCTGTCTTACATGGTTCCCAGGCCAGCACTGCAAGGATGGCGAGCCTGGGGCAAGGAATCCTCACCATAAGTTGGAGGATTCAAGTGATGGCCAAGTCACAGCAATGACTCGAGATTCTGTGGCCCAAGGCTGAGTGGCTCCAGAGCTTGCAGGAGGCCCAGCAGGGCAACACTGAGACACAGCGAGCTATAGCAGCAGCCCTTGAGAACGTGGCTCAGTCACAGAGGGTCATGGCTGAGGGGCTGCACAGCGTGGCCCAGTCTCAGATGGCACTTGCTGCTGCCATTGATAGGTGGCTCCTAACTCAGAGTGCCATCGCCGAGGGCTCAGCCACCATGGCAAGAACACAGGTGGACTGGCAGGGCCAGCTCACTGCAGAAGAGCCGGCATCCCATGGAGTGACCCAGGGGCCCATAAGCACCCCAGGGAGGGAGGAAGGACTGCAGCCCATGACAGGGCCTTCCACGCAGGAGACAGCTGCTGTGCCTACACCTTCTGACTCCTCCCTTCCTGACATCAGGGCATCTCAGGCACAGTGGGATGAAGAGGGTGTCATGAAAATGTTCCAGACATCTGGTTGCAGGCCAGCCCCCTCAAGGTCCAAGCCCTCTGGAGGATGATCACCAAGGTCATCAGAGGCCATGGGGCATGGTAGACAGCTGGCCACCTCTACCTTCGATGTACATCTTGGGGACCAAGGTGTAGTGGTAAACATGTAAAGTTAGGATAACGGCACTAAGATTGCATGGGTGAAGGGCAGCATAGACAGTTAAAATAGTTATGCACTTTAAAGTCTCACATTCACATGTTTGCATGTTACTACGTGTCATTAAGACACTTTTATTGGCACAAATAAATTTCATTTCACCACCTACCTGTGACTAATTTGTCTCAGATTTGTCTCCAACAGGAACGTCCTTACCCCAGAGGGAACCTGCGTGCTGATGTAGGGAGGAAGCCCTCTAATGCTCTGTCACTGAGAAAATGAAGGCGCTCAAAGAAATCACTGGCTACAATGGATGGCATGCATTGGCAGCAACTGCAATGGCATCCCCAGAACCCACAAGAGATTCCTTCACCCTCCCCATCCCAGATGCCCCGCGGCCCTGCATGGGGGTTTTGTGATCCCTTACCCACTACCCAGGTGCAAAGGGAAGAGGGGAAGGGTGGTGGAAATTAGGAGAAAGGGAGAGACGGATGGAGAGGTTAAAGAATGCGGCTTGCTCCTCCCCACCACGCACCCTCCCACCCCACCCAGCCCAGCAACACACACATCCCACCCACTCCCACAGCCCCGCAGCAACACACACTGTCCAAAGCCCCCCCACAGGTTCCAGAATGGTAACACAACGCCCACCCATCCCCCATGACTCAGCACCCACGCAGCAGTGGCCACAGACATGCTGCTTTAACAGCCCTGAGACTCAATCACTGTCAGTCTTCACAGTTTTCAGCAAACCTCTACCTACAACTGTGCTTCCAGCTGTGTGCACTAGGACCATGAGTGACCCCTATGATCCGGGGTCAGCGCTCCAACCCAGGTCTGTGCTGAAAGTCCAAGGTTGGACCCCCTGAGCAACAAGAGCCCCCACTCCCCTCACAGCCACCCGTCCCCGACCTGAAACGCAACATGACTATCACAAAAGAGTCTCTCTGAGTGGCACAGAGCATTTGAACAGAGACACTTACTTCCTTGTTCATCCACACTAATTCAGCACCAGACTCCAACTTATATAGAGGTGGTGTTTTCCAAACTGATTCAGTTGCAGCAAGTGAGGTGGTAAAGGCAGGCAAGCTGGGATAATTCGGCATGAAGGTCAGTTAATGACACTATAATGAATGCAAAGACACATTAATTGATGTCTTGCCTGGTTTGGGTGGACTCCCAATTACATCGATTTTCTTACTGTGGTAAATTGGGAACTAGCGCTAAAACAGGCACCATTCTCGTTAGACGCTTCAAGTCCGATCTTACGCCATATTCACACCCAAAAACGGGTGCAACGAGGTTGTAAAATTCCTCCCTCACTGTTCATACTCCTTCCTGGTCACTTGTATAAATACACAAAGGGACAGTTGTCTGTGGAGGTGCAGCCAGCGAAAGCCAAAGAAAAATGGGAAAAATGGATTCAAGACTTCAAAATTCTTATCTCCTTAAAAGCAAATTACAATGCCATATCACCAATACTTTCCAGCACATTAATGGCCTGAGCACCTTCCGAGTCCAGAACTAATGTGGTAATTTTTTATCTAAATAGGACAGTTTAACATCTCACCATCCATTCTCTGTTACTGCAGAAAGTGCTTATTTGTTTCCTCATCAACTTTATTTAACTGGTGTACAAATGAAAACACATTGTCTCCTCAGAGAGCCCACTCATTGATAGATTCAATCATTGCAAATGTAACACTTCCCATCTATCAGTGTACATTCAAACATGATTGGTCATTCAAAATTATGTAGGTTAATTGAAACAGTGCTTGATGCCAAAAAAATTTGAAGTAAAAGGAGTGAATTGAACTGGGTGTTGAATACCCTGCATTTTATGGGGCTTCTCCTGTCCTTATATTATGCAAAGGTGCTATTCTCAATTATCTGAGGCACTAGAGAAGATAATGATGTCAATATCACAGTAAAGGAGACAGGAGGAGCATTGGATAGGATAGATAAAAACTTCAAATTTTAGCATCCTCAAAGTGCTAAAGTCATCAGATCTGGATGGGATTCATCTAAGATTGCTGAGGAAAATAATGGTGGAATTTTTGTTCAAAATCTTTCAATTCTGCTTAGGAAAGGGAATGGTTTCATCCCTGTTTAAAAAGGGCGAGAGGGATAAACCCATTAACTATAGGCCAGTCACTCTAACAATGTCAGTTCTGGAGAATTTTTAGAGGCTTTGATCTGGGGAAAAGAATAGTAATGGGAAAATATGGATTAATAAATGAAAGCCAGCATAGATATGTTGTTTGACTAATTTGATTGAGTTCTTTGATGAAGGAATGGTGGGATGAAGATTGTGCGATTGATATTGCTTTTGTGGACTTTCAAAAGGCATTTGATAAATTATCACCTAATAGATGGGGGAAGTGAAGCCTTTGAAATTAAAGGGACACTATTGCATGCATATGGAATTGCTGAGGGACAGAAAGCAAAGTGCAGTGGTGAACACTAACACTTAATTTCACATTGGAAGAAGTGCACAGTGATGTCACTACTCTTTTTGATTGATAAAAATAATCTGTACTCTGTACTCAAAGTTCACAAATGATAAAAAACTCAAACACGTAGTAAAACGTCAGGAAGATAGTAACAGGTTTACTTATAACGACTTTTCTGGCCCTTCCCACCAGTGGGATCTTCCTGTCTTGCCAATGGTGATCCTGAGCCAGGTTCCCCAAAGGCGTGGCTGGTAAACAAGGCAAAACGCAGTTGACATCGGTGGGGCTGGTAAACACACTGTGGGGTGGGAAACGAAGCTCAAAAATTACGCCTTTAGGATTTCATTGGATTTACTATGTGGAAACAATATTTGGCCCAATGAGTCCATCCAGTATTTATGCTCCACTAGAGCCTCCTCCCATCTTTCCTCATCTTAATCTATCATGTAATCCTCTATTCCCAATTCCCCTCATATGTTCGTCCGGCTTCCCCTTAAATGTATTTATATTATTTGTTTTAATCACTCCTTGTGATAACAAACTCTGCATTCCAATCAGTCTTAGGGTAAAAAAGTTTATTCTGATTTCCCTAATGGATTTCTTGGTGACTTTATTTTGATGGCATCTAGTTATGCTCTTCCCCATAAGAAGAAACATCCTCTCTGTATTCAAAACATTTCATAATTTTAAGTCCACTATTAGGTCTTCTTCAGCTTTCTTTATTAAGTGAAAAGAGACCCAAACTGTCGATCCTTTATTAATACATATTTCTGGTATTGTTCTTGTAAATTTTCCGTGGCCTCATGTAGTACTCTAAATATGGTCTAACCAAGGTTTGAAACAGATTTGGTATAACTTACAATTCATTACAATTCTATCTCTCGAGAAATAAAACATAGGATGGCATGATGGCCAAGTGGTTAGCACTGCTGCCTCGCAGCACCAGAGACCTGGGTTCAATTCTGGCCTTGGATGACTGACTGTGTGGAGTTTGCATGTTCTCCCTGTGTCTGTGTGGGTTTCCTCTGGATACACTGTTTTCCTCCCACAGTCCAATAATGTTGATTGGCCATGATAAATTGACCCTTAGTGTCAGGGAATCAGCATCGTAAATATATAGGGTTACAGGGATAGGGCCTGAGTGGGATTGTTGTTGGGACAGACTTGATGGGCAGAATGGCTTCCATCTTTACTGTAGGGATTCTATATTATGCTTGGTTTTCTTTTATTCAATGGCTTGCTCACCTGTGGCACAACTTTTAATTACCCAACCTAACCTTTGTTCCCCAACCCCATCCAGACTTGCACCTTTCAAATAGTAAGTGACCTCCCTACTCTTCCCATTGGAATGTATGACATTATCTGTGCCAAATTTAATTTGCTAATTATTTGCCCATTCTGCAAGTTAATGTGCTCCTGTAATTTGTTGCAGTTTTTCTCACCCTTTCATCCCCCAATTTGGTGTCATGCTCAAATTTACAAATTATGTTTTTGATTCCAAAATCTAAACTGTTCATATAAATTGTGAACAGCAATGTTCCCAGCGCAGATCCTTGTGAAGTATCACTTCCTGCTTTCTGCCATTCTGAATGACTACTCTTTACTTCGACTCTCTGCTCTCTGTCTTGAAGCCAGATAGCAATCCACTCTGCTACTTGTCTTCAGACTCTACATTTTCTGACCTTCTTCATTGGTCGATTGTAGAGAATCATATCAAAAGCTTTTTGAAAAGCCAGATAAATTACACATGCTGCATTAGCAATGTCTACTCTCTCTGTTACTTCCTCAAAAAATTCAATAAGATTGGCCAACTAAGATTTCCCCTTTTGCAATCTATGCTGGAAGACCTAGACTGGTGAAATGGGCAAATTATGGCAGATAACATTTAACATGGTGCAGCAGTATAAACTATTAAATACAATTTTTAAAGCAGGTGGAACAACAGAGAGGCCTGGGGGTGTATACAAGTAGCTCCTTGTAGGTGGCAGGTTAAGTTGGGAACATTGTTTCAAAAGCAAATAGGATCCTTGTCTTTACAAATAGAATTATAGTGTACGAAAACAAGGAGAAATACTAAATCTTTACAAAACACTAGTTAAACCCCAGCTGCAGCACTGTGGCAAATTCGGGACACCACACTTTAGGAAGGATATCAAGATCCAAGAGAAGTTGCAGAAGAAATTTACAAAAACAGAACTTTCAGTTACATGGAGAGACTGGAGAAGTTGGATTGGTTTTCCTCAGTGCAGAAAAGGTTGAAAGAAATTTGGTAAAGGCAGTAAACATCTTAAAAGGTTTGATGGAGTAACTAAGGAGGAACTACTTCCAGTGGTCAAAGTATCAGCAAATAGAGGACAAAAACTTAAGATTATTGGCAAAAGAACCAGAGGCAATATGAAAACATGTTTATGCAGCAAATAGTCATGTTGTGGAATTCACTGTCTTGAATGGTGATGAAAGCAGGTTCAATAATAACTTACTAGAAGGGAATTGGATAAATACTTCAACAGGAATGTACGGCTATAAGGAATATGTAGAATGATAGGACTGATAAACTAGTTTTTCCAAAGGAATGGCACTAAATGCTCTCCTTCCATTCTGTTATATTCTAAGATTCTACAAGAATGCACAAAGATGCTACTCTACACACTGATGCCACCATTGTAGACAATATGTATTGGGCAGCAATTCTCTGTGTTATACACAAGAGTTGTTGTTCACTATAATGCAAGTGGAAGCTATTATTCTCTATCAGTTCTGCACAGGATGCCATTTTCAAAGTATACAGAAAGCACTTCCCTGTTCTCTATATTCTGCACACAGTCTGCTATTTTCTACAATATACACTGGGGCTGCTATTTGCTATGATATAGAGGAAAGCAGCCCATGTGCTACTCTCTGCAATGTACACTGAGATTCTCCACATTAACCACAGAGGCAGTAATTTTTCAAACGTGCAAAGGGGCTACTATTTTCCATACACAACGTACACAATGGCTGCATGAGACAATATAATTTATAATACGCAAGGGCTATTTTTCTCCATAATATACATTGCGGCTGTTAGTCTTCAAAACATATACTGGGCTGTTAATGGGGGCTGTCAATCTCATAATATGCATATACTGTAGCATATACTGTTTTCTCTATAATAGACTGGGGTTGCTATTCTCCATGACGTAATGGGGCTGCTACTTCCTATACTATATCCTGAGACTATTATTTCTTAGTATATAAAAGAGATGGTTTCCCATGGGTATTTCATGGGTCAGTTATTCTTTGTAACACACACACAGGCTGCTACATGTTATTAAATATATGAGGGTTGCTAGTATCTATTATATATCCAAAGGCTGTTATTCCATTTAACATACAGAGGGAATTGCATTTGCTGCTGTACAGCAGTTGCTATTTTCTATAATGTACAGAGGAGCTACTGTTCTTCATAATATACATGGAGGCTATTAAACTTCATATTATAAACAAGGCTGCTAATCCCTACAATATACACAGCCATTCTATATATGATACACAGGAACTGCTATTCTCCATAACATATACTAAGGCTTCCATTCTCTATAACATACACTGGAACGGTTATTTATCATAGACAACAAAGGAATTCAATTCTGCATCACCTATACAGAAGGTGCTGTGTTCTATAATGTACATAGTGCCACAATTCCATGCTGTGCACTCAGGGGCTGCTATTCTTTACAATACGCGGCACATTGATATTCTCCAGAATATAAAATGGAATTCGTATTTCCTATATTTTTCCTAATAATATATCAGAGCTGCTATTATTTATAGTATATACATGGGTTACTATTCTCTATAAAATGTACTAAGGTTGTTATTACCCGCAAGATACACAAAGGCCTGTTAATCTCTATAACAGACTCAGGGACAGCCATTCTCCACAATGCACACGGGATCTGTTATTCTCCATCATATTAGTTTAACCTTGGTGATGGGAAAGATTTTACAAATGATAGGATACATTTTCTGGCCAGTGTTGGGACACCAATATTTGGATCATAGGTGAATCCCAAAACTGACCATGTCTGAGTCCTGCCCACCTGTTGAATCTTCCTGGAGGTGGCCTTTAAACAGGAAATCAGAGTGCTCAAAGATGTGGGTGGCTGACAGTGTCACTGGGTGAGGCTAAGTGCTATAAATGTAGGTGGGGAACTGTGAGGGTGCCTCAAAATGGATGACTTCTGAAATTATTAAATGTAAGTGCGGCCACACCTGCCAGCCATCATTGTAGAGAATGTTGCCATGGCTGTGGCCTACTGATCCCCTTAGTTCTGGAAGGGGGTGAGGGCTTGTATTTAAATGAGGCATTGACAGGCCTGGTCTGCCACAGGGTAGCCACCACCAGAGAACTGGGTGCTAGTCCAATACCGTGAAGATTTGGTCTCAATCTGAAAATGGCACCTAATTGGGACAGTAAGCGGCATAATTGGCTGCCCACCTTGAGAGGAATAGTCTGCCAGTTTTCTTCCATGTTTACCCCATGAGGTTTTCTTGAGGTCGATAATGCCACATGGAGCTGTCCTAATATGGTTTCCTGCTATTTCTCCTGTCCCACCACCTTCAAACTATCTTCATAGAGTCAGGAAAATTTCACCTGCTAATCTGTACAAAATTCACAGTCACTTTAAAGGGGTGGGTGGATTCCTTAATAAAAGCTAACACAGGGGACGATTTCAAAGTTTGTGGATTACACAAATCTTGAAAGTATTGTAAACTGTGAAGAGGACAGTGTAGAACTTCAAAAGGGTATAGACAAGTTGGTGGAGTGGGCAGATAGATAGCAGATGAAGTTCAGTTTGGAGAAATGTGGGGTGCATTTTGGTAGGAAGAACATGGAGAGATAATACAAAATAAGATATACCATTCTTAACGAGGGTGCAGGAGAGGAACCTGGATGTATATTTGCAAAGATCACTGAAGGTGGCAGGACAGGTAGAGAGAGCGGTTAATAAAGCATATAGCATTCTGGGCTTCATTAATAGGTTTGCAGAGTACCAGAGCAGAGAGGTTATGTTGAATTTGTGCAAGGCACTTGTTAGACTTCAGCTGGAATATTGTATGCAGTTGTAGGCACCGTACTATAGGCGGTGTAATATCTGGAGGCAAGATCCAATTCGTTGCAAATAAACATAAACTTTATTAGGAACACACAAGGGGGAATTTACATGTTCATCACAATATTGCTGTGACCACATGTCACTGCCCAACCCCTGCCATTGTTTGGCAGGAGGAAGGGGCAACCACGCCCATTATTACATTTCCTTCCTCCCTAAGTTCTTTATGCATCTACACAACATTAGCAATGCCTCTTGGTTTTAACTTCCCCTCTTCTACAAACAAAGTTTTTGAGTACTCTGCAGGGTGGTCAGAGTAATGCAACTCTACTGAGAAGCTTTCAAGATCAGGAATAACAGGGCCATGAGCTGCAGAAGGAGATGCATCCCTGGAACTGAGTGGTTCTGTATTTGGTAGCTTGTTGGATGTGTCAGGAATGCCAGCTGCAGGGCACCCACACCCTTAGAGGCTGACAGTGAAATGTCAATCGTTGAACGGACCTGCACTTGTCAGAGCATTTCTCTTGCTTGGATGTGATCCTCATGTCTGTGCACTACTTTGTTCTCAACTTGAACTTGAAGTGACAATGGACCTGTTCTGAGATGATGGCTCCTGGAACTCAGCATGATCCACTTCCAAAGTTATGGACATACACGGGGTTGCCTACTCTGAATATACCTGCCTTGCTATGCGTGTCGTTGTTTAGTTTCTGATTGCTTTGCTTCTGTCTCACCTTCCCCTCCAAATTGGGAAATACAAATCTAAATGTGTGCATTGGTGACAATGCATCAGCAGCTCTTCTGGCATGGAGCCAGCAATAGTCTGTGATGATCTGCAGAAACTTAGGAAGAATCTTAAAAGGCAAGACTCCAAAATAATGCCGGACAACTTCTTCATACTGGTTTTAAAGGACTGGACAGCTCTTTCGGTAAGACCATTTCATGAAAGATGCCAGGGGCAGTCTTTAGGTGGCAGATGCCGTTCAGGTCTGTGAACCTCTGAAATTCTGCATTGGTGAAAGTTGTCGCATTGTCAGAGACAATGATCTCAGGAAAATCATATATATTAAAGGAGTAACGCAGTTTTTCAATATTTGCAGCTGAACACAGCCCCTAAATATAACTGCGTACCAACATCATCATCATTGACATGCCTGGATGTGCACTGTGGGTGGAAGTTTCTGTTTTTTGCACAGAGTGGCAGCTCACCGGCAGCACAACAGGCTTTTCTCATCACATTGTGCGGAGCTCTGTGAAGAAAATATCTGCAAGTGTAGCCCACACCCTCACGTTTCGGCTTGCCGGTAGTACAGCCAGCTTCTCTCACCGCATTGTGCGGACTTCTGTGCAGAAAATATCTAGAGGCATAGCCCACACCCTCACGTTGGTAGGGCAGGGATGGAAAAAGCCAGAATTGCTGTGAATCCTGAGATCAGGATGCTGGTTTTAATGAGTGTCCCGATCTCTGAAAAGAAATGAAGACACCCTCCCACCCCTCCAATGTACATGGAGATCCTCCTACATGCACTAGGAAACTGCCCCCCCATGGACATGGGGTACATACCCACCCCACAGATAAGAGAAATCCTCCAATGCAGCTCTCCACAGAGCTCCCTTGACACTATCTCTGGGGCTGTCCTCTATTATACATCTTGCGCACGCATCACAGTTTGTGCTCATGGCAAATGTGGGCACAAAATCGTGGCCAGTGACTCTCTGCCTTTGAAAGGGACCATGACTCTGGAACTCCATAACAAGATTCTGTCCTGGCACCTCAGTTCAGTGCCTCTGGAATAAAAGGAGTGTAGGTCATCAGACACAATGGTACATGGTCAACTCTGAAAAATGAAGTGTTTAACTTCTGACAGTATTGGGTCTCTGCTCAGCCAATTCTTGATTGGTCCACATGGGCAATACATCCAGGAAATTTAACAACAACACTAACTCTTGCGGAATGGATGTGTCAGCAGGATTGCCTTGTAGCGGAAGAGAATTAAGTGCACCTGCACCTGGCTATACGTGTAACTTTTAGCATCAGGGCCCAATGATGGATTCTTGCTGAAGTGATAGTTGGGGTAGCTTTGTCTTTGCTGATAAGCCTGTCAGTGGCTTATGTTTGGACACAATTATAAAATGTTGTCCATGCAAGTATTGGTGAAACCTCTTGACACTAAACTTGACTGACAGTGCTTCTTTCACCAGCTGGCTTAGCCCTTTTCAGCCTGGGAGAGTGTTCTTGAAACACAGCCAACTGGCTTTTCTGAACCGTTATCCATTCATTGGACAGTATGTTTCCTATGCCCTTGAGAGATGCATCACACATCAACAGTGGCTCTTTAGCTGGATCATAATGTACCATCAAGCATGATGATTGAACCAGTTTCTTCGCCGCTGCAAAGGCTTTTTCTTGCTGTGTGCCTCAGGACCAGCAGTGATTCTTCCCCAGCAACAGGTAGAATGGTGCAAGCAGACTGAACAGATTAGGTAAGAAATGGCTGGAATAATTTATAATCCCAATGAATGTCTTAAATGCTGTCATGTTGAAGACATCGTGCACCTTTATGGCTTGAATCTTTTCGTTGACAAAATGTCCCCCAGGTATGTTACCATGGATGCCTGGAATGTTTAGAATGTGCAATTCTTTCATTTCAAGCACACCTGCTTCCATAAATCATTTCAGCACTTCCTTAACGTTGGCTAAATATTCAGCTTCAGTCATTCAGTGACAAGGATGTTATTTAAGTACATGACCTGACATGGAAGTTCCTGCAGGAGACCCTCCATGGTTGCTGAAAAATGGCACATGCGGATGAAACTCCAAAAGGCATCGAGGTGTACCCATAGAAGCCTCTGTGAATACTGATTCTCACATGCCCCCTTGACATGTCTTCCAGTTCCAGCTGCTGATACGCATGACTCATATCTAAGTTAGTGAATGACTTACCTCTTGCTAGCTTTGCGTACTAGTCATCGATTCTGGGAATGAGATACTTGTCTAACATTGCTGCTCTGTTGACCATCACCTGATGCCCTTGTCCCTTTCGGTAGTAGAGGTGATGGGTTTGGAAGATGTTGCCTAAGAAGCCTTGGTGAGTTACTGCACAGCAATCTGTAGATGGTACTTACTGTTACCACAAGTAAATATTTGAGGTGGTGGATCAGATGCCACTCAAGTGGGTGATTTTGTTCTGGATTTTATTGAGTTTCTTGAGTGTTGTTGGAGTTGTGTGCACATCTATATTAGTGGAGAATCTTACCAGAATTTGTTGGTTCAGTGTCGTTCTGTGAGAAAAATGGTGTGCCAACCCATGCCAAAGAGCAATGCCGGGGGCATTGCCAGGGTACTGCCTGGCCAAGTCACTCTCCCCCAGGGGCTATATTCACCTCTACACCTCCTGGGGAATCCCCATGACAAGTTCATATCTCGGTGAACCTGTTGTAAGCTGTGCTGATGTGATTTAACATGGAGTGGAGATGGGGGCGGGGGGAGCAGAGTCAATACACAGCAAGGGGGCATGTTAATAACATTTAAATGCATTAAAATATATTTAAATCAGCCATCAGCGAGGGATGGCAAATCGGAAGTTGTGATCTCGCAAGCGACATTCGCAACTTCTGGCTTTCACCACATATTGAACACTGCTGCCAATCCCACAGATGGTGAATGCAGGCTTGAGATCCTGCCCTCTGTTGCTGAAGGTGGTCATTGCCTGGCACCTGTCTGGCTACTTGTCACTTATCAATCCAAGCCTGAATATTATTCAGGTCATGCGGCTTGTGGGCAAATTTCCACATTTCCTGAGAATAGAATTGAATACACTATAATCATCAGCGAATATCCTTCTCCTGACTTTATGTTGGAGGTTGGTCAATAATGAAACAGATGAAGATTTAACTACACTGACCCACTGTCTCCTGCAGTGATGACTTGGGACGAAAGTAATTTGGGCAACTGCAACCTTCTTATTTGTGCTAGATATGACAGCCAGTGAAGAGTTTTCTCCCTGATTCTCATTGAGTTTAATTTTACACAGGCACTTTAAATGCCACACTTAGTCAAGTACTGCCCAGTGAAATTTTATCTTAAATTTACTTAAAGATTGAGCAGACATTGTCCTCTGATATACCAGATTCACAAAAAAACAAAGGAATTTCTAAGTATATCATTCCTCAAGGAAGGAAACCAAAAATATACACAATACTCTAGTTGTGATCCCACCAAAGCATTGCATAATAACTCAGCGAGACTTCCTTGCAATAAAGGCTAACATACCATTCCCTTCCTAATTGCTTGAGGTAGCTGTATGGTTAACTCTCTGTAATAAGGACACCTAGGTCCCTCTGCATACAAACATTTACCAATCTCTCACATTGTAAAAATATTCTCCGTTTTTATCTTTCCTTCCAAAACGGTGGGTTTTACATTTCCCTGCATTTTAATCCATCTGCCTCTTCTTGCTGACGCATTGTGACGCATTCCGGTCTATACCATTTTACAGACTCAACAGAATGAATCTTTGATGGCAGTATGTTGGGAGGTGAGGGGGCTGGCATTATGGCAGAGGAAGGCATTGGGAGGGGAGCTATCATCTTCCCTCTCCTGTGGCATGTGCCAGCAATGGTAACCTTGGCGGCAGGGCTGCCCCCTGTTTGTCCAATTGAGGCAAATAATTGCTCAATTAAAGGGAACTTCCCGCTCCCCTGAGCAGTTTGCCAGTATTGGAACAGCCTATCACTGTGAGGTAGTGATAGGCAGGTAACCTTACAATGGGCTCCGGGGGTAGGGTCACACCCAAGGACAGGCCCCCAGGTGGCAATGGGCTAATCATATGTCAGTCATAACTAAACCGTACTCTCCCACCCAATTGCTGGGGCCTGCCTGCCTGGCCATGCCTTCTCTAAATGAATTTACATGCTCTTCTAGGATGTTATGGCATTGAGATGGCCTCTCCGTTGGTTTACACCCTCATCACTCACCATCTGCTGGCGACCTGAATGGGTCAGTAGCTCTCGGATTCAGACTACTGCCTTCAATTGGATGGCAGCCTAGTGGTGGCACCAGCAGAATACCACTCCAGGTTCTGCCTCTTGCCAAGTGTGGCTGAATTGTGCTTTGTTTCTCTCATGGTGGGACTTGATCCCCAACAAAAATTCAGCCCTTTTGCATCCTCATTACTGTTTACTTTTCTTTGCATTGTCAACAAGTTTCAATATATTTTCAGTTTCCATATCTAGGTCAATGATATAGATTGTAATTACCCATGTACTGATCCTTGCTTACAACTTAGTTACAAGCTGCCAATAAATGACCCATTGATTTGTGATTTTTTTTTGCTCGTTAACTGATTCTCAATGCAAGCTAATTTATTATTCACAATTCAGTGACTCTCGATTTTGTGAATATCTAATATCTTGCTGAATGCCTTCTGAAAATCCAAATATACTATATCTGCTGGTTCCCTCTTATCCACAATACTTGTCACGTCCCCCAAAAAAACAAATACTATTTTCCTTCCATAAAACAATGTTATCTCAGCTTAATCATATTATGCTTTTCAAAGTGCTCTGTTACTATATCCCTAATGATAGATTTTGGCATCTTACTTCTGATCTTAAGGTAACTTGTCCAAAGTTCCCCATTTTCTGTCTCTTTTTTCCTTAAGTTTTATGGAATTGTGTTTGCTACTTTCCAATCCTTGAGTAACATTCTAGAATCCAGGGACTTCTGGAAGATCAAGCTGATACATTCAACAGTCATCTCTTTCAAAACCTCAGAACGTAGACCATCAGGTTCAGGAGGGTTGCCGGCTTTTAGCCTACTAATTTCTCCAGTAGTTTTTCTTTTCTAATATTAACTAACTCTCATTAGATCCTCAGTTTCTCACTATTTCCAATTTTTTGTATCTTCTGCTATGAAAACAAAGGCTCAGATTTTGGCTCCTGGGTCGGGCGCACAGAGACAGGAGAATTCCCAGCTCATGACGCCAACCTTTTAAACTTACTGCCAGGACCCTGGACTTCCGATCCTGAAAAGGAGGCAAGCTGGATTAGGAATTGGGGAAAGTAGCAAACACAATCCTATAAAATTTAAGAAAAAAAAGGGACAGAAAATGGGGAACCTTGGACAAGTTACCTCAAGATCAGAAGTAAGATATCTGAAATCTATCATTAGGGATATAGGAACAGAGCACTTTGAAATGCATAATATGAGGAATTGGGCCAGGTGACCAGGGAAGAACTGAAGAAGCTACCAGATACAGAGGGGAGCTGGGTGGAAGACCTGCCCGGAGGATCTAGCATTTAGCATAAAAATAAAGAATAAACCTTGAAACATCCCTCCAGCCCTCACACTTCATGACCCTTCACATGTCCTATACCCCATCCATGCCACCTCAAGTCCTCTACCAACTCCCATGGCCCTTCAGAGGCCTTTTGCCAACTTAGTACCAACTCAAGCCAATCTATCTGCCCTTACACCTATCACGCCAACTCAACTAGTATTCACCTTGGGCAGACCTGAGGATCAACGCAAAGATGAGATAAAATAAGATTCCATAAAAATACAATTCTAAGTGTCTATTGCAGATTTTAGTATGATGAAAAACTACTGGCATTCATAAAAAAACTCATTTACTACACTCACATTTCTTCAACTAAATAAAGCCTTATAATAACAAACATTTCATTTAACATAACCTTTGTAACAACATATATTGGAATTTGAATTTATAGTCCTACATTAAAGAGTTTATAACGATTTGTAGCTGAGAATCAAACCATGGAATTGCAGGCACCCTCCTGTCATAATGGTTGTGAAATCAGTCAATCAGCACTAACCCAGTAGTGGAAACCTGCAGGCTTATATCAACAGAGTGAAATAGTAAGCAATCAGTTTTTAAACATTCCAGACATTTTTCTTAAATATTTAAAGGGTAGGGCTTTCAAATACTTTGACGCTCTTGACAGCTACTTTTGGCAGATGCTTTTGATACTTTTTACGAGTCCCTTTCAGAGTTTTGACAAATACCTTTAACAAATCTTTTGACAGTTCCAATGAGCTTGATAGTGATGGGTTTGTGTACAGTTATTCCTACTTAAATAACTTAATGACCCATCAGATACCTGACTTATATAAATAAATCCACAAAATTCAGACTAGTTCTTACCACATCTAATGTGCACACCTTGGGTTTCATACTACAAAGCTACTGTTAGGGACAAGATCAAAACCTCCAAGATAAATTAGGACTTTAGCCTGGACCCCAACTTTATTTTTTGTGAGCATAACAGGTTTCGCCCCAAGTGCAATTCTATTGACCCATGTGTTTTTTTTCTTATTAAAAGGAACTTTATTTAAGAACACAACAAAAATAATTAGTCTGTCACCAATTAAAATACCTGACAAAGTATAAGTCTTAACAATTATTATCTCTATAGTCCCAATTCAAGCAATATCCCCATTGACATACATCCTTCTTCAGAACTAGCTAGCACTAAAACAGATATGCTTACATGGATGCTTGATTTCTAACCTTTAAACCCCTCTGGATTTCTGGTTTCTGATTCCCAAAAAGCAGTTTCCAGAGAAAAATCCATCTCAAGCAGCAGAGCTTCAGAGAAAGAGACCTTTTTTCTGGCAGGTTCTAGTCTCCAATCTCCAGAGTGAGAAAGAGACAGATAAGGAGCTATTTCTTTTCACTACAGCTCCCAAACAACAACTCAACTGGGTTTCTCTCTGTGAGACTAGACCTGCACATTCACATAACTTTCCCTGTCAAAACCTGAACTAAGCCTCACTCTGAAAAACCCCAGAGGAAAGCAATAAAAATAACAACCCTGCATTAGTCCAGATTAAAACAAACATTTCAGCAATCAAGATCAATTATGCTGCTGCAGCGACACCATGGGATGCTGACAACAGGCAAAGTGACATTGATAATAAAATAAACTGCAAAAAGAAATCCTGCAGAAGTAACAAATAGATTTCTTAAAGGCATAGTATCATCACACTACCAAATTCCCACTTTACTAGAGACAGCTGATAACTTAAATGGTCAGCTGCCTCCATAAAACATGCTTAGGTGAAACACACACTGCCCCTATTTCCATCCACCTGGGAAACCGCATTTCTCCTGGAATGGATTGACAATTTTAGCCACTTAAACCATTTTCACCACAAAGTTGTGGCAAAAATCTGGGTCGAAGTACTTGATCAATGTTTCTGTCATTTCCTCGTTCCTATTATAATTTATGAAGCCACCATGCTTACATTTTCTAATCATTTCCTTTACACCTGCTTGTAGAAGCTTTTATAATTTAATTTTATATGTCTGACTAGATTACTCTCATATTCTATTTTCTCCCTCACCAATTTCTTGGTCATCATTTGCTGGTTTCTAACCTCGTACCCCCCCCGCCCCCCCTTCCCTCCCCCAAATCTCTGCCACCCCTCCCCAACCCCCTAATCCTCATATTTACTGATCTTATTGGAAATATTGTATGTTTCTGCTTTGAATTCAATAAGATCCTGAACTTGTTGAGAGAGAGAAAGACCACTTTCCCATAGATTTTTTGATTCCTGAGAAGAATGTGTGTTCATTAATTCTGAATTATTTCTTTAACTATTTGTGATTGATTATCTACAGTCATACATTTTAATCTAACTTCCCATCTAATCAGCTAATTTGCCTCTCACATCTAAATAATTGGCTTTCCTTAAATTTAAGACTGTAGTTTTGTATTAAGCAAATCACCCTCAAACTCGATATCACATTCTATCACGTGATCACACCTCCCCAGAGGATTCTATATTATAAGATCATTAATTAACATTTCATTACACAAACAAGATCCAAACTAACCTGTTTCTTTGATGATTCTTTGACATACTGTTCCAGAAAACTGTCTCCACTGCATTCTGTGAATTCGACCTTTAAATTACTTTTACCAATTTGATTTGCCCAGTCTATGTGAAGATTAAATTTCCTCATGATTGTTATATTACCCTTGTTACATGCTCTTCCAGTTCAATGATTTATACTCTGTTCACGACTGTATCTTTTTAAAACTCACTTACAAGATGAGCATGTTGCTAATAAGGCCAGCATTCATTGCTGATTCCTACTTTTCTTCTCAAAGGTGATGGTGCGCCTGCAGTCCATGTGGTGCAACTGCTGCCATTGTAGGGAGCACTAAGATTTAAACCTAGAGATAATGAAGAAACAATGATATATTGCTAAGTAAGGATGGATGTGATTTGGAGGGGAACCTGGAAGTCATTATGCTCAACACACCTGCTGTCCTTGGTCTTCTAAGTGAGGATTGAGGATTGAGGAGGTACTGTTGAAGATGCTTTGGTGAGTTCCTGTAGTGCATCTTCCAGATGGTACAACATAGATTTTTTGACACTGTGCACTGGTGATGGAGGGAGTGAATGTTTAACATGGTGTATGGGGTGATAAATAAGTGGGCTTCTTACTCTGGATTGAGGTGAGCTTTTTCAGTGTTGCAGTAAATTGTACAACTTTGGTCTCCTTAACCAAGGAAGACACAGTTGCCCAAGAGGAACTTCACTGGTTCTTGGGAGGAGGGGAATGTCCAATGAGAATAGTTTGGTAGATCAGGCTGAAATTCCCTAGCATTTAGAAGAATGAGAGTTGACCTAATTGAAATAAATGCAGTTCTGAAAAAGCTTGTAAGAGTAGATGCTGAGAACATGTTTCCTGGCTGAGGAATCTAGAACACAAGGAAGGCAATTTTCCCAGCCCGCAATGGGCTGGGAGATTCAGGCTATGGCTGTGTAGCGAGAACTCGGTTGGGCGCCAGGGCCTCCACGCATGTCTGGCCGCTGGGTTTCCAGCACCATCAGCTCCACGGCCAGAAATCTGCCGGCGCTATGCTGCCGGCCTTTCCAGGCTTTTTTATGAGATTCATGCTCGTGCACTCTGCAGTGCAGAGTGTGGGAGATTCATTTTGAAAATCCCACTGAGAAAAACACGGGGTTCACTCCAGTTTTTACACAAATTTGGCACTTGGAATTTTTTTTTGGTAGAATCTCACCCAAGATTACCATCTCAGAATAAGGGAGCAAATACTTAGGACTGTGATGAGGAGAAATTTCTTCACTCAAAGGATTTTGAAATTTCTACTCCAAAAACTGTGCATGCTCAGTCATTGAGCACGTGGGTGGCACGGTGGCACAGTGGTTAGCTCTGCTGCCTCACAGCTCCAGACACCTGGGTTCGATTCCCAGCTTGGGTCACTGTCTGTGTGGAGTTTGCACATTCTCCCTGTGTCTGCATGGGTTTCCTCCGGGTGCTCCAGTTTCCTCCAACAGTCAAAATGATGTGCTGGTTAGGTTTATTGACTATGCTAAGTTCTCCCTCAGTGTACCTGAACAGGTGCCAGAGTGTGGCAACAAGGGGACTAAATGTAAGCCTACTTAATAAATAAACTTTAAACATATTCAAGCTAGAAAGTGATAGGATTTGGATATAGGAATGAAGGAATATGAGGATAGTGTGGGAGGTTGGAGGCGAGGTAGAAAATCAGCCATGACCTTGTTAAATGGTGGAGCAGGCTTGGGGGGCCAAATGGCCTACTCCAATTGCAATTTTTCAATGTTGTTTGTCAGAATTGTATTCATCCAGACAAATGCAGAGTATTCCAACAAATTCCTGACTCCTTGAATACAATTTAGTGGATTACCAAACTATTTCTGTAGGTAATTAAGCCTCAATCACATTGCTGTGTTTGGAGTTACAAATAGGCCAGACCAAATAAGGAAAGCATATTTTCTTCCCTCAAGGACATTAGTGAGTCAGATGGGTCTTTACTACAATGCAGTAGATACATTGTCACTATTACTATTATAAGTTATTTACTTAATTAGCAGTCTTTAATTGGTCCAGATGCCATGATAGGATTTAAACATGTTACCGATTAGTGCATGAACATAGCCAGTATGCTACTACACCCATAAAACCATTGTTTGGACTCTGAAAACTAGTGCCACCAATGTTTTCTGTCTTTTGCAATCTCTTTGCTCCATTCATACTGATTGCACATCTTGAGTATTTTTGCTAAGAGTCTTTGTATATTGCCTTTTTCCTGTCCTTTATCATCAGGACTATCCCACTCCTCTTCTCATTTTTTCCTGAAATCAAGCACCTTGGAATATTTAGCTCCCAACCCAAGGCATCTTACAATCATGTCTCAAAAAAATCTCCATTTTCTTTCAGGTTGCATCTCTGTTTGAAGGATGGAGGGGTGGGGGGCACATTGTTCTATATTGTTTTTCTCCACAGCATCAAGATAGACTGTTTCCTCTTATGACTTGTATTTGGAGCTGGAATGTGTGCCTGCGATAGTAACTTACTCCATTTGGTGGCATCCTCATCAGCAATAAACAAAACGTGGGCTGCAGACAGTTGATTGGAGAACCTCACATACACCATGCTTCCACTGCTCTCCTTTCATCCCAGTAAAACCATGCTGACAGCAATACTTTGATGAGATGCAGTTCTGGAAGCAGAGAATACATTACTCAGTCTAAAACATCTGAAGGAAGAAAGCAAGCAGGTGATTCCTCTACAGGTTACTTCTTTCCATCCGTGGAACAGAATATAAATGAGAAAAGAAAGAGGATTTTTAAAAATACAATAGAAGTGTTTGATAGGGGAGTGTACAGATGGAGCTTTACTCTGTACCTACCCCATGCTGTACCTGCCCTGGAAGTGTTTGATGGGACAGTGTGAAGAAAGCTTCACTTTATATCTAATCAGTGCTGTACTGTTCTGCAAGTGTTTGATGGGTTGGCATGAAGAGAACATGACTGTATTTAATCTGTGTGCTTTCTGCTCTGGAGTGATCAGATTGTCTAAATGGTGCTTTACTTTAAACTTAACCGTTGCTGTACTGGGGGAATTTGATGGATCAAGGTGGAGGAAGAATTACCTGACATCTAATCTGCAGGTCTTGCCCTGGAAATGTTTGGTATGACAGTAAAGAGGGATCTTTACTTCATATCTAATTTGTGCTGTATCTGTCTTAAACATGCTTGATGTGACGTTGTTGGAGGAGCCTAAGCCATTCTATACCTTCTAAGGATGTGTTTGATAGATCAATGGATAAAGAGCATTGCTCTGTATCTAACTCATATATCTGCCTTGAGAGCAGTGTAGACAGAACCTTACTATGTGTCAAACCTGTGATGCTCCTGCCCTGTTAGTATTTGATAAGACAGTGCAGAGGAAGCTTTACTCCATATCTAACTTCTGCTGTTCCTGTCTTAGGGATGTTTGATCAGAGTGTAGAGAGATTGTTACTTTACATCTAATCTGTACCTCCTTATAAGTATTTGATATGACAGTGCAGTGTGAGGGTTACTCTGGATTCAACCTATGCCATACCTGTTCTGGAAGCATTTGATTTGACGGTGTAGAGAAAGGTTGATTTTGTATCTAACCTATGTTTTATCTGACTTGGGGGTTCTTGATCAGGCAGTGCCCAGGGAGCTCTATTAGGCAGCTATCCAATGGTGTGACAGCCTTGGAAGTATTTGATGAGATGGGTGAAGCAGTGTTAGGGCCTTGGACCAGAACCTCAAATTCTGGCAGACTAGGCCCCAACAATTTTCCTACTTTGGCATAAATGTAAGGATAGGATACTTCTTTCCAGGATTAATTCCGCTATCAAATTATGGATCTTTTATACTGAAACAAATTTTATTTAATAACACAGTTTATCTATAACTCTAACAAATGAATCAGCTTAACTACTACCTGTTGAATAATATTCAAACAAGCAAAGAAATGACTCTAATTTCTAACTTATCACTGTTTCAGTTCCAAATAAGCAACATCCTTTTCATAGACTCAAAACCCACTTTAAGTACAGTGAGCAATCATAAATACACTTGCATCTGGATGTTGCAACAGAGCCCAGCCAAAACTCAAAAGCTGTTTTCTCTCTGCTGCATACGTAGCTCCTCCCATTAACCACATTGTCACATAACCTTGTCAATCTAAACCCACCTTCTATTCCATTAATAAAAACCCCAGGGGAACTTTCCTTTTTATAAATTGAAATCCATTAGCTGTCTCCTAAGTAAACAATACCTGGCTAAAATGAGTAATTATCATGCTTTCCCAGCATATGAGCTGCTTTCCTGCCAAACATACTGACTGCCTACAGAAAAAACTGAACTTTGAAATAGTCCCCTTAATCTCAAAAAATATATATCCGTAGCAACAGCAAACTATCATTACAGCTGTATAAATTTGACATTGCTGCAGAGAAAATTTAACACTTGATTCAAATTGTATTATTCCTGTCCTGGGAATATGTGATGGGACAGTGTCGAGAAAGGATACCTTTGTTTCTATGTAAGAACATAAGAAATGTGAGCTCGAGTGGGCCATTTGGCACTTTAATTCTTCTCCATTGTTCAATGAGGCTGATCTCCTACCTTAACTTTGTCATTCCACAATATTGCCATATCCCTTAGTTCCCTTAGCGCTTAAAAATCTATCCACCTCTGTCTTGAATATGCCTTAGGACTGAGCATCCAAAGCTCTCTGGGGTAGAGAATTCCAAATATTTAAAATCCCTTGAGTTAAGAAGCTTCTCCCCATCTCAGTTCTAAATTGCTGACTCCATTATTTTGAAACAGTGACCCCATTCTAGATTCTGTAACCAGGGGAACATTTTCTCAGCATTTACTTTGTATGGTTCAATTATGGTTCAATTAGATCACCTGTGATTCTTCTAAACTCTTGGGAATTTAGGCCTACTGTACTTACTCTCTTCTTATACTATAATTGTTTCAGCTCAAAAACCTCAATTGTGACCCATTATTGCACTCCCTCTCAGGCAAAAATGTCCTTCCTTGGTTAAGGTGGCCTAAACTACACACAATGCTCAAGGTGTGGCCCCAGCAATGCTGTGGATAATTGTACTTAGTCCTTTTTACTCTTATACTCCAATCTCTTTGTAACAAATGCCCTTTGCCTCCCTAATTGTTTGCTAAACTTGCAATTTAACTTTCAGTTATTCATGTAGCTCAGCATCACGGGTCCTCTGAATGCAAACATTTTTCTGCCTCTCACCATTCAAATATATTTCGCTTTTTATTTTTCCTACTGAAGTGGATAACTTACATATGTTGCATTCTATTTGTTACATTTTTGTTCACTGACCTAACTTACCTATATCCCATCCTCCTGCAGCCTCTTTAAGTCCTCCTCACCATTTACTTTCTCATCTAACTTCGTATCATCAGCAAACTTTACAATCAGACCCTTCACCCAAGTCATGAGTATAGATTGTAAATGGCTGAGGTCCATGTACTGATCCTCACAATACCCTACTTACTTCTATTCAGCTCTCTAATAATCAATCCTCAATCCATGCTAATAGATTACTACCAATCCCATGAATCCTAATTTTGTGGGTGGCACAGTAGTTTGCACTGGTGTCTCACAGCGCCAGGGACTGGGCTCAATTCTGGCCTTGGGTGACTGCGTGGGTTTTCTCCAGGTGCTCCAGTTTCCTCCCACAGACCAAGGATGTGCAGGTTAGGTGGATTGAACATGCTAAATTGTCCCTTTGTGTCCCATTATGTGTAGGTTAGGAGAAGTAGGTATGGTATATGTGTAGGGTTACGGGAAGAGAGGGGAGCCAGGATAAGATATGCTGTCAGAGTTGGTGCAGACTCAGTGGATCCAAATGGCCTCCTGCTGCACTGTAGGGATTCTACGACCTCTGATCATTTGTGTGGCATCTTATCAAATGCTATTTGAAAATCCAAATACACTATATGCTTTGGTTCTCCCATATCCATTTTACTAGTTACATTCTCAACAAACTCTGAACAAATATGCCAAACACAATTTTATTTTCATAAATTTCTATTGGCTCTTCATTATCATATGATTTTTTTTTAAGTGTCCTGTTATTTTGTCTCCATTAATAAATTCTAGCTTGTTGCCTACTATTGATGTTTGGCTAACTGATTTTCTCTGATCCTACTTTCTTAAATAGTGGCATTTTATTTGCTGCCTTCTAATCATTGGGAATTGTTCTAGAATCTAAAGAATTTTCAAAGATCAAAACCAAAGCGTTCACCGTCTCTGTCGCGGCCTCTGTTAAACAATAAACTGCACATCATTAAATCCAGGGATTTTGTCAGATTTTATTTCCATTAATTTCTCTACTACTATTTTTTACTATTCTTTAAGTTTCTAATTCTCACTTGTCCCTTAGTTCCTCATTATTTTCAGAATATTTTTGTATCTTCTAATGTGAAGTCTCTGTCATTTCCTTATTCCCCAAAACAATTTCACCTGCCTCTACCTTCAATAAGTTCACACTTACTTTCATCTATTTCTTTATATTTACATACTTGTTGAAACATTTAAAATCTGTTTTTATGGTTCTTGGAACTCTACCCTTTTTATTTTTCCTTATCAATTTCTTAAGTTTTGCTGAATTCTGAAATCCTCTCAATTCTCAGGCTCACTACCCTTTCTGGACAGATTAATCATCCTTTAATCTTTAACTTCCCTTATTAGTGACATTTACAGCACTTTTCCTGTGGGGCATATGTGCCTTAAAATAATGTATATTTGTTACAGATTATGCTTTAATCTTTTAAATGCTAGCTGTTGATGCATCACTTATGGTATTCCAATCTACACCGGCCAACTCAATCCTCTTACCTATGTAGTTTGCTTTCTTTTGATTACACACCCTAGTTTAGGACTTAACTAAACTATTTTCAAACTCAATATGAATATCTATCATATTATGGTCAATTTCTGAGCTGGCCCTTTTCTACAAGGCTAGTAATGAACCCTCCTCGTCTGGCATAACACTCAATCAAAATAGTCTGTTCCTTGTTGGTTCCGTGACTTAGTGATCTTATCTAATCTTATCTTGTGCCACTTCATGAATTTGTCCGCCATATTATTATTGCCAATTTGTTTTGCTGTGTCTTTAACATTAAGGTTGTCTGTGCTTACTGCATTACTTTGATGACAAATATCTCTAATATCCTGATTATACCCTCTGCCTTACACCACAAATAAGAACACAAGAACATAAAAACTAGGAACTGGAGGAGGCCAATTGGCCCCTTGAGCCTGCTCCACCATTCAATAAGATCATGGCTGATCTTTCTGTGGACTCAGTTCCACTTGCTGCCCACTCACCATAACCCTTTATTCCTTTACTGTTCAAAAATTTATCTATACTTGTCTTAAAAACATTCAATGAGGTAGCCTCAACTGCTTCACTGGGTACAAAATTCCACAGACTCACAACCCTTTGTGTGAAGAAGTTTCTCCTGAACTCAGTCCCAAATCTGCTTCTCCTTATTTTGAGGCTATGTCCCCCAGTTCTAGTTTCACCTGCCAGTGGAAACAACTTCCCTGCTTCTATCTTACCTATTCCCTTCATTAATGTTTCTATAAGATCTCCCCTCATTTTTCTGAATTCCAATGAATTTAGCCCCAGTCTACTCAGTCTCTCCTCATAAGCCAATCCTCTCAACTCCAGAATCAACCGAGTGAATCTCCTCTGCACCCTCTCCAGTGCTAGTACATCCTTTCTCAAGTAAAGAGACCAAAGCTGTACACCTTACTCCACCTACATCTTATACAGCTACAACATAAACTCACTGTTTTTAAACTCCATCTCTCTACCAACGAAGGATAAAATTCCATTTGCCTTCTTAGTTATCTGATGCACCTGCAAACCAACTCCTTGAGATTCCTGCACAAGGACACCTAGGTCCCTCTGCACAGCAGCATGCTGCAATTTTTTACCATTTAAATAACAGTCCATTTTGCTGTTATTCTTACCAAAATGGGTGACCTCACATTCACCAACATTGTTCTTATCTGCCAGACCCTTGCCACTCACTTAGATTATCTATATCCCTTTGTAGACTTTCAGCGTCCTCTGCACACTTTGCTGTTCCACCCATTTTAGTGTCATCTGTGAATTTTGACACACTACACTTGGTCCCCAACTCCAAATCATCTATGTAAATCGTAAACAATTGCAGTCCCAACACTGATCCCTGAGGCACACCACTAATCACTGATCGCCAACCAGAAAAACACCCATTTACTCCCACTCTTTACTCTCTGTTAATTAACCAATCCTCTATCCATGCTAATACATTACCCATAACACTGTGCATCTTTATTTTATGTAGCAGTCTTTGGTATGGCACCTTGTCAGATGCCTTCTGGAAATCCAGATACACCACATCCACAGGTTCTCCATTGTCCACTGCACATATAATGTTCTCAAAGAATTCCACCAAATTAGTCAAACATAACCTGCCCTTCATGAACCTATGCTGCGTCTTACCAATGGGACAATTTTATATCCAGGTGTCTCGCTATTTCTTCCTCGATGATAGATTCAAGCATTTTCCCTACTACAGAAGTTAAGCTAACCTATAAGTACCTGCCTTTTGTCTACCTCCTGTTAAAAAAGTGGCGTCACATTTGCTGTTTTCCAATCTGCAGGAACTACTCCAGAATCCAGCGAATTTTGGTAAATTACCATTAGTGCATTTGCTATTTCTCCTGCCATCTCTTTTAGTACCCTGGGATGCATTCCATCAGGACCAGGAAACTTGTCTACCTTTAACCCCCATTAACTTGCCCAACACTACCTCTTTCGTGATAATGATAGTTTTTAGCTTCTCACCTGCCATAGCTTTCCTGTCAACAATTTTTGGCATGTTGTCTGTGTCTTCCACTGCAAAGACTGACACAAAATACCTGTTCAATGCCTCAACGATTTTCTCATTTCCAGTTATTACATCCCCCTTCCCGTCCTCTAAAGGACCAAAGTTTACTTTCGCCACTCTTTTTCATTTTATATATTTGTAGAAACTTTTGCTATCTGTTTTTATATTGTGAGCTAGTTTACTCTCATAATCCATCTTATCTTTCTTCATTGTTTTGTTCGTGGCTTTCTTCTGATCTTTAAAGATTTCCCAATCCTCTAGGTTCCCACTAAACTTTGTCACTTTGTATGCATTTTCTTTCAATTTGATACCCTCTTTTATTTCCTCAGATATCCATGGCGTATTATCTCTTTTTTTACAGTCTTTCCTTATCACTGGTATATACTTTTGCTGAGTACTGTGAAAGATCGCTTTGGAGGTCCTCCATTGTTCCTCAATTGTCCCACCATGAAGTTTTTGCTCCCAGTCTACCTCAGCCAACACCTTCCTCATCCCTTTATAGTCTCCTTTGTTGAAGCACAAGAATGATTTGCCTTCTCATGCTCCATCTGTAATTTAAATTCAACCATACTGTGATCACTTCTTCCAAGAAGATCCCTAACTGCAAGACCATTAATTATTTCCGTCTCATTACAAAGGACCAGATCTAGGATAGCTTGCTTCCTTGTTGGTTCAAGGAAGCTATTGCAGATACATTCTATGAACTCCTCCTCAAGGCTGCCTTGACCAACCTGGTTTGACCAACTGATATGTAGATTAAAATCCCCCGTGATAATTGCTGTACCATTTTTACATGCATCAGTTATTTCTTTGTCTATTTCGCACCCCACCATGATGCCATTATTTAGTGGCCTATAGACTATAGTTACCTCCCTTTTGTCTACATCCTTTTAAAACAGTGGCAGCACATTTGCTGTTTTCCAATCTGCAGGAACCACTCCAGAGTCCAGCGAATTTTAGTGCCTATCAGTGACTTTTTCTCCTTGCTATTTCTAATTTCCACCCAAATGGATTCAACTTTTTTTTCCATAGAACTTATAACATCTTTCACTATGGCTCTGATAACATCCTTAAATATCAGAGCTACATCACCTCCCTTACCTTTCTGTTGGTCCCTCCAAACAGTTTGATACCCCTGGATATTCAACTCCCAGATGTGACCATCCTGTAACCATGTCTCTGTAATGGCTACCAAATCATACTCGCTTGCAATGATTTGTGCTGTCAATTCATTTACCTTGTTTTGAATGCTACGAGCATTCAGATAAAGTGCCTTTACGTTAGTTTTTGTACCTTCTTTTGGAATTCTAACACTTCCATTAATAACATGTGCTGAGTTCTCCCCTTTAATTTTTTTCCTGATTTTTGATGTAGTTGAAACCTTCTCCCCATATTTTGTGCTTGCTCCCTCTTTCTCGGATTCCTTATATAGGTTCCCATCCCCCTGGCATATCAGTTTAAACCTCCCCAATCACTGTAGCAAGCACTCTCCCTAGGACATCAGACCCTGTCCTGCCCAGGTGTAACCTGTCCAATTTGTACAGGTCTCACCTCCCCCTGAACAAGTCCCAATGACCCAGGAATCTGAAAACCTCCCCTGACACCATCTCTTCAGCCATGTATTTATTTGATGTATCCTCTCATTTCTACTCTGACTAGCACATGGCACCAGTAGTAATCCTGAGATCACTACCTTTAAGATCCGAATATTTTTAAGGGTGTGTAAAGGGGGAATTCAGAATAACTGGGACTAAAAGATTAACAGTCAGAGTGAACACAGTATAGAGAAGTCACAAAGTGCCTGGAATATATTTTACAAAGTCACTGTTTACATAGTGACACATATAACCACTGCTAGAGAATTGAAACTTGTATTTTGAAAATATATTAATTCTGTATTAAAAGCATACATCTTAGCCAATAATATACTGCTTGAAGGCATGATGGGATGTAGTCAAGTAAAAAGAATCATATTCTTTGGAACAATACAGCTATTGAGTGAAGGGAGAAAGCAACTCTTAGCTGTACCTCTAGACAATCCTAACGAATATAACATTCACCAACCAAGGACAGTGTCAAAAATCTCCGACAGTTCAAATGAATAGGTCATACATTACACCAGATAAGAGATGTCTAGTAAGCTTCAAGAGACTGTGAAAAAGAAATTTCAAAGTCCACGGACTCATGTGTTCCCATGCTGTCAGAGAGTAAATGTTATTGATCAAGGTAAATAATCCATACTGATAATGATTGGCTCATACCCAGCTGGGGTGAGCAGAGTGGAGGGAAAATGACTTTTGAAAATTGTATAATTGTAATACTGAGAGTAATGTAATTTTAAAGTGATTTGGAACTGCCTCAAATCTCTCTCCTTTGTCTGTTGACCAGGTCTGAAAAATTAAGAAATGTCTTTAATGAGACCACTGTCGTCTTGAGTCTTTGTGTTAGCTGAGTCATAATTAAGTGAAAGCCAGCTTAATACTTAGCCTCTGAAAAAAGCTCCAATAGCGTACAATAAACAACTCCCATCAGTGTTTTTTCCACTTGCAGTTTATTAATTCCACTAGAACTGAATCTTTGAGTCATAGGTGGCACAGTGGAACAGCGGTTAGCACTGCTGCCTCACAGCGCCAGAGACCTGGGTTCAATTCTGGCCTTGGGTCACTATCTGTGTGGAATGTGCACATTCTCCCTGTGTCTGCGTGGATTCCCTCTGGGTGCTTCGGTTTCCTCCCAAAGATGTGTCGGTTAGGTTGATTGGCCGTGCTAAATTGGCCCTTAGGCCCTAGGGGATTAGCAGGATAAATACCTGAAGTTACTGGGATAGGGCTTGGGTGGGATGGTGGTCGGTGCAGACTCAATGAGACAAATGGCCTCTTTCTGCACTTAAGGGATTCAATGATTCATGGTGTTTTACAGCACAAAATGGCCCTTCGGCCCATCGTGTATGTGCAGCCATCAAGTATCTATCTATTCTAATCCCATTTTATAGCACTTGGTCCATTGTCTTATTTGCTATGGCATTTCAAGTGCTCATCTAAATACTTCTAAATGTTGTGAGGGCTCCCCCCTTTACACCCTTTCAGGCAGTGGGTTCAGGATTGCCACCATCCTCTGGATGAATAAATTTTCCTCAAATCCCCTCTAAATCTCCTGCCCCTTATTTGATTAGCAAAGATTCTTGAGCTAAGATCCTTTCTTTCCACAGTCTTTATCCTACCCTTAATTATCAGAGTTACCTCATCTCCTTTCCCATTTTACCTAATTATTTTAAAGGTGAAGTATGCTGGAATATCTATAGTTCCCAACCTTTTGCAACCATGGACTGGATTCTCCAACTTTGCCCGCAGCTGGGATTTTCCTACCCTGTTGCAGTGAACAGAGATTTGACTGGGCGATAAAATCTCCGACTTTGCTGTAGTGGGACTGTGGTATGAATGGCCAATAAGCTTGTGCCCTGTATTTCTGTAATGGCTATTAGATAGTGGTATCCATGTTATTAATTCACCTAATGTATTGTGAATGCTTTCTACATTCAGATATAATGGACTTTCCCCAAAAATGACTAAGGGGATAATGTTACGATTCTCATCAGTTTGGAGGGGGATATGGGTGCAGTCTAAGCCTAAACTTACATGTTAAGCTGGCTTTAGACTGCTCACAGCGCCAATTCACAGGTGCTCTGATCTCCCAGTGATCTTATTAAAATATGCTAATCTGGTTCCCACCCTTATTTGATGGGAACAAGATTACATTTGGGAACAGTGATTGGGAGGATTCCAATGGGGTTTGGCACCGATGCTGAATGCAACAAACCCCTCACCAGCAATTCTCTGGTTCAGCTTGAGTCTAATGTGATCTGCACCCGGTGCAATGCTGTTGGAGATTGCTGTCAATATTTTAGCTTTGACCTTTTTCCCACTTCCCCAGTCTCACCAATGTAGAATTGTAGTCAATAATGCTGTTACCTTTGTTACTCTTACTATTCTTTTCTCACCCACACTGTCTATTTCTACCCAAGATGTGGAGATGCTGGCGTTGGACTGGGGTAAACACAGTAAGAAGTCTGACAACACCAGGTTTAAGTCTGACCAGGTTTAACACTGCAGTGCAGCAACCGAAGAGGAAGGAATCCAATTGGACTCCTCCGGAAGGCCGCTACCCTCGACTGGACATGTATGCCCAAACCATCAGGAGGTGCGTTAACACCAGATTCATCAGCTGCACTCACAAGACATCACCCAAACACAACACAACGCCATCCATGCTCTCAAGACCAACCGCAACATTGTCATCAAACCAGCAGACAAAGGAGGGGCCATCGTCATATTGAACAGAATGGATTACTGTAAAGAAGTGTACCGACAATTAAACAACGAGGAACACTACAGACAGTCACCCGCAGATCTGACCAAAGAACACACTCGTCAACTCAACACTCTGACCAAGCAAGACCTTTGATCTAGACCTTCAGAGCACCCTCCGCGCTCTCATTCCACGTACTCCTCGCGTTGGAGATCTCTACTGCCTCCAAAAGGTACATAAGGCAAACACACCCGGCCGTCCCATCGTATCAGGCAATGGGACCCTGTGCGGAAACCTCTCCGGCTAGGTCGGGGGCATCCTGAAACCCATTGTACAAAGAACCCCCAGCTTTTGTCGTGACACTACGGACTTCCTATGGAAACTCAGCACACATGTAGCAGTTGAACCAGGGACACTCCTCGTCACAATGGATGTCTCGGCACTCTAAACCAACATCCCCCACGATGATGGCACTGCTGCAACTGCCTCAGTACTCAACGCCGACAACTGCCAGTTTCCAGATGCAATTTTACAACTCACCTGCTTTATCCTGGACCACAACGTCTTCACCTTCAACAACCAGTTTTTCATCCAGACACACGGAACAGCCACGGGGACCAACTTCGCAGCTCAATATGCCAACATCTTCATGCACAGGTTCGAACAAGACATCTTCACTGCACAGGATTTTCAACTGATGTTATACACTAGGTACATTGATGACATTTTCTTCCTTTGGATTCATGGTGAACAATCACTGAAACAACAATATGATATCAACAAGTTCCACCCGTCAGACTCACCATGGACTATTCTCCGGAATCGGTTGCATTCTTGGACACACACACCTCCATCAAGGATGGTCACCTCAGCACCTCACTGTACCGCAAGCCCACAGACAACCTCACAATGCTCCACTTCTCCAGCTTCCACCCTAAACACGTTAAAGAAGCCATCCCCTATGGACAAGCCCTCCGTATACACAGGATCTGTTCAGATGAGGAGGATCGTGACAGACACCTTCAAACGCTGAAAGATGCCCTCATAAGAACAGGATATGGTGCTCGACTCATCGATCGACAGTTCCAATGCGCCACAGCGAAAAACCGCACCGACCTCCTCAGAAGATAAACATGGGACACGGTGGACAGAGTACCCTTCGTCGTCCAGTACTTCCCCGGAGCGGAGAAGCTACGACATCTTCTCCGGAGTCTTCAACATATCATTGATGAAGGCGAACATCTCGCCAGGCCATCCCCACACCCCCACTTCTTGCCTTCAGACAACCCCACAACCTCAAACAGACCATTGTTCGCAGCAAACTACCCAGCCTTCAGGAGAACAGTGACCACAACACCACACAACCCTGCCACAGCAATCCCTGCAAGACATGCCGGATCATCGACATGGATGACATCATCACACGTGAGAATACCATCCACCAGTTACACGGCACATGCTCTTGCAACTCAGCCAACGCTGTCTACCTAATACGCTGCAGGAAAGGATGTCCCGAAGCATGGTACATTGGGGAGGCAATGGATGAATGAACATTGCTCGACAATCACTAGGCAAGACTGTTCCCTTCCTGTTGGCGAACACTTCAGCGGTCACGGGCATTCAGCCTCTGTCCTTCGGGTAAGCGTTCTCCAAGGCGGCCTTCACAACACACAACAGCGCAGAGTCGCTGAGCAGAGACTGATAGCCAAGTTCCGCACACGAGGATGGTCTCAACAGGGGTCTTTGGTTCTTGTTGCACTATCTGTAACCCCCATGACTTGCCTGGGTTTGCAAAACCTCACTTACTGTACTGTCTGGAGACAATACACATCTCTTTAACCTGTGCTTAATGCTCTTTCCACTCACATTGTCGGCAACTTTAAGACTTGAATAGCAGGTTAGTTGTAAAGACTTGCATTCTAATCAGTAATCTGTAAACTGTCTGTGCTGTTATATGCTCTGTCTGAGGCCAGAACTCTCCATTCACCTGATGAAGGGAAAGTTTGTGAGTTTACTATCAAATAAATTGGTTGGACTTAAACCTGGTGTTGTCAGACTTCGTACTGTATTACTACCCAAAACACTCGTCTGCTCTACAGCTTTGACATTTTCATTGCTGCTTTTAGATTCACTATTTGCTGATTATCCCTCGCCTTCATTTAATTAGTCTGAAGCCTTGTTTACTGCCCTTATTAGTAAATTTGTCAGGACATTGGTCCTTTTTTAAAAATTCATTTTAGGGAATGTAGGAGTGCTGGCTAGGTCAGCATTTATTGCCCATCCTTGGTTGGCCTTCAAAAGGTGGTGTTGAGCTGCCTTCTTGAACCTCTGCAGTTTCTGCCATACAGGAATACCCACAGTGCTGTTAGGAAAAGCATTCCAGTATTTTGACCTAGTGACAGGGAAGAAATGGCAATATATTTCTAAGTAAGGATGGTGAGTGACTTGGAGGGGAACCTCGGGGTGATGGTGTTCCCAGGCATCTGCTACCCTTGTCTTTCTAGATGATAGTGGTTGTGGGTTTGAAAAGTGTTGCCTAAAGAACCTTGGTGCATTCTTGCAGTGCATCTTGTTGATGGTACACACTGCTATCACTGTTCATCAGTGGTGGAGGGATTGAATGTTTATGGAAGGGGTAGCAGTCAAGTGGACTGCTTTGTCCTGGATCCTGGATGGTGTTGAGCTTTCTGAGAGCTGTTGGAGCTGCACTCATCTGGGCAAGTGAAGAGTATTTTGTTTCACTTCTGACTTGTGCCTTGTAGATGGTAGGTAGTCTTTAGGGAGTCAGGGGGTCAGTTACTCACCACAGGATTCCTAGCCATTGACCTGATCTGGGGACCACAGTATTTATATGGTTAGTTCAGTTCAATTTCTGGTCAATATTGATAGTGGGGGATTCAGTGATGGTAATGCCATTGAATGTCAAGGGGCAATGACAAAAGCCTTTCTTGTTGGAGATGATCATTGCCTGGTACTTGTGTGGCACGAATTTCATTTACCACTTGTTAGCCCAAACCTGGATATTGTCCAGGTCTTGTTGATTTGCATTTGGACTGCTTCAGTATCTGAGAAGTCACAAATGATACTGAACATTGTGCAAACATCAGTGAATATCCCCACTTCTGACCTTACGATGGAAGGAAGATCATTGATGAAACAGCTGAAAATGGCTGGCCTAGACACTACCCAGAGGAATTTCTGCAGTGATGTCCTAGAACTGAGATGATTGACCTTCAACCAACACAACCATCTTCCTTTGTGCAAGATATGACTCCAACCAACAGACAGTTTTCCCCCTAATTCCACGTTGCTGGGTAGATGCCAGTGTTGTAGTTGTATTGGAACAGCTTGGCTAGTGGTGTGGCAAGTTCTTTGGAATAGTGTCAGGGACCACAGTCTTTACTGTATCCTGTGCCTTCTGACAGAAGGAAAACGCTGATATCAAGGTAACTTGTGCAATGTGAAGGACAGACTACTGAACAGACCTTATGTGCACTAAGTTGAATCTAACTATTCAGCCAAGACATTGGTTTGGCCAAAACTAAGTCTATTGTCTTAGACCTACTATTGTCTTAGACCTCACAACACAACTTCACACCAGTTTAAACTTCTTCGTCCAACTGACGCTTCACAATTGGATCTCCAAGACTTGAGTAGATTTCCTGGGATACTTTAAGCACGAGCACTAAAACTGGTTTGATGAGAATGATGAAAATGTCTCCCATATTCTTAAACAGAAAATATCTTACACAAACCAGTCTTCTACCAGACCCACAGTTAATAAGCAAGCATCAAGCCTATAAAAATGCTAAACACAAGGTCCAGCATGCTTTAAGAGAAATGCAAATTGACAGCTGATGAGCTGGAACATTGAGCTGAGAAGCAGGATCTGTGTTTTTACAATGTGCTGAAGTCTATACGTGTCCTGGCCACCACAATCTTTGTTCCTGTCCTAACAACTGCTGGAAATAAACTAATCACTGATGAGGCAGCAATAGTGGAAAGACGGTGTGAGCATTTTGCCGAGCTCTTCAACAGAAACTTCCATCTCAGCAGATTTTCTGCATCACATTGAGAAGTTGCCTGCAAAAGAAAGCCTGTCTTTTTCTTCTTCCAGTGAATGGTAATAAAGGCAAACAAATCAAGAGAGAGATAGGTTAGTGCAAATGAGAAGAACAAAGAAATTATGATTGATGTCAGGCTGACGATTCTCAGTCAAAAGATCTAGAGACAGTCAGAGAGAGGATTCATGTGGAATGAGAATTCTGAGAGGGAAATTTGACTGGCCAAAGAAGTAGAGATGGGAGCAGTTAAGGAGAAGAAGCTTTTCTCAGTATCTCTGCGAGATGTGCCTTAGGAATGTTTCTTGGGACTGTGTACAGGGAGAGATACTCGCTACCTAACCCTTGCCTTTCCTACCCTGAGAGAGTTTAATGGGAAAGTGTTGAGAGAGACTTTCTTTGTACTGTATATACCTCATGGTATACTTGCCTTGGGGCTGTTTGATGGGATGGCAGGGCTTCCCAAACTGTGAGTCACTGAGCTGAGATTTTGGGGGTAACAAGCTGCGTGAGGCAGCAATGGCTGCTAAGGAGCTCAGATTGATTTCTGACAGCTTTGAGGTCCCTTTTAATTCTCATGGTTTGTCTATTGTTGGGTTTGGCTGAATTGACTGCTCTCTGAGGCCCAATTGCTGGTGCAAAAAGCTGCAAAAAGGTAGGTGTTTGTGTTTTTTATCCTCCCTGCCTTTTCATTCTTTTACGATCACTGTAGAGACTGTTAATATTTGAAAAGAAATTTGAACACCCAATTGTTTACTGAAAGGATGAGTCACAAGGTTCTATGGTTTAAACAGATTAATTTCTTTACATCAGAATTAAGTAAAACAAAGACTACTAAATAAATACATATTTTAGGTAAATTCCATTCTATTCCAATTCTCTTACCTAGTGGTTCACTAAGGCAGACTTTAGTCTGTTTCCATAGCTAGTAATTCCTTGAACAGGTCGCTCGTCTGCATTTTAGGTTAAGTACTTATACTTTACCTTGAAATGCATAAGAAAATACAATAACAAATATTTTAGATGAAAACCCTCAACTTAACCTTCCCTACCCCATGTCCTGTGCCTGCGACCTCAAGGAGGTTCCTTGTTTACAAAGGTGCTGCTAGCTCCTTTAATTTGGGAACTGCAGAAATAATCCAAATTCCTCTCTTAAATAACTGTCAATCTCCTGTTCCTATCAAAAGATCAAAGGTGAATCACCCACTGTTTGAGGTTTCTTTCCTTATAACTCTCACCTTATTAAATAACACAGGTCTGTTTCACCAGTTTGTCAACCAAGTGTTTCAATTTATCTGACAATTAACACTTCAATTTCCAAAAATTAGAAGTTATTTTCCAAAACATACGCATTATGAAATCAGATATTCACAAAAACCACCCTGATCAGATAGTGTCAAGGCAGCATGATCAATAGGGTTTTAGGTAGAGAATAAATTCTATACAGAGCATTGGTGAAACCACACCTAGAGTATTGTGTACTGTTTTAGTCTCCTTACTTAAGGAAGGTCATATTTGCACTGGAAACACTTCAGAGAAAGCTCATTAGGCTGATTTTTGGGAAGATGTTATCTGAGATTATGAGGAAGGATTGAAGAAGTTGGGCCTATAGTCATTGAAGTTTAGAAGAATGAGAGGTGATTTTATTGAAATATATAAATCCTGAGGGGGCCTAACAGAGTAAATGCTAAGAGGATGTTTCCTCTTGTGGGGAAATCTAGAACTAGGGGGTAAGGAGTCAAAGATAAGAGGTCTCCTATTTACAACAAAGATGTGGAATTTCTTTTCTCAGGGAGTCACTCATCTTTAGAATTCTCTTCCACAGAAAGCAATAGCGGCTGCATGGACAAGTATGTCCAAAGTTGAGTCAGACAGATTTTGATTGATAAGAGAGTCAAGGATAATGGGGTTCAGGCAAGAAAATGGTGTTAAGGCACAATCAGAATAGCCATGATTGTATTGAATGGCAGGGCAGCTTTAGTGGACCAAATGATCTATTTCTGCACCTATTTCTTATGATGTTACGTGTCCAATTTGAGCTGTACCTGGCCTGGGAGATTTTGGTGGGATATTGTAGGGACAGTTATGCTCTAACCCATATTTGTGGATGTAGTGGTGGTGTAGTACCTGTCCTGGAATTGTTTAATGAGGCAGCATATACACGGTACAATATTTCATGATAGAATGTACCCTGATAAACTCCAGCCTTCCCTTTCTGAAGCTGACATGATTAAAAATTAATTGAAAATAGAAAATGAAGACAAAGTAGAAGAAGCAAAGAGAATGAAGAAAGGGAGATGAGTAACATTTCTTTTGCATTGCTCTGCAGACAATCTTCCAATTTCAGAAACTCACATTCAATCAAGCTCATATCTCCCTGGAGCTCGGTTGATTCTTACTGAGACCCGTGACAGAAATCACTTGTGGCTGTTTCCTGTTTCTGCAATATCGACAAAGATGGGCTGTATTAAAATAAGATACAGCACTGTCAATAAAGCACTTTAATAGTATTATTCCCATTCTTAATAAGAACAGTTCAGCAATTCGTTTCAGAAAAGATTTGCAACTTTCATTTGGTTCAGTCACGATATGCTGCTCACAGAGGACCCTTGAGTAGGTAGACTTGTATTTTGCCTGTTCTAATTATGTGTTATTCAGGACACATGGGTTATCCATCTTTTCCCGAGGGAAATGTAGGAAACAGAGATTCACTTGAACGGCAATAATTGAAGAGCTCATTTCATTCTCGTAAGGATATTCGAACCACAATCAATTTCAGATGTCATCTTAAATAATGGAGGTCATTGCAGCAATATCACCATCCTAGAAAACTGTGTTTACTGTGTTAAAATGGTATAAACAGAAAGAGCGAAGACCCCTTTACATGCAAACATACGTTAAACCATACTTAAAGGCACGATGAGTGACAGCAAAATCTTGGTGGCCAGCACCCAATGATGTACCTTATTGCTATTTTCCCCAGCTAGTCTTGGTGGTACTGATTCTTAGTTATGTTACATGTAATCCCAAATACAAATCAAAATCCAGATCTCCAATTTAACAAAAAGGAATTTAACAAATTCATTTGTCCCGAAGTCGTGGTCTTGAAGTTTCTTGCAGGGCTGAGATTTCAGTTGTAATTAATATTGAGTTGTCTTGTTTCAGTGTCACTGTTTACAATGCATTGTCATTCATGTGAATGTATGAACTAGGAGGAGTAGGCCCTTCAGCCCCACGAACCGGTTCCACCATTCAATAAGATTGTGGTTGATCTGATGGTAACCTCAAATATGCATTTTGCCTAATGTAAACAACCTGATTCCCTTTTGCTTACCAAGAATCTATTGACCCCTGCCTTAAAAATATTCTAAAATTCTGCTTCCATCATCTTTTGAGGAAAAGTTCCAAAGACACATTACCCTCTGAGAAAGAAATCTGCTTTAAATGGCCTCTATCTATAATCTCCCACAAAGGAAACATGCTGTCCACATCCACCCTGTCAAGAGCCTCAGGATGTATATGTTTCAGTCATCATGGGTGAACTTAAATAGTGTGAAGACTTCTGAGAGTTGAAGACTTGCAATGCAGCCTTGGTTGATGATTCCTGGCTCATCCATTACTACATGGAGTACCATGCTGAAGTGAAACCGTACGGTGCAGTGAGTGTGAAGCTCAAAATTTCCAGCTGGCACATTACTGGAAACCATAGAACACCTACAGTATAAAAAAGGGGCTATTTGACCCATCAAGTCTGCACTGACTCTCCAAAAGTGCATCTTACCCAGTCCCACTCAGTCTACTCTATCTCCTGCAATATTTACCACTGGCTGATCCACCTAACCTACATACCTTTGGACTGTGTGAGGAAAGCTGAGCACCTGGAGGAAACCCATGCAGACATGGGGAGAACGTGCAAACTCCACACACTGTGCCACCCAGGAGACAGAAGTTATTTCATGAATGTAAGAGGATGAGCAGGACGGACACCACGAATCAGAGGACATTATGGAAGTCTTGCATCAAAGGCTAAACATTTAAGTTCCAGATACAGTTGCTCATTTTTAAAAACTTATCTGTCATTAAATGCTGATTTACCAAGAAGGAAAGAATACATCTGTTCCTTGTTCAAATTAGCCTCAGTAAACGCAGTCTGGATTATGGGGGAGGTCAAAGCCTGGTCGCTAGCGGGCTCACGAGGCTCCCCTGCCACCTCCCTCGCGTCAGCCTTCTGTTATTGGCAACAAGAGATCCGAGAAACAGAGATCTGCTCAGTTTGGTGAAGGCAGCTGCGGCAAAATGTCCGTCGATTGAGAACGTTATAAATGATTGACCACAAACATTCTGCTGCCACGTAAAGTCTCAGTTGAAATAAAACCCTGACGTTTCGACAGATGAGAGGCTCCCTCTCAAATCTCAGGTTCTTTTTATTATACAATATTTTATTTATATAATAAATGACGAGCATTAAGCAGCAATTTCAAATGCGCAGTGCTCGTTTTGCATCCAAACATATGGCGAGGTTGTAAAGCGATAAAATTCAGACAGAGAAGCATTGCAATCATTTCACAGAATATTGCACAGAATTCAGCTACAGTACAAGCAATTCTTTCCACAAATTATTTATGGAGATTTCATTTATCTCCCTCCTTCCACGATTTATAAAGCCGCTCGTTTAGTTGCGTGCATGGAATCAAAGTCAGGATCCCCAGGGACACCGAGATTTACAACCGCTGTTGGGAAATTCTCACTGAGGAGGGGGAGAGAGGGGAGATTTCTCTCTGCTCCAGATGCTGCCTTTTCTTTGCTGGAACATTTTTCAAATTGGCGTCCTGTTCAGGGCCTTATTTCACAATCGCATTCAACAATTCTTATTAAATGGAAGAGGAGCCAGCCTCCTCGCCGAGTGGTCGCATTTCGATCTCTGAGTGAAGGCTTTTTTTAAAAAAGCTAAGTTTTTAAAAGTTGTATATGTTTTAGTGCAGTGAACTGCACTCCCTGCACTGACAGACAGCGGCACATTTGTACCCAGTCTCACCCCGCCAGCCTCCCCAACCCGCCATATGGTTCTGGGACCTTAAAGGTCTCCTATCGGCTAAAAGAAAGCAGGTTATGGGCATGGAAAGAGTTCATTTTATGGCCTGACAGACTGATAACCAGACTGTTAATCCTTCCACTGCTTCCCATTTCTGTCCAAGAACGTGAAAATATGGGAACAACCAAACAGAATGACAGGGGAAAGTGGAGAGTGATATGGACACATTTATATTAATATATGCGTGACAAACTGGGGCTGACAGTATGGCAAACAAAACCCAACATTTTAAAGAGGAAATGTTGTCATTGGGGCTCACCGTTAAGAGGGCTCGAATCTTTAAAGAGATCGTAAAGTTGGAACCCAATTTAAGTTTTTTTATATTAGAACCTCTTTAATAAGGACATACTGATTCACCCAGTTCTTGAAAAGAATCATGGATATAGGAACATTGGGAGTAGGAGTAAGATGTTTAGCCCCTCAAGCTTGCTCTGCCATTTGGTAATATCATGGCTGATCTCATTTTAACCTCAACTTCACATTCCTGTCTGCCCCTGATAACTTTCATCCCCTTGCTGAAAACAAATACATCTACTTCTGCCTTAAAGATATTCAAATACTCTGCCCCAACCAACTCTTGAGGAAGAGAATTCCAAAGTCTCACAACTCTTTGAGAGAAAATTCTTCACCTCTGTCTTAAATGAACGATCCTTTTCAAAAAAGTGGCAGCTAGTTCTTGATTCTCCCACATAAGGAAACATCCTCTCTACTTCCACCTTGTCAATACTGCTCAGGATTTTACGTTCCAGACAGGTCACCTCTTACTCTTTTAAACTCCAGTGGATACAAGCCTAACCTGTCCAACCTTTCCTTATAAGACAAGCTATCCATTCCAGATATTACATGGTGGCACAATGGTTGACACTGCTTCCTCACAGCTCCAGGGACCTGGGTTCAATTCCTGGCTTGGGTCACTGTGAAGAGTCTGCACATTCTCCTTGTGTCTGTGTGGGTTTTCTCTGGGTGCTCTGGTTTCCTCCCACAGTCTGAAAGACATGCTGGCAAGGTGCATTGGCCATGCTAAATTCTCCCTCTGTGTACCCAAGCAGGTGCTGGAGTGTGGCAACTAGGGGATTTTCACAGTAACTTGATTATAATGTTAATGTAAGCCTATTTGTGGCACTAATAAATAAACTTTAAAAAAGTTAATCTCTAGTAAACCTCTGAACCGCTTCCAATGAAAACAAAACTACTTACTCCTCTCTCCACCATATTGTCTCTTATCTTTCTATCCCCATCCCTCCACATTATGGATCTGCTCTGCTTCTTCAGCCATCACTTCCTCTTACAGACTTGTAAAATTCAACCCGGTGATTCCTACTTACTACTTCTGGCCGCCTTATTTTCTTACTTCCTCTTTTTGACTGTTGTGCTGTGTTGGGTTTTTTGCTAACTTTTTAAATGAAATATATTTATACTGGTATTTGTTTGGGCATTTGTACAGGTATTCTTATACACGCCACTCATATTTTGACATTCCAAACTGAAATATCAGAAAATTGCCTCTCTCCTCACCATCATTGCTTGTTTTCACGTCATCCGTAGGCTATGTTAAGTATATAGACCCTTGCAATGTATAAACATAGGAGTTGACACATGAGCTTTACAGTGCCAAGTATGAATACACAAGTCATTCAGTACTAGAAAGGAGTGAGTCGATCTCTTTCTCCCACTGTGCTGTACACGTACAGGATCTGCCACTGAGGCACGGATTGTCTATGCAGCTTCTAAAAAAATATTTTTTCTTGCAGGTATCACTGGCAAGTTCACCATTTGTTGCCCATCCCTAATTTTCCTTGAACTGAGTGACTTGCTAGGCCAAAAGATACAAAAGGCTGACAAAATGTGTCAACCAACTCAAGAACAGCTTCATCCCTGCTGCCTTCAGACTTTTGAATGGACCTACCTCATATTAAGTTGATCTTTCTCTACACCCTAGCTATGACTGTAACACTACATTTTGCACTCTCGCCGTTCCTTCTCTATATATGGTATGCTTTGTCTGTATAGCATGCAAAAAACAATACTTTTCACTGTATACTAATATATGTGACAATAGTAAATCAATTCCAATCAAATCAAATTCCAAAGTCAACCACATTGTTGTGGGCCTAGAGTTACATGTAGGCAAGGTAATGATGGTATCTTTCTTTCCCTGAAGAAGGGCACGATGAACCAATGGGTTTTTACTTTTAATTGTTCACGAATTGGTCACCATTAGCGTGAGACCAGCTTTCAATTCCAAATTAATTGAATTTAAATTCCACCAGCTGCCAAGGATTTGAACTCAAATCCCCCAGAGCAATAGCCTGAGCCTCTAGATGACTAGTCCACTGACATCTTCTCCAGCTAGGAATATGTTTTTACTTATTGTGCACTGTACATGTGCAGGGGCTGACACTGCGACACACATGCACTCACATAGGCCACACAGTACCAGCAAAGAGTGAATTGTTCCCTTTCACACATTGTGTACTTGACATGTACAGGAGCTGACACTGAGACTCACAGTGGATGTACAGTGCCAGATAGAAGGGAATTATTCCCTTTTACAATAGTACAGGAGCCGACTGAGTCACAGATGGGCCAAACAAAACCTGAATGAATTATTTCCATCGTCTTGCTGTATGCTTTACACATAGAAGAGCTGACACTGAGATAGACATAGATCATAAAGTACTAGACATATTGAAATACAAATGAGCTGTACCACACCAGACATGAATGAATAATTTGTCAAAATCTCGCTGCCGTTCAGGCTGGCTGGAACTTCCGGTCCCGCTGACAGCCACCACTCTGAATTTTCCAGTGGCAGGGGGTGTGTTCAACGGCAAACCCGATTGACAATGGCCAGACCATAAGATCCCGTCATCAGCAAGCTGCCTCCCACAGCCATAAAACATGCTGCGGAAGGGGAGGAAAATCCCACCCATTGTCTTTTACCCATCCTGCACTGTACATGTACAGGAACGGACACAGACACATAGTACGGGACAGGACTGAACATTGTCTTCTGGACTAAATATTGAGTTGAACAACTTCTGACCATTAACTCTGTCCTCCATTTTGAATTTTGTTTTGCCGATTGCCAATTTATATCATGTTTTTAACTTCCAGACTGATCCGATCTTAATTTTACTGTTACCCTCATCTATGCTTTGTTTCTTTGCTACATTAGCACTTCCTTTGTCTTTTGTTCTATGACATCTTTGGTATTTAATCAACCTCCCAATGTATCCTTCCCTTTGTGCCACCTGACTTTGCCCCTTTCTCAACAGCATAAAGCTCATCACATTTCAACCCTTTCTCAGTTCTGGATGAAGAGTCATATTGGGCTTGAAATATTGGGCAGGGTTTTATGGCCTTGCTTGTCCCAAAACTGTAAAATCCCACCCGAGGTCAAGGGACCTTTCCATGCTTTGCCCCTTGCCCGCTCCGATTCCTGTAGCAGGCGGGGCAGTAAAATTCCAGCCATTAACCCTGCTTCTCTCTCCACAGATATTGCCAGAGTTGCTAAGTTTTTCTAGCACTTCCAGATTTTATTTTTGGACTGAACTATTCTTCTATTCTGTGGCATTAGAAGGAGGAATGCTGACTGCTGTTTCCTCTTCTTCCTTCTCACACCACAGAAGCAACTAAACCTGGGACCTCCTGGTGTGTGTGGCTCAGAATCACACCAGAGGTGTCTTGTTCCACTAGACCTTCCAGATGAAGGAGCAATGCTTGAGTAAAATGTAACTGATCATAAGGTTAATACAGAGAAAATTACAGCTGGCATTTCACAGTAAACCTGCCATAGCAAAAATGGTAAATGAGAGCATTATTTATGTAATCACATGTTTTGAAATGTTCATTTATTATGTAATTCCAACCACTGAAGTAAAATTGAGGTCAAGCTCCACATTTTAATAAAGTCACTTCTCTTGTACTTTCATTCTGTTGGCGATCTGTGGTTGATTGATTGTTAATGAATAATTGTTTTCTTCTCTCCTGTTTAACTTGTCACTCTAATGCTCGTGCAAATATACAAAATGACCTATCGCACCCAATCAAATAAATAACATTTTTTCAGGCAAGACAAGTGGAGATGTCTGTCCCACAAATTAAATGCTATTGTCTAATACAATATTTAGTTTAGTCTTGTCTTTTTTAAAGCCGGTTCTAAGTGGTTAAAAACCAGCTTCATGCACAGCAATAAAATTATATCAGAGTTAGGTACAATTGTTTTGAAGGCCAGTTTGTTTGTGACACATTCTAAGGAAGGTACCAAACCATTCCAGTTAAATATAAATTTATTTTGGGATGTGTTCAAGTAGATGTTTCACTGATAGCTGCTTTTGAATTTAGCAGATGTTTAATCTGGTTGGTCCCAACCCCATTTTGTGAAGGTATTCATTAACCTGTTTCTATCAGTATGGCAGTCAGTCGGAAGAGATACAGACCAGACAGTTGTAGACAGCAATAAAGGTATACAAATGCAGAAAGGAATATTACTTGCATATCAGCAAATTGAAGAGAGAGGTAGATAAATACAAGCTAAAAATAAATAGATGGGGATTTTAAAAGTAATAGTTGAAAATCTTGCATTTATATAGTGCCTTCATAACTTTACAATGTCCCAGACTGCTTTACAGCCAATGAAATGCTTTTTTAAAAAAAATTAGTCACTGATGTAATGTTGGAAAAGTGACAGTCAAGTTGCACAAAACGAGATCCCACAGAGAGTAACATGATAGTGACCAATGGGATGTTTGCTGGGAGATAATTACTGGCCAAGACACAAAGGAAAGCATCTCTGCTCTTCTTCCAAATAGTGGCGTGGAATCTTTTTACTGAAAGAGAAATGGCACCTCCGAGAGTGTAACATTTGCTTCGTACTGTAGTTTCAGCCAGCTCAATTCCCTGGAGTGGCACTTGAACACATGAACTTTTGACTTAGAAGTAAGGGTGCTAAAACACAATGGTGTGTTCAGGCACTGAGGTGGGAGGGGATTTTGCCATGTTACATTCTACATAACAAGAGATTGGTATTAAAGGGAAGGAGATTGTATCATGAAATATACAAACACAAAGACATAGATTGCCTATGGCTGGGACTATGCCCATCACAGTAAAGTGTCTCTGAGATAATGATCCCAGGGATTGAAAGTAATAAAGGAGTTTCCTTCTGTATTATCCCAAATCTGCAAAATGTGGCATTTGTCAGATTTTTGCTCATAGCATCACATAATCAATGTGTCATTATAGCACAGAAGGAGGCCGTACAGCCCATTGAATCCATGCCGACTGAGTAATCCACACAGTCCCATTTCCCTGTTCATTTCCTCTAGCCCTTCAAATTTAGTTCCCATTCAATTTCTTTTTGAAGTCATTCATCGTCTCTGTTTCCACACCATTTAAGCAGCAAGTTCCAGGTGACTACGAGTCGCCGTGTTGCAAAGTTCTTCCTCACATTTCCTCTCAATCTCCACCCAAAGCCTTAAATCTGTGACCTCAAATCCTTCCACCATCAATTAATAGGAACAGCTTTTTTTTGGTTATCTAATCTCATCTAAGATTAGATCCTTATCTAAGCATATCTTAACTTGTATGCCTCTAACAATTTCCTTTGCTCCAAGGAGAACAACCTCAACTTCTCCAACCTAACCTGTAACTAAAATGTCTCATCCCTGGAACCATTTGGTACAATTGCATCCAAGATGATATCACCCACAATACTGCACTCCTTCAATATTGTTCTTGTAATAGTTGCTCATTATTGCCCCTCTGACAGTGCAGTACTCCTTCAGCATTGACTCCTGATAGTACATTTCTCTTAAAATATTGCCCCATTATCTGTGCTGCATTCCCTCAGTGCAACATTGAGGGTGTCAACCTGGATTTTGCTTAAGTCTCTAGAAGGGGCCTGAAGCCTCCACCACCTGACTTAGAGACAACAGTGCTGCCCACTGAGCCATAGCTAGCACAGCCAAGCACTAAAGTTGCAAGCTATTATTTTCCATTACTATTTATTTATAATTTATTGCTATGAGCTGCTGTACATACATATGCTGTGTTGCTGCTGCTATGTTGTTTTTTTCACTGTTGAACACATTTTCACAGGTCAAAGATATACTTTGCCTTCACAAGACAGAATTAAATCAGATCAAAGATCATTGAATCCCTACAGTGCTGAAGGGGGCTATTCGGCCCATGGAGTCTGCACCGACTACAATCCCATCTTATTCCCATAAGCCCACATATTTACCCTGTAAAACCCCCTGACATTAGGGTCAATTTAGCATAGCCAATCAAACTAACACGCACATCTTAGACTATGGGAGGAAACACACACAGACACGAGGAGAACGTGCAAGCTCCACACGGACAGTGACTCAAGGCCAGAATTGAACCCAAGTCCCCTGGCACTGTGAGGCAACAGTGCTAACCACTGTGCCATCTGATAACTGGCCACTTTCTGCAATAAACTGACAAAGGAGTGTTTTCTATGAGCTCTGTATGACTTTACATAGCCATCTGTGTTATGAAAATAGTCCCCGTAAAAAACGAGCCACGTGAATTCTGAAACATGGAAATCATAAATACATAGGGTAAAAGAGAAGGAAATAATATCACCCACCACATCTTCCCCTCCAAAAAAACCTTGATCTTCAGGCAGTTTGATTTGCTTGGTAAATACTCACTGTCACACATTCATGAGGCCTATTATTTAAATTTTATCTAGTGAATCCCCCTCTTCTGAAATTTCAGGGCAATCAGTTGTGGCTCACATTGCCAACCTGTCACTCAAAAATTACAATAACATTTATATAGCACTTTTGACACAGTAAAACAACCAAAGACACTTCACATGAGTGTAATCAGGCAAAAAATGATGTTGAGCCAAAGAAGGGGATATTAGGACTATTTGGTCCTAAAATAGTCCTAATATCCCAGAATTAAATGACAAATCTGGGAGACAATGAGGGAGATAGATAGCCCATGATGAATCTATTTTGTTAATTCCCAGGGTGTGGGCATTGTTGGCAAGGCCAGCATTTATTGTTAATTCAATTGTTGTTAAAAATGTGGTGGTGAGCTACCCTCTTGAATCATTGTCATCATATTGTGTAGGTGCAGCCTATTACCGTTAGAGAGGAAATTCCAGAATTTTGACCAAACAACAATTAAGAAATGGTGATATATTTTCAAGTCAGAGTGTTGACTTTGAACTTGCAGGTGGTAGTGTATCCATACTGTTCTTAAAGGCAGTAGATTTCACAGGTTTGAGAGGTGCTGTTGAAGGAGCCTTAGAGATTTGTTGAAGTGTATATTGTTGATGGTACATACTGCCATGAGTGGAGGGAATGAGTGTTTAAGGTGGTGAATAAAGCAGGATAAAGCAGATTGCTTTATCCTGGGTGGATTCAAGATTTTTGAGTATTGTTGGAGCTGGACTCATCATAAGCGGAGAGTGTTCCAAAAAACGCCTGACATGCACCTTGTAGGTGGTGAGAGCAAAAGGGAAAATGCTGGAAAATCTCATTGTGTCCACTCTGGCCATCAAGCCCCTATTTACTCTAATCCCATTTTCCAGCACCTGGTCCATTGTCTTGTATTCCATGGCATTTCAAGTGCTCATCTAAATGCTTCTTAAACATTGTGAGAGTCTCCACCTCTGCTACCCTTTCAGATGGTGGGTTCAAGATTTCCACCGCTCCCTGTTTGAAAATGTTGCTCCTCACATCTCCTACAAACCTCCTGCCCCTTAACTTAAATCTATGCCCTCTGGTTATTTACCCCTCTGCCAAGGGGAAAAGTTCCTTCCTTCTTCCCTATTTATGCTGCTTATAATTTTATGCACCTCAAACAAATGTCAGCCTTCTCTGCTCAAAGAAAAACAACCCCAGTCTATCCAATCTGTCTTCATAGCTGGAGTGCTCCAGTCCAGATAACATCCTGGTGAATCTCCTCTGCATCTTCTCTAGTGCAATTATGTCCTTATCACAGTGTGGCAACCAGAACTGCACACAGTACTCCAGCTGTGGCCTAACCTGCATTTTATACAGCTCCATCATAACATCCCTGCTCTTATATTCAATGCCTGGGTTAATAAAGGCAAGTGTCCTATATGCCTTCTGACCCATTTTATCTATCTGTCCTGCTGTCTTTGAAACATAGAAACATAGAACCCTACAGTGCAGAAAAAGGCCCTTTGGCCCATCGAGTCTGCACCAAACACAATCCCACCCAGGCCCTACCCGCATATCCCTACATTTTATACCCACTAATCCCTCTAACCTATGCATCCCTGGACACTAAGGGACAATTTCTTAGCATGGCCAATTAACCTAACCTGCACATCTTTGGACTGTGGAAGGAAACCAGATACCCGGAGGAAACCCGCACAGACATGAGGAGAATGTGCAAACTGAGACAGTGACCTGAGCTGGGAATTGAACGCAGCACCCTGGAGCTGTGAAGCAGCAGTGCTAACCACTGTGCTACCGTCCCACCCGATATGTCCATAGGTCTTTGGAGATCTATGGACATGCACACTGAGGTCCCTTTGGTCTCCTGTACTTCCTAGGGGCTGGCTAGTCACTGAATATTCACATGCCTTGTTAGTCTACCAAAAATGCACTACCTCACCCTTTATGGGGTTAAATTCCATTTGCCACTGTTCTGCCCATCTAATCAGTCCATCTCTATCATCCTGTAACCTAAGGCTTTGCTCCTTATTATTTATCACATCACCAATTTTTGTGTCATCCAGGAACTTATCATAGAACATAAGAACGTAAGAAATAGGAGCAGGAGTAGGCCATCTAGCCCTTCGAGCCTGCCCCGCCATTCAATAAGATCATGGCTGATCTGTCGTGGCTCAGTTCCAGATTCCCGCCCTCTCCCCATAACCCTTAATCCTCTCTCTTATCAAAAACCCATCAACCCGCGTCTTAAAAATATTTAGCGAGGCAGCCTCCACCACTTCAACGGGCAGAGAATTCCAGAGATTCACCACCCTTTGAGTGAAGAAGTTCCTCCTCAACTCCGTTCTAAACCGCCCCCCCTTTATCTTGAGGCTGTGCCCCCTAGTCCTACTGTCCTTTCTGAGCGGGAAGAGTCTCTCCACCTCTATCCTATCCATCCCATTCATCATCTTATACGTCTCAATGAGATCTCCCCTCATTCTTCTAAACTCTAACGAGTACAAGCCTAGTTTATTCAGCCTCTCCTCATAGCTCAACCCCCTCAACTCCGGCATCAGCCTAGTAAACCTCCTCTGCACTCCCTCCAAGGCCAAAATATCCTTGCGTAAGTACGGCGCCCAAATCTGCACACAGTACTCCAGCTGCGGCCTCACCAGTGCCCTATACAGCTGCAGCAAGACCTCCCTACTTTTATATTCAATCCCCCTCACTATGAAGGCCAGCATCCCATTCGCCTTCCTGACCACCTGCTGCACCTGCAAGCTGGGTTTTTGCGACTCATGCACAAGGACCCCGAGGTCCCTCTGCACCGTCGCCTGCTGCAGTTTTTCGCCACGTAAGTAATAATCCTTCCTACCATTATTCCGACCAAAGTGGACCACCTCGCACTTGCCAACATTAAATTCCATTTGCCAGTTCCTGGCCCATTCGCCCAGCCTATCTAGATCCTTCTGCAGACTCTCCACACCCTCCGTACAATTTGCCGTTCCACCATTCTTGGTGTCATCAGCAAATTTAGACACCGTACACTCGGTTCCCTCCTCCAGATCATCTATATAAATGGTAAATAGCTGAGGCCCCAGCACCGACCCCTGGGGCACTCCACTAGTCACCAACCGCCAATCCGAATAGCACCCATTGACCCCCACTCTCTGCCTCCTATTTGACAACCAATCCTCTATCCACGCTAACACCCTACCCCCAACTCCATGTCCCCTGACCTTCTGCAATAACCTCTTGTGAGGTACCTTGTCAAACGCCTTCTGAAAATCAAGAAAGACCACATCCACCGGCTCTCCTCTATCCACCGCCCTAGACACATCCTCATAGAACTCCAGTAAATTTGTCAGACACGACTTCCCCTTAGCGAAACTGTGCTGCGTCTGCTCTATCAAGCAATTCCCCTCAAGATGCCTTGCTATTTCCTCCTTGATGACGGATTCTAACATTTTATCTACAACAGACGTTAAACTAACCGGCCTATAATTCCCTGCCTTTTGCCTGGCACCCTTCTTAAACAACGGCGTAACATTAGCCGTTTTCCAATCTTCCGGCACTTCCCCGGAATCCAGCGACGTCTGGGAAATAACCACCAAGGCATCCACTATCACCTCCGCCATTTCTTTCAGAACCCTCGGATGCATTCCATCCGGTCCTGGCGACTTGTCCACAATCAGCCCCTCCAGTCTGTTGAGCGTACCTCATACATTTATGTACATTTATCATACCTCATACATTTATGTCCAGATCATTATTGTACACTACAAACAACAAGGGACCCAGCACCGATCTCTGTGGAACACTGCTGGAAACAGGCTTCCAAGTTACAAAAACAGCCTTCAACCATAACCCTCTGCCCCTTACCACAAATTTTGGATCCAGTTTGCCAAATTGCCTTGGACTCTTACCTTCTTCTTCAGCCTTCCATGTGGGACGTTACCAAAAGTCCACACAGACTAGATCAGCTGTACTACCCTCATCTGCACACCTAATCATCTTCTTGAAAAATTCAGTCAAATTTGTGAGACATGATCTCCCTTTCAATCCTTGTCTCCTCACATGAAGATTAATTCTGTTGCTCAGAATTTTTACCAATACTTTCCCTTCCACTGAAGTTAGAATCACTGGCCTGTTTTGTCCCTACTTCTCTTCTTGAATAAAGGTAATGCTGCAATCTCCTCCCTTGCACCCATCACCTGTCCCCCATACCATTCCAACATCTCTCTACACCCCCCACCAACCCCCCCAACCCCACCAACACCCCCCAACCAGCCACCCTCCCACCAAACCCCCCATTCCCCCCCTCCAACCACCCATCCCCCCTGCCCCAATCCACCCCTCCCCCCCAGCAGTGGTCCACAGGAATCGGTGCTGGATCCCTTGTTATTTGTACTGTACAATAATGATCTGGACATAAATGTACGAGGTATGATAAGTTTCCAGATGATACATCTCATCTGGGCTTGGGGAATTATCCACTTTTAGGCCTGTTAAAACTGTTAATTCTTCCTCTCCTCAATGTTATGTTGTTGAAGTAAATCACAGTGCCCTCCCTGATTTCTATACTTACATCATCCTTCTCTGCAGTGAACACAGAGGCAAAGTACTCATTTAAAACCTCACCTATGTTTTCTGACTCCACATACAAATTGGTACATTGGTCCCAAATGTGGCCTACTCTTTCCCTGGTCATCCTCTTACTTATATTTACAAAACACCTTTGGATTTTATTTTATTTTACCAGTCAGTGTTTTTTCATGTCCACTCTCCGCTCTCCTAATTTCTTTTTTAAGTAACTTCCTGCACTTTTTATACTCATCTCGGGCTTCTGCTATTTTGAGCCCTCACTATCTGCCATAAGCTTCCCTTTTTTTTCTTATCCAATCCTGGATATCCCTTGAAATCCAAGGTTCTCTGGAGTTGTTGCTCACATCCTTCACTTTCACCTAAATATGTTAGCCCCCTACTCTCTCCATTTCTTTTTTTAATGAATCCCATTAGTCTGATGTAGATTTTCCTACAAGTAGTTGCTCCCAGTTAACTTTGGCCAGATCCTGTCTTATTCTATTAAAATCGGCCCTCCTCCATTCAGAATCTTTATTTCCGGTTCATCCTTGTCCCTTTCCATAACTCCCTTAAATCCTACTTAGTTATGGTCACTGTCACCAAAATGCTCCCTCTCTGAAACTTCTACCACTTGCCTGTTTTCATTCCCTAAAACTAGATCCAGCATCACTCCCTCTCTTGCAGGACTTTCTAAGCACTGGCATGAGAAGTTCTCTTGGATGCATTTAAAAAATTCTGCCCCCTCTAAGCCTTTCACACTTTGACTATCCCAGTTAATGTTGGAGAAGTCGAAATTCCCTACAATTATTCCCCTTTTATTCTTACAATTCTCAGAGATTTGCCTAGCTACCTGCCATTTGGGGGCCTAGAGTATACTCCCAGCAATGTGATTGCCACTTTTTGTTTCTAAATTCTACCCATATGGCTTCAGTTGAGGAACCTTTGAAGATATCATCCCTCCTTACTGCAGTATGTCGACACAAATTGTTTCATTACTAAGGAATTGTAAATGGAACTGAATACCATGCAATAAAGAGTAAACATCACTCTTCTGACCTTGTGATGCAGGAAAAGCCATCGATCAAGCAGCTCAGGATAGATGGGCCTAAGATATTGCCCTGAGGAAGCTCTTACAGCAATGTCCTGAGACTGAGCTTATTCACCTCTAACAGCTGCAGCCATTTTCCATTTAGATGAGTATGTCTCTAGCCAATGGAGAATTTTCCCTGATTCCCATTGTTTTCAATTATACTAGGCCTCCTTAATGCCACATTTAGTCAAATACTGCCTTCTCTCAGGACCATGTTTGGACTATAGCTGTAAAGAGTTCTGGAGCTGAGCTTTTCTGATAGAACCTAAATTGAGCATCAGTAAGCAGGCTTTCAGTGTGTATGTGTCACTTGATAGCAACATTGACAAACTTTCCATCATTTTGCTAGTACTTGACAGTGGACCGATGGGGTAATTGGATGGATCAAAATCATCCTGATTTTGTGGACCGAACATACCTGGGCAATTTTCCATTTCGCTGAGTAGATATCAGTGTTGCAGCTGCATTGAAACAACTTGACTAGAGTAGGGCTAGCTCTGGAACACAAGTACTACAGTTGGCTTGCAGGGACCTATAGCTGGTGAGCTCAACTAATTTTCAAAATAGTGATACTGGAGGTCTCAGGAGGAAATGAAGATGGATTATGTACTCATCACTTCAACCTTGTCTTTTTGCACTTGCATGCTAGGCTCTACCATCATTGAGCCCAGAAGTGTTCAAAGAACCTCTTCCTCCTGTTTAAATTATCCACCATAATTGAGGCCTGGATATGACAACTCTGCATAACTTTGATCTGATTTGTTACTGTGGGGTGGCTTAGCTCTGTCTGTAGCATGTTGATTCTGTTACTTAACATGCGGTTTGATCCTGTGTTGTAACTTCACCAGGTTGAAATCTCATTATTATGTATATCTGGTGGTACTTGTGTGCTTCTCAATCAACTGGTTTTAGCCCCCTGCTTTGATGGTAATGGCAGAGTGAGGGATATGCTCTGCTGCTGCTGATGGCCCATAGCATCTTATGGATGCTCAATTTTAAATTGCTAGATCTGTTCTGAATACATCCCACTTAATATGATGGGGGGACCACACAACAAAATGAAGAGCATCTTCTGTATTGTGGGTACCTTCATTATGAAGATAGGATGTAACTTCACAAAGTCTGTGCAGTGGTCACTCTTAACAATGCTGTCATGGATAGATGAATATACAACAGATAGATTAGTGAGAATGAGGGCAAATAAGATTTCCCCAATTGGTTCTCTCACCACCTACTGAAGGCTAAGTCTGCAGCTATATCCTTCAGGACTTGGCCTGTAGTGATGCTATCAAGCTATTTCCAGTAAGTGAATCCTCTACCCTGAGTACATTCTCTGCCCTTGCTACCCTCAGTGCTTGTTACAAATGGGGTTCAACATGGAGGAGGATTGATTCATTAGCTGAGGGAGAGTAGTCGGTGGTAACCAGCAGGACTTTACTTTGCCCATGTTTGACAATACTATGAGCCTTCACAGATTTCAGAGTCAATGGTAAAAATTCCCAAGGATACTTTCTCCCATATACCCCTGTTCTGACTCCTCTGGTATTGGTGCACAGCCAATGGGTGGTGAGAGAGGACCCTGGGATGTTAGCTGAGAGATACGATTGTGTGAATATGACAGCCTACTGCCAGACTAATCTATAAGATAGCTCTCCCAACTTTGACACAAGGCCCCAGATGCTGATGAAGAGGATTTTGCAGGGTCGGCTGCAATGGTGTACCTTTATTGTCTCCGATACCCAGATCATTCGATTTTATTATCTGTAGCAGTTTGGCACAGCAGAGTGGCATGGGAGTCAACCACATAGCTTTGGGCTGGAATCAAATTGAGATTAAGCTTGGTAAGGTTGGCAGATTTTTTTCCCTCCAAAATATGATTGAGTTGACAGATTTTTAAAAATGATTATCTGGTAGCATCATTACCAATGCCACTTCTTTAAAAAAAGAATTCCAGATTTCTTCGATGAACTGATTTTGCTGTCCATCTCTAATTGTGCTTCGGTTGAATGGCTTGACGCCATTTCAACCACTTTGCTGTGTGTGGATCTGGATTCACATTTCCACCAGATTTCCTTCCTTAAAGGACATGGGTGAACCTGATGATCACCTGATGATAGTTAACAATTTAATGAATTAAAATTTCATCATCTGCAGTGCTGGGATTGCTCTGGGCCTCTGGATTATCAGTCCAATGACAATACCTAGGTGCCACCACTTCCCAGAGTTGGTGGGATTTAAGCTCAGGCCTCTAGTCCGATGCCATAACCCCTAATGTACCATATCCAGTGAACTGATTGGCCACAAGCTATACCCGAACGAGAAGAAGTAACTACTGGAGAGGCGCAGAGAAAATGGAGTAAGAGGGAAGGAGAAACGATGAATATGAACCATTATATGATGTGTAAGGGCCTCTTGGTCCTAGATGAATTGCTCATTATTGTGTATGTCACGCTTGGGATAGAGTAGTGAGACCTGATTAGCCTTTGTTTGCACTGATTCATAATATCAGTGATTAAAAGTAATCTATATGTGTAATTTTATTTGATTTTTTTCCTCCACGTTGTTTAATCAGAGTGCAGTATTCTTTAAAAGAGGCAGCACCGCGAGCGCGATCACAAGTTCTGGTAATAAAGGGAATTCATTCACAAATCAATGTTCTTAAACGCAATCACACAATCACTCGTAATTCCTGACTGTCGGTGACAATCAATCGGAACCCAAATTAAACATGCTCTGATCAGCCTCTGCACTTAATTTGTTCTGCAGGGCAAGGAGAAAAAAATTTGACAGTCGGGAAAGATGGATTAACAACACTGAAGGTCATAAAGCCGTCATTGGGCCGATAAATCAAAACAGATTGCTCAATTGCCAAGGGTCAGTTTATCTGCCAGTAAAGCAGGTTCGATAACGGGGAGGTGACTGGCTAATTTCAGGCCCCGGGTTAATTACATCATAAATTGTGATCTTGTTCGTACATGTCTGGACTGCTTGTGCTGTTGTTATTAACCGGACTATATGTTCAGTTTCTTGTTCTGTTCTAATGAGAAGAATTCCAGCTCCAGACAGAGGAAATGTTTCTATCTGTATGAGATTTTCTTGTGCCACACACAGCATTGGTATGTCCATGTAATCGTGCAGGAGGCTAAACAGCAAATGTTGCCAAGTCATCATAGAACATAGAACATTACAGCGCAGAACAGGCCCTTCGGCCCACGATGTTGCGCCGACCAATTAAAAAAGCTATGACCCTCTAACCTAAACCAATCCCTTTCCATCCATAAACCTATCCACGGATCTCTTAAACGCCCCCAAACTAGGCGCATCTACAACTGCAGCAGGCAGGGCATTCCAATCCCTCACCACCCTCTGGGCAAAGAACCTACCTCTGACATCCATCCTATATCTACCACCCCTTAATTTAAAGCTATGCCCCCTCGTGCTCGCTTTCTCCATCCGAGGAAAAAGGCTATCACTGTCCACCCTATCTAAACCTCTAATCATCTTATATGTTTCAATAAGGTCCCCTCTTAGCCGCCTTCTTTCTAACGAAAACAACCCCAAATCCCTCAGTCTCTCCTCATAGGACCTTCCCTCCATACCAGGCAACATCCTGGTAAACCTCCTCTGCACCCTCTCCAATGCCTCCACATCCTTCCTATAATGTGGGGACCAGAACTGCACACAATACTCCAAGTGCGGACGCACCAGAGTTTTGTACAGTTGCAACATGACGTTGAGGCTCCTAAATTGAATCCCCCTATCAATAAACGCCAAGACACCGTATGCCTTCCTAACTACCTTATCTACTTGATTCCCAACTTTCAGGGATCTATGTACACATACACCTAGATCCCTCTGTTCATCAACATTATCCAGAGTCCTACCGTTAGCCCTATACTCTACACATCTGTTATTCCTGCCAAAGTGAATTACCTCACACTTTTCCGCATTAAACTCCATCTGCCACCTCTCGGCCCAGCTCTGCAACTTGTCCAAGTCTCTCTGTAAACTATGACACCCCTCTTCACTATCTACCACTCCTCCGACTTTGGTGTCATCAGCAAATTTACTGATCCACCCAACTATACCCTCATCCAGATCATTTATAAAAATTACAAACAGCAGTGGCCCCAAAACAGATCCCTGAGGCATACCACTTGTAACCGAACTCCATGACGAATACTTTCCATCAACCACCACCCTCTGTCTCCTATCTGCAAGCCAATTCCTGATCCAATTAACTAAATCACCCCCAATCCCATACATCTGCATTTTCTGCAGAAGCCTTCCATGGTGAACCTTATCAAACGCCTTACTAAAGTCCATATATACCACGTCAACTGCCTTACCCCCATCCACCTCTTTGGTCACTTTCTCAAAAAACTCAATAAGGTTAGTAAGGCACGACCTACCCTTCACAAAACCATGCTGACTATCTCCAATCAATACATTACTCCCTAAATAATTATAAATCCTATCCCTAATAATTTTTTCTAAAACTTTGCCCACAACAGAAGTAAGACTCACCGGTCTATAATTCCCGGGGAAGTCTCTGTTCCCCTTTTTAAACAGTGGGACAACATTCGCTATCCTCCAATCCTCTGGCACTATACCTGTGACCAACGACGACCTGAAGATCAGAACCAGAGGCTCTGCAATCGCCTCTCTTGCCTCCCAGAGAAGCCTAGGGTAAATCCCGTCCGGCCCAGGAGACTTATCTATTTTCAAACCCTCAAGAATATCTAGCACATCCTCCTTATCAACTGCAATACTATCCAGTTTACAACCCTGTAACCCAGTGTTCTCCACAGCTACATTTATGTCTCCCTGCGTGAATACCGAAGAGAAATATTGGTTCAATGCCTCTCCAATCTCTTCCGGTTCCACACATAACTTCCCACTGCTGTCTCTAACTGCCCTAATCTTGCCCTAACCAATCTTCTGTTCTTTACATATCTATAGAACGCCTTAGGATTCTCCTTAATCCTGTCAGCCAAAGTCTTCTTGTGTCCTCTTTTAGCTCTTCTTAACTCACTCTTTAACTCCCTCCTAGCCAATCTAAAGCTTTTCAGTGCACTACCTAAGCCCTCAAGTCTCATCCTGACATAAGCCTCCTTTTTCCTTTTAACCAGCGAAACAACTTTTTTAGTGCACCACGGTTCCCTTGCTTGACCATTTCCTCCTTGCCTGACAGGGACATACATATCAAGGACTCGCAGTAGCTGCTCCTTGAAAAAACATTTCGGACGTTCCCAGCCCCTGTAGTCTCCTAGTCCAACCTATGCTTCCTAATTCTCTCCTAATAGCCTCATAATTACCCTTCCCCCAGCTAAAACTACTGTCCCGAGGTTCCAGTCTATCCCTTTCCATCACTAAGGTGAACGTAACCGAATTGTGGTCACTATCACCAAAATGCACACCAACTTCCAAGTCTAACACCTGGTCTGGCTCATTTCCCAGCACCAAATCCAATATAGCCTCACCTCTAGTTGGTCTATCTACATACTGAGTCAAAAAACCTTCCTGCACGCTTTGTGCAAAAACTGACCCCTCTAATGAGCTAGAGCTATAGCTATTCCAATCAATATTAGCAAAGTTAAAGTCCCCCATAACAATTACCCTATTACTTTCACTCCTATCCAGGATTGTCTCCGCAATCCTTTCCTCAACCTCTCTAGAACTTTTAGGAGGTCTATAAAAGACTCCCAACAGGGTGACCTCTCCTCTCCTTTCCTATTTCTAATCTCCGCCCATACTACCTCAACAGACAAGTCCTCATCAAACTTCTTCTCTGATCATGGATGCCACTAACGGTTCTGCTGAAAGGTCATCAACCTAAAAGATTATGCTGCCAGACTTCCAGTATTTTCTGGTCTTATTACAGTTCAGCTGGATCTTGATATCTAGTTGGGGTATAGGAATCCTTTCGGGAGAGGGATCCTGGCTAATGTGTTGCCTCTTCCTGTGGTCACTCGGTATGGGTTGAGATGGGCTGAGCGAGAATAAGACAGGATTGGAGCACAGGAACATTTGGCCAACTGGTATCGGCATCTACCTCCTCCACTATTGTATCTAATCCTATAGGTATTTCAATCTTATTGCTTTTCTTCTGTTCAGGGTTCTGGCAGCTATTTGACTTGAAACGTTAACTCTCTCCATTGGTGCTGCCAGACCAGCTGAGTTTTTCCTGCACTTATTTTTGCATCTTCAGCATCCACAATATTTTGCATTACATTTGTATTTATTTTTTCCTGGTGTGTTTATCCATTTTCCCCTGAATCTGTACTATTTGCCTTACCGTCTGCTGTGGCTGTCATTTCCATATTCCTATCACCCTGGGTATTTTTTTCTCCTGAGTTCCAGATCAGATTTATTACTGACAATCTTTTATTTATGGCCTCATCTTTTGGAACCTCCCCCCACCCCCCCAATTTTTCCAAACGTTTCCACAATTAACTTACCAAATCCTTTTCATAATCTCTCCCTCTCTTTTGCTGTTGATCAATCCCTCTTCTTCTGTGACCTTCCCTGGTCCAAGCTCAGGCCCGAGTATTTTTTTTGTACTGTCCCTAGATCTTCCAGCTATATTTCCCCCAGTTACACCCTGATACGAATGGTACTCATACCTAAAATATCAGATTTCCCTGTGATCGATGAGGTGTTTTCTTAACTATAGATTGTGTAACTGTGCAAGTTCCTTGTTTATTCAGGGTAAGGACTGGGGTACACTCGCTTTATAACTATACAGTCAGCCACTGTACAGCACAAAGGTTACTCTCCACATAAGTATTGGATGTCTGTTATCCAGCAAGCTAAGGGCTAATGCCTGTTCTGTTATACCCTGGCTGAAATAATAAGCAAATGTCTCAAATATTAATTTGTGAGCTACTAAGCACTTGACAGAAAAGCCTGGAATTTGACAGCATTCAAAATTGGAATTTTAATGCATATTGTGGATGTGATATAGGATAGTAGTTTAACTGCCTTTTATATATGTATGGAAATTGCCCTCAGGTCACGGTTTATTAGCAACATCATAAACACAACAGCAACTTGTCTTTGCTTTTCCTATCAGACCAGTATATGAGTTATTCTGAAGTAATTTATATTTCTCTTAAAACACTTGCTCAGTATGATGCTATTCCACTAACTCCGTCAGTGGAACATGCTAAGTATCTGTATATTTGGTTATCAAAAATAAACGTCTGTTTCACAATGTAATAGTGATAGCATTAATATCTAAAGATAGCAGGGGACTGGACATGGGGAAAGGTCATTCAGCCTACTTGATAATAAGGAAAAGGACCAGGGTCTTCTGCCGCTGCTCACTAAGATTATGGTTGATTTTAGTTATGGTCTTAACTCCACGTTCTACCTGCACCCCTCCATTACTCTTGGTGCCCCTGTGAATCAAAGATCAGTCTATCTCAACATAGAACATGACCTAACCTCTGCTGCTTCTTAAGGTAGAGAATTCCAAAGATTAGCAAATGCCTGAGAGAAGGAATTCCTCCTCCCCTCCATCTTAATTGCGTGACATCTGATTTTGAAAAGGTACCCTGACTCTACCCCCACTCCCCGAGCTCACGTGTCTTCCACATGGGGAAGTATTCTCTCAGCTTCTATTCTTTGTCTCCTCAATCTTACATGTTTCAATTCAATCATATTCTTCTAAATTACCTCAACCTTTCCTCAAGATAACCTCTTATGAGGAAAACCTGTGAGGAATCAACCAAGTAAACCTTCTCAATAACTTACAGTGCAAGTATATACTATGGAGACCAAAACTGGATGCGGTAGTCTAGGTGTGGTCTCAACAATGCCTTGTAACAGGACCTTTAGCTTAAGGTGTCACATCAACAAAAAAGCTCATGGTGTAGTGGGTAATATATTAGCATGGATGGAGGATTGGTTTGCTAGCAGAAAATGAAGACTACACATTCATGAACATACAAATCAGAATACGCCACTTCACCCTTGAGCCAGGTCCTCCATTCAATAAGCTTATGGCTGATCTGATCTTCGGTTCCACATTCCCGCCTACCCCTAATAATCTTGCATTGCTTAGTAATCAAGAATCTATTAATCTCTGCCTTAAAAAATATTCCATCTTCTTTTCCATCTTCCTCAAAAGAGAGTTTCAAAGATTCACCAAAACAAATTGTCCTCATCATCTATCCTAAACTGGTGATCCCTAATTCTAGATTTTCCCACAAGAGGAAACATCCTTTCCATATTCGGCAGCTCTAGGGGTTGAAGGGCCTACTCCTAATTCGTATGTTCCCCACTTTTATAATCCATCCCCCTTGCAATAAAGGCTGTGCCTGGGAGAGGAGGTACAGACTGTGCCTTTACAGGGGTCCAGGCTTGGACAGCTCTGCTCCTCTCTCAGGCGCCCAGGACTCAACTTGCAGCTTTGCTTTACCAGCAGCACTGCCCCTCTGTGCAGACTCCACAAGCTACACTGAATGTCCTAACTGAAACCCGGTTGCTGTCCCAAATTCAACAAAACTCCTGGACAAGGCACTCTTAATAGCCACCTCCTGAGAGATCTACCTGACATAGCATCAGTACCATGGTACACCCCTCTCCCAGGCCTTGCCCCCTGGTTCTCCTAACCCTCCTGACTGTACTTCACATGATTCCAATTTCCTGCGGCAATGGTCAGGTGCTGTAGCCATACAGCTGTGGATTTTGGATTACGTTTGGCAAGAAGCTTGTGTCACTGATCTTCCATGCTATTGGAGAGACAGTGAACAGGGAGGAACCTCCTGATTCCGGGAGGCTTGGAAAACCCAGTCCAGCAGCTTAAAACAGATGAACCCCATCCATGTCACTTACCTACAGAGCAGGAAATGATGCAATCTTTCCACATACAGGGAAAAGCAAATATAGTCCCAACTTGGGCAGCAGGCTTGGCCAATAGAATGTGCCACAAGGAAACTAGTTGAGGAAAGCACAACAGAAAGGGAGCATATGAGTAAGAAAGAGAGAGAGCAGGAAGGAGGGAACATGCAAGAGGGAGAGAGTAAAGGAGCAGTTTAGTACCATCATATAGAAAGGATATTAAAGTAATAGAAAAGGAACGTTGTAGTTTCACTTGAATATTCTGAAGGGCAGAGTTAGGATGACAAATTTGAGACATTTGGGCTTTTCATTAAAGCTGCAAAAAATGTACATGAGTGTACCCTGAGATTGGGAATGACCTGGATATACACACACACACACACACACACACACACACACACACACACACACACACACACACACACACACACACACACACACACACTGCACAGTGTGGAGACATGTACACAGGCACCCTTACTAGCCTCTTCCTCCTCCCTTCCCAAAAACCTATTCACACAGCAGGCTGGGTGAGGAATCAAACCTAGGCTGCAAGGCAACCTGCTTCCAACTCTCACTTTCATCTGAATTCTGCTGAAGCCAGTTGCGAGTAAGTGTCAGCAGCGGCGGACACAAGGTCAGTGTTAATTAAGCCCATACCTTAGCCTGCTCTAGTCTCCTCCCCCTCCCTGGTGACCAGGACCTAAGACATAAGAGCCAGGATTCTCCCAAAAAAACTAAGTTCCCAACATGCAGAAGAACAGGAATATTTCACGCCGTTTCTTTTAGCATGATTACCAGAACGAATCTCCAACGTTCTGAGCACTGCAGAGTGCCTCAGTGTGATCTACTTCAAAAAGTGACGTGCCGGGCCTATTCCCACTAGAGAGGCTGGAACCAGCATGCTGAGTGAGCCACTGCACATACATCGATCTCCCAATATCCTGGAAGATCAGTACAAATATCCCAGCAATGAAATCGCTGGCCTCTGCAACATGGTCATCGCTGGCCACTCACCCACCATGCACATCATTAGCCTCATCACTGGCCTCTCACCTCCCCACTCTCCCCAACCCAGACATCGCTGGATTCCCCAATGCCCCCTCCCCACCCCAACTTGGACATCACTGGACTCCCAAACCCAACCCCTGACCTGGACATTGCTGGACTCCTGACCTCCCACCCCACGCACATTGTGCTGAGCTGCCAGGCCCCCATTGAGCCACGCTGCTGCCTTTCACCCACAGTGTGCTGGCCTCATTACTGCCTTTTACCCACAGTGTGCTGGCCTCATTGCTCCTTTTCACCACAGTGCGCTGGCTTCACTGCTCCCTTTCACCCCCTCCCTGCGAGCATTCCCCTTTGCTGAGTGAGGCCCTTGTGCATTGTCCCCTCCCACCCACCCTGGACACAGTACCTTGTTGAGTTAACCCAATCAGCACCAGATGGCTCCCCCTCTATTGAAATTAGGCAGCCTTTACATTATTCACCTTGAAATTTATCTAACAGGCCCATGAGTGGCCAAACAGATTGTATCTGGACTCTCTTAGCAAGGCAGAGCTGCATATGAGATGTAAGTTTGAACATGCAGGCAGTCATGCCAGGAAGATGGCTCAGAGGAGAATGGTGAGCAGGCCTGGCTGTAGAGTAGAGGTGTGACCTGCTGTACTGAATGGAGGGATGTCGCCCAAAGATTGCACAGCCAATGCTGTCTTGGAGGCTGTGGCTGCAGCTGTAAGTGCCCAGACACTGGCACATCAAACTGGCAACCAGTGCTGCAAAAAAACGAATTACCTTCTTCGAGCAGGAAGGATGAATGTTCATCCCATACTGAAATCAGACAGATGTGCTGCATTTACAATGTGAAACAATGCCCAGACACCCCAGGCCCTCCATCAACCAATCCACTCCCCCAGCACATGCCTCCAACCCCTGTGGCACTCTGCCAATCAGTACCCCACAGTGGCGAAGCATTACCCTGATACAGTCCACCCGTGCGCTCTCACCCCGACACACATTGCATGTGTGCCCTTCCATACATAATGCTTTCAATCCCCCTTATGTCCCCAGAGGAGAAGACCACACATAATTGAAGAGACAGGGAGAAAACTGATGGTGGTGTCCTCACAGAGCAGAGCGCCCTGGAACTGGCAGGGGAAGAGGAGCAGAGAATGGTGACCAACAACCAGGGTGGCATCTGACATGCGTGACATCTGCTGAACCCTATTCCGAAGATCTGCTTTGAAGTAAGTGCCATGCTGCGCAGCCTCTTTACCCTCCCTTCCACTAATGTGTGTCCTTTCTTACAAGGGATGATCCTGATGCCCCAAGCTCTTCCGGTGTTGCCGCCCCCTCTCTCCCACCCTCCCCCCATCCCACTCCTGCTAAGACTCCCCAGGACACCTCAGATGACATCTCGGATGTCAGATGCCACCCTGGTTGTTGGTCACCATTCTCTGCTCCTCTTCCCCTGCCAGTTCCAGGGCGCTCTGCTCTGTGAGGACACCACCATCAGTTTTCTCCCTGTCTCTTCAATTATGTGTGGTCTTCTCCTCCGGGGACATAAGGGGGATTGAAAGCATTATGTATGGAAGGGCACACCTGCAATGTGTGTCGGGGTGAGAGCGCACGGGTGGACTGTATCAGGGTAATGCTTTGCCACTGTGGGGTATTTGATAGTAAACCCACAAGCTTTCGTCCTCATGGGTGACAGGGTGCAGGCCACCCTGGGGAGACAGCAGGCCATGGCAGAGACACAGAGGGCTACAGCCAAAGATGTTGCTGGTATTCTGAAGACACATCGGTCCATGGCCACTGGTGTCTGAGGTATTTTGGAGACACGGTTGGCCATGGCTGGGGCTCTGTCAGGGATTCTGGAGCTACAACAGGCCCTGACTGTGGGCCTCAACAACTTAGCCTGGGCTCATGGGGCTAATGCTGAGGGGCTCAGAGCTTGGCTCACTCACAAAGTGCTGTAGTGGAGGGGTTCCAGAGCTTGGCCCAGTCTGAGGACGAGTGCTGAGGGATCACAGACCATGGGACAGATGCATCTGGGTCTCCAGGACTGACAGAGCCAGTTGGCGCTGAAGCTTGTGGAGTTCAATCCAGCTGCCCTGGCATCCCATGGAGGGTCCCCGGGGCCTATGGTTACCTCAAGGAGACTATGGACGTCAGTGGACCTTCTGAATCCCCCCTTCCACACACTGGTGCATCTCAGGGCCAGCTGAATGAACAAGGTGGCAGGGAAACATCAGTGTCATCCACAAGTCAATTGGGGTCCTCCAGGTCTTGGCCCACCAGGGGACAACCGCCAAGGGCATCACAGGCAACAGGGCGCGGATCACAGATGGGTGCCTCCACCTCTAATGTCCATCCTGGGGGGTTACCTAGACATAGCCAGAGGCCACGTAAGATAAGAAAGTTGTAGGGTCACTAAGAGGGCTTGGATGAAGGTCAACATTTGTCAGGGTTAAGGAATTTGTGAATGTTAAAATCACTTTTAAATGTTTTTTGCATCCTATAGCTGTAACTAATCTGTCTCTGATTCTACCCCCACAGGGCAGAGTGTACCCCAATTCCATGTGTTGAGGGGTAGCCTGCTGTGCTGCGTGATATCAGCCCTTCGGGCAAAAGTTACAGAGCGCCTCAACTGTTTTCCCCAGCATCCAGCAGATCCTGTGACAAACACCACCCCCTGGCATCTGCCCCCCTCCCATTCTGCCTCAACCTAGCCCACTGGCCCACATGCTTGTGGTCAAAACCCTTCCTCCTATGTGGGCCCAGATGCCACTGTCTCATTGCACAGGTGGAGCCCGCGCCAGCACATGGCCCTCAAAGGACCTCCTTGTCCTGTATAGCCTCCGCATTCTCCTTTCTTCCCCCACTTCCCCTCCCCATAGGAGACTGCATTGCCCTACTTCTGCAGGTTCTGGCAATGGCTGGCATTGCAGTGGCCGTATGATTCCCTCCACATTCTCAGCCCCCTCCTCCTCAGCAGCTGCCACAATGATGGCTATCTCTATGTCTCTGAAACCAAAATCCATCTGCACAGTGGGGGCTACAGAGAGAGAGAGATAAATAAATACGTCTTTCCTTTTTACTATCCCGGGACAACCACTCCCCCCCCAACCCCCGTCCCTCCTGACCCCCCCCCCCCCTCCCCCACCTCCGAACCTCCCTCACTGGGACCAGTGTCCCCACTTGTGGATGCTGGCAACACAACACAATCCAGGGTTCCATGTGGCACCTCAATACATTGCCATTCCTCTCTAGCTTTGGTGAGAAGGCAAAAAAAGGTTTCACTAGCTCTGCTGGTTGGCAATTTTTGAATGGTCATTTTTTCATTCATTACTCTTTGTTAAATTATCAATTTGCTTTGGCATTGTTGTTTACATTTCATCATACCTGAACTTTGTTTTTGAAATTCACATTTAATATATTGTCAAAGTTGATTGCTTTTAGGAGGGTTGGTAAAAGAGGTTTAAGTGTGGGACGGTGGCACAGTGGTTAGCACTGCTGCCTCACAGCACCAGAGACCCAGGTTCAATTCTGGCCTGGGGTGACTGTTTGCGTGGGTTTCTTCCAGGTGCTCTTGTTTGCTCGCACATTCTAAGGATGTGCAGGTAAAAGCCAACTTGTGTGGATAGAAATAGCGCATTATTTCAAGTAAATTGGTTAGTGCTAATTTACTGGAAGGTTTTGCCACATTTAAACTTGAAACTGAAAATAGGAGTCATGTGTCAATAGGGTAGACACTGCTACTTCAAGATATTCTCATTTGTACATAGGGTCATGTTTGTGATCTTTGAGGTTCAAGTCTTTTGGATGTGGCTATCCGGATGTTGCATAAAGCCAGATTCAAAGAAGTGGAGATGGTTGCACAATATAAATGCCCAGATTGTGTGCAATTGACAAAACAGTGATTGTAAAGTGTGTCATGCTTAAACCTGATCTTTCAATAGGGTTTATAAATAAAGGCATAGAGTACAAAAGCCAAGAATTTTGCTGTATCAAGATACAGCAGTTCATTCCCATTGTTCCCAATTATGGGCACCAGAAGGATGTGAGGGGGCGCATTAAAGTCAGGGATAGTGTGGGATAAAGGGCCCAGAAACAGACAAAACACAAGAACCCACAATTTCTCTCCCTGGCCCTGAATAAAGTCTTAACATTCCATTTACCTTCCTAATTTTTTGCTGTACCTTGCATTACCTTGTGTAATTCAGGTATAAGGATAACCAGATACCTCTGAACTACAGAATTCTGCAGTGTTTTTCTATTTGAATAACATACTCCTTTTCAATTCTTCTTGCCAAAGTGGGCAACTTAACATTTTCTCACATCTTTCAAAGCCTTGCTACTAACTTAAGCTATCTATAATACTTTTTGCAAACTCCTTGTGTTCACCTCTTAACTTGCTTTCCGACCTAATGTATAGTAAATCTTTGAACTTGACGAAATTCTGGTACGTAACAAAGAAGCTCTTACTCAAGACATTTGATCACATGGGGGGGTGGACCTACCATGGGTATAAAATAGGTGATAGATAATCAGCTATCATCAATTATGTATCTGTTCTTATTTTCAGGAAGGTGTAAATCGGGCTAATGAGTTAAAATCGCCCCCTAATTATTCTTTGGTGTCAATCTGGGGACTGCTTCTTGAGCTATGCTGGACTGGTTGTGGGGAGGAAGTTTGGGAAGATCAATGCTTAGTTCCAGGGTGGAAACAGGAACAAAATTGTGGACAAGTCCCCAGGACCGGATGGAATGCATCCGAGGGTTCTGAAAGAAATGGTGGAGGTTATAGTGGATGCCTTGGTGGTTATTTTCCAGACGTCGCTGGATTCCGGGGAAGTGCCGGAAGATTGGAAAACGGCTAATGTTACGCCGTTGTTTAAGAAGGGTGCCAGGCAAAAGGCGGGGAATTATAGGCCGGTTAGTTTAACGTCTGTGGTAGGTAAAATGTTAGAATCCGTCATTAAGGAGGAAATTGCGAGGCATCTTGAAGGGAATTGCTTGATACAGCAGACGCAGCACGGTTTCATTAAAGGGAAGTCGTGTCTGACAAATTTACTGGAGTTCCATGAGGAGGTGTCTAGGGCAGTGGATAGAGGAGAGCCGGTGGATGTGGTCTTTCTGGATTTTCAGAAGGCGTTTGACAAGGTGCCTCACAAGAGGTTATTGCAGAAGGTCGGGGGACATGGAGTTGGGGGTAGGGTGTTAGCGTGGATAGAGGATTGGTTGTCAAATAGGAGGCAGAGAGTGGGGGTCAACAGGTGCTATTCGGATTGGCGGATGGTGACTAGTGGAGTGCCCCAGGGGTCGGTGCTGGGGCCTCAGCTTTTTACCATTTATATAGATGATCTGGAGGAGGGAACCGAGTGTAGGGTGTCGAAATTTGCTGATGACACCAAGATTGGGGGAACGGCAAATTGTGCGGAGGGTGTGGAGTGTCTGCAGAAGGATCTAGATAGGCTGGGCGAATGGGCCAGGAAATGGCAAATGGAATTTAATGTTGGCAAGTGTGAGGTGGTCCACTTTGGTAGGAAGAATGGTAGGAAGGACTATTACTTACGGGGCGAAAAACTGCAGCAGGCGACGGTGCAGAGGGACCTTGGGGTCCTTGTGCATGAGTCGCAAAAACCCAGCTTGCAGGTGCAGCAGGTGGTCAGGAAGGCGAATGGGATGCTGGCCTTCATAGCGAGGGGGATTGAATATAAAAGTAGGGAGGTCTTGCTGCAGCTGTATAGGGCATTGGTGAGGCCGCAGCTGGAGTACTGTGTGCAGTTTTGGGCGCCGCACCTGCGCAAAGATATTTTGGCCTTGGAGGGAGTGCAGAGGAGGTTTACTAGGCTGATACCGGAGTTGAGGGGGTTGAGCTATGAGGAGAGGCTGAATAAACTAGGCTTGTACTCGTTAGAGTTTAGAAGAATGAGGGGAGATCTCATTGAGACGTATAAGATGATGAATGGGATGGATAGGATAGAGGTGGAGAGACTCTTCCCGCTCAAAAAAGACAGTAGGACTAGGGGGCACAGCCTCAAGATAAAGGGGGGTGCGGTTTAGAACGGAGTTGAGGAGGAACTTCTTCACTCAAAGGGTGGTGAATCTCTGGAATTCTCTGCCCGTTGAAGTGGTGGAGGCTGCCTCGCTAAATATTTTTAAGACGCGGGTTGATGGGTTTTTGATAAGAGAGGGGATTAAGGGTTATGGGGAGAGGGCGGGAAAGTGGAACTGAGCCACGACAGATCAGCCATGATCTTATTGAATGGCGGGGCAGGCTCGAAGGGCTAGATGGCCTACTCCTGCTCCTATTTCTTATGTTCTTATATTCTTAAGAAATTGGAGTGACTCCATCTTAAACTTGTCCATCTCTACAATCTTGATTTTAATAAAACCATGTTGGCAGAATCAGGTTTGGGGCAGACACCAACTCTCATAATTGATCAGACTAATTCCATTGGTGTGTAAAATTGGGCATATGACTTGAATCTGCCCTGTTCCTGCTGGGCAGGTTCGGTTAAAATTAGAGCCTAACTATCTATTGCAATAACTCAGGTTTTCCCTTGTACCTGGCAGCCCCAATTTAAATCCGTATGCTGTATTCAAGGTAATATCTGCCAGGGTATGTGGAGTGGGCATTGATAGGGTTGAGGGTCCATTGCCTAAGTATGGCGTTGTGGAAGTGGATGAACAATTGTCAGGATTCTCATTTCAAGTTGTCACCCAATCATTCATCATGGTGCAATAGCTGAGAACATTCAATATATAAGATACAAGATGGCTGTTAATGCCTGTGTAACATGCACATCAGTATAGAAAGGAAGCAGGGATGATCCAGGAAATAATAGGCTGGTGAATCTGGTGTCAGTGGTGGGGAAGCTTTTGGAGAAGATACTGAGGGACAGGAAATATATATATAATTTGGAAGAAAATGGACTAGTTAGTGATAGGCAGCATGGTTTTGTATGAGGAAGATCATGTCTCACCAACGTGACTGAATTTTTTGAAGAGGTGACAAAGATAGTTGATGAGGGAATGGGCTGTGGATGTAGTTTATATGGACTTTAGTAAGGTGTCTGATAAAGTCCCACATGGCAGGCCTGTACAAAAACTAAAATCACATGGGATTCAGGGTGGGCTGGCTTTATGGATACAGAACTGGCTTGATTATGGAAGACAGAGAGTAGCAGTGAAAGGGTGTTTTTCAGAATGGAGATCTGTGGCTCGAGGGATGAGTACTGGGACCCCTGTTGTATAAATGAACTGGAGGAAAATATGGGTGGTCTGATTAGTAAGTCTGTGCATGACATGAAGATTGGTGGAGTTGCTGATAGTGCCAGGGATTGTCAGAGGAAACAACAGGATATAGGTAGATTGGAGACTTGGGTAACAGAAAGGGCAGATGGAACTTAATCCGAAAAAATGTGAGGTGATGCATTTTGGAGGATCTAATTTAGGTGTGAATTATACTGTAAATGGCAGAATCCTTAGGAACATTAACATGCAGAGGGATCTGGGTGTGCATTCCTAAATTCCCTTAAAGTGGCAACACAGGTGGCCAAGGTGATTAAGAAGGCACATGGCATGCTTGCCTTCATCAGCTAGGGCACTGAGGAGAAGAGTTGGGAAATCATGTTGCAGCTATATAAAAACTTGGTTAGGCTGGATTTGGAGTATTTTATACAGTTCTGGTCACCACACTGCCAAAAGGACGTTGAAGCTTTGGAGAGAGTGCAAAGAAAGTTCATCAGAATGTTGCCTGGTCTTGAGTATGTTGACTATGAGGAAAGGTTGAATAAATAAGATTGTTTTCACTAGAAAGATGGAGGCTGAGGGGAAATCTGATAGAGGTCTACAAAATTATGAGAGGCATAGACAGGGTGGATGATCAGAGGCTTTTTCCCAAGGTAGATGTGTCAATTATAAGGGGACATGGGTTCAAGGTGAGAGACAAAAAGTTTAGAGGAAATGTGTGGGGAAGTTTTTCACTCAGGTTCTGGTGGGTGCCTGGATCACACTGCCAAAGGATGTGGTGGAAGCAGGCACATTAGCAACATTTAAGAGACATTTGGATGGGCACATGAAAAGGGAGGGAATAGAGGGATACGGATCTAGTAGGGCAGAAGGTTTTTTTTTTAGTTTATTTCGGGCATCATGATCAGCACAGGCTTGGAGGGTCGAAAGGCCTGTACCTTTATTGTTCTTTGTTCTTGTTAGAATCATAGAGTCGTAGAAACAGGCCCTTCAGCCCAACTGGTCCAAGTTGCCTTTTTTTAAAAAAACCCTAAGCTAATCCCAATTGTCTGCATTTGGCCCATACCCCTCTATATCCATTGTACCCAAGTAACTATTTAAATGCTTTTTAAAAGACAAAATTGTACCCACCTCTACTACTACCTCTAGCACTTGTTCCACCCTCTGTGTGAAAAAATTGCCCCTCTGGACACTTTTGTATCTCTTCCCTCTCACCTTAAACCTATGCCCTCTAGTTTTAGACTCTGCTACCTTTGGGAAAAAGATATTGACTGTCTAGCTGATCTGTGCCCCTAATTATTTTATAGACCTCTATCAGGTCACTCTTCAGCCTCCTATGCTCCAGAGAAAAAAGTCCCAGTCTATCCAGCCTCTCCTTATAACTCAATCCATCAAGTCCCAGTAGCATCCTAGTGAATCTTTTCTGAACTCTTTCTAGTTTAATGATACCTTTTCTATAATAGGGTGAACAGAATTGCACAGTATTCCAAGTGTGGCCTTACCAATATCTTGTTCTTTGTTATCAATGAGAGTTGCTGCTTTCAGAGTGATGGTGGACAAATGAATGAAATATAGGAGTCACTGACCACTTTGGACAAAGCATTGATCCTGAAAACAGCTACAAAGGACTGACATTAGCTCTTTCTGATAATCTGTGCATAGTAAATAAGAATGTTACTGAAAATTAACTTTTCTCTCTTGCAAACTCTAATTGTTTTCACTGGCTCATTAGCCAGCGACACTGCAATTGATATAACCAGAAAAGGAATAGATCATCACCCCCAGGATCAATACTACAATGCCAGTGGGAGGATGTGAAGAAAGTATGAGCTCTCAGACGTTCCACTGAACAATCAGAATGAAACATTTTATTATTTTTTCATGGGATGTGGATGTCACTTTGTTGATCCTTAAAGTACAGTTTGAATTTTAGTGGAATTCAACGGGAGCTTTTGCAAAGGATGAAGACATCAAATCCTAAAGTTATAATTCCATCTTGAGTTAAATAATCATGTGATCACTGTAATCAGTATTTCTTTCAGTTCTCAGAGCCAAAATAGTCTTGCCTCAACTTCTGACCAGTCTCAAATTTAATTGACTCCTTGACTAATATCAATGTGATAAAGCAGTAGCTGTGAGTTATGTAGCTCAAAAGTGCCCAGGTTTCCTGTTCCATAGTCTAGAAATTGGGTATTATTCTTTCAAATATTTCATTTTTGGTCTAATTCCCCTTCCCAAGATGACTACACATCATAGTGGGTTTTGGTTCAAGGAATGCTCAGCACCCTCTAGAAATAGATCTTGGATGTGTGGAAGTTTAGGCAATGAAGTAGCAACAGGATATTCGACTGTGGGGCACCGCTATCCAGAAATGACTCTGAGCTATGATTGTAAGCAGTCAGTCTGGTTAACTTACCTCCATCTCCCCTATCTGATTTCCCAACTCTCAGTGACAGTATCGTACAAGGAAATGGGCATCCTAGGAACAATGAAAGTGCTTTATGCTCAGCAAGCACATGTTTGAGAGATACCCCTTTTTACCTTTCAGTCAGTTTTCTTGATTTATATTATTTCTTGACCTTGTAGTTGTCCTTTTTTATTGCTATCTATTGCCTTTCAGAGAAAATGTTACTGCTAAATTTCTCCTTTCGAAGTTGTATCTGTTGGGATTTGAACCCATCACTAGAATGAACAATGCTCGTTATTATTTGTCTCATCCTACAAGTAAGATGGGGCAGGATCTGTTGCATAGACCAATGTTTACTTGCCTTCCATTAAGTTAAAGGGGTACCAGACAAACTGTGCCATAGGTATTCCATCTTCCCCAACTGATTCTCTGCTCCTGCCTTGCAATGCCTAATGCCTGGATAGCCACCCTGAAAATCTAATAAACCATTTGGAAACTTTTATCAATAGTTCTGTCAGAATCTTGAAAATTTCAATTTGATTTCATCAAGGTCATCATGTTTCCAAAAAAAGAATAACATCAATCAAGCTCTTGAACCTTTTCTCCCAACTTTTTTGATTTGCAGTTGTTGAAAGTTAATTGGAAACTTTAATAATGAGGAGCTGCAGATGATGGGACAGAGGGAGAAAAACAAAGATATCCCCTTGGGACACTTGCTAAAATTTAAAAAAAACTTGATGTTTGACATCTAGCTTACACTCTAGAAATTCCCAGGCAACACTCTCATAAAATCAAACTTCAGTTAAAACTGAACAGGTGGTGACCCTAATGCATGCCACTAAATAAGGCCATGAAAGATAGATCATTAAATCGACATCCAGGATGTAAATTGGATTTAAAGCTTGCATTTACCCACCATCTCTCAATGCCTTTCGTTCTCTTTTTAGGGGGGGATAATGAGACAATCCTGTCAGGATGATGAAACATTTTGTTTGCAGCTGCTGTTTGCCTGAGGATAATTGGTGTCAAGTTCCTGTCATCTTACAAAGCCCAGGCTGGGTGAAGACACATTGGTCAATTAGCAGGCCCTGATCTGTCAAAGTGTACTCAATGTTAGAGAATTAAAGATGGTAGAACTGCGAAGAAAGCAAGGAGGGAAGGGGGCCAAAAATATTATGCACATTACTCAAGTCCAGTGTCCCTGTGGAGGTGTCCACCTGATCACATCTCCTACATCACCATGTCCAGCCCTGGTCACCAATAAATTGAGTCCTGCAAATAGTGTGAATCAGACCAAGGAGGCTGACACCTACCATGTGAGACATCAATGAATTTATGGTTTTTCATCTGTAAAAGAAGGTGACTGAGGGGTGTTCTTGTAGAAGGAGATAAGGCTATTAAAAGAATGAAGAAGGTATATCTAGCATATTAATTTGAATTAAACTGTAGGACAAGAAGCGAAATGTTCAAACTATTAAACAGCGCAAATTCAAGGTTACATTCAATTGTACCACCACCAGTAACAAATCCAATGCAGAATTCAGGAGAAACTTCACTCAAGGATGAGAATATTGAACTTGCTACCACATTGTTGAGGCAATTATCAATGATAACTGATCATTGATCAAAGAGGAAGCCAGATTATGTACATGAGAGAAAAAGAAACAAAAAGATATTGGGCGTGATCTTAACACCATCAATCAGTAAGGCGAGCTGGGAAAATAGCATGTGATGCTAAAAATCCAATTCGCACCCAGCATGAAACAGTTTGCTATCTTCCCAGCTTCTTTATACTGGTGTGGACTACTTTGCACTCAAAACGGGTGTGAAGTTTATTAGCATGAAATTTACCGAATGGCAATATCTATATCAATATTAGCACGCAAATGTCCGCCCTCCCGAATACTTCCCATCTCTCGGGTGTGATGACACGCCAGCACAAATCACTACTGCTCTATAGAAGTGTAGTTCATGTGCAGCAGGAGCAAAGAGCTGAGTACCACTGAGTACCACTGAGCAGCAACCTCTGGGCTGTGGGGTGGGGGTGGAGGGGCTTGTATGGTTGAGTTGGTTTGGGGGTTCATACTGGTGTGGGAATCCTCATGGCTGGAGTCATCGCTGGCTTGGGGCTTATGTTGCACGCATTCCCCCTGGCCACTGAACAACCCCAGAGGAGTTCCAAATGCGGTCATCTCCCAGCTGCACTGACGTCACCATGGTTACTCTGCCATCTGTCTGCTGGGCAGGTTCTGTGGCTGACTGCAGAATCCCATCCCAGGCCCCACTAACTGTGACAAGCACTAGGCCTGACAGCTGCTGCTCCAATCAAGGGAGCTTGGCAGGTGTTAACCCGTCTTCTCACATTGCTTGGACTCTGCAGTGCTGCCTTCAACGGGAATCCATCGTGTGATAGTCATATGGGTGGTTCACCACCATCTGTCTGAACTGCAAGCCATTCCAGGAAGCCACTGCACGTCCAGATGGGTGCACTCATGTCTATGCTTCAAGGGATCCCAATAGACACCACATAACATCTGTATGCGCTTTGTGCCTGCCATGTTGATGATGTGGCAATGGTTGGAACTTGTTGGAAGTGTCGGGTTGCCAGTGTCCAGACTCATGGGGACACGGGTGGCTGGGAAGGAGTGACAGGCCCAGGTTGGATGACCGACTGACTGTGTCTCCCTGTCTCTCTCACTCCCCTTCTACCCCCCACAACCTTCCAACCAAAGCAGTAATGGATTTCACTTTGGAGCCAGTAGAACTGGCAGTTATAGCTGTGGCAGAGGAGTGAGATTTCTGCCCATGGCAAGGCCAACCTGAGCTAGAGACACAGCAGGAGCAAAGGGGGCCACCAGTCAGGGGCAGGATGTGGCTGGCCATTGGCCCAAGGGGAGGGCCAGAAGATGCCAGAGACGGAGACCCGCATCTACAGGATACAAAAGTCCTTCGATGGGCTGCAGGACACCATCTGCTACCACAGACTGCGTCTTGGTAAGGAGACAGTGCAGCACCTGTGCCAGATTCTCATGGACCTGGCACCTTATGGGGCAGGAGGACACCTGCTCCCAGTGGCACTGAAGGTCACAGTGGCCCTCAACCTTCATACCAGCGGGTCCTTCCTGGCCTTCAGCAGACACCTCTGTGATATTTCTCAGTCCTCTGTGCACAAGTGCATGTGAGGCGACAGAGGATCTGTACACCTGGGCAGTCAACTACATCCATTTTGCCGTGTCCTGGTCCAACAGGAAGCCCGGGATGCAGGCTTTGCTGCTATTAGCAGGATGTCCCAAATGCAGGGGGCTATCAACAGCATGCACGACGCCCAGCAGGCCTCGTGGGATCAGGAGGTGCAGTTCATTAACAGTAAGGGATTCCACTAGCTTAATATTTATGCATTGAATGAACATCATGCACGGCACCCAGGGTGTGCCTAGATTGGTCTGGCGGTGCCGTCCAGTATAGCCCATTGAGAGTCTCCTGCATCATTACTGTCTGGCACAAAAAAAATTGGGGATTGGGGAAAACAGACTTGATGAGCCAAAGGACCTCTCCCACCAGAATGACACTTTGACCCTCAATGCGTACGGTATGGGTATGGTCATCCTTGTGGGAGGTGGATCACAGACAGATTAGTCACAACTGTGGGGTGCAACAACATTGATTAGTGATTTTCTAATTGACAATTAACAGAACCCTAACTAGTGTATGCATTCACCCGTGCCCTCTTGGTGAACCTATAACTTCTTAACCTTACGTGTCCTACCACTCTATCTAGATGACCCCTGCCCCCCCCTCAGAATGCACATCATCAGTGAAGGTGGACAACTGTGTTCCGAGCCTCTTGGCCTGACATGATGGCTGCCCCTGCGGGGCCTGGAATCGGAGGGCCCCAGCCAATTTTTGGATGTCACAGATGGAGCCATGCCACCCTGTTCATCCCGATGGACTGGTGTCAGGAGATTTGGAGGGGCTGGGAAGGAGTGGGTTCCAGTGATTCCTCCTCCCTCAAGGTACCCTGGGCAGCTGGAGTGAGCTCTAGATGCCTCTGCATCATCTGGCTCTGCCAGTCCTGGAGGCCCAACTGTGTCTGCCCCATGGTGTGTGAGCCCTCAGCAATGTCAATCTGAGTCTGGACCAAGGTCTTGAGGCCCACAGCAAGTGCCTTCTAAGATTGGGCCATACTCATGAGGCCCACAGCCAAGATCCGCTGTGTCTTGAACATGCTCCAAAGGCCGTCAATCATGGTTCTCAGCGACTCAACCATGCCTTGGACCCTGCCACCCATGGTAACCATTTTCTGCCCTAGACTTTCCACGGTGGTTGTCACCCTTGCAGGGTTGACCTGTGTAGCATGCTATGCTGACACCACCTCCTGCACCTGAAGGCTATAGGACTCCTCCAAACAGCCTTGCAGTTGTTGGAAGGTTGCTGACAGCCTCTTCTGTAACCCCTGGCTCTGCTTCAGGATCTCCAGCAGCTTCAGGAGAACTGATTCCAATGGTCCGGCATCTGGCTGGCACTAGCTGTCTCCTTGGCTCTGGGAGAACTCCACATGCCCAAGCTCTCAGATGTTCCTGCTTCCAACTGATGTGCATTAACGGCTGCGTGATACTCACCAAAGTGTGCTTAGGAGCCTCAGCACTAACATGTCCTACCAAGGTGTTAGTGGATGGTGCATGTGATGTGTCGACAATTGGGTGCTTTCCTCAGAAGAGTGGTTAGACCCTTCCTCTGAGGTGTTGACCAGGGTCTCAGTGAGGGCAGCAGGATGGCTGCCGACTCCTAAAGCCTGATCTGATCTGGGTCATCTCCTGCAAGACAATACACATGGTTCAGTGCAGGGGATGGACAACTACCTGGGCAGATTGCAACTTACTCAAGAAAGGTCAAATGAACACAAGTTTCTACTCCACTCCCCAGCCTGGTGGACAGTCAGAGTTCTGTCCTTGGACGCCCCCGACAGCTCTATTGCTCGATTCTCGAATGCAGTGAGGAAATGCAGCTCAGGGATCCTCCTCCAGTTTTCGCCCACTCCTGGTGATTACGGGCTATCTTTTCCTGTGGGGAAGGGGGGGGATTGAATGTCTGATTGGTGGAATGGTGCAGGGAGGGCAATTGGATGGCGTCTACTAGGGCCGTGCTTCTGCAGGTCCAGGGATGCCAAAGTGGTTTGAGGAAAATGCTAGGGGGTCGGGTGCTTGGACCCCTGGACCACTGACCATCTCTCAGAAAGAAGGTGGCCCTCCTCTCCTCCACAGTATCCAGTAGTCGTCCCAACGCCCCTTCTGTAAATTATGCAGCAGCTCTGCAAAGGACCATCTTCTTGGCATGACTGACCATGTGCATTGCTCGTGTTTAAATGCAGCTCCCCTGCATAATGGCACACAGTTGCAGCCACTTGGGTAAATCACACACCTGGAACATCCATGATGCTGTGATTAATATGAAGGCATCTTCTAGATGGTACACAAAGTAGCCAAGGTCTGGTGGTAGTGCAGGGAGTCGATGTATAAGGTGGTACCTGGGTGCCAATTAATATGGGCTGAATTGGCCTAGATGGTGTCAAGCTTCTTCAGCCTCGTTGGAGCTGCATTCACCCAGCCAAATATAGAGTGTTCCATCATATTGCTGACTTGTGCAACGTGGATGGTGTGGACCTCTTGTCACCAAATTTATGTGGCTTGTCCAATAAAAATTGCAATGTGGAGCATACTGAAAATACCGGCGTGAAAAATTCTATTTTCTTGCCATCTTGACACTTAGAATTTTTTGAAATGAGATGAGATTAAAGGCGGCATGGTGGCACAGTGGTTAGCACTGCAGCCTCGTAGCACCAGGAATCAGGGTTCAATTCCCAGCTTGGGTCACTGTCATGTGGAGTGTTCACATTCTCCCTGTGTCTGCGTGGGTTTCCTCCAGGTGCTCTGATTTCTTCCCACAGTCCAAAGATGTGCAGGTTAGGTGGCTTGGCCAAGTTAAATTGCCCCTTAGTGTCAGGGGGACTAGCTAGGGTAAATGCAAAGGCTTATTGGGATAGGGCCTGGTTGGGACTGTGGTTGGTGCAGACTTGATGGGCTGAATGGCCTCCTTCTGCACTGTGGTGATTCTATGATTCAGAGATGAAAAGGTGAAATAGTGGGAGGAAGCTCACGTGGATCAGAAACATAGGCAAGAACAGTTGAAACAAATGGCCTTTTTTTTGGTGTAAATTTTTTTATTCACTCCTGTGATGTGGTCTGCTGTGAATGTATTGCCCACCCATAATGACCCTGGAGAAGACACTGGTGAGGTGTCCCTTGATCTACTGAGGTCCATGTATTGAAGGCACTCCCATGGAGCTGTTGGGCAGCAAGTTTCAGGATTTTGACCCAGTGTTAATGAAGGAAGATGATATATTTCCAAGACAAGGTAGTGTAGCTTGGAAGAAGACATTTAGCTGATGATATCCCCTGTTTCACTTAGCAGTCAAATGGTATGACTGCAGATCTGGAAGGTGCTGTTAAAGAAGTCTTGATGAGTTGCTTCAGTACATCTTTTAGATGGTACACACAGTAGCCAAGGTGTGGTGGTAGTGCAGGGAGTCAATCTATAAGGTGGTAACTGAGTGCCAATTAATATGGGCTGAATTGGCCTAGATGGTTTCAAGCTTCTTGAGCCTTGTTGGAACTGCATTCACCCAGCCAAGTATAGAGTGTTCCATCATACTGCTGATTTGTGCGTTGTGGATGGTGTGGACCTCTTGTCACCAAATTTATGTGGCTTGTCCAATAAAGTTTCTGGTCAATGGTGATACCCCCAGGATTTTGATGGTATAGGATTTAATGATGACAATACAGTTGAACAGCAAGTGGATGTAATTAGAATCATAGAATTCCCACAGTGCAGAAAGAGGCTATTTGCCCCATTGAGTCTGCATGATTCTCTGAAAGAGCATCCCTCCCATCTCTCGACCGTAGCTAATCCACCTAACCTGCACATCTTTGGATTGTGGTAGGAAACTGGAGCACCCAGAGGAAACCCACACAGACACTGGGAGAACATGCAAACCCCATACAGTTACTCAAGGTCGGAATTGAACTCGGGTCCCTGGCACCGTGAGGTAGCAATGCTAACCATTGTGCCATCCTTTCCTATTGGAGATGCTCAGTGCCTGGCACTTGCATTTTGTGAATGTTACCTGTCACTTAGTGGTCCAAGCCTAAATGTTCTCCAGTTGCTTGCAGGTGCAACTGCTTCATTATCTGAAGAGTTCTGAATGGAACAGAATACTGAATCATCAGTGAACATCCCCACTTCTGACCTTCTAACAGAAGGAAAGTTATTGATACAGAAGCTGAACGTTGTTGAGTCTTGAGGAATTCCTTGTAGTGATATTCTGAGTGTTGCCTTTGACAACCACAACCATCCTCTTTTTGTGTGAGATATGACCACATCCAGTGGAGAAATTTCTCCATGATCCTCACTAACTTCAGTTTTACAAGGACTCCTTGATGTCATACTCAGTCAAATGCTGCCTTAGTGTCAAACACTTTTGTCCACATTCGAACTAAGGCCATAATGAAGTCTCGAGATGAGTCATTCTGATGAAACCATAACTGTGCATCAGTGAACAGTTATTGGTGAATCAGTCCAAGCCGTTGAAATGTCAATAACCCCTTACATCTCTTTGAAGATGAAAAGATAAGCTTGGCATGAGGAGATAATTGGTTGGAATTAATTTTCCATATTTTTCTGGACAATTTTCCACATGGATGCCAGTAGATGCCAGTGTTGCAGCTGTACTGTGTAGCCAGTTTTGGAAAACAAGCCTTCAAGACTATTGCTGGGATGTTGTCGAGACCTATGGCCTTTGTGAATTCTGTGTGTTCATCTGGTTCTTGCTATCATGTGATGCAAATCAAATCTCCTCTTGTGATGCGACAAAGTTGTGCTGTCACAAATGTTTGTATTTCAGATGCACAAAAATGTGATGTCCCATTGGAGTGCAAATTGGAATTTAGTCGCCATCTTAAGCTCCCGTTTTGTCAGAAAGGCTGTTACATAAGTGTTTGTTTTTTAAAAGTATATTGGAGTACCCCCACCACACCCCCCCTCCTTTTCTGGGCAGGAGTTGCACATCACCAACAATCAGCTGCAACAAATGGCTCAGGAGGAAGCCTTCCACCACCAAACTCATCTTCAATGCGGTCAAGACGGAAATTTTGATCTGGGAAGTAACACTGCACCACGACGAGCTTTTGGCAGAGGGAGGGGAATATCAAACTGGCCCCTTGGACTAAAAATAAGATCTGGCTCTCAATACTGGCCAAGGTCAATGCTGTGTCCAAATGCACCAGAGGTATAGGCAACATTAAGAAAAGGTGGTACAACATATGCCACCAGACTCAAGGCAAAGTGATCAAATTGGCATAGGAGATGATGTAGAACGAGAGGATTGCCTAGCAGGACAGCAGCTTGGGTATCATTAACCACGATCCAGCCAGGCCTAGCACAGGCAATGACAGCAACAAACCCCATACCAGTGGCACCAGCCAGTATGACAGCATAGGCAGAGCTAGTGGCCAACCTGCAAACTCCAGCCAAAGGAAGAAACCAGTGCTATCCCACCAGATGATTAGCACACCTAGCAGGTACAATTGTTGGCAGACCACCAAGCCACTGTTCAGCGGCTCCCAGAAATGCTATTCATACTAGACCCAAATGCTACATGGGACAACATCCAGAAGCAACCCCTATTGCAACCACAGTAAATATGACATTTATGAGCAAGCAATTTGTCTGGAAAAAAGTAGGTGTGCTGTGGAATTGTTTGTCTCACTGAAAGATGCCATGTTACTGAAAAGGTTGGGAACCTCTGGTGTTGAACATGCTGCTTGCACTGTTAGCATGCATATGTTTCCATGTTGTAACTTTACCAGATCAGCAACTCATCGTCCAATATACCTGCTGCTGCTGCTCACATGCCCTCCTTTACCCCTCTAAGATTGATCACTTGGCTTGATAATGGTAGAGTGAGAGATGTGCCGGACAACAAGGTTACAGATTTTATTTGAGTATAATTTTGTTGATGATGCACAATGCTTCATGCATGCCCAATTCTGAATTGCTAGCTCTGTCCCATTTAGTGCAATGGTAGTTACACACAACACAAATGAGGATGTCCTCATAATGAAGATAGGACTTAGTCACTCATAACAGGTTGTGATAACAGGTAACTAGTCAATTGGCGAGGAAAAGCTGTGTTGGTTCATTCACAGAGTGTATCAAGTATAATCTGGTAGCTATATCCTTTGGAGATCAGTCATCTCAGTCAGTGGTGTTGCCAAGTCATTCCCCCGTCCCAGAGCATGTCTTTGCTGCTCGCTTTACTTTTTCCAAGTATTATTCAACATGGGGGAGTCATTCACATTAGCTAATTGAGGGCAATAGCTGGCAATCCGCAGCAGGTTTCATTGCCTATGTTAACCTTATGCTCTGTGGCTTTATAAAGATTGCATTCAATGACGGGAACTTGCGGAACCACTGCCTGCTGACTGTGTGCTACTGCGTGCTACCCATTGGACAGGACATACGTGGAAGAGTCATGGATTGTAGATAAAAGTTATGATTCGGTGAGTGTGACTGTGTCAAGTTGTTGTTTGAATAGCCTGTGGGACAGTTCTCCCAATCTTGGCACAAGTCCCCAGATGTTGTGAAGAGGACTTTGTGGGGTCTACTGGGCCGGACATGATTTTGTTATCTCTAGCGATCTCTTAGGATGATGCAAGGTGGTTTGTCCCATTTCATTCTTGTTGCTTCTATTGATTTGATGCATCTGAGTTGTTAAGCAATATCTGAAGATCGTGGACTCAGCCAGTGTTCCAGAGTCATTTTGAACTTGAAATATTAACTCTGCTTCTCTTTCCACAGATGCTGCCAGAACTGCTGCATTTTCTCAGCACTGTGTTTTTATTTCATTCCTGTGGGTTTAGAATCATGTATAGGGCAGATAAAATAAGAACAGCAGATTTTATTCCCTAAGTTCCTTGCATTAATACACCAGATGAGTTTTTACCAGCACTCCAGTAATTTCATGGTTATTGTGGCTAATAATAGCTTTTTTTTAACCAGATTTTTTGTTAACTGAATTTATATTTCCCAGGTGCCATGGTAAGGTTTATATCCAATAACTATGTTACCATACTTGAAATTCTAGTTACAAATATTTGGAGTTGATGTTGATGTTGAGACCTGGTCTGTACAGCTGAATACCTCACCACTAGCTCATTTGCTAATGGAAGGGGTTTTATTAAATCATGTAATATACCATAAACAAGTAAGGCAAACTTAAACACTTAATCAGGGCATTGGGTACTCAAGCATTTGCATCAAAAACTCCCCCACACAGCAAATTGCCGATCTCTCATGTTGAGTGGAGGATGTATAATGAGTCCAAACATTTATCCTACAGGAAGAAGAATGAAACCTCCACAGGGATAGCTATTGAACAGTGACACATGAAAATAAGAGGGGAGGGTGGAGAGCAAGAAGTCCCAATCCTTCATGAAGTTCTGTTGCTCCCAAATTGACATCCAATCCATCATCTCTTGCTTTTAGTTTTATATGGGAGGGATTGAGCGCTAATTCAAAAAGAGCATGTACCATTTCTGTTATCTTAACACGTAACATGATTTCCCAATTACCTTCCCCCGTTCCTCCCTTGCAGCGCTAAGATCAGTTCTCCTGAAATACACCAATCTAATTCCTGCCACTTATCTTCATCAAAATGTCATCGCTAATTTTATTTGGGTTGCTTGTACAGTCATATTCCTGCCAACACAAGGTGCCCAGCTGGTGCTAAATACCAGATCTAATATAGAATGGCCATGATTTATTTACTACTTCCAGAAGCAATCTATCGTTTTTCTTTCAATGAAAATGTAGGTAGTGGTAAAATCATTTGAAATCTACTATCACCTAAAGCTTGCATTGTTCAGGCAGAGTCTTATTCCTGAACCTTTTGAAATATTGCTGGATCAATCAGTACGATCCCTAATCTTTGGTAAACCTTAGCAGAAACTCTTCACATGGATGCCTGTGGCACCTATTTCAGAGAAACTGATGCATTTTGATTGATTTCATAACATGTCAGGCAACCAGCTGAACAGAAACAAAATGGGAAAAATTTCTGCAAGGTTCTTCCAATCTCCCACAGTTTCTTTAGATTTCAAAGTGTGTTTCTGGAAATTGAAGGGATTGAGAGTACGGTATGCTGGCAGGTTTAGGGTTGCATCTATTTAAAGTTAGATTTGAGGGATTTAGTTGTGCCTAAAAATTAGGTCCTTAAAGTTAAATTTTTGTGTGATAATAAAATCCAAGCCTTGGTTCACTGGTAGAATTCTTCCATGTAAGAGATTATAAGTTCAAGACCCACTCCGGGACCTGTCCGGAGGCAGCCCTTGTTACCAGATGGCCTCTTCGTAGGCAACAGAGTGTTTGAGGATCAGGAGTGCCCACCCCTAGCTGACAGGAGGCCGAATGGTTTTACTGGAGAGGCTCTTCCCCTGTGGCAGAGATCCCTAACAGTCACTGGTAAAATACGAGCATTGTTGGGAACAGGGCCTTAAATGGGTACGTAAGGCCCTCAATTGGCCTCTGAGCAAGACAGCTGCTTTCATCTGCCCCTCAGCAGATAAAATTCCATGGTGAGGGAAGGCGGTGAGTATCTACCCTTCATCTTCCTTGCCATTTTATGGTCCCTTCCCCAGCTTTCCATAACACTTCCTAATCTTAGGCTTCTCAATCAGCTGAAATAGTTTTTGATCAAATCACCCATTCAAGGGAATACAACCCTAGTTGTGTAATCTCTCCTGGTTATTTAATCCTAGCAGTCCAGTTCTCTTTCTAGTTAATCTACACTGCACTCCTCCCAAGGCCAATGTATCTTTTCTAAAGTTTGCTTTTACAACTGCTTACAGTTCCCCAGGTGTGATTTAACCAGCTTTGTGTAGCTAAAATATGAATTCCACCCCTTTTGTTCTAGTCAGTGGATATTTTCTGGATTATTTTCTGTATCTTTTCATGAGATTTTAATAATCTATGTACCTGGATCCCCAAGTCTTTTTGGACATCCACTGCTTCTAGCTTGCCAACATTTAGAAAGTACCATGATTTATCCTGTTTGTATTTTGCTATATTGAGATCCATTCATCACAATTTTGTCCATTCACTTAACCTATCAATATTTTTTTTGATATTATGCTTCCATCCACACTGCTTACACTGCTGGCCATCTTCATATCATCAGCAAATATGGATATATGGCTTTATATCCCCTTATTTAGGCAATTAATGTGATGAATATTTGAAGCCCAGACACAGATTCTTGCCAGATACTCCTAAATATATTTGCCAATTAGACTAATTGTCTATTCTCCCAACTCTCCATCTCCTACAATTTAGCTAATTTTATAACCAGGTCAATAACCTGTCTTTGATTCCATGAACTTCCACTTCAGCCAGCAGTCTATTATAAGAGACTTTATCAAATGCCTACTAAACGCTTATTTAAATAACATCCATAAACATTCCTCTATTTACCACTTTAGTCACACCTTGTAAAATTTCAATCAAGTTCATCAGGTGTGACCTATGTTTATAAATTCATACTGGTTCGTCCTGATCAGATGCAAATTTTCAGGTGTTCAGTCACCTGATCCATAAATTTGGACTCAATTTCTTGTCAACAGATATTAGGCTAACTCATTTGTAATTTCCTAGGTTCCCTCTCTCTCCTTCCTTAAATTGTGGAATGACATGAAAGGGCAAATTTTCCAGTTTCGCTCACCACGGGGATTGGAGCAGGCGAGAGGCGAACCATGGAAAAGCCTATTGACCTCGGGCGTGATTTTCCAGTTTCGGGCGAGCAAAGACAGAAAATTCCACCCAAACACTTCTCCAATTGAAAGCACCAATTCCTGAATTAGGAGTACATTGCAGATGCCCCAAAAAGCCATGGGGTAGGATTCCCCTGTCTCATCTGTTGCGAGCAAGAACGGAAAATTTGGTGTTCCATTCACTGTCAGTAGCACTGGAAAATCCCAGCAGTATACAAGAATGGATGATTTCTGCCATGGGGTGGAAATCACCGGGTCCTGAGGATTTGTCACACTTTCATGGCTTTATATCGTTCATTACTGTTAATTTGTTCATATTAGTTTTGGTGAGTCCCTGACCCTGATTTAGTGTCCATTTATGTGGGATATTTTGCAAGCGAATCTCTTCCTCTACTGCAATTCCTGATGCAAGGTTCAACATATCCGCCATTTCCTTATTTTCATTGACAATATCACCATTGAGTTAATTGCTTCTGACCACCTTTTTCCTTATGTAATTGTAAAAGCGTTTTGTGTTGATTTTGGTTCCCTTTTGGTTTCTTTTCGTCCTCCCTTTTTATAGTTCTTTATTTGTTTTGTCACCATTTGCTGCTCTTTGTATCATTCCCATTTGCCAGATCTGTCCTACTTCTTGCATTTGTGTATGCTTTTTCTTTAGTTTTATGTTGTCTCTTAATTCTATAGGTGTCTATGGTTGTCTTTTCTGGCATGTAGATCTCAAGTCCCTTAGGACTCCAAATTGGTTCTGTATCAAGTTAAATTATTTTTGAATACCTTCCACCTATCTTATTTTACTCACCAATAGATTTGCTCTAACGGATTTGCACTAACAGTTTACAGTGGACAGTCTTTACTGAAATCTAGAATTTTAGTAGTTGTTGCAAGATTTTCCTTTTCAAACACTATGTTGAACTCAATCATATTCTGATTGCTATTATATAAATATTCATGCTACATTAGGCTGCTAATGAAATCTGGCTCATTACTCATTATTAATTCTAATATGGCATTCCACCTTCTTGCTTCTAGGACATATGCTGTTGACAAGTATCCTGGAAAGACTCAAAATTCACTATCTTTTTGTCTTGTGCTAATCTGCTCATCTCAAATTACATCAAGGGTAGTTTTCACACATATGCTGAAAACACTTAGCTCGACCTCTCCACCATCTCTCCTGACTCTTTCACTATTGTTCAATTGTCAGCCTGTTTATCTGACATCCAGTACTGGATAAGCAGTAATTTCTTCCAAATAAATCGTGGGAAGACTGAAGCCACTGTTTTGAGACCCGCAGTAATCTCTGTTCCCTATTCACTGACTCCATCCCTCCCCTTGAAAACAGCCTGAGATTAAGCTGGTTAATTTGCAGTTTTGGTGCTATATTAGATCCTGAGATGAGCTCCCCACCTCGTATTTGTACCATCACTAAGACTATTTCAAACTCCGTGTCTTTGCCCTTATCTCAGCTCATCTGCTGTTAAAGGTCTCATTTGTGCATTTGTTATCACTGGACTTGACTATTCCAACGCACTCCTGGCTGGTCTCATTACCTTAATATGTACCAAGTCCCATTCTTCTATCACCCCAGTGCTCACTGACCTTCACTGGCACGTGGTCAAACAATGTCTTGATTTTTAAAATTCTCATCCTTGTTTTCAAATCCCTCAAAAGCCTTGCTCATTGATATCACTCATCTCTCCAGCCCCACAACCCTCTGAAAATCTGTGGCTCCTCTACTTCTGCCCTCTTGAACATCCCCAGTTTGAATTTTTCCACCATAGGTGACTGCACTCGCAGTTGCCTAGACTCTAAGCTTTGAAATTACCTCCCTACACTGCTGCTTTGATTTACCTTCCTTTCCATCTTTAAAACACTCCTTAAAACATGCCTCCTCATCTGGGCAGGATTTTCTGACCATGCTCACCCCAAAACTGGAAAGTCCTACCTGAGGTCAATGGATCTTTCCATGATCCATCCCTTACCCGCTTCGATTCCTGTGGCAGGCAAAACAGGAAAATTCCCCCTCTAATATCTCCTTCTGTGTCTTGATATCGTACTGTGGTTGAGAATGCTCCTGTGAAGTGCCTTGGTATAGTTTATTATGTTAAGGCTGCTATACAAATACAAATTGTTGTTCTTAACATCCTCCATTAAAACTACTTGCCTTAACTACATACATGTCTAATTTATACACTTAAACAATCTGCCACTTCACAATTGCTACTGGGGCTTCTATATTTAACTCCCATTTAAATCTTAAATCCTTTTCTATTTCTGAATTCAACTCTTAAAATAAGGACTGCATGCCTACTTAGCTCTCGGTGTGTCCTCTCTTAACATTTAAGCAGTTCTACCCTAAATCATGGAGGCTACTCCTCCCGCTCTACTATTTTTTCTATCTTTTCTGTAGACTGGGTATGTTTAGTTTCCAGTCCTGACTGCCATGCAGTCATGTCTCAGTAATGGTTACAATGCTATTTGTCATATTTTGTGTTTGTTTAAAGAACACTTATTTGGGGCACACAACCAAATCTGTGCTTTAAGGTTTTACATTAGAACAATGTAGGAGCAGGAGTAAGCCATTTGGCCACTCGAGTCTGCTCCATCATTCAATAAGATGATGGCTGATTTGATTGTGGCCTCAATGCCACTACCTTGTCTACCCCTGACATTCTTTGATTCTGTTGTTAGACAAGATCTGTCTACCCCTGCCTTAAAAATATTCAATGATCCTGGCTCCATAACTCACTGGGGAATAGTGTGTTCCACAGAATCATGACTTCCTGAGAGGAAACAATTCTCCTCATCTCTATCTTAAATAGGAGACACCTTATTTTTAAATTGTATCTCCCTAGTTCTGGTCTCTTTTACAAGGGTAAACATCTTTTCAGTATTTACTCTGTCAAGTTCCCTTAGGATCTTAAATGTTTCAATAATGTCATCTCTCATTCTTCTAAACTCCAATGGATACAGCTCCAAATTTTTCCTCATAAGATAACCCCGTCATTGCAGGTTTCAGAGAACCTTTCTTGAACTACTTTGTACAGCTTTATTTAACAAAGGACATAATTGCATTCACAGTACTCCAGATGTATTCTCACTAATGTCCTGTACAACTGTAGCAAAATATCCTTACTTTTATATTCCATTTCTCTTTCTAATAAATAATTGTCTTCCTAATAATTCACTGTACCTGCATATTAGCTTTTTCACACTAACTGGACACTTCAAATCATTCTCGTAAAATTCCACCCCTTATCTCAACATGGAAGGTTGCAGAGCAGGCCAGCACAACATAAATTGCTATCCATTGCAGGAAGAGGATGAATGATCTTATCCACTCTGCATTGGTAAGTCATCCTTCAACTCCGCTAATATCAAAAATATCGTGGCATCATGTATGCAAATGGTTATTCTCTTCACAGATCTCACACATCCATTAGCATGGGACACACAGCAACAGTTATTCTCTCGCAGACACTTTCACATCACCACCATCCCATCTATCATATTGTTCACACTCCATCCTCTGGGAAGTGCTCACCACACACATGGGACATGCATCTTACCTAACCTCTGCTCCATCCTTTCTCATCACATGCCTTTCATACAGGCCAAGTTAGTATTTAACCGGCGCAAAAGATCACAGAACCATGGAGGGCTGGCAGACATCATTGCCCTCACTGAGTTCAAGGAGACTGCAGCCAAGCTGACTGGGGACGACAAGGATTGCTCCTGTGGGAAGGGGGAAAATCAGCTTCTCCCAATAACTTTGTACAGATCACAGCCCCATCAGTTCATCAAATCGTGGTAATTGCAGTCTTAATGCAAAACATGCAGTCTTATGTTGCTCATGCTTATCAACTGAAATCTGTTTTCTACACATCAGCAGATTAAGGCCATAAGGCAGCTGAGTGCCAGTCTAAGACCCCAAGTCATTTCCAAGGAGGAAGTTCAGAAACCATTACAGTGCTCATGTGAACCACAACCCTGTGCAGAGACATACCTTGATGGGACACAGTTCTAGATAGGCTTGGGCTCACTTTCTGGAGAACATCTCACTGACAGGTCCTAGCAGCAGTTCAGGCAGGGAGAGTGCAAGTCTCTGACACTCGGGAGGACTGCTACAGACTAGCCAGCTGCTCAATCTGAGTCAGATGACATGTCTCAGAAAGTGGCTAAAAACTCAAAGCTGGAGATGCAACGACAAGTGGCAGAACATCAAGGACAGATGCAACAGTTATTCAGCAGATGAGAATGAATGATGGAGGAATGTACCTGTGTTGTCTGATGTCATGGCCTTCAGGTTACCATGGAAGTTTGCTGACCATCATGGAGACGTTCATCCATCAAGTCCTGCTGAATTTGCACTCGGCTCTGCACACCATGGCCACACATCATGATCAGGATGTAGGCCACATGGAGGTGAAGCACTCTGACCTTCCTGTAGGAGATGATGTGCCAGGAGAAGTGGCTCTTGGGCACCTACAAAGAAGATGTGCCTGTTGGATACCCCTGAGCTTCCACTCAGGACACTCCAAGTCCCCTCAGCTTGTAACTGCATCTACTCCAGCTGCTCAGGCTGCCAAGGGCACTTCTACCCCTGAGCATCAGACCCCAGGCCACCAGAGTAATCCTCCAAGTCATTCATAAACATCAGGACGTAATGGTCAGCAGGCTGCCCCACTTCTGCTCTGGATTTTGGAACTGCACCAACGCATAGCGGTAGGATTAGGAAAGTAATTTTGATGTCACTTTTGGGTCCTGGTTGTGTGGTATCATTGCAAAGAAACTGCACTTTTGCGAATAAATTTGATAGTATGCGAATGCTTTGGATAAGTGATGGCGTTTTGAGTTCATACATGTTCTTTGGACACAGGTGAGGTCCCAGAGAATTGGAGGATAGCGAATGTGGTACCATTGTTTAAAAAGGGTAGCAGGGATAACCCGGGTAATTATAGGCCTGTGAGCTTGACGTCAGTGGTAGGGGAATTGTTGGAGAGGATTCTTAGAGATAGGATGTACGCACATTTAGAACAGAACAATCTCATTAGTAACAGGCAACATGGTTTTGTAAGAGGGAGGTCATGCCTTACAAATCTGGTGGAATTTTTTGATGAGGTGACAAGAATGGTTGACAAAGGAAGAGCCGTGGATGTCGTCTATGTGGATTTCAGTAAGGCATTTGACAAAGTCCCTCGTGGCAGGTTGGTGAAAAAAGTTAAGGCTCATGGGATACAAGGACAGGTGGCTAGATGGGTTGAGAACTGGCTTGGTCACAGGAGACAGAGAGTAGCAGTGGAAGGGTCTTTTTCTAGCTGGAGGTCTGTGACTAGTGGTGTTCCGCAGGGCTCTGTACTGGGACCTCTGCTATTTGTGATATATATAAATGAATTGGAAGAGGGAGTAACTGGTGTGATCAGCAAGTTTGTGGATGACACAAAGGTGGCTGGACTTGCTGATAGTGATGAACAGTGTCAGACAATATAGCATGATATACATAGGCTGGTAAATTAGGTGGTGAAATGGCAGATGGAATTTAATCCAGATAAATGCAAGGTGATGCATTTTGGAAGAAATAATGTAGGAGGGAGTTATACAATAAATGGTAGGACATTAAGAGTATAGAAACACAGAGGGACCTAGGTGTGCAAGTTCACAAGTCCTTGAAGGTGGCAGCACAGGTGGAGAAGGTGGTGAAGAAGGCATATGGTATGCCTGCCTTTATAGGAAGGGGTATAGAGTATAAAAGCTGGCGTCTAATGTTGCAGTTGTATAGAACATTGGTTAGACCACATTTAGAGTACTGCGTCCAGTTCTGGTCGCCTCACTACTGGAAGGACGTGGAAGCCTTAGAGAGAGTGCAGAGGAGGGTTACCAGGACGCTGCCTGGTATAGAGGGTTTTAGCTATGAGGAAAGATTGGGCAAACTGGTGTTGTTCTTCCCGGAAAGACGGAGAATGAGGGGAGACCTAATATAGGTGTATAAGATTATGAAGGGTATAGACAGAGTGAACAGTGGGAAGCTTTTTCCCAGGTTGGATGCGAAAATCACGAGGGGTCATGGGTTCAAGGTGAGAGGGGCGAGGTATAACTCAGATGTCAGAGGGATGTTTTTTACACAGAGGGCTGTGGGGGCCTGGAATGCACTGCCAAGTAGGGTGGTGGAGGCAGACACGCTAGGGTTATTTAAGACTTACCTAGTTAGGCACATGAGCAGACTGGAGATGGAGGGATACAAAAGAATGTTCTAGTTGAAGATCAAAAGCCTCAGGACGTTCCTGTGAATTAATAGATTCCTATTGGCCGTCCAACAAATTTTAAGGCTCACCTTGTCACCTTGTTGGAGCTGTTAGGGATCTTCCATTAATGTCTGGACCTGTTGTATGTCTATTGATGTTTATCGATGTCTCCTTTTTACATCCACACGCGAGTCAGTCCACCTTGTTGGCCAACAAGGGGCATGCACGCAGTGGGTCAAGCGAGGGTTGCTCTTGGATGTTGCTTTGAGAATTGCCTAGTGCTTCACGTCCGTTAGTGTAAGCTTAAACTGGACCAACTGACGGGCAACACAACAGCTCAGTGATTATCACTGTCTGCTGTGCAGTTACAGGGACCTGGGTTGGATCTCTGGCTTGGATCAATGTCTGTGGGAGTTTGCACATTCTCCCCATGCTTGCGTGGGTTTTCTCCGGGTGCTCCAGTTTCCTCCCACATCCCAAAAACATGCTTTTTAGGCTGATTGGTGTCAATAAATTGTCCCTGAATTGGATCTCCCTTATTCTGGCACACACATAATTTTCTAAATTGCACCCCTTTATTGTGGAGTCCACTAGAGGTAGACAAAAACATCGATGATCGACGAAAGACTTGAATAAGGCACTCAGTGAGTGTTAAAATGGGCAGCGCGGGCTTGTAGGGCCGAAGGGCCTGTTTCCTGTGCTGTGCTGTTCTTTGCTCTCTTTGTACATTGGAATCCTCATGTTGAGATTTAGCCATTCTCCTACTCAATGATAATATTTCACAGTGTCATTAACATTAATGTGATGTTATACCAGTCTTAGCAACCCTTGCGATGACAGAGAGATGTGTTTAAATCTTGATTTGGAGTGTGAGACGTAAGCATTTCTAACCTTTCTTCCTCAAGAAACACCATTGAGTGAGGGGTGCTCAACAGCATTGATATTATAGTGGCATTTGTGTCTCTTCAGTAGCAGTAAACAATACATGCATGGGAGGAGAAGATCTCCAGGCACGTCTTCCTACCAGAAGCAGCAGTGATTGCATCATTAGGTGGCGGTGAAAGCTTCAAGTCTTCTCTCGCATCGCTTTTGTTCCTCAGTGGACTCTCAATACCCACATGGAACACATTCACAGGACACTGTGGACCAAAGCAGAGATCATGGCCTGGCCATTCATGAGGCCAGAATGCACAAGTTGTCCTCGCTGCGAGTGGTTGGATGTTCCCTCAGATGCAAGGAAATGGCATTAAGAGCTAGGAGAGATGTGGCCATATGACCTCACTTAACTTTACTCTTCAAGGAACTCCTCAGCAATTAAAGTATCATGAACATATTTCCCATGTCTCCCTTTCTCCATAACATCACTTACTTCACAAGAAAGAGGCCCATTGGCCCATCGTGTTTGTGCCAGCCATCAAGCACCTATCTGTTCTAATCCCATTTTCCAGCACGAGGTCCTTGGCCTTGAATGCTATGGCTTTTCCAGTGTTCATCTAGTCTATGCCAGCTCTCATGTAACCTTGTCCCAGAGATGCTAGCACACACATTGAGGTGACTAAAATTACATTCTTGAAATTTGACATCAGGAGTCCTGTGTGGAATGATAAGCTGTCATTGAGACGAGTGACCCAAATTAGCTCTGTGCTCTATTCTTGATGTGGCATACGAATGAGCAATGAATGTATTCCTTTGGCAGGAAATGAATGCCAGTTCTGATGAACACACAACTGGGTTCATTGATGGAATACCCCACGTATAATGCAGCTGTTCCTCCTTCACTGTTGTCTACATTCACAATGTCTATGGGTGGGATTTTCCATCCGCGTGTGCTCCAAGATCAAAAATTCCCATCCGAGCTCAATGTACCTTTGAAAGGTCTGCTGAATATTCTGTCCTGTCCGCTACGATTACTGCAGTAGATGGGATGGGAAATTTCCGCCCTATATTTCTAGGTATAACTCTTTGAGATGCAGTGACAGTGATGTGCAACCCTTGAGATCTAAGAATCCCTTTAACAGTGTTAATGAAAGCATTAACTTTCAGTAGTTTTCTTGCTAAGGAGGTCTTCTTGCTTTCTAACTAAGCTCATTCCTGTTCACTCTTGTGGCACCAATAATTTCTTCACCTTGTAGTGTGCTTCTCCTACACTACCTCAGACCTCACCTGATCTGAATAGCTATTACTTTCATTTTGAACCAATGCCATTACTGATGGTTCTTCACTTTTATTCCAAACAGAATTTAATGCTCCTTTTCTCACTGTCCATATGCGAAATACATACCTAGAAACTCACAATGTGAAGTTTTGTTTTCCAGTCTTCCTCTGGATCCCATTGTTATTGCAGTGGTCATTCCTAATTTTCCCCACAATCCCTCTAGCACATTACCTGTGATTTGCCAATGCCCAATGTATGCATATATTCACCCCATCTACAGGCCGTGCATATGATCACCTACCAATGTGGATTCAACTCCTTCAGGAGACAATCATATAACCCTGCCCCCTCCCCAACCCTCTCCCACTCCTCCCAAGCTTTGTTTCCAACCTATAGATTGCAGATGTCTCCAGTTAACATCACCACTCCATCTTAATCCCAGTACAAACGCAGCCAAGCAACTGAGACAGGCCTACACACTAAGCTATGCTTTTTACCTCTGGTGCACACAGCCTTTTCCCTCCCTGCAGCTGGAGTGTATCGTGCTCCCAATGATTGTTTCTGCTGTATGTCTGCTGCACGCCTGCACGGTCTCCTTTCCACATCACCACAGGAGTGTCTGTGCAGAGACAACTGAGTGCAAACCGCAGAGCAAGGACTTGGACTTCCATAGAGTTCCCCACTGGCATAAGGACTAAATAGTACAGTATTCCCTCTCAAATCAACCCCCTCCCACCTTCTGAGTTTCTGTGCAACCAATCCCTCCTATGCTTCACTAACAACACTCCCCTGCACCCACTATTCTGGAGTCCTTTCTAATCATAAGAACATAAGAAATATGAGCAGGAGTAGGCCATCTAGCTCCTCGAGCCTGCCCCGCCATTCAATAAGATCATGGTTGATCTGATAGTGGTTCAGTTCCATTTATCCGCCTGCTCCCCATAACCCTTAATTCCCTTATTGATCAGAAATCTATCTACCTGCAACTTAAACACATTTAACGAGATAGCCTCTACTGCTTCATTGGGCAGCAAATTCCAAAGATTCACTACCCTCTGAGAGGAGTTCCTCCTGAACTCTGTTCCAAATTGACTCCCCCTCATGTTGAGGCTGTGCCCTCTAGTTCTTGTTTCCTTTCTAAGTGGAAATAATCTCTCTGCCTCTACCAGTCCAGCCCCTTCATTATCCTATATGTGTCTATAAGATCTCCCCTCAGCCTTCTAAGCTCCAACAAGTACAGGCCCAGTCTACTCAATCTCTCCTCATAAGCTAACCCCCTCATCTCCGAAAACAGTACCTTGTACAATTACAGCAAGATCTCCCTGCTTTTATACTCCATCCCACTCGCGATAAAGGCCAACATTCCATTTGCCTTCTTCATCAATTGCTGCACCTGCAAACTGAATTTTTGCGATTCATGCACAAGGATCTCTAGGTCCCTCTGCACAGTAGCATGTTGTAATTTTTCACCACTTAAATAATAGTCCATTTGACTATTATTCCTTCCAAAGTCGATAACCTCACACTTGCCAATGTTATATTCCATCTGCCAGATCCTCGCCTACTCACTTAGCCTATCCAAATCTCTCTGCAGACTTTCCGTGTCCTCCATGCAATTTGCTTTCCCACTCATCTTTGTGTCATCCATAAACTTTGTTACCCTACACTCGGTTCCCTCCTCCAGATCGTCTATGCATATGGTAAACAGTTGAGGCCCCAGCACCGATCCCTGAGGCACGCCACTAATCACTAACTGCCAACCGGAAAAGCACTCATTTATTCCAACTGTCTGCTTTCTGTTAGATAGCCAATCCTCAATCCACGCTAACACTTTACCTCCAACTCCGTGTACCTTAATCTTCTGCAGCAACCTTTTGTGAGGCACCTTATCGAACACCTTCTGGAAATCTAAAAACACCACATCCACCGGTTCCCCTCTGTCAACCGCACTTATTACATCTTCAAAAAAATCCAGTAACTTCGTCAAACATGACTTTCCCTTCATGAATCCATGCTGTGTCTGCTTGATTGAACCATTCTTTTCCAGGTGTCCTGCTATTTCTTTCTTAATGATGGATTCCAGCATTTTCCCAACTACGGACATTAAGCTAACCAGACTGCAGTTACCCGCCTTTTGTTTTCCTCCTTTTTTAAACAGTGGCGTTACATTCGCTGTTTTCCAATCAGCTGGCACCTCCCCAGAGTCCAGCAAATTTTGATAAATTACAACTAACACATCTGCTATTACTTCTGCTGTTTCTTTTAGTACCCTGGGATGCATTCCATCCAGACCCGGGGACTTGTCTACCTTGGTTAGCTTAATGTCCGTAGTTGGGAAAATGCTGGAATCCATCATTAAGAAAGAAATAGCAGGACACCTGGAAAAGAATGGTTCAATCAAGCAGACACAGCATGGATTCATGAAGGGAAAGTCATGTTTGACGAAGTTACTGGATTTTTAGTTCCATTAGCCTAGCAAGCACTGCCTCTTTAGTAATAATAATCGTTTTAAGGTCCAAACCCCCTATAGTCCCATGACCGTTAATTATCGGTACGCTATTTGTGTCCTCTGCCATGAAGACCGACACAAAAAACTTGTTTAAAGCCTCGGCCATTTCCTTGTTTCCCTTCTCATCTTCTAAGGGCCAACACTTACTTTAGCCACTCTTTTCCATTTTACATATTTGTAAAAACTTTTACCATCAGTTTTTATATTTTGTGCTAGTTTAGTTTCACAATCTATCTTTCCTTTTTTTAATCGCTTTCTTAATAGTTCTTTGTTGTTTTTTAAAGCTTTCCCAATTTTCTAGTTCCCCACTAATTTTGGCCACTCAGTATGCATTGGTTTTTAATTTGATATTCTCCTTTATTCCCTTAGTTATCCACGGCTGGTCATCCCTTTTCTTACATTCCTTCTTTTTCACTGGAATATATTTTTTCTGAGTACTGAGAAAAATCTCTTTAAAAATCCTCCACTGTTCCTCAGCTGTCCTACCAACTAGTCTGCGCTCCCAGTCTACATTAGCCAACTCTGCTGACATCCTATCATACTCCCCTTTGTTCAAGCAGAGGACCCTGGTTTGGGACCCTGCTTTCTCACCCTCCATCTGTATTAAAAAATCAACCATATTGTGATTACTCATTCCACGAGGATCCCTCTCAAGAAGATCATTAATTTTACCTGTCTCATTACACAGGACCAGATCCAAGATAGCTCGCTCCCTCGTAGGTTCTGTAACATACTGTTCGAGGAAACTCTTTCTCAAGTCCACCACGACCAACTTGAGTCGACCAATCAATATGTAGGTTAAAATCCCCCATAATTATTGCTGTTCCATTTTTACAAGCATACGTTATTTGCTTGTTTATAGCCCGCCCCATCTTGAAGTTATTATTTGGGGGCCTATAGACCACACCCACCAGTGACTTTTTCCCCTTACTATTCCTTATCTCCAGCTATACTGATTCCATATTTTGCCCCTTAGAGCCTATATCATCTCTCACTACCGCCCTGATGTTATCCTTAATTAACAGAGCTACCCCGCCTCCTTTTCCTTCCTGTCTATCCTTCCGAAATGTCTGATACCCCTGGATGTTCAGTTCCCAGTCCCGGTCACCCTGCAACCATGTTTCTTTAATGGTCACTAGATCATAACCATTTGTAGATTTGTGCCATCAACTCATTCTTTTTGTTTCGAATGCTACATGCGTTCAGGTAGAGTGTCTTTATGCTAACCTTTAGCTGGACCCGATTTGTTAGTACATTCTTTTGTTTACACGCTCTGTCCCTTCCTGTCACAGACTGGTTATCTTCCCCAAATCATCTCCCGCACTGCGTTGACCACTTCCCTTCTCGTGCTTGTCACCTTTTTTACTCTGCCTGAGGTTAGATTTCCCGCCACCTTCTATACTCTCTGTCCTATTGTATGGCCTGGAAACGTTACTAACCTCTCCCGAGTCCCCGACTCGTTTAACTAGTTGAAAGTCTTCATCATTAACCTGCACCCACACCCTCTCCTTTACCTTTGATTTTGCAATTCCCCATACCACTGAACTCTCCCCCCAGTTATTTAGTTTAAAGCCCTATCTACAGCCCTAGTTGTACGATTCGCCAGGACCCTGGTCCCAGCATGAATGTATTCAAAAATGTATCAAAAATGAATCAAAAATATATTATTCTCTGATGCCCTTGTTTGTCAGCGTTTCATGTATGCTTGTCCAGCTTCAGTTTCCTACCCCTCAATATACTCTCTGCCTTCCATTGTTCCTCCACCTCCTTGCTCCTCTGCCTTTTATCGTGCCCACTTTCCCCCTCTCACAGCTCTTGCACAGCCTTCCTTCCCCATTGTCCCTTTGTCTTGGTCAATCCCACCCTCCCTTACATTTCACTCCTGGTTAGAATGCTCATTTGTGAAAGTGGAGTTCTACTTTAGTCCCTCTACACAGTAGAGTGTCAGCTAATGGGAGCAAAAAACCCCTGCACTTCTGAACCCTGGGTGTAGTACTGGTCAGTGTCTGAACATGGAAGCTTGCAAGAGTACTTCAGCATAGTGATGTCCTTGTGGGCAAGATTGGCAAAGAGCAGGAGCACAGCAACCCTATGGCCCCAGCAGTGTGGCTGGCATTCAATGCAACAGAAGTGCCACAGCATTACGGCAGATAGGCTATGCATGGTGTACTCACCTCAAAGTCGCGAGGGTTTGACTTGTGCATATCACTCATTTTCACATATGTTTGAGGATGACATAATTTCCTGATACTGTGAAGCATGATTAGAAAGCATGAGGAGATTCCGGTGAATAACTATTTCAATGAGAATTTATGAGATTTAAATGAATGCAAATAACATTCCTGCCACCAAGCAGCGGGATAACTGACCTGCCATTAACCTACTAACGGGAGAATTGCTAACTGTTTTTACACTGGTGGGTTTCTGCCTTTTGCCTGCTGTTGGATTCTCTATACCTGCCCGCCATAAAACTGCTTTGGACAGGATAGGAAAATTCCATGCCATGAGTTCAAATTTTACCATGGTACTTTCAGAATTTGATTTCAAGTTGAAAAAAAACTGCTGTGGGTTGAAGTGAGCATGAAGCTAATGGATTATCATAAAACCCCAACTATTTCACTAAAGTCTTGTGACTCTGCTGCCCTTACCCATTCGGGTGTATATGTGACCCCAGTGCTACGTCAATGTGCTTGACTCTTAAATGCCCTCTGAAATTACTTAGTGAGGTACCCAGTCATAACAAACCACTTTTAGCTCCACCTTCTCAGGGATAACCAGGGCTGAGTTTAGAAGTTAATGGAGAAGGAAATTGATCAATGTTCCACATTACAAAAATCTGAAACATAAAAAGAATTTTAAATTCACTTTAAGATAAAAATAAAGTCAATGAAATGGTAAAACAATTTTATTACGTTATTTCTATATATCTCACCAAACTTTTGAACAATTAATAATCCTTTTCATCTGTAACTGATGTAAAGTAATAATGGCAATGTAAGTGAGAGTGACAGTGCATCAATGGGCAGAATCAAACAGATATCACTGAGTGTGAAACTGTGGCTGACTGATCCAAGTTAGACAGATCTGCAACACAAAGATAAATCCTTAATACTGGGCTTTACATTGGGTTTCTCTTCCAGTGAGAAAAATGATTAAAGATACATACACTCTGATTTGTAAAGATATTCCTGCCCATAAGGGCAGGAATAAGGGCATTTTCTCTCAGGACAAGCTCGAGCCCAGCTTCTGCACGCTTGCTCTTATAGTGAGCATGGGAGGCATGCTCTATTGTAAATTCCCCAATGATGGATCAGGTTTTTTTTTCGACCATTTTGTTAGATCTCAGTGCTTTTCATCAATACAATTCACGAAGCGTCTCTGGCCTTGTACTGGATCTTGAAGGATGGGTTGAGATAATGATTATTCTTATGATCTTGCAAACAGCAATCAGCTAAAATTTATCCCATTGTGGTGGTTCAGCTTTGATAAAAAAACTACTGTTAGTGAGAGTTGCCATTTTGTATCACTTTTCCTATTTACTGTTTACATAATAGTCACTGTTCTCCATGAATAGCTCAGTGTAATTCATTCGGCAAATCACTGACCCCGCAAAATTGGAGGGAGCACAGCACTTCTTATCCTGAAAAGTTCCCTACTTCTAATTAGTGGTTGGGTGACTGATTTCAGCTCCATATGCAGACTTAAAGTTGGGTGCAGCATCACTGGGTTTACATTGTGGCAGGAGATGAAGAGCAGCGAAAGAAACCAATTCAATTGAGAATTCCTTAATTCTTTGAAGGCTTATTTTTTGTTATTTGAATTCTGAACCAAGCATTGAAGCATTGAGAGATTAGCATAAATTCTGGCTCAGACTGAGTTTTAATTTGCTGCATTGCCCTGGACGAGTGATAAAAATCATCTGACGAGATTCAAAATTATGTCCACATGGCATTTTGGAAACAGAGGTGGCAGAGTGTGGTGACTGAGCTTGTGTGACTGAGGATTCAGAACCTGGTGCAGGGTTGCTGCTGCAGTGCAGAAACCGGAGGAAGGAACGATGGCAGCAGTTAGAGATCATTGAGGAATGTAATGATATTTTTTGTGTTTAATGGATTCATTTTTACTGACGACAGTTAAATGGTTTCTTAGTGACAATTTAACTTCATTAGCTTACCAGAAGAAATTAATTTCATGTAGGCAGCTCGAGTCAATGCAAGTGTGTAGCAAATACGATCTGTTAACATCAGTAACACAAGATACTGAATGGGAGGGTGTGAGGAAGCTGGATTAACATTAGTAGAAATACAGACTGTAACATAGGATGCTAAGGGGAGAGGTTACTGAGTGACAGTGTAAGGGGATTTTCCAAAGAGTTTTGAGTACTGTTACCACAAAGACATAAGGCAGAATTTTACAAGAAAAGTTCAAAGTGTTCAGCGAGCGTGAAAATGGGAGAGTGGCAGATTTGCTTTTGGGCGAGTTTTTACACCCAATCTTATGCACTTACCATCTTATGCATGGGCTAGACTGTTTTTAGTTTGGTGATGATTTCACAGTGTTCAGTTCCATTCGTAACTCCTGAGATATGGAAGCGGTCCATGTCCGTATGCAGCAAGCTCTGGACAACATTCAGAATGGGCTGATAAGTGACAAGTAACATTCATGGGACACAAGTGATAGGCAATGACCACCTCCAGCAAAAGTGAATCTAACCATCTACCTTTCATATCCTGTAGCATTACCATAGCTGAATCTTCCACCATTAACTTCTGGAAGTCGCCATTGACCAGAAACTTAACAGGACCAGCCATATAAATAACGTGATTACAAATGCAGGTCATAGCTGGGAATGATGCATGAATAACTTTGAATAACCTTCCGATCATCTATGCGGCAAAGGAATGTGATGGAAGACCCCCAGTTATCAGCTTCAACAACATTCAAAAACCTTAACATCATCCAGGACCAAACAACTCGCTTTAAGACCATAAGACATAGGAGCAGAATTAGGCCACTCAGCCCATCAAGTCTGCTCCTCCATTCAATCATGGCTGATATTTTTCTCATTCCCATTGTCCTGCCTTTTTGTCATGACCCCTGATCCCCTCATGAATCAAGAAGCTAGCTAACTCTGTTTTAAAGATGACCTGGCCTCCTCAGCCTTCTGTGCAAACAGTTCCACATTCACCACTCGCTGGCTGAAGAAATTCCTCCTCATCTCTGTTTTAAAGGATCGTCATTTTAGCCTGAGGTTGTGCCCTCTGGTTCTGTTTTTTTCTACAAGTGGAAACATCCTCTCCACATCCACTCTATCCAGGCCTTGCAGGATCCTGTAAGTTTCAATAAGATCCCCCCCTCATCCTTCTCAACTCCAATGAGTACAGACTTAGAGTCCTCAACCGTTTCTCATATGGCAAGCTCTTCATTCCAGGGATCACTCTTGTGAACCTCTTCTGGACCCTTTCCAAGGCCAGCACATCGTTCCTTAGATATGGAGCCCAAAACTGGCATCTCAAAGATTCATTCCCTCCACCACCACTAAACAATGGCAGCACAAGGCTTCTTCCACGCACTTTCCGATCTCATGATATCTATCACTTAGAAAATCAAGGAAGCAGGTGTAATGAAAGACCAGAATCTGTAAGATCTCCTGCAAGATGCACATGGTCCTGACTTGGAACTGTATTGCTGTTCTTTCACTATCACTGAATTAAAATCCTAGAATTTCATCCTTAACAGCACTGTAGGTGTATTTACATCAAGTGTACTGCAACAGTTGAAGGAAGCAGCTCATCGCCATGTTCTCGATGGAATTGAAAGAGGGGAGGGCAATAAATGTCAATGACATACACCTCCCATGAATCAATTTTTAAAAAAGCAGCTATCATCAGCCAAGAAGATCTCACAAACACAAGAGATCAATGACCAGATAAACTGTCTTACAGATGTGTTGGGTGGAACTTTATGAGTTTTTTTCTAAGCTTCCAGTTAGTCTGCAAATGACAGAATCCACTGAAGAGGCCAACATGACTGTTCCCTGTTCATGGTGAGCAGGTGTTTTCCCTTGCGAGAGAGAACCTCTCCCGGCAAGGCCATAAAGGCAAGTGAGCCTGGGTGATTGAGTGCCTGGATCGCTAAATAGATGAAAATCAACATTTCCATAAATTTAAATTGATTAATCGCCTCTCGCCTATTTCGGCGAGAGGCTGACTGCACCGGAAATCCGGGTCTCATAAAGTCGCGAGAGCCGAGAAATCGGACATGATCTTGATTTCTCGGCTCTTGTGTGATTTTACTGGCTCGCTCTGCTCATCGATGGGCAGGGCAAGCCGTTAAATTCCATCCGTCTTTTGAAGGACCAAAATGTCAGGACTTCTCTCTGTTCTACGCCAGAAAGGACATAGACACATAGGAACAGGAGTAAGCCGTTCAGTTCATCAAGCCTGCTGGGCTATTCACTATGATTATAGCTGATTGGACACTTCAATGTCTTTTACACACACTACCCCATAACCTTCTGTTGCTAAGTTTAAAGTTTATTTATTGGTGTCACAAGTAGACTTATATTAACACCGCAATGAAGTTACTGTGAAAATCCCCTAGTCACCACACTCCGGCGCCTGTTTGGGTACACAGAGGATTTATCATGACCAATGCACCTAACCAGCACATCGTTTGGACTGTAGGAGGAAACCAGAGCACCCGGAGGAAACCCACGCAGACATGAGGAAAACATGCAGACTCTGCGCAGTCACCCAAGCCAGGAATCAAACCTGGGTCCCTGGCTCTGTGAGGCAGCACTGTGACACCATCCACTCACAGAATTAGAAATCTACCGATCTTTACTTTAAAGATTCTCAATGATTGCGCTTCCTCAGTGCTTTAGGGTTGAGAATTCCAAAGGTTCACAATTCTTTGTGTAAAGAAATTTCTCTTCCTCTTGGTCCTAAGTGGCTTCCTCCTCATTTTGAAATTGTGACCCCTGGTCCTAGATTCCCCAACCAAAAGAAACATCTTACCTGTATCCACCTTGTTTATTCTTTTCAGTATTTTGTAGGTTTCAACAAGATGGCCTCCCATTCTTCAAAATTCTAGAGAATACAGGCCCAGTTTGCCTAATCTCTCTTTATAAGACAGTCTTGCCATCCCCAAAACAAGTCTGTTGAACCTTTGTTGCACTCTCCCAATGGCAAAAATATCCTTTCTGGGGTAAGGGGACCAAAACTGCACGTTTCCCCAGATACAGTCTAAGCAAGCTCCTATAAAATTGAAGTATAGCTTCACTATTGCTGTCCTCAAATCCCCTTGCAATAAAAGCTAACATTCCATTAGCCTTCCTAATAGCTTGCTGCATCTGCATGTTAATCTTCAGTGACTTATGAACAAGGACAACCAGGTCCCTTGTACATGTACACATTCTAATTTCTTGTCAATTAGGAAATATATAGAATCTATGTTATTTACCTTGCACTGATATCATAGCTGTGCAGAGGTGTTTCTTTTAGAAACATAAAAGCACAAAGCTGCTAGTAAATCAGTGATGGGCTGACACAGTGAGACAGTGCTGGTGTGTGGTGGTGAAGCACCAAGGAGACACAGTCTCTCCACGAGCTCTCAGCAGGAGACAGAATGCTGCAAGTTGACAATAATCATTTATTAAACACTAATATAGGGATGATATTCCCTGAGCTTGCATGCAGGCTGCAAATTAGAATTTGCTTGAATATGTCTCTATAGCAATATATAAAATAATTACATTTCTCAGTAATGGAGGAGGCTGCATATTAAAATTTGCTGGAATTCATCTCAGTAGAGCTGAGATACTTTATTGTGCTTGTTCTTAATAGACATATATTACAGGCACTGAGGCTTCACTCAGGTACAACTTGTATTTTCTTGAACATCAATGAATATTCATCAAAGTAATTGGAGGATTAGCACTCTGAATGCTTCTTACTTAATTGGCAGAAAGAGGCAGTGAGCACAGTCTTAGGCAGGGTAACTTTGCACTTTATATATTGTTTAATAAGACTGACCTGAAGTGAAAGGAAATTTGTACCAAAGAGTTGGGAAAACTGAACCCCTTCAAACAGCAGCAGTCACCACTTTCTGTGAGATCCATCTGTTCCCATAAACCAGCAACAGCCACAATTCATCAAAATTATGGCCCAAGAATTTTCCTGACATGTCTATAACCTCTAAAGGGAGTTTACAGCAAGTAATTAAAAAGGCAAATAGATAGTTGGTCTTTATTGCTAGGGGAATGGAATATAATAGTAGGGAAGTATTGCTACAACTGGACAGGGAATTGGTGAGACTGCATCTGGGGTGCTGTGTACAGTTTTGGTATCCTTACAAAGAGAGGGATAAACTTGCAGTTCAGGAAAGGTTCACTAGACTAATTCCTGGGATGTGTCTTATAAGGGAAGATTGAGCAGGTTGGAGTTTAGAAGAATGAGAGGTGATCTTACTGAAACATTTAAGATTTTGAGGGTTCTTGACAAGGGAGATAGATGCTGGGAGGATGTTTCCTCTAATGGGGCAATGAGAACTTGGGGACATAGTTTAAAAACAAAAGGGTCTCCCATTTAGATGGAGAGGAGGTATTCTTTTCTCAGAGAGTTATCAGCGTTTGGAATTCTCTCCCCCTTCCGCAGTGGAGGCTGGATAATTGAATATATTCAAGGCTGAGATAGACAGATTATTGAATGGCAAGGGAGTTATGGGACTGGCAGCAAAATGAAGTGAAGGCCACAATCGACTCAACCAGGGACTTAGGGAATAGAGGAGCAGATTCAAAGGACTGAATGTTCTATTCCTGCTCTTATTTCTTATGATCCTAGATGCTGGTTTCCTGGATCTACTTACTTGCATTCCTAATGTTGCAGGTAAAACTGGTTTAGACAGCTGTAAAGAACTAAGTAACTTGAAAACTCATGTGCGGCTTTGACAGCAAACTGGGACACAAGTTGGTGAGGGAGCAAAAGCACTGAACCCTTTCACTTCACTCTGAGAACTTCACTGCATGTCTCAGCAATATTTTTGTTGCAGTTGCACAGTATTATAAATGTTTGAGTACTGGTTTTGCCCAGAGGATACCAAAGGAGAAATATGCACAATCTCACTGATTCAGACCTCCAAGCCCTGCAGCTTGAGGAGACTGAAGACAAGACAAAAATGTCAAGAAGTCTCCCAAGAATGTTACTCTGTTGTAACTCGATGAACAACACTCAGAAGCAACTGCTAGTGTCTGTTGCGGACAGAATAACAGCAAAAATAACTTTAAGAAATTGTTCGCTGCATACACAAGCTATGTCAGGAATTCTTCCCTTCCACTTCAATTTGATTTTGATAGCAGCGGAGTAGCCCAACCCAGGAATGGGAACAGTCTATATCCAGAACTGGGGATTGACATAGGCAAATATGGGGTGCGGTGAATCGCAGAGAGGCCACGGAAACCCGAGGAAGCTGTGAAAGTCAAAGGTTGCCAGAAACAGATTCCACTTATTTATTTAGACGAAAACAAAAATCGATAGCAATCTTGTATGGCAAGTGATCCAGAAATATCATTAGGAAATACTGCGCTCGAAAGCATCCCCACAAAAACCACAGGCATATCATTCACCCTTTTTAAAATTCACCATCAGAAAATTAGGAACAATGCAAAATCAACATTAGGAAATACATGATATCACTAATATCAGGAGATGAAACAAATAAACCATCACCAACTGAGTAAAGAAAGAAAGAACTTGCATTTATATAGTGCGTGTCACAGCCTAGATCACAAACTTCATAAATCGGAAACTGGATTAGTTAGAACATTTACCAATAATGAATGCCATAAACTCAATAACTATTGAAATTATTAACATTATAAATCATAAGAACATAAGAACATAAGAAATAGGAGCAGGAGTAGGCCATCCAGCCCTTTGAGCCTGCCCCGCCATTCAATAAGATCATGGCTGATCTGTCGCTGCTCAGTTCCACTTTCCCACCCTCTCCCTATAACCCTTAATCCCCTCTCTTATCAAAAACCCATCAACCCGCGTCTTAAAAATATTTAGCGAGGCAGCCTCCACCACTTCAACGGGCAGAGAATTCCAGAGATTCACCACCCTTTGAGTGAAGAAGTTCCTCCTCAACTCCGTTCTAAACCGCCCCCCTTTTATCTTGAGGCTGTGCCCCCTAGTCCTACTGTCTTTTTTGAGCGGGAAGAGTCTCTCCACCTCTATCCTATCCATCCTATTCATCATCTTATACGTCTCAATGAGATCTCCCCTCATTCTTCTAAACTCTAACGAGTACAAGCCTAGTTTATTCAGCCTCTCCTCATAGCTCAACCCCCTCAACTCCGGTATCAGCCTAGTAAACCTCCTCTGCACTCCCTCCAAGGCCAAAATATCTTTGTGCAGGTGCGGCGCCCAAAACTGCACACAGTACTCCAGCTGCGGCCTCACCAATGCCCTATATAGCTGCAGCAAGACCTCCCTACTTTTATATTCAATCCCCCTCGCTATGAAGGCCAGCATCCCATTCGCCTTCCTGACCACCTGCTGCACCTGCAAGCTGGGTTTTCGCGACTCATGCACAAGGACCCTGAGGTCCCTCTGCACCGCCGCCTGCTGCAGTTTTTCGCCCCGTAAGTAATAGTCCTTCCTACCATTATTCCTACCAAAGTGGACCACCTCACACTTGCCAACATTAAATTCCATTTGCCATTTCCTGGCCCATTCGCCCAGCCTATCTAGATCCTTCTGCAGACTCTCCACACCCTCCGCACAATTTGCCGTTCCCCCAATCTTGGTGTCATCAGCAAATTTCGACACCCTACACTCAGTTCCCTCCTCCAGATCATCTATATAAATGGTAAAAAGCTGAGGCCCCAGCACCGACCCCTGGGGCACTCCACTAGTCACCATCCGCCAATCCGAATAGCACCCGTTGACCCCCACTCTCTGCCTCATAAATCATTAACCTAATCAATCAAGCATTTTATATCAATAACTTTAGAAATCAACTTAGACAAATGAATGATATTAGTCATCAATTTTATAAATCAAGAAGTTTATGTCAGAAACTTTATAATAGTCACCTGGTAATACAGAACTTGAATATTGTTGAAAGCAGTGACATGTTGTCAAAGCTTTTCATCTTGCACTCATCAAGCCAAACAATCACAACACTTTATACCACAGGATAAAAGAGTACAGCTGGTTGGTTGGCAAATTGACTCTAGTTGGCTGAGATGTTGCCATGAAGGTAGCAACAGAAAATATAGGCTCCACAAGCTCCTAGGTAATTCAGAAATTTTTTTGAAACAAGGTTTTGTTTGCAAAGAATGTGTCCATGTGTGTGAATGTATCACTTATAGCAAGCTTAAACGAGCCACATTAGGAGCTTGACTGATTATCTTAAATTAATTGTTGGTGTAACTGTTAATACACTCAGGATTGTTCAACAAATGCCGCCTAATCATGGAATCACATCTAACGGTAGACATTTTGTTTTGGGTTTTGCAAGTGCAGGCAATTTGAATACAGTCTGTACTCTGCCTGTTACGAACAAAGGAGCATGCTGTTTGATTCAATCAGCTAATCATTGGGACATACATTGTACATACTTGACATCACAACAGCACTGAAATTCATACAAGGTGTTGCTCAATTGTATGGTAGGCAGAACATCTTTTTGGATTGACAACAGCATCTGATGGAAAATACCACTCACATTGTCACTGCATAGTAACAGCATAAAACTGCTCACTCAACCCACTGCTCAAATGTTTGAGGTGCCTTTCCCTTTCAAGGTAATTTGAGATAGATCAAGCATTTTTCAGGTCCAAAAAATTTGGGCCATTTGCAATTTTGTGTGGTACAAGATCAGGATACCCACTGTCCCACAGGGTAGCTTTGATGTGTTCTGTTTCTCTGTCAAGCTTGTAAGGTAAGCAAATGTCCACGGTCCTATTTACAAGGTTGCTGATGCTTGGTACCATATGAATTTCAATATGTACATTGACCAGTGCAGGTAGGCTTGTGGTAGACGGTAGTGGAGAACCCTGTCCTAAATGTGCTAGTAGAGAAATTTGGTAAAATTTGAACAGATTAACTAAGCTGTTTCATGTTGCTACAATGCACTGGCTACATAAGTGGGATTTTCCACTAACAAGATGCTGCTGTTAATTTAAAAAGTGCTTTTTCCCATCACATAGTTGAATAATGCTGTATATGAATTTCAGTGCTGCTGTGATGCCACATAAGAAGGCTGTCCGTTCCAGTGATTGAGGATCAAATCAAACAGCATGTTCATAATAAGCAGAGTACAGACTGTATTCAGCCAGCCTGTGCTAGCAAAACCCAAAACAAAATGACTGTCAGATATGATTCTGTGATCGAGCAGCACCTGCTGAACAACCCTGAGTGTGCTAATAGTTACACTAACGTTTAATTTAAGATAATTAGTCAAACTCATAACATGGCTTATTTATGCTTGCTAGTAGTGACATACATTCTCACACAGGCAAACAAAAGAAATATGTTCAACCCTTGTGCCTTTTTTTTGAATTACCCAACCAGCCAGCACTCTTTCTCCTGCAGTTTAAGTTATTGTGATCGTTTGAAATATGGCATTATGAACGAGGAATTTTGTGAATCTTGAATGGTATACTTCATATCCGTTTGAGAGAAAGAATTAAATAGAGCCTTACATAATACATGCTGATATCATGTGATGTGATTTCAAGGTCAAATGTGATGTCGCTGGAAAATAAAGAAAACATAAAGTAACACTCGAAGGTCAAATACGTATTAAAACTCATTCCAAACTGCTGTATGAAACACACCCAGGGAAAGTACAACATGGATTAGATATAGATTAGAGAGGAGAGAACATAAGAAAAGGAGAAGAGAGCAGACCTGGGGATGCAGAATAAGTAAATTTACTCTATAAAGAAAAATACATTCACAAAGTCAGTGGATCTGAATTTGTGTGACAGTGCAGAATGAGACATTGAGAGTCAGCTACCTGTTTTACCCCTGTCCTGATTTTGCTTTCCATTGACTTCAATCAGTTACATACAGTGATGCAGAGTGCTTCAATCCCCAGAACGCACATATGTCCCTTCCCTAGGAACTGCTTTATGACCTGGTGGGAAGGTTTATAAGCTCCTGTGACTCTATGAGCTATGCCAACATGAGTATAACTCTTGGTAGAATAACCAAAGCTTGAGAGGTGAAAAGATAGGAGACAGTCTAAAGGCAGAACATTGTCTTCCTTCCGGGGGACAGTAACTAGGATGATGACCTGGCTAGAGACTGAAAAATAGCCCCCTGCTGAATTACAATCTGTTTGATGTAAAGCATGATGATACTCCAAATGGAGGAAAATATTCTGCTCTAGACGAACTCGCAGTAGAAAAAATGGGGTGCATCATGTGCTACAAGAGGAAAATTAATCCTTAGAATTATATAATAAACTCAATCATGAGCGAACAACACAGCAATAATTAAATATTAAATAATTCTGGGCAAATTCAGCCTTCGGATTTTAATGTTTGGCCATCCCCATTCAGCAACAAGTCCTGAGGGGCAAATCCTGAACAACTGAAAAAATGCACAGAGCATGGCAGCTACAATGTTTTGGCACTGATGTGGAACCTAGTTATTTCACTGTCCCACATTTTCAGAGCTGCACCTTTTGAGCAATTGTTTGGGAGGGAGTGGAGGGGAGAGAGGGTGAAGAGCAGTACAGTTGGCTAAAGTATGCTAATTCAAAGTAAGCAAATGCCTGTAATTTGCGTGTACCAAAAGTTGATACCCAATATGGCCTTGTAGCAACATTGTGGGCATTCACATATCCTCCAGTGATACATCACACCAGCTCTCGCTGAGAGCTTTCTTTAAAATGTACCCACTGTTTCCCTTGCTAGGAAATGTGGAAAATCAACTGTTTTGTTTAAACAAAAATTGCAGGAGCAAGGGCCAGGATTTTCTGCACTGCCTTCACATCGATATTGCCGTGTCTACATAACAATATTGATGATACTCCAGAAGTAACTAATTGGCTCAAAAGCACTTTGGGATGTCAGACGTAGGCCAGTTAACCTATTGAGGAAATGCTAGAATCCGTTGTTAAAGAGGTAATCTCAGGACATTTAGAAAATCATAATACAATAAAACACAGTCAACATTGTTTTACAAAAGGGAATTTGTGGCTCAAATCCTCTGAGGACTGACAATCATCATCAGATTGCTGCTCTGCTGGAACTTTCAAACATCCTCAATGTGGCGCTACATTTCCTGCCAAGTCTCCTGAGCCTGGCTTTCCATGAAATGCGGAACGCAGCGTTCCTCAGAGAACTCAGGTTGTTGTAAAGTCAGAAGACAGAACTCGCCCCCTTTTTACAGCTCTAGCTGCTGTATGGCAAGTTTAAATGTTCACTATGAATATTAGTGAATGGGCGAGTGGATGGATGGAGGTAACGGCCAGTGAAGTAAGTGACAGGTGGGCCTTTGTTAGTCAGGTCAGGAGAGGTAGGCAGGAGTGAGTCAGATTGGGTCAGGGGCTATTGGGGGGGGGAAGGGCTGCAGTTTAGTTGGATGGTATCAGTTGGGGAGATAGCTGGAGGGTTGGGAGGAGTCTGATGATCAAGCAGTAGTCAAGTGGTTAGAGGATAGTTGGGGGTCAGCGTTTGTGATTGCGAGGAATGGGTCAGTTCTGTCATTGCCCAGATGTTAGACTCAGTTGTAATCTGCCTAACATTTCTGGGGTAACTCTTCGGGTAAGTACCGTGGAACTGTTCAAAATCTCCGAGTCTAACTCAGAATCGGTGGCATTTGCAGAGGGTCCTAGGGAGCAGGGGAATTGCCTATCAGAAGCTCAGATTTCCTGGGCAATTCCCATTGGGTCCTGATGTTCGTCTTCAGCCATATGTCCGGTCTCTAACAATCCAGAGACTGGAAGATCTGGGCCCATGTTTGACTATTTTGTTAAAATTTGTGAGCAAGTTAATGTGCAATATGGATAAAGGGGAAACCTACATATGTGGCGTGCTTGGATTTCCCAAAGGCACTCGACAAGTTGCCACTTCAAAATAAGAGCTTGTGATGTAAGGGGGTAGCATGGTGTTACAACCATGTGAGGAAGGGTCAAAATTACTCTCCTGTGAGAGGATTCCGAGTCTGGCTGAAATAGGGTTTATTGTGAATGTGAAAGATTAAAGGTATTACTCAATGTCTGTGCTTAACCATTTATGTGCTGATTGTAAAGAAACTAGTCTAGTAGGCTTTCCTGAATTTAAAACAAAAAGGTGTTATTTTCATTGAGTTAAAAACTAACACAGGTAAAGGTGTAAAAATATTTAGAAAGGCAAACCTGTGTCTAATCTTTGTAACAGACACACATTGTAGATTTACAAAATTTCCAATAGGAAGTTTCTTTCTCATGGAAGTCAGGAGATTGCTTCCCTGCTGTCTGTCGGAACTGCACACCATGTCTGGAAGCCAGTTTGCATCATGTAGGTTCATGCAGGTTGATACTGCAAGGGTTCCTCAAAGAGGAGCTTCCCACAGCCACCCTTATGCTCTACGTGAGTACCAGTGTGCTGCACCCAGTCTGCCTCACTCTGCCGCCAATGGCCTGTGATATCTGGGGTCTGTATCCTGGTGGGCCAGTCATCCGGAGGGGCAGCTATGCACCACACGCCAGTGACAACAAAACCACACTGGCATTGTGTCGCATCATGTGAAGGGAGAGAGTTCAGCCATGTGGGATGCCATTGGCGACCACGAGTGGGCATGGGCATTGAGGTGATGATATGGTAATGACTGGTATCCAATCGAGGTGGCACATGCACTGGGAATGGATGACCTTATTGTCTCCCCTTCTCTCCTTGAGGACCCAGCAGCTGGGGTCTGAGGGGAGGAGAGGGGGGTGGAAACACACCCGCTCCTGGCAGCCGTGAAGGTGACAGCCCATAACTTCTATACTGGGTCATTCCAGGGCTCAAGCGGTGTGGCATCTCGCAATTGGCAGCCCACAGGTGCAACTGGGAGTTACTGATACCCTCTTTGCCCGGGCAGGCTAGTACATCCATTTTGACCCGGACCCAACAAGATGCCGAGGTTGCAGGCTTTGCTGACATCAAAGGGATGCCACAGGTGCATGGGGCTGCTGATGCCCACACACATCGCCCTGTGGAATCGGGGAGTATCTTTTATTAATTGCAAGGGCTTCCACTCCCTGAATGTCCAGATTGTGTGGGATCACTTTGTTCGCATCCAGGATGTGTGTGCACACTTCCAGTGGAGAATTATGATAGGTACATCCTGGGGTATTCAGAAATCCCTGAGCTCTTCTTCGAGGACCAGCCCAAGCTTCTGGGATGATTCGTTGGGGACAAGGGCTATCCACTAAGGTCATGGCTGAAGACACCAGTGCAGAGACCTGAGACCGAGGCAGAGACCCACTGGAATGAGGCCCATGCTGTCACTCAGTGTGCACTGAGCAGTGCATTGGCCCGCTGAAGATGCGGTTCCACTCCCTGACTGATCTGACAGGACTCTGCAGTCCAGAGATTCTCCCGCATCGTGGTGATCTGCTGTACGCTCCAGAACCTAGCACAGCAGCAGGGTGACATCTTGGAGGAGGAGGAGGAGGAAGAGGAGGAGGACCATCCCACACCAGGAGGCCTTCAACTGCCCCCATCCCACTCTAGAATCCTTGTCTGCACTCCCCAGCATTCATACAGCCCACCCCCCCGCACCAAGGTTTTGCATGACATCACAACAAGGCGATGGGCCTGGGCTGGCCCATCGAATGATATGGCCAGGCAGAAAGCTAAAGTTTGACAACTGACTCCTGCCTGTCCTCTGACTGCACACAGGTGACTGGGCCCATGTCTGAGTGAGGGTTGGGGGCACCATCACTTGGTCCAATGCTTCGGGGCTGGGGGCGGGGGGTTTTGGCAAAGGATGAGCCAGGAGATTGCCGACTGGTGACGTGGACATCAGCAATGGGGGCACTGTTGGAGGAGATGTAGAAGGGTTGCATGGATTCGAGGGGTTTGGCAGGTGACATAGGGAACAGCTGCTCCCTTTTGTTAGGCAGCTAGCATGAGGGACACAGATTTCGGGTATGAGACAGGGATCTCAGGGGGACCGTCCACACCCAGTGGTTGATGGGGGTCTGGAATGCACTATCTACCCGGCAGTAGGGGCTGGTAACGTAACGACCCTTACAATGTGCTTGGCTGCACACAGTCGGAGCACCACAGAATGCAGGGGTATGGCGAGCTGCTGAGAGATGGGATTCATGTGACCTAAGTGATAGTTATCGTCAGTGCCGACTCAGTGAGCTGAAGGGCCTATCCCATGCTGTATGATGCTCCGTGCCTTTATGGGTGCGGGTGGGGTATGAGGCTCCTTGTCGTAGATGGGTCATAGACAGAGGAATTGCGGCTGTGGAATGCGATAATCTTATTGTTATTTACAGTGCATAGTACCTGATCCCTAACTAAACTGTCCACTTTCATCAATACCCCTTTTGGCAACCCTACAACTTTTTAATCTTATATAGCCTGCTGCTTCACCTAAGTGACCTCTCAGGATCAACAACATAGGTGGAAGCAGTCAGCTGTGTTCCATAGCGCTTGGAGGACGTCCCCTGGAGGATAGTGAGCTGCAGGGAGGCCCTGGCCGACTTTCCAGCATCACGGATGCAGTCATGGCACTTAGTTCAGCCCGCTGCCCAGGAGATGTTGGGAAGTGAGAATTCAGAAGGGCTTGCAGGGCTTCCTGAATGTACTCCAGCGTTTCCTCCTCCCTTGGGGTGTCCGACGGTTCTTGGGACGCAACATGGGACTGTGGGGCAGCTGGAGTGAGTTCAAATAGCCTCTGCATAACCTGATGCTGCCAGTCCTGGAGACCCAACTATGTTTGTACTATGGTGTGTGAGCTTTTACTGATGGCTCTCTGAGTCTGAGCCAAGCTCCAGAGCCCCTTAGCAAGTACATCTGTGAGTGGGTCATGCTCTGGAAGCTAGCAGTCTTGGCCCTTTAAATCTGTGCCAAGCTCTGAAGCTCCTATGTCATTGCCCACTATGTCTTGAGCATGCTCTGGGGCCCTCAGGGACTTGGTCATGACTTGGACCCTGCCATCCATGGATGCCATTTCCTGTCCCACTTGGTGCCACCCTTGCAACATTGGCCTCAGTGACATGCAATGCTGGCAGCATCCCCTTTACCTGAAGACTGTGGGATTCCTCCAAACAACCTTGCAATTCTTGGAACATCTCCAACAGCACTCCTGCAGTCCCCGGCAGCTTTGAGAGGACTTTTTCTTGCAGCCCAGCATCTGGGATCCAACAGAGCTCCGCCTGCCCGAACCCCTGGATATTCATCCTCTACTCGATGTGCATCAGCAGCTTTGTGGTGCCCACCAGAGGGTGACCCTGAAGCCTGTCTGCTTGTCCAAAGTGTGTGCCTCTGCGCTGATGGATGATGCAGGTGATGCTTAGTTAGAACATAGAACATAGAACATAGAACATTACAGCGCAGAACAGGCCCTTCGGCCCACGATGTTGCGCCGACCAGTTACAAAAACAATGACCCACTAGCCTATACCAATCCCTTTTCGTCCATAAACCTATCCAGAGATCTCTTAAACGCCCCCAAACTAGACGCATTTACAACTGCAGCAGGCAGGGCATTCCAATCCCTCACCACCCGCTGGGTAAAGAACCTACCCCTGACATCCGTCCTGTAGCTACCCCCCCTTAATTTAAAGCCATGCCCCCTCGTGCTAGCTTTCTCCATCCGAGGAAAAAGGCTATCACTATCCACCCTATCTAAACCTCTAATCATCTTATATGTTTCAATAAGATCCCCTCTTAGCCGCCTTCTTTCCAACGAAAACAACCCTAAATCCCTCAGTCTCTCCTCATAGGACCTCCCCACCATACCAGGCAACATCCTAGTAAACCTCCTCTGCACCCTCTCCAACGCCTCCACATCCTTCTTGTAATGCGGGGACCAGAACTGCACACAGTACTCCAAGTGCGGCCGCACTAGAGTAGTGTACAGTTGCAACATTACACTGCGACTCCTAAATTCAATCCCCCTACCAATAAACGCCAAGACACCGTACGCCTTCTTCACAACCTTATCTACTTGATTCCCAACTTTCAGGGATCTATGTACACACACACCTAGATCCCTCTGTTCATCCACACTATTCAAAGTCCTCCCGTTAGCCCTATACTCGACACATCTGTTGCTCCTACCAAAGTGAATTACCTCACACTTCTCCGCATTAAATTCCATCCGCCACCTCTCGGCCCAGCTCTGCAACCTATCTAAGTCTCCCTGCAGACTATGACACCCTTCCTCACAATCTACCACACCTCCAATTTTGGTGTCATCAGCAAATTTACTAATCCACCCAACTATACCCTCATCCAGATCATTAATAAAAATTACAAACAACAGTGGCCCCAAAACAGATCCCTGAGGCACACCACTCGTAACTGTAGTTAGTGATTTCCTCGGAGCTTTCCTCCGAGGTGTTAGCAGGGGCAGCAGGGGAGGGGCTGCAGGGAACACAGGGAAGGTCAAGTACCTGGACAACCTGGCACTTGGTCTAAATGGATGAAGGTTTTATTGATCCTCACTTCTGTGGCACGTGCTGATATCAAGTTGCTCACAGCCCTTTCAGGTGGCTCCCCTGTGAGATCCATCACTCGTTCTTCAAAAGGAAGTCAGGAGACGCAACTCAGGGGTTCTACCGTCTGTCTTCTTCCATTTGCTGAGGTTATGCACCATCTTCTCTTGGAGACACAAGGAGATGACTGACGGCTTGATGATTGGTGGGTGATGGGTGGAATAACTTGACACTGTGCATTTGTCAGGCACAGTAAGAAGTCTCACAACACCAGGTTAAAGTCCAACAAGTTTATTTGATAGTAAACCCACAAGCTTTCGGGGTTTGCCCTTTCGTCAGGTGAATGGAGAGTTCTGGTCTCAAACAGAGCATATAAAGGCACACACAGTTTACAGAATAGTGATTAGAATGCAAGTCTTTACAGCTAATCAATTCTTAAAGGTGCAGAGACTCGCATTCTAATCAGTAATCTGTAAACTATGTGTGCCTTTATATGCTCTGTTTGAGATCAGAACTCTCTACTCACCTGATGAAGGGGCAAACCCCAAAACCTTGTGGGTTTACTATCAAATAAACTTGTTGGACTTTAACCTGGTGTTGTGAGACTTCTTTCTGTGTTTACCCCACTCCAACGCTGGCAGCTCCACATCATTGTCAGGCAGGCAGAGGTTGTGACTAGGATGCCGGAGAGATTTGAGGACATGCTGGGTAGTCTGGTGCAGGATGGCCGCAGGGCACGAGGGAGGGGATTGAGTTGGACATTTCAGGTGTGACAGATGGGGCTGCTGCCAGGCTGAGACGGATGGCCACTCAACCTTGCAATCTGAATGAGGTTGTTCATTTTCTTCCGGCATTAGCTGCCAGTCTTGCGTGTCAGGCCTTGGACATTGACTGCCATGGCCACTGCTTCCCAAGCCGCATTGGAATCTCTGCTCCTGGGTCATCTGCCTTCTGGGGGTCCATGGCATCCAGCAGCTGTTTGAGCTTTCCCTCCATAAATAGTGGGGCTATTCGCGTGCTGATATCTTCCTGGTGTGGTTGGCTGTGAGCACAGGGAGAGTATTTAAATGGAGCTCCTCCTTGCACAATGTTGCAGCCACTTTGGGTGAGTCACACACCTGGAGACACCATAATGGTGCCTTTCACGTGGCGGTTCTTTCAGTGCATTGAATGTCAGTGATAGCAGTGCAGAGCACGCCAAAGAAATTGGCACAGAGAACTCCATAATTTGCACTGTTAATGCGCTTAGAAACCTGTAGAGAGAATTCCACTCAGAATCCTTTGATGGTACCTGTGGCTGCGGTAGATTTTTCTTCATGGTGATCTTGAAATTCCATTAGTTGAAGCCCATGTAAAACTGTAATTGCTGGAGATAATTTCTTTTTAAAATGTAATCTATCTCTTTTGAGAAGTCGATAATCATTGTACCTGAGGTCCCTTTTGATGGAAATGCACAATATCGATTTTCAAAATTGTAACAAGGATAGGGTCTTAACCTAGGAGAGGAGGGGAGATAGAGTATAATGCCACCTTGTCAGGATTGTTCCAGACTGTTCCTGTTTTAGCAGCTTGTTGCATTAAAAGCAATTTCTTTTAAGAAAAAGGTTATTTTAGTCACATGACCTCTCTCCCAATAATGATTTCAAAAGGTATTTGCATAGCTGACATCTGGACAAAATGTGGCTATTGTCTCATGGTCGATAATGTCACAGACATTAGTTTCTAAATAATCCATTACCCATATTGATGAGATTGAAAAATACTTTTCTAGCCATTATTGTAGTAGACTTTCTGTCTCTGCCTGAGAGGTAGCCTTTTTGAAATGCAAATGTCAGGTCTAGTACAGTTTAAATTATTTTGAAGTAGTTCTTGAAATCAACAGATGTGAAATTCCATGAGACCACTTATTCTTAACCTTCCAGAAAACTGATCCAAAGGTAATACTAGACACCAGGTGACTTGTGGCAGCCATCTTAATTGGTGTCTGTGCTTGTTTTTTTAAAAGTCCTTTTTAAACAGTTCAATACATGTTTGATTAGCCAATACTACTCATGCATATGAACCATCATTGTGACAACGGATAGAGAATTAGTTAGCTTACAGGTAGCAAAGAATAGAGATAAATGGGTCATTTTTGGGTTGGCAAGTCGTGCAAGTGGAGTGCCACATGGATCAGTGCTGGGCCATTAACTATTTATTCAACCTTTATGAAGGGACTAAATGTATGGTAGCTAAGTTTGAGATGTAAGATAGGTAGGTGGGAAAGTAAGTTGTCAAGAGGACATATAGAGTTTGCAGAGTGGGCAAAGAATTGCCACTTGGAGTAAAATGTGAATATGCCTTATTTGAATGAAGAGAGGCTATAGAACATTAAGGCGCAGAAGGATTTGGATGTCCCGATACATGAATCAGAAAAAGTTGATATGCAGGTGCAGCAAGTGATTGGGAAGACAAATGGAATAGTGTCATTTATTGTAAATGAAATGGAAGATAAAATTAGAGAAACTTTGCTACAGTTGTACAGGACGATGGTGAGACCATATCTGGAGTATTGTGTACAGTTTTGGTATCCTTATTTAAGAAGACATAAAATTGCATTAGAAGCAGTCAGAGAATGTTCAGCTGATTCCTGAGATGAAGGACTTTTCTTATAAGGAAAGGTTGAGCAGATCGGGCCTCTACCTTATGGAGATTAGAAAATGAGATGTGATCTGATTGAAACATTTAAGATCCCAAGGAGACTGGATGGGATGAATGCTGAGACGATGTTGCCCTTCTTAGGGAGTCTAGATCCAAGAGTCACAGGTTCAAAATTAGCTATCTCTCATTTAAGATTGAGATAAGAATGATTTTTTTTTCCTCTCAGAAGGACATTAGTCTGTGGAATTTTCTTCTCCCAGTGAGCAGTAGAGGCTGGGTTATTGATAAATATTTGATTAGCAAGGTATCAAGGCTTATTGGGGGGTGCAGATAAGAAAGTAGAGTTGAGGTCACAATCAAATCAACCATGATCTTATCAAATGGTGGAAAAACTCAATGGGCCAAATGATCTACTCCTGGGTGTCCTCTTGTGTCCTGGGTTTGCCAGGACAGTCCATATTTTTCATTTAATACCTCAGTGTCCTGACCATTTCCTTAAAATGGTTCTAATGTCTTAGTTTTCAGTTTTCCCACGTATTCACAGGAGTGGCACAAGTTCAAATTAAATTTGTGTACGTGTCCTCGATCTGCCTCTTTGCCCTACAGTCAGACAGCTTGTGTGCCGTTTTGCCTCGCAAGGTGACACTGCATTCCTGGATAACACCTCTGGGTGGGGAAGGTAGAAAATTGAGAGCAGGAAATGCTTGTCTTACATTGACTGAGCATGCTTTCCTTGGGTGTTGGTGGAAAATTGACTTTCAAAAGAAGAAAAGTGACCAATTTATGGCCACTTCTTGTTTCCAGTAGTACAATGATCAAAATGGAGAAACTGCTGTACCTAAGGAGGTGCAAGGGGAAATCTGTACCTCCTGTGAGAGAGCATTACCTCAGGGAATCCCATTTTGACTTTTGAAAATGTGATGACCTTGTCCAGAAGTTATGAAAGATGCTGTATAAATGCAAGTTCTTCTTTGGTTCTAACATTCTGACCTATGCTGCCTAGCTGAACTTTACTTTTTATCAATCTAATTGATGCAGAAATCATGTTCGAACAACCTTGGCATCAGTGAGCACAGAAGTTACTACAAAAAAACATATCAAAGTGACTTTTTAAAAAATTAAGTAAGAATGAAAAGAACTAGATGCATAGCTCCAGGGTAAACTGCAAGTGCATCAAGCAATGAGAAGAATGAGAAGTGGAAAGTACTCATCTGCACACAGCACGTAAGTCAACTTTTTGAGAATGAGAAGTTCTGATAATACTATCATCTCCCTTTTCACCCAGTGGTTAGCAGAAGAAGTTTAAATCCATCAGAAAAGTAGAAGATGAAGGAGATGACAGCAGAGACCGCCATGCTGATCTAAGGAATTTTGCAACCTGTAAAAAACCAGCTGTTCGGCACATATAAACTGACATGTGTGCTTTGCCTGGAATTAAATTGAAATCCTCAAAATATCAATATAACTTAGACTAGAGACTCAAAATAAAGTGTTAATATACCTCTTCAAATGCAGTGTTAATAAAACATAACATTCTTTTTGTTTTCAAAACAAAATCTGGCACTTGTTTTTTTAAAATTAATTCTTGGAATGGAAGCAACTTTGGCAAGACTGCTATTTAGCCCATGTCTAGACTCCTAGATTTTTGCTGCCCTGTCAATTACATTGGTGAGGGACTGGAGTCACATGTAGACCAGACCAGTTAAGAACAAAAGGATTCCTTCCTTGAAAGGCATTGGTGAAGCCGTCGGGTTTTAGCTTCATGGTGATTTTTACTGAGATCAGACTTTTATTTCCAAATTCAAAGTAGGATGACACTTGACTGAACTTTTGACAGTAAAATTAGAACTTCACTCCAAGAATTAAATTCAAGGTAAAATAGGCGTCAACTGTCAAATCTGTAAACTTGCTCGCTTCCCACAGTCTTTCCCTCTTGCAAGTTATAGGTGCTTAAACACAACCTTGCATCACCTACTTTTCCTCTCCATTACTCCTTTGGCCTTAGACAGCCCTTCACCTGGAGCCATAGCACCTCTGTGTCTGCACATGTGCAATTACAACAGTACAGGTCTGACAGAAAGAGAGAGAACTGTCAACCTCTGCTGCTGAAGTCAGCCTCAACCTAGCCACACCCCACACAATCTTGCGATTGTCCTCGGGCCCCACATCGCCCAAAAATATAGCCCCCGCCACCCCCCAGATCGCTGGCATGGTGCACAGTGGGCCTGATGGGCATTGCCAAGGTGCCAGGCTGGCACTGCCCAAGAAGCAGCCCCCCCATGTCCTCAACATCTCTGGGGGCCTCAACGGCCTCTGGCTCTACCGGTGACGCCAATATGACTGTTCCCTGTTCATGGAGACCCTATGTTTTCCTCGTCAGAAAGAACCTCTCCCAACGAGGCCACAAAGGCAAGGGAACCTGGATGATTGAGTGCTGCGCTTGCTAAACAGATGTAAATCAGCACAAACATATATTTGCATAACATACTCAGCCTCTCACTGGAGATGAGTGAAAAACTGTCTGTGTCAGAAATCTGTGCCGGTAAGATCGCGAAAGCCGAGAAATCGGGCACAATGCAATCAAGGTTTCTCAGCTGTCATGCAATTTTACTGGCTCAATCCACCCATCGAGCAAGGCAAACCAGTATAATTGCAGCCCTCATCTCTGGAAACAGTCTCTGAAATGTTTTCTGCACCCAATCTAAAGCCTTCACATCCTTCTTAAAGTGTGGTGCTGAGGTATGAATATTCTACAGTTAAGGCCGAACAAGGTTTATCATACCATCCTTGCTTTTGTCCTTTATGCTCCTATTTATAAAGTCTTGGCTCTCTTATGTTTTATTAACCACTTTCTCAATCTGCCCTGCCATTTTTGTACAGATGCTCTCAGATCCTTCTGCACTTGCACTCCTTAGAATTATACCCATTGATTTATATTGCCTCTCCTGTTCTTACTACCAAAATGAATTACACCACACTTCTCTACATTAATTTCCTTGTGTTTTGTCTATCCATTCCACCAACCTGCCTATGTCCTCTTGAAGTTCATTATTATTTCCTCACAATTCACAATATTCCAAGCTTTGTGTCATTCACTAGGTTAGAAATTGTGACCTGTACACCCAATCCTATGGCATTGATATATACTAAGAATTGATACTATTGATATATACTAAGAAAATGAGGGGTCTTAACACTGACCCCTGGGGAAAACACATTTACGCCAGTCCAAGAAACTGGGCAAAATCAGCCCATTCTCTCCACCCGCTTCACCCCTCCACACCATCCCCCCCAATCATTCCCCCCCCCTCCATCATCAGCCCCTTCTCTCCCCTCATCTGTCGATCATTGGTCTCTCTTAACCACCCAACTGCTGCCCCTGACCACCTCCGGCCTCTGCTGCCCGTGGTTGCATCAGTCTTACTCTTAGCAATGGCCATTGATGGCATCCCCTGCTCCACCATCCTATCCCAGCCACCACACTACTTAATGAATCCCCCAACCTGTCCCCCATGAGGTTCCCACAGGGCCTGCCCCTTGGCACAGGTTGGCACCAGGCCCATGCCTTCCTGGCAGTACCAGGCCTGTGCCAAGGGTTGGCACCAGGCCACTGCCTGATCATGTCCCTTTCTCCTGGGGGCTATACTGACCTTTACACTGCCAGGGAGACCCCCACAACAGATAAATTTCTAGGTGAATTTGTTGTAATCTGCATCAGCATGAAGTCACATTGGCATGGCATCAATATCTGGTGAGAGGGCAGGTTAATGATGTGGAAATATATTGAAATTCATGTAAAACAGGTACATGCCCATTGGGGAATATCCGAGATCACGATCTCACCAGAGGGATCTGTGGTTCTGGATATTGAGCCCCGCCGGTATTCACACAGATGTCGAATGTGGGCTCAAGACTGTCCCCAACAATTCATTTATTTCCCTTTCCTGTCATTTGACCAATTTTCACTAATGCTGCTGCTGTCCCTTTTATTCCATGGGCTCTAATTTTGTGGACAAACTTTTTATGTGGCGCTTTATGCAATGTCAATTGGAAGTCCATATATAATCACATCAGTCATATTACCCTCATCAAATTTGTTAGCTCATCAAAAAGGTTAAACACAATTTGTCCAAAACAAATCTATGCTGGTTTTCCTTAATCCATATTTATCTAAATGACTGTTCATTTTCATCCGAATTATCCGTTGGGATTCTCTGGCCTCCTATGGCGTCTTTCTTGGTGGGGAAGGCAATGCACAGTTGGCTGAATCTTCCCACGCACTGGGAAATTGGTGACTGTCTGTCGTCAGTGGGACCACAAGATCCTGGCCAGAGTGAAGAGTCAGAAGATCGCAGCTATCATTTCTAAAAGCTTTCCCGTCAACAGGGTTAAAATAAATGGTCCATAGTTGCTGGGTTATCCTGACACTGTTTTTTGAACAATAACGACCCCTGTTTCTAAGGAGGATGGAAGATTCTAACCAGTAGCTCAGCAATTTCCATCCTTATTTCCCTCAGTACCTTTAGATGCAGATCATTTGGTCCCAATGAGTATTACCTCATACTTTATCAATTTTTAGCCTACGTACGCTTACCTCCTCTTTCACTATCACTTGGACATAATCTTCCTCCTTGATAAAGACAGATACATGATACTCATTTAGCACCTCAGTCATGCCCCGACTCAATGCATAAATCCCCAATTAAATCCATAATTGACCTTGATCCTCCTTTTATCATTTTTTGCTATTTGTATGTCAACAGAAGACTTTTGGAATCCCCTTTACTTTAGCTGCCAAATGGGCAATTGCCTAGCCAGCGAAGACCCACATCCCTTGAACGAATAAAAACAAAGTCACAGAAACCCAGGAAAAAAAGTGATGGTGAAGGTGAATATTTTACCCGTAGGGTGTCAAAAAAGAGGATCTCTTCTTATAATTAAATTAATACACATTTATACTAAAACACTGACCTTTGAACTTTCTTTGGTTGATAAGCACCATGCTTGGTGATTGATGCATCTAAAAATTAATGAGGCTGCTTTTATCCCCCTTAGGGATTTTAATCAGTGAATGTCCAAATCTATTTAAGAGGAATAATGTTGGAACAAAGGAATGGAACTTCATTTTCACTTTAGTTCTCATGGTCTGCATCAATGCTCAATGTAAAGTTAATTTAAAACTCCTTATACTGTGGTCCATTTCAGGAAGAAAAAATCTTTGGCAGTTGTGTGTAGTAACTTAGGGGCACAGAATCAGGGGAGAAGCCATTCAGCCTCTTAAGCAACCTATACCACTCAATCAGATCATTGCTAATTTGAATTTTAACTCCACTGATCTGCTTTAGCTCCTCATATCTTTTCACTTTGACTCAAAATTTTATTGGTTGCTAGCACTGTATATCCTAAGAACTTATCTGAATAGATTGCTAGCAAATTCAAAGTTTATTTGTGTCACAAGTAGAGTAGGCTTACATTAAAACTGCAATGAAGTTACTGTGAAAATCCCCCAGTTGCTCCACTCCAGCACCTGTTCAGGTACAGTGAGGAAGAATTTAGCATGGCCAATGCACCTAACCAGCACATCTTTCAGACCTTGGGAGGAAACTGGAACACCCAGAGGAAAACCCAAACAGACACAAGAGAATGTGCAGACTCTGCACAGACAGTGACCCAAGCTGGGAATCAAACCTGGGTCTCTGGCACTGTGAAGCACCCATTGTGCCACCATTCTATCTTCAAAAGTACACATCTACTGTTCTATTTATACAAAATAATCATTGGACAAAATCTCCAAAGCCCCCAAAGATAGTACCTCCCCCTTCCTGTCTGTTCATCAAAACCCATCAGTTCCTAAATTGGCAGAACTTCACCCCACCCAATACCCCATATTCTGGGATCCGTTGGGCTTTCTTCTTGGGACTGTTTGTAGTCCCGGTAGCAGCCACTCCATAGTTCTTGGCACTGTCAGGACTGCTGGAGCTACTGGACACTCAGATTGGTCAGCCCACCAACAATGCTAGGGGTGGAGGGGTTGGTATGGAATGACTTGGTTTCAAACCAACTTTGCTTCAGTGGCATGGCCTGAACCATTTTCCCAAACTGTAATAGCAGCCCAGGGTTGTGGTAGAAGGATTATGAAATGAACTGAAAGCCGCTCTAACTTTATATTGGAGGCCTTTGAGCAGGATTATTTTGAAATTAGAGCTATATAGAATTATATTAGACTAATTCTTAATGGACGATTACTACTAAGGTTTTTCGGATGCTGTAATGTGGTTCAAAGTGCAGGAGAAAGATCAGTTACTTATCCTAATTTATGACGACCCTATCAACATAAAGACTACAAACTTGAACCTTAAAACCTTTGCAAGATAAAGCAACTGCATTAATACACAAAAAATGAGACAAACAGCTGATCCAGCTGTCTTGTGCCTTGAAAGAAAAATTAAGTAATTAATGTCCTTACCAACCTAATTAACCACCTGTAGTCCCATTGTGAAGATTTCCTCGTCAAATAAAAATACAAAGGCTTCATAGTCAATGTAGTTTATATTTAGTTGATAATTAGTCTCAGCATCATCACACTGACAACCAATTAGAGAGTTTTAAGAGGAACCAAAGGAACCCAAATACCCAATGGACAAGCCCTTAAAGATGGCATTCCTCCCCTTTTGCTCCAATGCTGATAGTTTTTATTCTACACCAAGTGTTAATAGCTATAGAGTATTTACTTCTAAGACCTTTTCAAGATGAATATCCGTGTAGAAATTTGCAGAGTTGTGAAGGTCTGTGTTTGCAGACCCTGTAAATTAAATGTAATTGCACTCTGGGATCAAGTACACTCTCTTTGCCTAATGAGGGATTTCTCCCTGACATGCAACAATAAATAAGTATCTTCTTCCCTCTTAATTGACAATCTCAACAAGCAAACTAAGTGTTTATCATCACTCAGTGTAAAGCTTTGCCTCATTATAGTACTGAAGATAGTGAAGTGGAGCTTTACCTTACATGGGCAAGCAGATTTTTAAATATGGAAGATGTCCAAGAGTTCAGCCTTACATTCAATGAGTCGGGTGGATGGTTTACAGCATTCAGATAACCTCAGCTCGTTTCGAAACTGCAGTCAACTGTCACGATGATCCACATATGCAACAGAATCTTATCATTGGCTCCTTCCCTCTGCTATCTGTCAATTATCAGTCTTTCGTTGAGTTGTTTTGTCTTGCCTTTTCATGTGCAGTTCTCCATCAGCAGCCCATTCCATCACCTTCACCACTCTTAGCTTTTGTCTTGTTACCTTTTGCAGAGTTGGGAATGACTACATTATCTTTTCATGGTACCACATGCAGATTGCTGTCTCTCATCACTTTTGGATCATGGCTGCTGACTCTATTACCTAATATCCATGCATAAAAGGGCAGTGTTCTCATTATAGAAAAAAATTGTCAGTCCTATACTGAAGTATGCTTTGACATTGGTCTCAAATAAGTGTTTGTATATACCTTTTTTACTACTTTGTGAACCTGTATAAGATTAGTTTACAGGTGTCTGCTTTCCAGGCTGAAAGATCGAGGAATCATTTCCAACTTTGGTATTGAAATCCAAAGAAGAATCAGATTTGGACTCAAAATGTTAACTATGTTTGTCTCCCCACAGATGCTGCCAGACTGGCTGAGCTTTTCCAACACTTTCTGCTTTATTTCAAATGAGGCAGTTTCGACAGTGGGTGGGTGATCCTCTGCCAGGTTCATATCCAGAAAGTAAAGTTGAAAATGACTCCTGCCAAGGCCTTGCTCATAACCCAGATGCCTGAAACTGGGAATTAATGCCGAAACAGCCTTTATTAAAGTCACAAATGACAACCCACATGATTGCGATTGTGTTAAAATATCCCTTCAGCCTGTATGAAGGCTTTGAAACACAAACCTCCTCTAACACCTCTCCTTCATCAGTCAGCTGGATGCATTGATACTCAGTTCGATTCTGATCCAACTGTAGCCAGAAAGTCACTTGCAATGGTTTCTCTTCACACTTCCATTTCTTCTTGAGTCCCCCAAGGTCTTATTATTTGACTTTCTCACATTTCTCATCTACATGCTGTTCCTTGACAAAATCATCTGAAAATATGTAGAACATCAGGTTCTACATGTATGCTGACAACATAATGGCAAGATTTGCCACACTGCTTGTCCAACATGTATTAAATAATGAATGAGCAGAAATTTCCTCTAAGTGAACCAGTCTGTTTGCAATCTTGATGCTGTATTTGAATCTGAGATGAGCTTCAGACCACATATCAGCTCTGTCAAGAAGACTAGTTTTTCCATCTCCATAACATGTGAAGTGATTCATTTTGGTAGGACAAACTTGAATGCAGATTACAGGGTCGACGGCAGGATTCTATGGAATGTGGAGGAACAGAGAGATCTTAGGGTTCATATCCACAGATCTGTGAAGGTTGCCACTCAAGTGGATAGAGCCATGAAGAAGGCTTATAGTGTGTTAGTGTTTATTAACAGGGGGTTTGAGTTTAAGAGCCATGGGGTTTTGCTGCAACTATACCGAACATTGGTGAGACCACATTTGGAATATTGCGTTCAGTTCTGGTCACCTCACTATAAGGATGTGGAAGCATTGGAGAGAGTGCAGAGGAGATTTACCAGAATGCTGCCTGGTTTGGAGGGTAGGTCTTATGAGGAAAGGTTGAGGGAGCTGGGGCTTTTCTCTTTGGGGCGGAGGGGGATGAGAGGCGACTTAATAGAAGTTTATAAGATGATGAGAGGGATCAATAGAGTGGACGTGCAGAGACTATTTCCTCAGGTAGATGTAACTATTACTAGGGGGCATAACTATGAGGTTCACGGTGGGAGACATAGGAGGGATGTCCAAGGTAGATTCTTCACTTAGAGAGTGGTTGGGGTGTGGAATAGACTGCCTGCTGTGATAGTGGAGTTGGACACTTTAGGAACTTTCAAGCAGTTATTGGATAGCTCCAGAATTATAGGGAGGGGATAGCTTGATCTTGGGATTGGACATAGCTTGGCACAACATTGAGGGCTGAAGGGCCTGTACTGTGCTGTCATGTTCTATGTTCTAACATCAGCCAGGTCTGTCCCTACCTCAGCTCATCTGCTGCTGAAATCCTCACCAATCACTTTGTTGCCTCCAGATTTGACAGTTCCAACGCTTTCCTGGCTAGCCTCCCATTTTCTACCCTCATTATTTTGAGATCATAGAACACATAGAACATAGAACACTACAGCACAAACAGGCCCTTTGGCCCACAAGTTGCGCCAATCATATCCCTACCTACCAGGCCTATTTATAACCCTCAATCCCATTAAATCCCATGTACTCATCCAGAAGTCTCTTAAAAGACCCCAACGAATTCACCTCCACCACCACCGACGGCAGCCGATTCCACTCACTCACCACCCTCTGAGTGAAAAACTTACCCCTGACATCTCTGTACCTACTCCCCAGCACCTTAAACCTGTGTCCTCTTGTAGTGACCATTTCAGCCCTGGGAAATAGCCTCAGAGAATCCACCCTATCTATACCTGTCAACATCTTATAAACCTCTATCAGGTCGCCTCTCAACCTTCGTCTCTCCAGGGAGAAAAGACCTAGCTCCCTCAACCTATCCTCATAAGGCATGCCACACAATCCAGGCAACATCCTTGTAAATCTCCTCTGCACCCTCTCAATAGCTTCCACATCCTTCTTGTAGTGAGGCGACCAGAACTGCGCACAGTACTCCAAGTGGGGTCTGACAAGGGTCTTATAAAGTTGCAGCATGATCTCCCGACTCCTAAACTCAATCCCTCGATTAATGAAGGTTAGTACACCATACGCCTTCTTGACCATATCCTCCACTTGCGAGGCCGATTTAAGAGTCCTATGGACCCGGACCCCAAGGTCCTTCTGCTCCTCAACACTGCTAAGAGTCCGACCCTTGATATTATACTCCTTCATTCCATTGGACCTGCCAAGATGGACCACTACACATTTATCTGGGTTGAAGTCCATCTGCCACTTCTCCGCCCAGTCTTGCATCCTATCTATGTCTCGCTGCAACTTCTGACATCCCTTCAGACTATCCACAACACCACCAACCTTTGTGTCATTGGCAAACTTACCAACCCATCCCTCCACTTCCTCATCCAGGTTATTTATGAAAATGACAAACAGCAAGGGTCCTAGAACAGATCCCTGGGGCACTCCACTGGTGACCGGCCTCCATGCATAAGAAGACCCATCCACAACCACTCTCTACCTTCTGCAGGCAAGCCAGTTCTGGATCCACAAGGCAACAGCCCCTTGGATCCCATGCCCTGTCACTTTTTCAAGAAGTCTTGCATGGGGGACCTTATCGAACGCTTTGCTGAAGTCCATATAAACCACATCCACTGCTCTTCCTTCGTCAATGTGTTTAGTCACATTTTCAAAGAACTCAACTAGGTCTTAAGGCACGACCTGCCCTTGACAAAGCCATTATGACTACTTTTGATCATACTAAACTTCTCTAAATGTTCATAAATCCTGTCCCTCAGTATCCTCTCCATCAACTTACCAACCACTGAGGTCACACTCACCGGTCGGTAATTTCCCAGCCTGTCCCTGTTCCCTTTCTTGAAAATAGGAACCACATCCGCAATCCTCCAATCCTCTGGAACCTCTCCCGAGTCCATCAACGATGCAAAGATCATCGCCAGGGGCTCTGCAATCTCTTCTCTCACCTCCCACAGTAACCTGGGATACATCCCATCCGGTCCCGGCGACTTATCTATCTTGATGCAATTTAAAAGCTCCAACACATTCTCTTTGTTAATGTCCACCTACTCAATCTTCTCAGTCCGCTGCAAACCTTCAGTACAACCTCCCAGATCATTTTCCACCGTGAATACCGAAGCAAAGTACTCATTAAGCACCTCTGCCATTTCTTCCGGTTCTGCACAGACGTTTTCCCCTTCACCTTTTATAGGTCCTATTCCTTCACATCTCATCCTTTTACTCTTCACATATTTGTAGAATGCCTTGGGGTTCTCTTTAATCTTACCCACCAAGGCCTTGTCATGACCCCTTCTGGCTCTCCTAATTTCCTTTTTAAGCTCCTTCCTACAAACCGTATTCTCCTCTAGATCCTTAACATCTCCTTGCTCTCTGAACCTTCTATCTGCACCTCAACCTCCCTGTCACTATTGGGCAGCCTATAGAAAACACCCAGCAAAGTTACCGATCCCTTGTTGTTCCTAACTTCCACCCACACAGACTCTGTAGATAGTCCCTCCACGGCGCCCACCTTCTCTACAGCCGTGACACTATCCCTGATCAACAGTGCCACTCCGCCCCCTCTTTTGCCTCCCTCCCTGTCCTTCTTGAAACATCTGAATCCCGGCATCTGAAGCACCCAGTCCTGTCCCTGAGACATCCAAGTCTCTGTAATGGCCACCACATCACATTTCCAAGCAGCGACCCACGCTCTAAGCTCATCCACTTTATTCACTACACTCCTGGCATTAAAATAGACACACCTCAGACCTTCGGTCTGGGCGCTCCCCTTCTCCATCACCCATCTATCCTCCCTCTTACACTGTCTATGGTTCTTCTCTACTTGCGAGTTAACCTCCTCGCTCTCAGTCACCTCATCTCGATTCCCTCCCCCCAACCTTTCCAGTTTAAAGTCTCCCCAGAAGCCTTAGCCAACCTTCCTGCCAAGATATTGGTCCCCCTGGGATTCAAGTGCCACCCGTCTTTATTGTACAGGTCACACCTGCCCCTAAAGAGGCCCCAATGATCCTGAATCCCTGCCCCCTGCTCCATTCCCTCAGCCACGCATTCATCCTCCACCTCATTCCATTCCTGCTCTCACTCTCCCGCGGTGCAGGCTGCAATCCTGAGATCATTCCAAAATAATGTTACCTGCTTCCTAACTTGCAGTGCATTGGATAAGATGTGTGTTAAGATGTGTAAGACTCCCATTCACACATCATCTCAGTAACTGTTGATTTACACAGCTATATCTTTGTTTTAAAATTCTGATTTTTACCTTCAAATTTCTCTATGGCTTTACCTTCCCTATCTTTGTAAATTCCTCCAGCCCTACAATTCTTCAACATCCAAGATTCTTCAAGACATTCCTAGCCTTCTACACACACCTTATTTTAATTGTTTCATCACTAAGGTTCATACCTTCAGCTGCCTAGGCCCTAAGGTCTGAAATTTCTTTCATATACCTACCTGACCCTTTTGCTCTCTCTCTTCTCTTGAAGATATTCCTTAAAACCTATCTCTTTGACCATGCTTTTGGTCACCTTTCCTAATTTCTCCTTATGTGGCTCAGTGTCACAGTTGTGAGATAATGCTCCTATCAAGCACCCTGGAATATTTTACATGGAAACGTGTTAAGGAATGCCAGTTGTTGTTAATCACACTAAACCTCTTCCAGTGATTGAATTTCTCTCAATTTTCTATGTCTTGCTTATTTTCTTCAGTGAATCACGCTTCCTGCTGTTACTACACTGACTTGTTTTCTCAGTGCTGCTGCTGGGGAGCACTACTTAAGTCAGTGAAGTGGCTGACTCCCAATACTTTAGACATTGCCCACAAACTTGGTGATTGTCTCGTGTGCTCAGAAAATTAGAGTGAAGTTATGCTGTACTAATGTATTAAAAAAGAGAATAAATTTAACACACATCTTATCCAATGCACTGTTTGTTTCTCTGTTTGTAGTCATTCTGTCACTAAAAACAACCACCATCTTTCATTCAGTTCAGAAAGCAGTGTAAAATGACTTGCATAGTCATATGACATCCAGTCTGGCAGGATTAAAGGCAGAGCCTCAAGAGTCACATGTTCAAGACTAATTCTGTGCAGGCTCTAACTGAATAGTTTATTTGACTAGCCTTGTTCTGTTAATACTTCTATCATTTTTCTCAATACTGAAACTAAGTCTATTTTATTTCTTATTGAAATAAAAATAAATTCGAGTTATTTACTATATATTGTTGAAGGTTTGTTTAATAAAACATTTTTTTCATCATTTGTGTCTGAAGGCCCATTCCTTCTGTGCTTTTAATCATTTACCATTTTTGCATCATAAAGAATGTAGAAGAAATAGAAACATTGTCTGAGGCAGGGATAGCTCACAAAGCTTTAAGGTTCTATTGTACACTAAAATGTGCACCACCTGCTGCTGAACACACACATCAACAAAATCCCAGTGTTCCCTGGCATCAACTGGCTTGTTTATCCTAGCCAAGGTATGTCTGGGTCCCCTGTGGGGCAAAATTAATCAGGGTTAAAGTTTTTCAACATTGAAAGATGCCCCTGCCTGAAAGCTTGATAAGAAAGTTGGATGTGAGGCAGGGGATGCCTATGCTGATATTTTTCCTCCTGATCAATCCTCACCTCCAAAATTTGAATACAGAATTCCAAATTATTGTGTTCCTGCTAACCCCATGATTCAGGCTGGCATGGCTAGTGCAGTACTGAGGGAGTACAGCAATGTCAAAGATGTCACAATTCAGATGAGATGTTAAATAGAGGCACTATCCCTCTCAAGGTGATGTAAAAGATCCCATGACACAATGCAAAGGGCTGCAAAGAGGTTCTCTCAATGTCCTAGCCAATATTCTTCTCCCAATAAATACCACTGAAAACAAACAAAACAGTAACATTTTTCATTGCTGTGTGTGGGTTTCTACTGTCTGCAGATTGATGCTGTGTTTCTGATATAGCAATAGTGACAAAATTTCAAAAGTATTTCATTGATGATAAAGCACTTTGGGAAGTCTTGAAGTTATATAACATTATACACCCTTGTGTTTTTTCCTTGTCACAATCGGGTTGCCTATAGACAGTTACAATCTATGGTAATGCCTGAAGAAAGGTCAATATGGTTGCGTATCAAACGCTGGCAGCCTTCTGTCTTGTGAGATGATGGTTTGTGCTTTGGTGGTTAACTATGTGTTAAGCATCGCCTGCTGTGTTCAGGATCGATAGTAGTCATGATGTGGATACGCCGGCGTTGGACTGGGGTAAACACAGTAAAAAGTCTGACAACACCAGGTTTTAGTCCAACTGATTTATTTGACAGTAAACTCACAAGCTTTATTGTCTGGAGACAATACACATCTCTTTAACCTGTGATCAGTGCTTCTTCCACACACACTGTCAGCCACTTCAGGACTTGAACAGCAGGTTAGGTGTAAAGATTCGCATTCTAATCAGTAATCTCTAAACTGTCTGTGCTTTATATGCTCTGTCTGAGGCCAGAACTCTCCATTCACCTGACGAAGGGGCTAACCCGAAAGCTTGTGAGTTTACTATCAAATAAATCGGTTGGACTAAAACCTGGTGTTGTCAGACTTTTTACTGTGTTCAGGATCCCCACTTTAGCATGGCAATCTCTGCTGCATTTTCTGCAGAGGAAGACAGTGGTCTGAGAAGATGCAGGATATGCTGGTCCCTGTTTTCTCTGGGCCCTCGTCTCAGCCAGCTAAGCTTTCCATTTCTGCTCACCTCATTTTATACCCTCCAGACATTCAGCCTCCAGAGGTCATGGTCATCAGTGTCTGTCTCCCAGTTGTCAGTGTCAATGCCCATCATCTTCGTATCTCAATTGCAGGTTTTTTTATTCATTTGTGGGACTCTGGCGTCACTGGCTAGCCAGCACTTAATGCCCATCCTTAGTTGCTCTTGAAGCACAATTGAGAGTCAACTACATTGCTGTGGCTTTGGAGCAATATATAGGCCAGACGACTTGGTGACAGGTTTCCTTCCTTGAAGGATATTAGTGAACCAGGTGGGTTTCCCCAACAATTGGTTTCATGGTCATCAATAGATTCATAATTCCAGATATTTTTTACTGAATTCAAATTCTACCCTCTGCCATAGTGGGATTCGAACCATGTCCCCAGAATATTAGTTGAGTTTTTGGATTAATAGTCTAGCTATAATACCACTGGGCCATGACTTCCCCCAATATTTGTGTAATGCCTTTGCCACTTTCTCATTCCCCATGATAACTTCTCCTATTTCTGTTTCTAAGGGACCAACGTTTATTTTAACTGCTCTCTTCCTCTTTATATACTTATGAGATCTGTTTTGATATTTCAACTTTTTAATGACCCTTTGCAAGTTTCAAAAACAGTTCTAATCCTTAGACTTGTTACTGTTTTTAACAAGTCACTTCTTTTAATCTAATGTTGTCCTCATCAGGTGCAGCAGGTGGTCAGGAAGGCGAATGGGATGCTGGCCTTCATAGCGAGGGGGATTGAATATAAAAGTAGGGAGGTCTTGCTGCAGCTGTATAGGGCATTGGTGAGGCCGCAGCTGGAGTACTGTGTGCAGTTTTGGGCGCCGCACCTGCGCAAGGATATTTTGGCCTTGGAGGGAGTGCAGAGGAGGTTTACTAGGCTGATACCGGAGTTGAGGGGGTTGAGCTATGAGGAGAGGCTGAATAAACTAGGCTTGTACTCGTTAGAGTTTAGAAGAATGAGGGGAGATCTCATTGAGACGTATAAGATGATGAATGGGATGGATAGGATAGAGGTGGAAAGACTCTTCCCGCTCAAAAAAGACAGTAGGACTAGGGGGCACAGCCTCAAGATAAAGGGGGGGCGGTTCAGAACGGAGTTGAGGAGGAACTTCTTCACTCAAAGGGTGGTGAATCTCTGGAATTCTCTGCCCGTTGAAGTGGTGGAGGCTGCCTCGCTAAATATTTTTAAGAAGCGGGTTGATGGGTTTTTGATAAGAGAGGGGATTAAGGGTTATGGGGAGAGGGCGGGAAAGTGGAACTGAGCCACGACAGATCAGCCATGATCTTACTGAATGGCGGGGCAGGCTCGAAGGGCCAGATGGCCTACTCCTGCTCCTATTTCTTATGTTCTTATGTTCTTATGAGTGAGCCATAGGTGGGTCTTTATTGCTGAGTTTTTGTTTATCAATGAAATGTATTTTGTTGAAGAGTTTGAATGGACCTCCATAGGTTATTTACTCAATTAACCATAGCCAGTTCTCTCCTTTTACCTATGTAATTGGCTTTTTAAAAGATTTTTGTTTGTGACTGGAGTGTGTTATTTAACACGCAATTCAAAGGTATTGGCATCACTGTTTTCCAGAGTATCTTTTATTATGACATTACTAATTAACCCTGCTTCATTACTTATACCAGATCTAAGATTGCTTTATGCCTGATGGTTTGACTATGCAATGCTCCAGGAAACTGGCATGAAAACATTCTAGACATTATCTTCTAGATCACTCTTGCCAACTTGATTGCCCCAGAACGTATCAAGATTAAAGTCCCTCACAATTATTACATTTCCTTTGTTACAAGCTCCAATAATTTCTTGTTTATTTTCTGTTCGACAGTATAACAACCGTTAGGGAGCCTATAAATTAATCTTACCATTGTTTTCCCAACTTTTACTATTTCTAATTTCCATCCAAACTGATTCCATGTCCTGGTCTTCTGAGGCCACATCCTTTCTCACTAATGTCCTTGTGTCATCTTTTACTATCAAACCTATCCCTCCTTCTTTGCCATTCTGTCTGTCTTTCCAAAATATTGTCTGCTCGGGAATATTTATCTTCCATCTTGATCACATTGTAATTTTTAATTTTAGTGTTGATTAAATATAAACCATTTACCTAAATCAGTGAACTTTGCACAGGAGAGGGGGGAGAGAGCACATCCTGAGGGCGACACAGGTGGAGTAATTTTGGGTATTGGGAATTTAGAGCACAGTGGGAATTTGGTGCAGAGGGGAAAGAGGCACTTTTTGATTTTTTTCTTAGCTTTTTTCAGAGAGTGGTGGTCTTGCACTTCTACAGCAGTAGAGGCTATGAGAGAGAGCTGATTAGTAAGTAGTGGTTAAGGTCAGGTCGGTGTTTACTACTTTTAGCACTTATAATTTGTAAGACCTTTTTGTGGTTTATAGTTTAAAGGCTATATTCTATAGTAATGAGGACCATGGAAGAAGGGCCCTAGAATAATTTATATTATTTGATATTAAACATTTTCCGAAGGTTTAATTAATGCAAGTCATGGCAGGAGACCACAAAGCTATGGTGTGCTCCTTGTGCTCCATGTGGGAAGCCAAAAACATTTTCATTGCTCAGGGCCAGCACATGTGCAGGAAATGATTCCAGCTGCAGCTCTTGGAAGACTGGGTTTTGGAGATGGAGTGGCGGCTGGGGACACCAGAATTCACAAGGTGGAGAGTATCATGGATAGCATGTATAGAGCAGAGATCACACCACAGGTTCAGATTCCACAGGCAGGAAGGGAATGGGTGACCAACAGGCAGAGCTTGAGGAATCTGCTATGGCTATTCCACTGCAAAACATATATACCCCTTTGGATACTGTTGGAAGTGAATGGCCTTTCAGGAGAAAGCAGCAGCAGCCAATTTCATTGCACTACAGTTGGCTCAGCTGCACAGGGGAGGAGTAAAAGTTGTGGGAATGCAATAATTGTAGAGAATTTAATTGTAAGGGGAATAGATAGGTGTAGAGAATTTAATTGTAAGGGGAATAGATAGGTGTTTCTGCTGCTGTACACGTGACTCCAGGATGATATGTTGCCTCCCTTGTTCTAGCTTCAAGGTAACACTCGGAGGTTTACCAGACATACTGAATGGAGAGGGTGGTCAGCCAATGAGTGTGGTACATATTGGTTCAAACAACAAAAGTTAAAAAAGGGATGATGTCCTAAAAACAGAAGTAGGAAATAAGTTGAAAAGTAAGTAATGATGTTATGCTGGTGGGAGTAGAACAGCAGGATATAGCAGATGAATAAGTGGCTGAAGAGATGGTGTGAGGGGTATGGTTTCAGAGTCCTGGGACGTTGGGACCAGTTCCGAAGACGGTGAGACTAGTATAAACTGGACAGTTTACACCTGGGCAGGACCGGGACTGGTGTCCTAGAGAAGAGGATTTAAACTAAAATGGCAGGGAGATGGAAACGTATGCAAAGAGTCAGAGGAGGAGGAATCAAAGACAAGAACAGAAGCCAGTAAAGGGAATAAGAATAGCAATTGGCAGAGATGTCAAGGGCCAGAATCAAATAAGGCCACAGTGAACAATACTGGCAATGGGACGAGTAATGGTAAAAAGATAAGCCTTAAGGCTTTGTGCCTTAACGAACAAAGCATTTGCAATAAAGTTGATGAATTAATCACAGAAGTAGATGTAAACAGGTATGATGTAGACGGGATTACGGAGACATGAGGCCCAATTCACCCATTATGATGCGCTAATTTGTTGGCGCGTAGGGTTGGGAGATGCACGTGTCGGCCATTTCGCAGGATTCGCATGCGTGTCTCCCACTACTGGAGTGCAGGCGCAGTCGAGAGGGAAACAGCAGGAAAACCAGGTAAGTGATTTTAATCGATTTTTAATGTAACTTGAATGTCTAGGACTGAATGCTCCAGGCCAGATAGCATCTCCCACGCCATCAGGAGTATTTCACTGCAGCAGGGTTTAGAGTAGCTCCCCACATTCGGGGAAGTAGAGACTCTGCTGGAGTGATGAGAGGAGCAATCAGGGCCCTCCCAGGGGTCAGGCGGTGGGGTGTGCATGTGCATCCTGGCAATGCCAGCTTGTGCCTCCAAGTAGCAAAGTGCCTATGCTCAGCCTCTGCCCACTGGTCATGGGGCTGTACCAGTGGGGCAGGGTCTATTGTGGACAGAGCTTAGGGGCAATCGGTGGAGGTGGGGGGTCCCACTGCCATTCTCCGTGGGGATCGGTCAGGGCTGGAGGGAGGCCAGCAATTGGGACGGGCTGGGAAGGGTGGTTTTCTGGGTGGTAGGTCTGCCTCCCAATGCGGGGGGGAGGGATCTGTTGGGGTGGGGGGGAAATCCTCACTGCTTGGTGGGGAGGGGAGTTTGAGATTGGGGCACTCCAGGATGGGGGGATGTTGGGCTGGTCCGGGAATAGTTGTAGGGGTCACAACCAGGTTGTGGGAGGGTTGGAGGGGTAACGCTGCGGGGGTCCCGGACTGGCCAGCAATCGAGTTGGATAGCAAATGGGAAGCTGACAGATCAGGCCCACTGCGCATGCGCTGAGTTCCGGAACTGTCAGACTCTGGCATGAATAAATGAATAAGTCCTGTTCCCCCTGCACCCCCCACCCACCCCACCAAGCTTTTCACGATTGTGACCTCTGCATTGCACAGTGTGGGAGATTCAAGTCTGAACTCCCACTGAAAAAATAATTGTAAATTGCACCACTTTTCCAACCACTTCAGCACTTAGAATTTTTTGGGAGAATCAGGCCCATAGTTTCAGGGTGACCAGGAATGGAAGATGAACATCTAGGCGTATTCAGCAATAAGGAAGGACAGACAAAAAGGAAAAGGCGATGGAGTTGCATTGCTGGCTCAAGAGGAAATTACTTTAATGATGAGGAAAGATGTTAAAGGGAATTTTCCCATTTTGAGGAGCATGGACAGGGTGGATAAGGGACGGCTGTTCTCCTTAGTTGAAGGGTCAGTTGCGAGGAGACACAAGTTAAAAATGAGGAGTAGGAGGAATTTGAGGAAAAACTTTTTTACTCAGAGGGTGGTGACGACCTGGAATGCACTGCCTGGGAGAGTGATGGAGGCGGAATACCTCACATCCTTTAAAAAGTACCTGGATGAGTACTTGCCATGTCATAAAATTCAATGCTATGGCCAAGTGCTGGCAAGTGGGATTAGGTGAGCAGGTCTGGAAATTTTGATGGGTCAAAGGGCCTTTTCTGCACTGTAGGATTCTGTGATTCTGTGAAGATATTTCTAAGTGTCATAACAGCATGTTCCAAGTCAGTCTTTCAGGCATGGTCTACATCACAATTTTTTGACACTCCATGCAATGAAAGAGCCTCCATGTGAATCATGCCATCTTGGAGGTTCTGGTGGGTGTCTCGTCCAAAGTGGCTGCAGTTGTGCACCGTTACACAGGGGAGCTGCATTTAAACACTAACAATGCACACACAGTCAGTCACACCAGGAAGATGGCATCACGCAGAGCAGCTCCATGGCTCACAGAGGGAGAGTTGGGAAGGCTGCTGGACACCATGGAGAAGAGGAAGGCCATCTTCTTCCCCCAAGATGGTCGACCCTGGCAGTGACTGTCAGTATCCGTGCACTGATACAGAGGACTGACTGCCAATACAGAAAGAAAATAAACAACTTCGTTTGGGCAACAAGGGTGATTGTCCATCTTGTCCTGGCATCAGTCCCGTCTGTCATCAATCCACTCCCTGACACCCCACAGCCTTTCAGCACCCAACCCTACTGGCAACCCTGTCACAACTCCTGTCTGCCCACGCACGGTGCTGACGTATGCCGCCTGATTGCTCCCAACCTCAACATTCCGATACTTTGCGTCTCTCCATTGATCAGGCTTTCAATCACCCATTTGTCCCTGCAGAAGATGGTCCATAACAGGAGGGAATGGGAGAAAAACAGAGCTGGAGGCCCCAAGCTGCGCCTTCTGACTCCCTTTGATGAGTGTGAATGGGGCAGTCAGGGAAGGTCATGATCTATAGTCAGGTCAGCGTGCACCACTGAAGTATGGAGCCACAAACGCTTCATTTATGTAACCTATCTCAAATAAGTTGCAATGTGCCCCCAGATACTTGTTCCTCCCTTGCACTAAACCATGTGTTAAGCCTTGCAGAAGACAACCCCAATGAGGCTGGGCGCTCAGGTGTCAGCCACCACCACCTCCAACTCCCCGCCCTGCCAGACACCCACCTCCCCCCCACTCCGCAACCCCGTGTCACCCCCCTCCCCCCCCACCCCCAGTTGTCCCTGCTACGAACCCCATTGACACCTCGGAAGAAAGCTCTGAAGAAACCTCTGTGGAAAGGAGCGAGCAGTTGTCACAAGCATCAGATGCACCCTCTACCACTGCAGATATGGTCACCATGAGGGAACATGTTTGTGGTGAGTGTTATGGGACATGCACATCAGGTAGAGAAGGGAACAACCGAGGGATCGGGCAGGTGGAGGTCTCCTGGAGCTAAGGAAACAGCTGGTCCCCAGACAGTTGCTGAGCTGCTGGAGATGCAAAGGCAAAGAGGTTGCAGGACGGGGCGCCAGCAACTTTCCAGCAACATTCCAACAACTGCAAAGCTGTTTGAGGAATCCCACAGCCTTCAGGTGCAGGAAATGGTGCCAGCATTGCGTGGCACCCGGGCCAACACTGCAAGGCAGGTGTCCGCAGTGGAAAGCCTGGGCAGGAACTAATTGCCATGGATGGCAGCACCCAAGGCATGGCCAAATCGCTGTGCACCATATCTGAGGGCCTTGGGAGCATGCTGGAGACACAGCAGGCCACGGCTGTGGGCTTCAAGAGCATGGATGAGTCACAGAGGGCAATTGCTGAGGAGATCCAGAGCTTAGTCCAGACTCGGACGGCCATTGATGAGGGCTTGCACACCATGGTGCAGAGCCAGGTGATGAAGAGGCAGCTCACTCCTGCTGCCACACCGTCCCACAAACACCACAAGGGAGGATGGAGCACAGGAGCCCACACTGGGGCCTTCCACCCGGAAGACCCCAGCCGTATCCCGCCCTTCCAAATCCCTCCTTCCTGACTCCAGTGCATCTCATGGGCAACGGGGCTTGACAGGGTGGCACAGCTAAATCTGTAACATCCAAGAGTCGGCCAGGGCCCTACAGTCCCTGGCCCCCAGGGGACACCCTCCAAGCGCATCACAGGCCATGGGAGTGTGGAACACAGCTGACCAACTCCACCTGAGAAGTGCATCCTCGGGGAGGCACCCAGACATAGTTGTAGGCCACGTAAGATTAACGCATTGTAGGATCACAAAGAGGGCACAGGTGAAGGCAGAAACTAATTAGGGTTAGGCTATTTGGCAATTTAAATAATCACTAATAAATATTAGTGCACCTCACAGCTGTGACTCATCTGACAGTGACCCGTCTTTCACAGGGATTCTTGTACTTCACCATACCCATAGAGGCTCAAAGATCATTCTGCAATTCCGAGATCTCAGTATTTATGCCAGACCTTTGACTTATAGTACTCCAAGTGCTCATCCAAGAATGCTATTAGGGTCACAAGGTCACCAGGCCCCCACTGCAGACGGGGGACTCAGTTGAGATCCTCTACTCCAGCTCCTGCCAGCCACCGAGCAATTCCACCATGGGGGTCATATAGGCCCACCATGACGGACAGCCTTGGATGGCACCCAGCACCCACTGGAATCTAGGATCACTCCCCCCACCCACCCACCCACCACTATTGGGCTATGCGGTGGTGCCCTGAACCTCATTCAGACATACGCACGGGTGGCAGTGTGGGTCAGAGAACAGGTAAGAGATTTTTGTCGTCATCATCCTTCTACCTAGAAAAGGACATTGCTAACATGCTAACCTAGGCCCATCACTCTAGTGTGATGTAAGTGGGCTCCATGGTGGGGAATTTAGACAAGAATTGGGGGAGGAGTGGGGGCGTTGGAGTTGCAGGACTCTGTTCCTCCTCATGGGAGAACCTTGCAACAATAATAGTCTTCCTCTCCGACCTGCGCTGTTGGACCCTTGCTGCCACCTTTCCTCCATTTTCTGGCTCCTCTTTGGACTCGACCTCCACATCATCCCTGTCCATCTCCTCCTCAGCCTGGTCCTCCTCCCCTTCCTTCAGGATGTCTCCCTGCTGCTGCTTCAGGTTGTGGAGTGCACAGCACACCATGATGATACAAAGACCCTAAGGGGGCTACATTGAAGGGCACCACCAGAGCAGTCCAGGCAATAGAACAGCATCTTCAAGAGCCTGAAGCATTGTTTAACAACGGGCAGGTTATAGTGGGTCACTGCCTCAGTCTTGGGTCTCTGCACTGGTGTAACCAGCCATGATGATAGCTGATAGCCTTTGTTACCCACGAGCCATCTGGCAATCTGGGGTGGTCCTCGAAAAGTCCAGGGATGTCTGAACTCCAGTTATTGTGGATGGTCCCTGGTTGCCTTGCAAACATGTGCATGATGTTAGCCAGGCGGTCAACGACTATCTGCACATTCAGGGAGTGAAACCCCTTTACATTAATGAAGGGCATCCCTTGATTGTACGGGCTCGCAGGGATATATATGTACAAAAACAGAAAATGCTGGAAAATCTCAGCAGATCTGACAGCATCTGTGGGAAGAGAACAGAGCCAATGTTTCAAGTCTAGATGACCCTTTGTCAGAGCTGAAAGTATAAAGAATCAGCAGAGATTTATACTGTTGGGGTGAAGAGGGGGAGGATTGGACAAAGAGAATGTGAATGAGGATACAGAAGACTGAAAAGGTGGTAAGAATGTCCATTAAGTGATCAGAATGCAAGAATGGCAGAACAGAGGTTCAGATTGTCAAAGGACTGCCTGAGGAATGTGGCAGTTGCACTGAAGTGGGGTGGGGTGGGGTGAGGAGGGTGTGGGAAGAAGGAAATGGAGAAGTGGAAAAATAAAAGTGAAAAAGTAGGGTGATAAAATGAATGAAAGGTGAAATGAAATGGAATAAAGTAAATGGAAATGGGGTGAAGGTGTATTCCATCAATATCCTTTGCACATGGCACAATCTGGCGATGATGGTGAAGCCAGCAGTCCAGGTATGCTGTTGAGCCTGGTCCATGTCAAAGTGAATGTAGCTAGCTGCCCAGGGATACAGGCTATCTGTCACCTCACATATTCATTTGTTTGCAGTGAATTGAGAGATGCCGCAGAGGTCTTTGCTGGTTTGAATAACTATAAATTAAGAGGGGGGAATGTGCAACAAGATTTGGGTGTCCTTGTACATGGTTCGCTGAAGGTAAGCTTGCAGGTGCAGCATGTGACAAAGAAGGCAAAGGGTATGTCACCCTTCATAGCGAAAGGATTCGAGTACTGAAGCAGGAGTGCCTTATTGCAAATATATAGGGCCTTGGTGAAGTCATACCTGGAATATTGTGTGCAGTTTTGGTTTCCTTATCTGAAGAAGGATGTTCTTGATGAAGAAACAGTGCAGTGAAAATTCACCAGATTGATTTCTGGGATGGCAGAACTGACATATGGGGAGAGATTGAGTCAGATAGGATTATATTTGCTGGAGTAACCTAAGGGTCATGACTGCCTCCTGGCACAAAGGATCCAAGTAACTCTCCCCCAACCTAATTACCCATAACGTCCACAACTCAGACTCTGGCTCAGCTTCTCGGAGCTGAAGTTGACAGAGCTGCAAATATAGTTGCCTGGGATTGCAGTGCATTCCATAGATTCCCCATGTTGCAGCCATGGCACACCACCAGCCATTTCTGTCCAACATTATTTATTTAATAATATTTAATAAGTCAATTAGTTTATAATTTACATACAGAAAGTAATTGAAGGTTGGCTCACCTAGCTTGGAGGCAATTAAGAAAACTCATCACCAACTGGAGGCTGAAGAAAGTTAAAAAAAAATCTGATCCTCTGCACCAATTTACCACCTGAACCAAATTCCCAACTACTGACACTGTATCTTTGTTTGTTTGTTTGTTTGTAATTTTCATAAATGACCTGGATGAGGAAGTGGAGGGATGGGTTGGTAAGTTTGCCAATGACACAAAGGTTAGTGGTGTTGTGGATAGTCTGGAGGGATGTCAGAAGTTGCAGTGTGACATAGATATGATGCAAGACTGGGCGGAGAAGTGGCAGATGGACTTCAACTTGGATAAATGTGTAGTGGTCCATTTTGACAGGTCAAATGGGATGAAGGAGTATAATATCAAGAGTAAGACTCTTAGCAGTGTAGAGGATCAGAAGGACCTTGGGGTCCGGGTCCATAGGACTCTTAAATTGGCCTCGCAGGTAGAGGATGTGGTCAAGAAGGCGTATGGTGTACTGGCCTCCATCGATCGAAGGATTGAGTTTCGGAGTCGGGAGATAATGCTGCAGCTTTATAAGACCCTAGTCAGACCCCGCTTGGAGTACTGTGCGCAGTTCGGGTCGCCTCATTACAAGATGTGGAAGCTATTGAAAGGGTGCAGAGGTGATTTACAAGGATGTTGCCTGGATTGGGTGGCATGCCTTATGAGGATAGGTTGAGGGAACTCGGTCTTTTTTCCCTGGAGAGACAAAGGATGAGAGGTGACCTGATAGAGGTTTATAAGATGTTGAGGGGTATAGATTGGGTGGATTCTCAGAGGCTATTTCCCAGGGTTGAAATGGTCGCTACAGAAGGACATAGGTTTAAGGTGCTGGGGAGTAGGTACTGAGGAAATGTCAGGGGTAAGTTTTTCACTCAGAAGGTGGTGGGTGAGTAGAATCAGCTGCTGTTGGTGGTGGTGGAAGCGAATTCGTTAGGGTCTTTTAGGAGACTTCTGGATGAGTACATGGGATTTAATAGGATTGAGGGTTATAGATAGGCCTAGTAGGCAGGGATATGATCAGTGCAACTTTTGGGCCAAAGGGCCTGTTTGTGCTGTAGTTTTTCTATGTTCTATCTATATTTCACTCAGATGTAGTCTCCTTTCTATGCGTGCCTTACTCCCTTACAGATGTAATTGATTTAATAATGAGTGTATGTTGATGGAATGAGCTTGCTCCAGGACCTCAGAATTGGTGACCTTGTCCCTCCAAGAGATGCCAAGGATACATCTGAAACAGAGGAGATGAAAACTGCTTAGTTTTCACTCCAACGAGGAGTGCACACTTGGCACAGTGGTTAGCACTGCTGCCTCACAGTGCCAGAGACCCAGGTTTGATTCCCAGCTTGAGTCACTGTGCAGAGGCTGCATGTTCTCCCCATGTCTGTGCAAGTTTCCTCCAGGTGCTCCAGTTCCCTCCCACAGTCCAAATGATGTGCATTGGCCATGCTAAATTGCCCCTTAGTGTACCTGAATAGATGCATGGGGACTAGGGGATTTTCACAGTAACTTCATTGCAGTGTTAATAAACTAATAAACTTTAAACTTTTAACAGTCAGGTTGCTGTGTTCCATACTCTCTTACTCAACATGGACACAACTCTGCACCTTTTACAATGCATGTGTTGATTTCAGTATCAAGTAACAGGTTGCTGGTGATTGTAGAACCTAGAGATGTGAAGTTATTAACAACTTCCAGCAGCTCATTGTCAATGCTGATCGATGGTGATTTGGTATTTCTTTTTCTGATGGTCAAACCAAACGTTTTACAGGTGTGAGAGAGAGGGCAAAACTTTACCAAAAGTTAACAGAGTATTGGTTCCGGCAAGTAAAATGGCATGTTTCTCTCCAGAGAAACTGGCCAGTTTTCTCCCCAGATCTTACCGCACTCTCTCAAAAAATCAGGTGGGCATAATTCACACTATCATGTGGGGTGGTGGGGCCTCAACATACCGGCAAAGTCCAACTGTACTGAGATTGGGGTACCGTGTATAAAGGGTGCCCCAATCGAACCAAGAAATAATCATCCTCCCATGCTACAAGAGCACAGAAGCAACAGGTGTCCCAATTTCTGACTCCCCTAAGCCTGTCCACCATCTATAAGGAACAAGTTAGGGGTGTGGTGGAATACTCTTCACTTGCTTGGATGAGTGCAGATCCAACAACACTCATGAAACTCAACCCCAGCCCACGAAAAATCAATCAGCTTGAATCATACTTCACCCATCACCTTAAACAATTATTCTCTCCACCACCCACACATAGTGGTAGCAGTGAATACCACATTCAAGATGCACTGTTGTGATTTGTGAAGGCTTCTTCAATAGCATCTTCCAAACCTGCAACTTCTACCAGTTAGATGGACAAGGGTGGCAGATGCATGAAAACACCACCAGCTGCAAATTCCCCACCATGTTAGATCCATCCTGTCTTAGATCTGCACTACATTACTTCACTGTCACTATGTCAAAAACCTCTAACTTCTTTCCAAACAGCACTGTGAACATACTTCTGCCACATGAACTGCAGCTCATTGAAGAAGGCTCATTGCCATCTTCAAGAGCAATTAATGATAGACACAAATGTAGTCCTTGTTAGTGACATTCACATCCCATGAAATAATTTCTTTAAAATCCATTTTTCCCCTGCATAAAACAACTTTTGCAGCTGACCAATATTTATTTTTGAGTCTGCATCTAATTCATATGAGAGGTGTCTTTAAAAAGGTACATAAGATCCTTAGCACAATTGAGAAAATAAACCAGGGACAATTCTGTCAGATACACTGGTCAGTCGGATAAGAAGGTGCACAGTTAGAATTTAAGGGACAAGTTTAGGATGAAATCAAGAAGTATTTCTTTACATAGAGCTGGAGCAACAGCTGGAAGGAGGTCTTGATGAAGAGACCACAGCACTGGAATAACATCACCAATCCCATGTTACCATATGTGACCAGGGCTTGGAGCAAGTACAGGTCGAAGAAACAGTACTGCTCCAATGATGCTGACCTGCATTCTCTATGTTTGTGGTCCTCTGTTTCGTTTAATAACTTTAGATAAATCAGATGATTTAATAACACTGAGAAACAGGACCAGTGAGTTTAGTTTCTTGTGAATCTGCTGGAACAGTAATTAGTGCATTGCATTGGCAATAAATGGGCTGTAGTTTATTATGTGCTGCAGTCTTGACATTAAATGGTGATAGTTTACAATGACTTGCAGACATTCAGCAAACACACAGGCCCTCAGTATATTGTCTAATTGAGTAATAATGGTAAATGATGATAATATATATGGCAAGATGAAGAGTAAACGTTTCAGCAATAAAGATCAATGTAATCAGATTATATTTTAAATGTTTCATCAGCACTTTTATGAATAAATAACACAGCTTACATTTTCTTATCAAACATTTATGAACTGGTTATTATGCTGTATCTATGGGTTTACAGAAATAATTCTAATTAATTATTACAGCAATGATAGTTTATTCTTTCATATGTCTTCAGAATTTATAGAAAATGTATTAAACAATATTCACATAGCCATTTTCATACTATAATATCTTTAAATCCAAAAAAAATACTTTTGTGATTAATCTTTGTGTTCAACATGATGAAAATGATATTCAGGAGTCGAGATTGATACTAAACACTTGGGGCGTGATTTTCCTGCCCTACTATGCTGGTCGGGTAGTGTAGAAGGGCAGGAAATTTATGCAAAAGGCTCTTCCTGCCCGGTGTGTCCAGCAAGTTGTGATTCCTCCAGGACATTTTTTTTGATGTAATCAGCTTCGCGCCAGGGAACAGCATGAAGCTGATTTTAAGATGCATTATCTCATTTAAATGTCTTTACCCCAGTTCAAATCCAATTCAAACTAATCTGCCGGAAATTTTCTGTTTCATTTGGTTATAATGGTTCAGCTGAGGTGAACAAGGAGCAGTCCCAAACCAGTTACTCAGTGCTACACACCCAGAGTCAGGAATGCCAAACCTTGCGAGACACTTATGTTTTGAAATGTTCGTTTAAATTCAAAGTGAAATTAAATTGACTACTGGATAAGTTAAAGTGGACCTTACAAAGTTGTCCTTAAACTTCTAAGAGAAAGATGGCGAGTACATAGGACTAAGCTCACCTAGACAAAACTAAATAAAGGAAGACAACCTTGAATCCTGGGGATGATTCTCCCAATGCGATCTGCAACTTTTCTGGCAGGTCAGTCTGGGAGATGTGCGTTGTTGACCTTTCTCAGGGATTTGCGCATGCACCGGAAACACATGCGCATCTCCCAGAGCCAGAGAAGAGTCACAGGTCAGGCCATGCTGGAAATTGGTGGGAAGACAGGAAAGTTATTTGAATATTTTTTATATGTAGTTTAAATATGTTTAGCATTTCATTATTGGGAACTTGCCAGTCCCAATTGAATCTCTTACCCTGCCAGGAGAACTTCATTCCAGCTGGATTCAAATGAGCTCCCCATTTTCGGGGAACTAGTGAGAGACCTCACAGGAATGAAGGAGGGGCAATTGGGGCCCCCGAGGGGGGTTGGGCAGCGAGGAGATGGTGCCCCTTGGTTATGTGCATCCTGGCAGTGTCAGCCTGTGCCACCCAGCACTGCCCAAGTAGCAAAGTGCCCATGTCCAGGGGTACCTTGGCAGTGCAAGGGGATGGGGCTATTACGGCTCAGGCCTAGGAGCATTCAGTGGGGGTGGAGGGTCTGAATTCTGCATGGGAATTGGTCTGGGTTGGAGGGAGGCCAGCAGTCAGGGCGGGCAGGGGAGGGTGAGTGGTCTACCAAGGAGGGGGAGGGGGCTGCCCCCCAGGGGGCATGGTTTTGACCCTGGGGAAAGGTCAGCAAGGGGGTGGTTCTGCCAGAATGAGGGGGGTGGGGGGATCACCACTGGTAAGTGAGGGGGCTGGATATCAGGGTGCTCTGGGGCAGGTTGGGGTCAGGGCTGGCCCGGGAATTGCTGTGGGCGCTGCGATCGGGCCATGGTGGAGGCTGGAGGGCAGCACCACGGGGGTCCCTGGGTGATCAGCGATCGAGCTGGCCAGCAAACGGGAACACTGACAGATCAGGGCCACTGCGTATGCATGGAGTTCCAGAACTGTCAAACTCCAGCATGAATATGCCCCAACCCTCCCCCCAAAAGTTTTAATGAGATTCACGATTGGGACCTCTGCTGTGCACAGAGTGGGATGATTCGAGTGTGAAGTTGAGCTGAGGAAACAGTTGTGATCTAGAATAGTTTTCCGATCAATTCAGCACTTTTGGTAGAATTGCCCACTCCGATTCTCTTGGGAAAGGAAACAGGAAACTGGGGTACAAATGGATAGAAAACTCCCATTGATAGCACCAGCACAGACACAATGGACCAAAAGACCTTCTTTCAACCTTGTAATTTCTATGCCCTGCATTGATATAGTGTAGTACAGACGCCAGAAATATCAGTTAGGCACTTTCGTAGAATAGCTGACTTTGAAATATAATCACAATTATGTAGACAAATGTGGCAACCATTTTGCTGGCTGCTTTGAGATAAGTAACTACTTGATGTATTTTTTGATGCTATTAGTCAAGAAAATAATATTGGAAGCTAATGGCTCTTTGGTTTTCTAAGATTTCTTATATATCTGTTGTCATGTTTCCACTCTCTTTTAAAGAAAGATGGAACTTAAGTAATTTAACTTTTTGTAATATCCTGACAGCCCAAATTGCGTTTTTGTAAAGCATTTGTGTGTGATGTTACATTTGTCTTACTCAGTGTTCTGAGTGTCTACAGTAACTGTAATCAAGTATTCAATGTCCCTGATGATTCATCTTTGCCTTCAGTATCCGGAACCATAGGATACCAAGACTAGATTACACTGAAGAATGGACTTGTATTATTAATGGACGACATTTAATTGCCTAAAATCTGAAATGCCAATAAGGTTCATTAAGTTCTTTCCTCTGTCTTTTGTTCTCTTTCTCAGTCAATTTTATACCTGTCTTCCCCGAAGGTGTTGTCTCCTTGCTAGTGAACAGTTCCACAGATACGGAATGTGCTTTTACACTTCACAGGGGTGGGTTGATTGTCATACGTGAATCTAATTGCTTTATAAAACTAAATCTGGAATTAAAAGTTGTTTCAGTAATAATGCCATGAAATTATCACCAATTGTTGTAAAACACATCTAGTTCACTAAAGTCCTTTAGGAAAGGCTCTACATGTGACTCCAAACAGACAGAAATGTAGCTGATGTTTAGCAGCCCTCTGAAATGGTCTAGCAAGCCACTGAGTTGTACCAAACCACTACAGAAAATTAAAAAAGTAATAAAAGCAGATAGATCACCTGACAGCAAGTTAGGCATTCGAAACATCAAGGGCACCCATTGATGCTGTAAAATCCTCCTCACTAATGTCTGCAACTTGCGACAAAATTGGGAGATTTATCTCACTAATCTAATCGAGCAACAGCCTGTCACAGTCATGGTCACAGCATCAAAATTTATAACCAATGTCCCAGAAAACATATGTCCTGTTCCTGGGACAGATCAAGCAGAGGCCATGCCAAGTGGATCACAGTCAGAAGGAAGTGATCCTGGGAGTGCACAACTTTGACTCCAGATCCCATGAAGTGTCAGGATATCTGGTCAAATGTGCAAAGAAATGTCCTTCTGGTTCCCACCTACCACTCTCTTTCAGCTGATGAACCAGTTCTCCTCCATATTATGCACCACATGGAGGAAGCACTATGGGTGGCAAGGATGCAGAATGTACACTGGGTGGGGGACTTAAATATTTATCACCAAGAGTTGCTTGAGACTGTCAGTACAGGCTGTGTTGGTTAACCCTGAAGGACATATCTCCCAGATATGGGCTTGCGTTCGGTGGTGAGGGAACCAACAAGGGGGAATAACCTGCCATATCTGGTCCTCACCAATCTACCTGCTGCAGGTGCACCTTTCCAGGAAAGTATAGATAGGAATGACCATTGTAGTGTCCTTGTGAAGACAAAATCCAATCTTCGCATTGTGCATGCATTCCATCAAGTTGTTTGGCACAATATCATGCTAAATAGAATGGAGTCAGGACAGATCTAACAGCTGAAAACTGGAAATTCATGAAGTGCCGTAGGCACCAACAACAGCAGAATTGTATTGTACCACAGTCTGTAACACATACCCTGGTATATTCCGCAGTCTATCATTACCATCAACCCAAAGGATCAGCTGTGATTTAATGAAGCAGGGCAACTCAGCAGTGGTAAAATGAGGTGAAGCTGAAGCTACAAAACAGAGTTACTTGCATGCTACCAACAGAAGCAGCATACGATTGATAGAGTTAAGCAATCCCATAATCAGTGGATCAAATCAAAGCTCTGCAGTCCTAGCACATCCAGTTGTGAATGGTGGTGGACAATTAAACAACTATCAGGAGGAGGAAATATGTGGAAGCCCAGTACATCAGCGCAAAAGACAAGAATGAAGCATTTACAAACATCTTCATCCAGAAGTGCCAAGTGGATTATCCATCTCAGTCTCTTCTCAGAAGTTTCCAGCATCACAGTTGCTAATCATCAGCCAATTCAATTCACTCCACAAGGTATCAAGATATGGCTGAAGGCACTAGATACTGAAAAAGCTATGAGCCCTGACAATGCCCTGCACTATACTGAAGACTTGTGCTCCAGAACTAACTGCACCTCTAGCTGTTCCAGGACAGCTACAGTGCTGACATCCACCAGACAATGTAAAAAATTATTCCAGTATATCCTATTGATGGAAAGCAGGATACATCCAATCCAGCCAATTATGATCCAATCAGCTTCCTCTCAATCATCAGCAAAGTGATGGAAGGTGTCATCAACTATATTATTAAGCAACACTTTAACAGCAATAACCTGTTCACTGTTGTTCATTTTGGTTCTGATAGCACCACGAGGCTCCTGATCCCATTACAGTCTTGGTCCAAGCATGGATAAAAGTGTTGAATACCAGCGGCGAGGTGAGAGTGACCGTCCTTGACATCAAGGCAACATTTGACCAAATGTGATATTAAGGAGCCCTAGCAAAATTGAAGTCAATAGGCATAAAGGTGAAAACTCTCCATTGGTAGAGTCATACGTAGCAAAAAGGAAGATGGTTTTGGCTGATGGAGGCCAATCATCTCAGTACGTGGCATTACTGCAGGAGTTCCTTAGGGAAATGTCCCAGGTGCAACCATCTCTTTTTTATGTTTACATTCATCAGATGTGGGCGTCCATGGGTAGATCAGCATTTATTGCCCATTCCTTATTACTCATACACTTTCTCAAGGACAATAGAAATGGGCAACAAATGCAGGCCTAACCAGTGATGCACATATCCCATAAAATAACAAAAAAGATTCAGCCTCCACCTACTTCATCCACCCAAAAAAAGTCTGCCCAAGTATTTATTCACAGATAATAGTGATATGAGTGTACCTGCTCTCTATGCACAGTCTATCTATCCTTGGCAGGAACAAGGAGAAAACAGGAGCCCAGGGAGGGCAGAACATGAAGAAAATACTACAAGAACAGGGGAGAGTAAGGATCTGTGGGAGCAGGAGGCCAGGCAGAGAGGGAGCCACGACAGAGTGCTCCAGGTAGATAGGGAGAACAGGAGCACCAGGGAACAGAACACTCCTCAGGCTGCTGTTAACAGACTTTGACCTTGCTCACAGATCCCAATTTAAGAACCAGTGCTAATATAACACCACTCCACAGAATACTGGGTATAACCTGCCCATATATTAAACAGCAATACACCACATGTTACTGTGTGTAACTCTCTGGCATAGATTGTATTAGTGCACTTTATATGGTTACTTGGTTTAATATTGCATATGCTATATAGAGTTAGACATTACATGTGAGAATTTACAGCATGGAAACAAATCGTTTTGCTCAACTGATCCATGCAAGTATTTATGTTCCTCATGAGTCTCCTCACTCTGATTTGACACCAGAACTGCCATGTTTTTATTTCAAGATTTCAGCGAATGGCATCTGTTAACCTCACACATTTGAACATGCATTCAGCATTAGGAAGGAGCCCCTACCCTTTGCACCAACCCCGCACCACCTCCCCACCCCCCACTCCTCCCCACCCCCCCACCCACCAGTGACCAGCACTACTTAATATGATCATCAGCTACTTTCAGGTTAATTACTGATTGATTTGTGCTGGCTGTTGCTGCAACTGTAGATGTGTTTAGTACTTTGTATTGCCAGTTGACGTTGCTGCTGAAGCCAACAGCAATATGACAAGGGGAATGAGTGAAGATGACATAGAGGACAAGCTACACAGGCAGAGGTGGGCAGGGAGTGGGATTCTTAGCAGAAGATTATATCTACAGAGGGTCTTCAGGAAACATTTCTCTTATCTCAGCTCTGAGGAACGTTAAGTCAAACAATTCTGATGCATGAAGGAGTGGTAATGAAATTGGCTGCTGTTGCAACCAGCACTATAGCTTCAGAGTAGGGAGAAGGCAGCATTGCCTGAGAGGGTACTGTGGCCATGAATCTTTGGGCATCTTTAGGCTGGAACAGGATATATTTGTAATATATTCCAGTTTGTCATCCACTGTGGTGTAAGGTGGTGTCATCCACTGAAGCTCTCTATTCAAACAGAAATGAATACATTTTATTCATGAATATGGGTTTTCCAGTGGTGAAGAGTGGCACTGACTTCACACGTGATGTTTTCTAGTTGCTGCATAAAACTCTGAGAAGTACTGTACCCACACCATTAATGTCCAGCTGCTGTGTAACCATGTTCAGAGCATTCCTGTAGGTGAATACCGGGTATCCTGATAGCAGCCACAATGCCTTCCATACTGTGCCTGTCTGCTGTACCATCTGCACTTGAGTCACAATGACAAAGCAAGGAGTTGCTACTGAGCAATAAGTACTGGCTCAGGAATCTAATGTTCAACCTATGCACACGGAAACATAATGCTGCCACAATAATGTGGTTAAGGAGACCATTGGGGTGCTTAAAAATGCTTCTGCTGGCTTGACCACACTAGGAGTCATGCAGTACTCACCAGAAGGGCGTGTCAAGATTCCTTATGGTCTGCTGTGTGGCACACAACCTTGTCATCATCCTTGTCCCAGGATCTATGGTAAGTAGTTCAGGAGGAGAAGAGGGGGAGGAGAAAGGAAAGAGACAACCGACACACTCACTTACCAGCCATTGCTGTTCATGATTAACTCATCCAACTGCAATACCAGTGAAGGCCAACCACAACTTCCCATACACCAACAGTGCCATATCTTTCCTTCCTTCTGTTACTCTGAGCATCACAGTGTCATTTTGCCCATAATGTTGAACTAAAAGTTACAATAAAACAAACATTCCAAACCAACTTTACAAATCAACCATTCAGTATTTAAAATACACAATACCCAATTAATCACCCTTCTGCATTCCCTTAGTGTCTGTTTTCCATGTGCCTTTACCTATCCTAGTGCTTCCTGGCAATGATAAATCAGTGACTGCAGCATGGCTAGTGGAAGGCTGCTGCCTTTCAATGGGGGTGACTGCAGATGGCCTTGATGGATGATCTTCACGAGCTCTGACCCTAGAAGGCTCTGCTTTGGACTGCATCATCTTGGCATGGCTGGTAATAGTCGGGATTAGCTGATTGACTGGCAAAAGTAAGGACATTGTGAAGTGCAATGGTGAGAAGACAAATGCTGTTATTTGAAAGATGTGTTCCACAGAGCTGTGTTCCACGGAGCCACTGCCAATCTCCTGAACCAGCACTTCAGCATTCCTAACAATGTGTTGCTGGACTGCTACGACATTCGAAATCCTTGAACACTGGTATCCATAGCTGTGATGTCTGCAAGTTGAACCTGCATGGTTTCAGTCTGAACTTCCACTGCAGCATCTAAAGACTGGGTGGCCTCAGCTTGTACTGTATTGGTATCTCAGACTCTAGCCAGCAGGCACTACACCATGGGTGGAGCCACAAGCATTCTCATGGAGCTGGCTACCACTTCCATGTTGGAGAGGATGGTTCCAGGCTCTGTGAAAACCCCTGTGCCAAGTTGGTGCCAACTTTTCCACACTTCTTGAGAATGACAGCAGGTTTTCCTGCAATAACGTCAATGTAACATGCACTTCATTTTGCATTCCCATCTGCCTTCTGTATCTCACCTATTCCATCAAAGTCCTTATCTGTGTCTTTTTCAGCGGAATGTATGTGCGACCTGATCCTCTGTTGAGTTAGTACATGTGTTACTCATGCTCCCTGTCCTGGCTATATCCCATGTGTGCCCACTGTCTAACCACATGCAGATCCTTCCTCTAAACTAGTGTCAATATCTGATGGTTGCAAAGATGAGATTAAGTGATGATGGTTCTTCCTGCTCCTGCTCTCTCATCACTGTTTGGCTCGATTGCAATTCTTGGTTATCTGAAAGGAGAAAAGCATAGATGCAGTGTTTCAGTGGGAAAGGATGAAGGGAAGCAAGAGATGTATGTTTAGACCAGATATAGCCTACAAATCAGAAGATTCTGTGGGATCAAGATGCAATAAGGGGGAATAAGAATGTGACTCAAAACTGGCAACCTTGGGACTGAGATCATGATGAATTTCAGATCTTGCTGGATTTCAGGCCGGGCAGTTTGGGTGAAGTTGGATTGGGTGAAGTCAAGTGCTGTTCAGAGTGTGGAAATAGATCGGAGTGCAAGCAGTGGAGAGAATAACTAGATAGGCATTACACTGTGTCAGTGCAGCACCTAGCTGAATTTCCAGATAAGTTTTTTTTATTTTACTCAATTAATATTTATGCAAGGCACATTCTATAAATTTCTGGTTTATGAATGAATCTGGTTTTTGGACAGACAGATTTGAGACACTATCTTACTGTTACGGACAGGAAGGAGGTTAATTTAAATTTCCCAGATTTCTCCTCTCATTACCCATCCATAACAAAAAGGTGTTTTTGATTTTTGATTTCCCCTTTTTTAAGTGGTGGTATTTTCCTCATTCATTAAATTTGGAATGTTTCCATCCTCTATGAAAAACTTGCACAAAAAACTCAAGATAAAAGGGTTGGTTTATTTCACACACACAAACATGGGAAAAAGGTTTTACAATGTCTTCCCCTTATGCACTCATACAATAGACGAGGAATAAGGAAAAGGAAGGGGTACAGGGCCAGATCACAATGAACATACAAGTTATGGAAGGGAAATTTATGGCCTCACTCATCCTGAAACCATAAAATCCCATCCGAGGCCAATGGATCTTTCCATGTTCTGCCCCTTGCCCGTTCCAATTCCTGTGGTGGGCGGGGCAGTAAAATTTTGGCCATGGGTAAAATCCAGAATCCAGAATCAAAAGTCCAATGGAGGGTTTTTTGAGGGTAGGTTGGTCAACTGTTGCAAGGAGATCTTTTCCAAAAGGGGAGAAAGCATGGAGAATTGAATTAGGTTTGAAGACAACACTTCCAATGTTCCTGTAGCTAACAGGATAGATGTGGGCACCTGGACAGAGCTCCTTCAGCTGCTACCTGTTTGATGGTAAGGTGGTAGATAGATAGATTGCCATTGATAAAGGCAAAATGCTGTGGACACTGGGATCTGAAGCAAAAACAGATGATGCTGGAAAAACCCAGCAGGTCAGACAGCATCTGTGGAGAGAGAATACAGCAAACATTTTGAGTCTGGATGACCCATCGTCAGTGCTGCCTGAAGTCCTTTCTCGTTGAAGGTCAAACAGTGACTGATAAGATCCAACAGCTTGTTAATTAAAGAAATTCCTGACGGGTTAAGTCTCGGTCATGTGATTGTGTGGTTTCAGATTGACAGGGCCCCTGGTTGAAACCCATTGTGTTTTGGAGCAATTAATGGTAAGCCACTAACACCACATTGGAGATTAGGAGTCACAAACGGCTGCCTTTGTCCTCAGAGATGCAGCATCTCTGGTGGTCAGAATATTTCTGAAATACAAAGAAGCTCTGTGCAGCTCCAGGAAGGAGCATTAGCACCATTTTCTTTACTGTTAATGAGACTTTGCTGGTTGTCTGAGGGTTTGAGATTCTTCTGATATGAGTCATGGTTAAACATTCTGTGGGATCAGGATGCAATAATAAAAATGACAATTTTACTTACATTTTTATTTTTTATTTTTCCCATCTCAGCTGAGACAATACCACAATCTATCTTCAATAGTTTCAGCCCAGTGCCAACCCTGACCTCAATCATGGCTGTTCCAATGCAGACCATCATCTCCTTAATGTAGTAAGATCACACAACTGTGCTTGTTCCTGTTGATAGTTGCTGCTGTGTTCCCAAGAAGTCATTTTTGACTCCAAATATGAATCTGTTTCTCTTTCCATAGACATCTCCAGACCTGCTGAGTATTTCCAGCATTTTTTGTTTTTTGTTCCAGATTTCCAATATCTGCAGTATTTTGGTTATATTTGAGGTACTTCTGCGCCCAGTTGTATGACTTCTTGTCCTGCAAGACAGAAGGAACTGTGTCAGTGACATAGTACAGTCACTCTTGGTGATGTGCCTGTCATGGTTGAATCCTTGGCAGTATATGAAAACTGTTAGATGGGGGTGTGAAGTGTGCAGCAATGCTAAGTGAATGAGAATGGAGTGAAGCTGTGAATGTTAGCCATGAGATGTAATTATTAGAAGCTGTTGGTAGGTAAGTGAAGTTGGATTATGAATTGAGCAGTTTCTGAGGTGAAGGTTCGGTTAGTGGGATTATGGCATTTGAAGATCAATTCAAAAATGTTGACCACTCTTGTGAGCTCTATAATCTGCTCCTGTTGGCTTCTCAGAGTTTGCTGGAGGGCTTCTTGGCCCCTGGCTGATGGAAGACAATCCTCTTCTTCTTCACTCTCAACACCACGGCCATTGGTGCTACATCTGAGAACCTTGCAGCACACTCTCTGCTCTGTCAGTCTGCTTGCAACTCCCAACACTTGCTCCAACCAGATTATAGTGCCACTTTAGGAGGCTGACTTTAAGTTGTGCAGATGAATTTAAGTGTATTTCCTGCTTCCATGTTGTTGGCTCCCCTGTGAAGGCATGCAGTCATTAGACAGAGCATTTAGCGTTAGCTGCATGATGTTCTAATTTAAAGGAGCAGGCAGTACGCAGTATGTCTCCACTACTTTGAACAGGTGGGTGTTAATTGTGCGACACAATCCCTGCACTTGTTTTCAGGGGCTAGTGAATTTTGTTTCCATGATGTTACTGGGTGTTACGCTTCTGTAGATATTACATAATAATGCACCATATGTTACTGCATATACGGGTACCGGAATCCTGTATCTAGAATGCTTGGGACTTGACATATTCTGGATTCAGGGATTTTATGGATTCTGGGTCCTTATAAAACATTTTTTAAAAGAATGAGAAATAAAGACTAAAAAGCATTTTATTTACTTTAATGTTTTATTATTTATAATTTCTTTTTTTTTACTTCAGATCTCATGTAATACAGGATCAAGCTGCGGAAGTTGAAGATTGAGGTTCCATTGTATTTCTTTCGACCATGTCCTGCAGCTTGTTATTTCAGATATGTGGGCCTTTCTTCCACGAGCACATCTTGTATTTTGTGGACCCACATCATAATCTGTAATGAAGCTCTTCCGCTTTATCAATTCCTCCGTAATGCTTATGCACTTGTTAATGGACACATTCTGCCATTCATCCAGTGTACCTTCTTCATTTCAACATTATCACTCTCAGTCTCTTTATTCTTATTTATGGCCACATCACATATTTCACTATCTGTGAGCTGGAGGTGAACCAGAGCATCACTGTAAATATTCAGACAATCCTCGACAGCTTCTTCGTCCAACAACTTGGCTTCAGCGCATGGCAAAACCTTTCATTATGACAATAAATCTGCAACAACCTTTTCTTCCTCCGCCACACGAAAGTCACTAAAATCAGGACCATTTTCACCATCACCAATTGGGAACATGGTGGCTGGTTGCAAGTTGGGCCACCCGTTTATAAAAAATATCTTGGGATACACTGACCTAAGCCTTCACAGTGCTTCAGAGTGCATCTTTCACATTTAATTCTTTTTGGAATTCATTAAATCCCAAGCTTTTATTGCATGCAGGAATCATTTTGCACATGAATTCAACCTTGTACCTCATCTTGAATGCTTGCAGAATGCCTTAGTCTTGGGCTGGATGAAGGACATGCAGTTGGGTGGCAAATAAATTTCGAAAACGTTATCCCTGTTGAGGAGGTCTGCATTGGGGTGCAGCACAATAATCAAAGGATAACATAATCATACAGCCCTTGTGAAAACCCATACACCAACAATGACTTCAGGGACAAACTGGATCTAATACCAATCATGAAAAATTAGTACAGTCATCCATGTGTACTCATTGGCTTTATAAGCAATAAGAAAACCCTGATCCTCTTGAAAGATCTAGGATTCTGATTTTTACCAATGACAAGCAATTTACAACTATGGGTACGTGCTTGTAGCAGATGTACACCATGGCTCGATCCAAAGTGGAGTCAGGTGGACTCGAAACATTAACTCTGTTCCTCTCCAGAGATGCTGCCGGACTTACTAGCATGAATGTTATAGCCCCACCCATCATGGGAATCATAGTGAGCAAAGGGCCAGCTCATGGGAATGTCTATTGATCTTGGACGAGATTTTATGGTTTCAGGATGAGTGAGGCTGTAAAATCCTGCCCATTGAATTGTTCCAGCATTTTCTGTTTTTATTATAGTGTTTTTAAAATTTGTTATACTATCCTGATAAGTATCCACATGATATTGTTAGGCCTAGCTCATTTTTGCTTTGGCGATAATAATGAAGCAATCCAGTAGACCTTTCATGCTCTGATGTTGCCCACTCCATTCGAGTAACACCTGTTTGCATGGACAGCCTTTGATTGATGGAACGTTCTCCCATTATCCATTAATTCAGGCACATGACTGTCAGCATAAATTTTAAGTAACATTTCCTTTTGTTTCTTCAAATCACACGTTGATGTTCCAACAGTGTAGCCGTAATTCTCTGGTCGTTCACGGCAACGAGATTCTCTGGTCCCACCAGCAACGCACCTCTGACCACAGGTTTCCTGCCGGCATGAGGTGACCTCAAGGGGAATTCCCATTAACAGGGGTGGGACCAGAGAATCCCAGTGCTAGCAAACAATGCGCATCTCCCACTGGCAGGAACCACACAGATGGGAGGCTGGAAAACCTTGCCCTACATTCTTCACTTCATCTGGCCACATTAGTAATCCCACTTTCTGCTTAATACTCAGTGACAAATGTTCTCTCTTGATGAATCCATTCGTGCTGGCCTCTTCAACATTTTGATGCAGTAAAAACTTGAAATATAGGGACACATGTTTGAATGATGTTGAAATTGTGCAGCACCACCAAAGAAAGTAGGATCTTGAAGCACTCTGTGCGCCATTTTAAAATTGTTACACAAGACACAAAACGTTTTCAGGTCCTTCCTGTATTTAGGATGCTGGATAAGAGGTCCTCTATCTGTTGTGAGGATCGCAGTGTGTGATCACCTTGTGCCCAGATCTGCTGAGGCAGGCAGCGTGTAAATATCTTGTTGCCTTCTCATCTAAATGATGTTCGTATGCAACCCAGCATGAAACACGGTTAACTGGTTGCTACCTGAACAGGAGGAACAGTCAAATGCATGTTTAGCATGTGTAGCTAGCATGTACTTCTTAAAGACCATCATCTCCTCTGAAAAGGAAGCTGAATTCATTGTACAGAAATTGTTGAAGACTGTCTGCTGAGATCGTCAAGCGAAGAAAAGCACAAAAAACGGAACGAGTGAGTTTCCAACATGGTATTGAAAGCATTAGTACAGGATGTAAAATAAGAGAGATGCAATCTTTCCACATTGGAGGTCCTTGAGGCACACCTGAGAAGAAAATGGAAGAAGTGACTACGTGGGTCAATTCTTGGAGTCTGGTTCCAAGGAGCTGGCAGCAATGCTGCAAGGAATTCAAGGACCCCACCTTGGTGGGCAAGGTCAGTAAACACATCTTCTCATAAAATCCTCTATCCACCATTCAGCAACCTCTCAAATTGCTCGTGCACTACGTTGCAATCACCCACCCATCAGCAATCTCTGACACTTTGGACTCAGGCCTTACCTTCACACATCTATTAATGTTGCCAGCCTCACTCCCATCTCCTGCTTTCACATATCTACAACTATTTAGTTATAGCAGGCACTTCACCCATAAACAATTTAACACAATGACTGACATGTTTCCTCCTTTCTTTCAGGACAAAGTAACCCATAACAGGTGGGAGCAGGACTGGAAGGGGATACCAATACTTGTATTTCTTAAGCTAGCAAAAAGGGACAGTGATTCACATTACTGTTATTGAAGCTGTTACATCTGGTGTCACTGAGAACATTCAGGATGATGGTACATTTCAATCTTCTGCACCTCTCAAATCCCATTTCATCCTTATCCTGCTATCTCTCATGAACTGCAAGCTTCAGATGGCGTGGCCATGGATCACTTGCCTTCAACTTTAAATATGGGTGCCCTTAACCAAGATTGCAGCAGTCTGACTCTACATGGCACCCAGCATGAATCTCATGACTTCATTCTGAGCATTGGCAGAAGTCACCCAATGTCTCAGTATTGTAGTGGAAGCTCAGAATGAAGTCATGAGATTCATGCTTGGTGCCACATAGAGTCAGACTGCTGCAATCATGGTTGAGGGCACCCATGTCCAAAGGAACATGCAGGCTCGTGCAGTTATCCAGCAATCTGTCCTCCAGTAGATTACTAGGACTGTTGAGGTGCTACCCCAGAGGACTGCCAGTGGCTCCATGGTCTTCGAATCATAGAATGCCGACAATGCAGAAAGAGACCATTCAGCCCATCGAATTTGCACCAATTCTCCGACAGAGCATCTTACTCAGACCCTCCCCTTGTCCCTTCCTATAACCCCACGCATTTACCCCACTCATCCCCCAACCTACACACCTTGGGATACTAAGGGGCAATTTAGTTTGCCCAATCCACCTAACCTGCACATCTTTGGATGGTAGGAAGAAATCAGAGCACCTGGAGGAAACCCACATAGACATGGGGAGAACATGCAAACTCCACATAGAATTGAACCCAGATTCTTGGTATTGTGAGACAGCAGTGCTAACCACTTGCCACCATGCCAACCTTAAACTGCAGTCCATGATACTGCTATCCTCTCCCTCAGGGCTTTGCACATCATGCACCCATCACTGCAACTCTGCAGTGTTCTACAACCAGCCAGCCAGCTCAGATTACATCCACATTTTGGCAGTGGTGCAGTCTGAAGCCTGGTCCTCAAGACCTAGAGCTGCTTGAGGTCACCCTGAAACACGATTTGCAGCCTCCCCAGTGTTAAATTCAGCAGCCCTCCAGCCCCTATGTTGCAACATTGGAATAGCACTGCATTGATACACTAGTCATGATGTGGGTATGCCGGCGTTGGACTGGCGTAAACACAGTAAAAAGTCTGACAACACCAGGTTTTAGTCCAACCTATTTATTTGATAATATACTCACAAGCTTTCGGGGTTAGCCCCTTCGTCAGGTGAATGGAGAGTTCTGGCCTCAGACAGAGCATATAAAGCACAGACAGTTTAGAGATTACTGATTAGAATTCGCATTCTAATCGTAATCTCTAAACTGTCTGTGCTTTATATGCTCTGTCTGAGGCCAGAACTCTCCATTCACCTGACGAAGGGGCTAACCCCGAAAGCTTGTGAGTATATTATCAAATAAATAGGTTGGACTAAAACCTGGTGTTGTCAGGCTTTTTACTGTTGATACACGAGGACAGGTAAAGACATGCCCTTAGAGAATGTGTAAGGTTGTATAGTTATATTTTGTAGAAATTATTGATGATGTTGTTGGATAATGAGTTGTGTTGAAATTTCTTTTGATGGCAACTTTTATGTCAGGATTTTGGCCTAGGGCACTCTGTAAAGGTACTGTTCTAAACAATTTAATCAGATAAAGTGGTTCATCTTCAAGGACTAAGAATGTTCTGGAAAGATTTGTGTTTTTAAAATGCACTGTCCCTTAAAGGGTTAATGCAAGGACCCTAGTTGTTTTTCCTGGAAAAGACAACATTTTATAACAAAAGTTAATTAAGCAATTTTAAAGAAGCTGGAAACCTCTTGATCCTGTTCATTTCACAGGGCAATGCCTTGACAAATCAGAGTTAAGCTACCTGGTTCCAATTACAAACAATGCTTGGCAGTAAAATGTAATTCACCATTAACTGGTGCATCCTCCATGGCAATGCTTCTACTGGTCAGACTCCACTTGTCAACCAAACAGCACTCTTTTCTCATATAATATAAAGTTGTTGTTTCCCCTGACATTGATATTCTTGTGATTGTCCAGTTGCGTGTAAGATAAAAAGCTTCAACAAAATGTCTTTTTTCAGCAATACTCAAGTGACTCAAATTACCATTATACTTTTATATTCTATGTTAATAAGCTTTGCCTCCTACTTGACAAGACTGATTTCATAATTAACTAATAATTTTGTTGAAGAAACCTGGGCATTGAGTGCTCATTCTGAGGTTTGTAGGTAAAGCACATATTTGGCAATATACCCAGCTCAAAGTTCATTAAACTACATGTTGTGACCCATAGAATAGTGGAACTAAAGACAGACAGTGTATTCCTCCCATCCTGGTCGTAACAGTATGCAGCAGCTGGATTGGAAGATAGGTAGTTTTGGATTAACTATTATTTTGAGATATCATCATAGGGGGAGTATTGATTCAGAGACAGCTCACCTGCAGTGAAAGGATCCAGGGCATTTCCACTTCATCAGACTCTTCTTTTCTTTGAGCATGGTTTCCTCTTTCCCTGCCTATGATCTGTTTCCAAGACATGCTTTAGCCCAAATGGGGGTAACAAAACCCCCATTACTGAAGCAGGCTTTCTACTAACAGGCCTCCCCCCTTGTCAGAATCCTCTCTTGAAAATCCAAGCAGATTGCAATACTCAGCCAATAACAATCAACACAGTGCTTCCAGTAATTCTGCATGAACAGAAGAAAATGAAAAGCATATGATATGCCCGTACTCGTGCCTTGTCAGCCAGGCTGTGCTGCACAGACTGTTTCAAAAGCAACTGGAAGCATTCCAGCCACCATTATTTCACTCTGAGGCTGTAGTGTTGGCATCAACAGCCTACATGTTAATGAGTATAGCTGTCCTATGTACAATATGTAATACCATGCAGTGTGTTATTAGATACAGTACTTTTGTATATATGATATAATAACACATTTCCTACCATAAAGTATGTATGCACAGGTACAGGATGAGAACAGCATTGGGCTATATGCACCATCTTCTATGTTCTAGCAGGGGATGGCTGATGTCGGTGGAAGTTCCTTCACAGAATGAGTCCATGTCTTCATTGTTTAAATTTATATTTGACAAGTGAGCCACACTGTCAAGTTGCATTTAATGCTCAACCCTAGTTGTCTATGGCATGAAGTGTCTTCAGGAGGCAAACAAAAAAAAATTGGAGGGATGAAGCGAATAAATGATTTTCTCAGAAAATTCCTATTTTTCTTCTGGAAAGGAGCCTGCTGTACTTTTAGTTATGCTTTCAAATAATTTTCCACTGCATTTAATGTAACATGAAGCAGTCTGGATCTGTATTCAGGAGGCAGTCAAACTCCTGGCACGCGAAAAAAAAATTGAAAATTAAATTACTTCAGCTTAAATAAAAGATGAAATGAATTTTGTATCAAAGACAACTGTTTAGCACAAGGAAAAAAGGATTTCAGCACAATTGCACTCAGGACTGCGTCATCTGAATTCACTCAGTGGCATCTCATCCCTAGATTTATGCGTATTTATTCGAGTGTCAATTTTGTTTGGCTGTGCAGAGGCAGTATTTTGAATACAAATGCTGCCTCCAAATGAAGGACTACAAGACCTTTACCTCGTGTTGCTGTGAAGAGATATATAGCGCTGAATAGTTTTTGACCAGTGTCAGACTGGGAATGTTCTCAAGTCAGCCTAGCTAGTGATGAAAAATGCACTGATAAATAACATGGCAGAATGAATGTAGAAAGAACCAGCTGAATCACAGGTGATTGAGAATTTAAGGGGAGATGAATTATCTGATTGCAAGAGAGACTTTATAATAAGAAGCTGTTACCCAAGTGCAGAAGGGAATGCCAGTGTATTGTTTCATTAACAGCAAGAGAAGGAAGCAGCGCAATCTCTAAATGGCCAATTACATCCAAACATCGGATGTGCATATCGCATGAATACAAAATCGATTTGCAACTACACAAACCAGGTCTTAGCTATTGGTAGAAAAGTAGGCAGCATCAAGTTAATTGAAAATGCTTTTTTTTTGATCCAGTGCAGTTCATTTTAAAAACAAGTCTCTTACTACTTTTTGCCCATTTAAAATTTCAACAGCTTCAATAGGATTGTGTTTGGTCAAACGTTGCAAGCCATATTGTGTGGCTGAGGAACAGTTTACCTTACACAATGCAATTTTCTTTTCAAGCAACTAATGGGAGACGAACATACACTCTTTTGTGTGCAGTTCATTGTGCGAAGCATGTTATTGTTACTGATTGCTCTGTGGTCTCAATGCTCCTCCAACTCCGGCCTTTTGTTTCTTTCTGAGCCCTTTGTTCCATCACTGGAGGTCAATCATTCAGTCACAATGCTCTGGTGCTGCACAATTGTCTGTCACAATCACTTCAACCCTTTCACATCCTTCCTTAATTTCAAATGTGTCCTATAGTGACTCTCCTTTCCATCTCTTTGCACCCCACCCCCAAGTGTCCTTTTGATTGTTCGGTTACTCTTTTCCACATTGTGCATGGCTCCTGCTGCAATTTAGCTTTTACTCTCATCCTCCCTCCTGAAAGCTTAATAAACTCACTCATGAAGGAGTAGTGTTCTGAAAGCTCGCGTTACCAAATAAACCTGTTGGACTTTAACCTGGTGTTGTGAGACTACTTACTGTGCCCACCCCAGTCCAATGTCAGCAACTCCACATCATAGACTCAACCTGACGCTCTGGTGGGGAAATCTCAAGTTGACCAGTCAGGTGGGTTTGTGAAAGGGTGATAGGTTTAAAGTGTTGAAATTGCAAGTGTGCAACAGATGGATTGCCAATTTAAATAAGTCAACTGCTAATTATTTGCTTCTTTAATGCTGAATTATGCCTTCAGCTGTGGCTGGGGTTTTCCGCTCTGGTCACTGCTGGCCATAATGGCAGCCAGAAGGAAACAATATCAGAGGAGTGTAAAAAGTCAGGTTTACGTCAGCATGAAAACAGGTCACAATCGTTTGTTCCAGACCTCAGTGCCAATGCACACATTTTCCACTGCGCTATGTCGGGCACAGCATTTGAATGTTCATTGTGAAGGCAGTTCACAAGAATAATGCCCCCGCATTGGATCAAAAGGCAATGGCATTTAGACCAGTGTCATTCATGATTAGATATAAAGGGTGTGCACTTTGTGAACTATGCTTCACTTGTGATTTTGAGGTATCGTTTGCCTGCCTTATGTAATGCATCACTCACAGCTCCTCCATGTGTGCTGTAGAGTTAATTCTCTACATCCAGAGGTAAGGCGGGGTGTGATGTGGGCAGAGGGCAACAGTTTGACTAGGGGTGGGGGAGACAGGCAAGGAAAGGGGCTGGGGGGAAACAGCTTGACTGGGGGGAGTGGGGAGACATCATAAAGGCAAGGGAATGGGTTAAGGGGCAATGGCTTAACAGGTGAGGGAAGATAGGACAGAGGCAAGAGAAGGAGCTGAAGTGCAAAGGCCTAACTGGGGAGTAGGATGGGGGGAGCAAATACTGGAGAAGGTGTACTCAGGAAACTAATCCCCTACCACCCCTCACCCCCCCAACCCAATCATGTGTCTCAGGGCAGAATGGAAATTGAATCTAGGGCAGAAGCACAAAATAGAATCGGGGCCTGAGTGGGCAGAGAACCGAGTAAAGAAATGTTTCAGTTTTGATTGCTGAGCTTCTAAAGGCTGTCCTTGCCACAGTCCAGGGGGTGGGAGGGTATTTCAACTAACTGTCAGAAGTGTCCCACAAGGTGCACAGTGCCTGGTTATCACCTTATGCATGTTGGTCAAGGGGTTTGGGGCATAATACTGGCTGCAGATGGCACAGCCACAGTCAAGGAAGGCATCTACAGACTCTATCAGGAAGGGGAGCTTTGGAGGCTGAGACTGGAGCATGTTGTCTTGCTGAGGTGTGACCCTAACTGCAGGAGGTCCTTCTGACATCATAGGTCAGATGATGCAGCCTCTTCAAGCATGTTTCCAGCATCCCAATTGCTATAGCAACATACAAAAGGAAGGAATTGGAATGCAATCCTCAGTGCTTGTGGGTGAATGCCTTCAGTATGACATGCTTGAAGAGGCTGCATCTTCTGACCTATGATGTCAGAAGGACCTCCTGCAGTTAGGGTCACACCTCAGCAAGACAACATGCTCCAGTCTCAGCCTCCAAAGCTCCCCTTCCTGATAGAGGCTGTAGATGCCTTCCTTGACTGTGGCTGTGCCATCTGCAGCCAGTATTATGCCTAAAGGACTGCAATCTTTAGAATCGGAATTATGGTTTATGTGTGACGTTGATGATGAAAATGTGAGGCAAGATTTGGGCCAAGTCAAGCAAGGGTGTTCTCTAAGTGCTCATGTCTCAGTGTTGCTTCAATCCTCATAACATTGATATGTTGCACTTTCATGAGGGATGTGGGGCTGCAGTCAGTTTGGCCTATCGCTGGGCGTGGAGACCCCTGCTTGCCATGCAGGAAATGCCTCCTCTTCGACACAATCATTTTTCTCTGATGGTCAGTCATGGTCCTAACTAATCCTAAAATGCAGACAAATAATGGAGCCTCATGGTTCAGCATCATTCATAATAAAGTGCACACATTAGCGGCATTCCACTCTTGCTTCTAACTCATTTCATCCCACAACATCCCAGCTAACAGTGGATCCAGATCAGGCTCAATGGTTCCAGTGACCTCAGTATAACAGCATATGAAATTAGCATAGCTGAGGTCACTGGTGGTTTAGGTGAGGGGATACATATCATAACCTACGGCCCAGAGATGCATCGCTACATATCCATAATAGCCTTGTGGATGCAATGCAGACAACATTGAAGTTGCTAACAGTAAACACTGTTGCTTTCAATGTCATGCCAAAAATATCTCGGTGAGGGTCAGAGCTCAGGAACATTGAGGTCAGTAGGTGTGCACTAATACTGGGGAGCTGTGCAGATTTTGACCCATCAAATCGACAACGATGAGGGTAGACATGAGCAGACAGGAGCTCAGAGTGTGAACTAATAAGTCGAACATCGTTATGGCTGACAGAGTTTACTGAGATCAAGGAAAGATTATCCACCTCTATGTACATCTACATCTCTCCTTTAACACTACACCTTTATCCTTCCACAATGCAGATGAGTCAGGAAACTACAAGATCCTCTATCTTATACAGCAAGGAATGGACTTGAAACTGAAAAACATGTCAAAGAGATGACATGCACCAGTACATTTTATATTGAAGATGATGGTTCACCTGATATTGGGAATAAGTTGAGAACCAACACTCAATATTATGTGATGACTGCTCACAACATCAACCTGAGTCATGTGATGCAACATCAAAAATAAGTATGGGGAGGGAACATGGGGGCAATTCTCCCAAAAGTGCTGCGTTGGTGGGAAAACTGTTGTAGATCATGTCTGTTTCCTCAGTTCAGTTTCTCATTTGAATCTCCTCACTCTGTGCACTGCAGAGGTCCCAATCGTGAATATCATTAAAACCCGGAGTGGTGGGGTGGGGGGGGGCCTATTTGTGCTGGAGTCTGTGCGGAACTCTGTGCATGCGCAGTGGCTCCGATCTGTCAGTCTCCCTGTTTGCTGGTCAGTTTGATCACTGGCCAGCCCAGGATCCCTGCAGTGCTGCCCCTCCAGCACCCTCCACGGACCGATCGCGGTCCCTACAACAATTCCCGGGCCACCCCGACCCCCTTGCCCAGGAGCGCCCCGATCTCCAGATCTCCAGCCCATTTCCCCCACAAGCAGTGACGATCCACCCACCTCCCTCACCCCAGTAGACTCCCCCTCCCACCCCAATTACCCCTTCCCCCAGGGTCAGACCCTCCCTCTCGGGAGACAGGCCCTGCCCCAGCAGACCACCAACCCCCAGCTCGCTCCACTCGCTGTCCTCCCTCCAGCCCAGACCGATCCCAATGCAGAGTGGCAGCAGGATCCTCTCCACCCCCACTGATGGCCCCTAGGCCCCGCCCACAAATGCCTGATGGGCCGTGCCAAGGTGCCTCCTGGGCATGGGCAATATGCCCCTTGGGCAGTGCCGGGGGCACAGGCTGTAACTGCCAGGGTGCCCATCCCTAGGAGACACCACATCCCACTTCTCGACCCCCTGGGGGCCTCGATTGCTCCCCTTTTAATCTGGTGGCATCTCCCTGAATGTGGGGAGCTAATCTAAACCCCGCCAGAATGAAGTACTTCTGGTGGGACGGGAGATTCAATTGGGACCGGTAAGTTCCCGATAATGACACTGAAAATATATTTAAAATAAATTTTAAAAAAGATTCAAACCACTTATCCCTCTTCCCACCGGTGGTCTGGTCTCCAACTGTTCTCTGGGAGATGCGCATGCCTTCCCGGCGCGTGCGCAAATCCCGGAACAAGGCTGGCGACACGCATCTCCCACTCCGACCTGCCTGGAAAGTTGCAGGTTGGGATGGGAGAATCACCCCCATGGTGTGAGACCTGACTGACCACCATATGACTCAGCATCAAAGGGGGCAGAGACAAAACAAGATGTGGAATGTGGAATTCAATTCGCATTTGTTGAAATTCTACACATCTGGTGAGCATCTGTGCAAACATTGTGCTCAGACCTTCCTAACCCTACGTCTTGATGCATCCCCGACATCCACTGTGGAGGTGGAAGCAGTCTGCTAACCGCTATGGCCTGTTGTCTGTGATGGCTTCGGTGGCTGTCCTCTGGAGAGCTGAGATATGGAGGGTTCCGGCCTGCTTTAGGTCCCCTGCTGTGGGCAAGTGTCTCCTGAGCCAGTGGAGCTTCAGTCGATGGGGTCACAGGCAGAGGAGATTGGAATTGGCTGAACATTCCCAGAATCACCTAGGTGGAAGCTCTGGGTGTGCAGCTGCTGATCCTTGTCCCTGGCCTGGTTAAGTCCATGAGAAACAATCCCTGGAGTGAGATCTAGTTTCTGGCATCCCTTTGTGTCGATACTCCTGGATACCATAAATGCCTACAGTAACGGAAAGCAACTCTATAGCCTGGACCAAGGTCTCCATGGCAGCTGCATTCTGACCAGTGTTGGCTTTGGTGTGCTGCAATGCCAGCACAATGACTCAGGCTAAATGTGACAATCTTCTCTGTCATACTTTGCAATTGGAAGGAGTCCAATTGGACTCCTCCGGAAGGCCACTGCCCTCGACTGGACATGTACGCCCAAGCCATCAGGAGGTGTGTTAACACCGGATTCATCAGCCGCACTCACAAGACAGCCCCGAACATCACCCAAGCACAACGCAACACCATCCACGCTCTCAAGACCAACTGCAACATTGTCATCAAACCAGCAGACAAAGGAGGGGCCATCGTCATACTGAACAGAACGGATTACTGTAAAGAAGTGTACCGACAACTAAACAATGAGGAACACTACAGACAGTTACCCACAGATCCGACCAAAGAACACACCTGTCAACTCAACACTCTGATCAAGACCTTTGATCCGGACCTTCAGAGCACCCTCCGTGCTCTCATTCCACGTACTCCCCGTGTTGGAGATCTCTACTGCCTCCCAAAGATACAGAAGGCAAACATACCCGGCCGTCCCATCGTATCAAGCAATGGGACCCTGTGCAAGAACCTCTCCGGCTATGTCGAGGGCATCCTGAAACCCATTGTACAAATACCCAGCCTTCAGGAGAACAGTGACCGCAACACCAACAACCCTGCCACAGCAACCTCTGCAAGACATGCTGGATCATTGACATGGATGACATCATCACACGTGAGATCACGGTCCACCAGGTACACGGCACATACTCTTGCAACTCGGCTGACGCTGTCTACCTAATACGCTGCAGGAAAGGATGTCCCGAAGCATGGTACATTGGGGAGACCGTGCAGACGCTAGGACAACGGATGAACATTGCTCGACAATCAACAGGCAAGACTGTTCCCTTCCTGTTGGCGAACACTTCAGCAGTCATGGGCATTCGGCCTCTGACCTTCAGGTAAGCGTTCTCCAAGGCGACCTTCATGACACACGAGAGCGCAGAGTCACTGAGCAGAGACTGATAGCCAAGTTCCATAAGCATGAGGACGGTGTCAACAGGGATCTTGGGTTCATGTCGCACTATCTGTAACTCCCATGACTTGCCTGGGTTTGCAAAACCTCACTTACTGTACTGTCTGGAGACAATACACATCTCTTTAACCTATGCCTGATGCTCTTTCCACTCACACTGTCGGCATCTTTAAGACTTGAATAGCAGGTTAGTTGTAAAGACTCACATTCTAATCAATAATCTGTAAACTGTCTGTGCTGTTATATGCTCTGTCTGAGGCCAGAACTTTCCATTCACCTGACAAAGGGGCAAACCCCGAAAGCTTATGAGTTTACTATCAAATAAATTGGTTGTACTTAAACCTGGTGTTGTCAGGCTTCATACTTTGCAATTTACAGAATGCATTTGACAACCCTGCCTAATTTTCCTGTGATTATTGCTGCAGCTCCAATGTTTGAGGTAGGACATGGTCCATAGGTTCGCCATCTGACTGAGACTCAATAGTAGAATCCTGGCCTTCAGTAACCCAATGAGTGTCAGTGACCTTGGATTGGCCTTCCTCTGCCTGTTGTGCACCGGAATCAGTGCCGTGTTTACTGGATTGTGACCTGGAACCTGTTCTAAATTGGGGTCCTACCAAGGTGTGTATCTGCACTGGTGGAGGGTGTGAATGAATGCCGAGATGGATTTTCCTGTGGCGTGTTATGTGGATCCTCATCCGAAGTGTCCTTGGGGCTGGAGATGACCCCCAGTATCCCCAGTGTGTTGTCTGTGGTGCCTATTAAAGAGAGTAGATATAATGAGTACATGCAGCAGGTATCAAAATGTAACAATGCACCCACAGTGTCGTTGTCTGAAGGAGCAGCTGGTGATGGGTCTTCACCTGAGTCTGCTTTGCCAAACTCACTGTCACCGCAGACACAGTCCTGGTCCTCTTCTGCTAGCTCAACAGAATGCTCCTCATAAGGAATGAGGGCCTTGAGCTAAGGCATTCCATCACCTCTCTGAGGCACCTTCTTATTGTGGGCAAGCTTGTCTTGCATAAAGACACATAATGAGAGTTTGATTAGAACAGATGCCAAGACTGATGTTAAGGATGCCTGGTTTGTGTGAATGATGAATGGAATAATGAATGGAAGGAATACATGTAATGCACAGTACGTCAGCCCAAATGGAGATGTCAAGGTCTGTGTGAGAGAGTGATTGGTGATGTCTCTGTGAATGTTTCATGGGCTTGTAAAAGCCTGAGTTGGGATTGATGACATGACTGACACACCCTGTGGAATGGATGAGATCATTCATCTTCTTCTGGGTGGTTGATCTTTTATGGGCTGAGGTGGCACATCACTGTCGTGGCCACCTCCTCTCAAGCTGCGTTTGAGAGGTTTCTGGACCTTCTTCTGCTATAACAGTGATAGAGCTCCTGCCAGCGATCCTCAACAGGGTGACCGGTCATTAAACTTGGGGGCTGTCATCTTCTTTTCTTTGGGGTCCATTTTCCTGTTGCAGCAGGCTTGGGGGTACAGATATTGAGAAAGCTATGTGCAGATGTGGTTTAAATAAGGCACCCACTGTGATGAACTGTTTAGGTCATGGTGAGGCAGGCAAATGACAGGTTACTCGCCCGCGATGTTTCCCATTGATATACATTTAATGAGGTGAGAAGTGTATAATCAGGTGTGAAAGAGACCCTCCATTGGGAACGGTGGGAAAAACACCACTTCTTCTGCTTGCCACTCCACTTAGTCCGGGGAACAGAAAATCTCACCCTGGCATCCATACATTTGTCGGATTCCTGGAATTCACCAGTAAAATGAAGCCGAGACAATAGTGGGATTTGAGAGGACTGAACAAGGAATACAAGCCGTTGTCCAATTGACCTTTCTTTTAGAACGTTGTGGGGTAGTTTTATTTAGAATGTTGTCGGTTGCCTTAGTTGCTGTGGTGGAATCTCTAAATGTAAGCAGAGTTCTCAGTGAAGATTGTTGAATGTGGATTGGCATAAAGCCTTCTAATTAGATGGAAGCTGTGAGTAAAAATATTAATGTTTTCAGCTTTGCAGTTACAGAACACTGACCAGATAGAGATAAATCTTAAGGAAGGATTGTGTAATTGCAATAACTCCTTGAGTTAGTACATTGTGGTAGAGGTTTGTATTCTCCTAAGTGCTCTCTTTGCTTGTTTGCTGTTGAAAGCATCATCCATGTTTTTGGGACCTCAAGACTTGACTTTTCCAATGCTCTTCTGCCATTCTCAATGCTCCTTAAACCTCAGCTTATGCTCAACTCTGCTGATGCTATTTTATGTTATACTGTGTCCCTTTTGCTTACCATACCTGTCTTCACAAGGAAGATACCAAAGGCTAGGACTGGAACTTTATGGCTGTTCATGTCGGCAGAATCTTCTGGTCTCGCCAAAGGGACACCCCTTGAATTTCCCAGCCACATGGGATGGAGTCAATACAAAATCCCATTGACAGTGGACGGACCAGAAGATCCCTCTACTGGCCCAAGTCACGCCACTCCTGCTGTTAGACACATGCCACAGGGAGGCCAGATATCTTTCTTTGCTGGTCTCACTGTCTCACCCTACCTCCACACCACTAAGCCTTGGCTGATATCAGCTACGGTTTGATGATATTAAGATGTAAAACAAACAACCACAAGGAGCAGAAAGCAATTTTAAACTAAAGCAAACCTTTTAAAATATTTAGAATTCTGGCTGCATGGCTACTATCAAGTTGATTACTGTCTTTCAAGATTAAGGCACTGTGATGATACTGTGCCTTTAAGAACTGTGATGATACTGTGCCTTTAAGAAATGTATTTTTTATCATATTTCTTGTAAGGGGTATGTTTAAAATTCAGCTCTATACTACAAGGTGCCAATTTGCCTGGACAAGAGGCAACTCAAATTCTGAGAATGGGAATAATGACTGATTTTAGCCAATGGTATGTTTGTCCAAACAGAATTAATGCATTTGTGTTTACTTATGTTTCCCTTGGGGTTTCAGAGTAGGGTTTTGATTAGGTTGACTGACAAGAGACAGAGTTATGTACTAATGGGAGGAGTAAAAGGGTGGTGAATCTCTGGAATTCTCTGCCCGTTGAAGTGGTAGAGGCTACCTCGCTAAATATATTTAAGTCACGGGTAGATAGGTTTCTAATAGACAAGGGAATTAAGAGTTATGGGGAGAAAGCGGGAAAGTGGAGCTGATTGACTTCAGATCAGCCATGATCTTATTGAATGGCGGGGCAGGCTCGAAGGGCTAGATGGCCTACTCCTGCTCCTGTTTCTTATGTTCTTAAAGCTTGCAGGAAAGATTCGCCCATTGCAACCCACAACTTTTCTGTTGGGTCACGGTGGGAGATGTGTGTCTCTGGCCTTGAACAGGGAAATATGCATGCGCATCTCCCAGAGCCGGAGAACAGTTGCCAGCCAGACCACGCAGGAAACCGGTGGGAAGGCAACTAAGTCATTTGAATTTTTTCTGCATATGTTTTAAATATGTATATGAGTTAATTATTGGGACCTTTCAGATCCCAATTGAATCTCCCACCCCGCCAGGAGTACTTCATTTTGAGTCAAGCTAGCTCCCCACATTCAGGGAACTAGTGGGAGATCCTGCTGGAATGAAGGGGGCGGGCAATCAGGGCTCAGGGGGTCATGTGTTGGGGGGATGATGCACCTGGGCATAGGCACCTTGGCAGTACCAGCCTGTGCCCTCTGGTACTGCCCAAGGGACAAAGTTCCCATGCCAAGAGGGCACCTTGGCACTACCCATCAGGCACGGGCAGTGCCAAGGGGGTGGTGCCTACCGTGGGCAGGGCCTAGGGTGATCGGTGGGGGTGAGGGGTTCCCGCTATCGCTCTGCATTGGGTTCAGTCTGGGCTGGAGGCAGGGCAGTGATTGTGGCAGGCTGGTGGGGGGTGGTCTGTCAGGTGGGGCCCTGCCTCTGGGAAGGGGTCTCACCCCAGGGGAGGGTCAGTGGTGGGGGGGGGAATCTGCCAGGGTGAGTGGGATGGGTGGATCGCCGTCGCTGGGAGGTGGGGCCTGGACATTGCGGTGTTCCAGGATAGGGAGGCATCAGGGCTGGCCCGGGAATTGCTGTGGGGGCCGCACTTGGGCTGTGGGTGGAGGGAGGGGAGAGGGCTAGAGGGGCAGCACTGCAGGGGTGGTCTCAGGCTGGCCAGCAATTGAGCTGGCTAGCAAATGGGAAGTTGACAGTTTAGGGCCACTGCACATGCACAGAGCTTCAAAACTGTCAAACTCTGACGTGAATAGGCCCTGCCCCTGTGCGTTTTTAATGAGATTCCCAACTGGGACCTCTTCAGTGCAGACTGCGGAGATTCAGGTGAGAAGCGGAAAAGACAGAACAGTTGGGATTTAGCAATTCAGCACTTTTGGAAGAATCACGGTCATGGTTTCTTTTTTATTTTAAAATAGCCAGTTTCTGTCTGGTCCTGAATGGGTCAAGAGGTGTCTTTCTATCTTCCTTTCTCTGGAGACTGTTATATGGAGCTGTCGGAAGAAGGCTCTCTTTCTCCCTCTCTCTCTTTCTCTGTCTCTCTCTTTCCAGAGCTGTTCAAAAGGCTCTAGGACTGTTAACAACTACAAGCAATAAGAGACTGTGATTTTGCTAAATGATTTTGAACGGGGGTTGTAAGTCTTTAAGAGGAATATTGATTGAATTGATTAGCAGTTAAGGACTGTATCTTGTCACGTTTAACTGTTGTTCAATTGAAAACTGTTAAGCCAATTAATCTTTTATGGTTAAACTATATTGTTAAATAAAGTTTGTTTTGACAAAAGCTTCCTTGTGTTTCAATGGAATCACACCAGGAGTGAAATATCTTCTTATTAATGCCAAAACTGCAAAGAGCTGGGGTCTAGTCTAACTTCACATTGTTCTTTGGGGTTTCTGATTTCATACCCGAATAGCATTCTTCTTTTTGAGACTAGCTGTGAATTCCAACTCTTTATCCCCATCTCAACACCATTTCCATACCTTCACTTAAGTTACTTTACATTCAATTATAAAATGGGCACCCGATGTTTACATTTGACAACGTGATGAACACTGGTTAGTTTGCAAAAGCTTTCAATAAGCAGTGCAGATTAGCAAGTCCTCACTGATTTTGTCTGCTGATGACTACTTTAAAACCTGATGTTTAAGACCAATGAACTTTGTGTGAATCATACCTTTATGTGAGTGGGAAACTACACAGTATGCACGTATTTGGAGGTGACTTGAGTGATGGGCGAGATTGAGCTGTGCAGGATTTGGAGTTCAGAGCTGGGCTCAGTGTGGGATTTGGTGCATGATTTGGAAGTGTACAGCTGCGTGGTACATGACTTATAGGTGCAGTGTTGGGTCGTTCAGGATTTACAGGTGCAGGCTGGGTGGTTCAGGATTTACAGGTGCAGGGCTGTGTATTGCTGGATTTCCAGGTGCAGGGCTGGATGGTACAGGATTTATAGGTGCAGGGCTGGGTGTTTCTGGATTTGATGTGGGTATGCCGGCGTTGGACTGGCGTAAACACAGTAAAAAGTCTGACAACACCAGGTTTTAGTCCAACCGATTTATTTGATAATAGACTCACAAGCTTTCGGCGTTAGTCCCTTCGTCACCTGACGAAGGGACTAACCCCTAAAGCTTGTGAGTCTATTATCAAATAAATCGGTTGGATTAAAACCTGGTGTTGTCAGACTTTTTACTGTGTTTCTGGATTTACAGATGCAGGGCTGGGTGGTGCAGGATTGATGTGGGTATGCCGGCGTTGGACTGGCGTAAACACAGTAAAAAGTCTGACAACACCAGGTTCTAGTCCAACCTATTTATTTGATAATATTCTCACAAGCTTTCGAGGGGTTACCCTCTTCGTCAGGTGAATGGAGAGTTCTGGCCTGTGCTTTATATGCTCTGTCTGAGGCCAGAACTCTCCATTCACCTGACGAAGAGGGTAACCCCTCGAAAGCTTGTGAGAATATTATCAAATAAATAGGTTGGACTAAAACCTGGTGTTGTCAGACTTTTTACTGGTGCAGGATTTACAGGTGCAGGGCTGGGTGGTGCAGGATTTACAGGTGCAGTGCTGGGTGTTGCTGGATTTACAGGTGCAGGGCTGGGTGGTGCTGAATTTACAGGTGCAGTACTGGGTGTTGCTGGATTTACAGGTGGAGGGCTGGGTGTTGCTGGATTTACAGGAGCAGGGCTGGGCGTTGCTGGATTTACAGGTGCAGGGCTGGATGTCACTGGATTTACAGATGCAGGGCTGGGTGGTGCAGGATTTACAGGTGCCAGGCTGGGTGGTACAGGATTTACAGGTGCAGTGCTGGGTGGCCCAGGATTTACAGGTGCAAGGCTGTGTCATGCAGGATTTACAGTGCAGGGTTGGGTGTTGCTGGATTTACAGGTGCAGGGCTGGGGGCTACATGATTTACAGGTGCAAGACTGGATTTTGCTGGATTTACAGGCGCAGGGTTGGGTGGTACCTGATTTGCAGGAGCAGGGCTGGGTGGTACCTGATTTACAGGGGCAGGGCTGGGTGGTACAGGATTTCCAGGTGCAGTGCTGGGTGGTACAGGATTTACAGGTGCAGCGCTGGGTGGTACAGGATTTACAGGTGCAAGGTTGCGTGTTGCTGGATTTACATGTGCAGGGCTGGGTGTTGCTGGATTTACTGGTGCAGGACTGGGTGTTGCTGGATTTACAGGTGCAGCGCTGGGTTTGTTGGATTTACAGGTGCAAGATTGTTTGTTGCTGGATTTACAGGTGCAGAGCTGGGTGTTATTGAATTTACTGATGCAGGGCTGGGTGGTACTGGATTTAAGGGTGCAGGGCTGGGTGTTGCTGGATTTACAGGTGCAGAGCTGGGTGTTATTGAATTTACTGATGCAGGGCTGGGTGGCACTGGATTTAAGGGTGCAGGGCTGGGTGTTGCTGGATTTACAGTTGCAGCGCTGGGTGTAGTTGGATTTACAGGTGCAAGGTTGCTTGTTGCTGGATTTATATGTGCAGGGCTAGGTGTTGCTGGATTTACGGGTGCAGGACTGGGTGTTGCTGGATTTACAGGTATAGGGCTGGGTGTTGTTGGATTTACAGGTGCAAGGTTGTTTGTTGCTGGATTTACAGGTGCAGTGCTGCATGTTGCTGGATTTACAGGTGCAGGGCTGTGTGTTGCTGGATTTACAGGTGCAGGGCTGGGTGTTGCTGGATTTACACATTTTGGGAATGGCCAGTGCTGGATTTGTATGTGCTTTGGTGGGGCTTTCATCTCTGGGAACTGTGTTAAACAAATAATCTGTTGTTTGGCTTGGTGGATTTCAACGAAAATGATTTAAGTCAATCTGGACCCAATCATTTTCAGGAGTATAAAAACAAGTATTTTTGTTTAGATAAACATATTCATTCTGAAAGAGTAAGAAGTCCCACAATACCAGGTTAAAGTCCAACAGGTTTATTTGGTATCACAAGCTTTTGGAGCACTGTTCCTTCATCAGATGAGTGAGTTCTGAAAGAGAAGCTAGGAGCATAAAATGTTTGACTGATTCATGATAGTGGCTTCTTCTGAGATTGGAATTGTGCAATATTGATGAAATGGTGCGAATCGAGCCTTACATTGTGTTTAACCTGTGCTTCACCCCAAGAGTATTTGATAGGATATCGTGAAGGATGTTTTCCCTCTGAATCTAAATCATGTGCTGTAAATCCTGGGGTATTCACTGGTCCATCCATGATAATATTTTTAATATTGCTGGAATCTTCATGTATAGCATCTTGCATTATATTTTGTTTTGTATGACCAGAGATATCTTGCTGAAGTTAACAATGACAGAGAAAAAGAACCAAATTCTCTTGACCTTGGACATCACTCAAAGTGCGCAAGTAGACAATATTTTGTTCATGCAAAATGCAGTAGCCATCACATTTGTGCGGTATAATGCCCTCGCTATGATGCTGGGAGAAGAATGTCAGCCCTTACTGCAGCAGAGTGACATTTTCATTTCCAACACCAGAGAACTTAAGATCTCCTAGTTGAGATTATCAATTAACATTGAGTTTTACCCCGTGCTCTGACAAGAAATTGTCTCATTTCATTTAAGCCCCTTTCAGTTGGCAGAGGCAGCGAACTTTCAACCCATTATATTAGGCTGGATTTCAACTACCCAAAAGGTGAAGGAGCACTGTGTCAATCTTCTACACCACAGAGTAATGCTCAAAATCATTTACACTGAAAATCCTTTCATATTTTTTATTTCTTAGTCTTGAGAACCCATACATTTATTGAGGATCTACGAGGAAACCAACCAACCTTTGCTGAAGTGTAATACTTATAGACAGATTAATCTAAGTGGGAACACAGAGGACACAGAATGAGGTAATATGGATTGAATATTAATGAGTCATTAACAGATGATAGATTAGAACTTTTTGTTTTAAAACACAGTACCTGGTCTGTGGAACAGATCCTCCTCCCACCGCACCACTGTCCTCCACCCCAGTACAGATACAGCAGCATCAATTATCTCTTGCTGAAGGGAGATGCATAGTTGAGAATAGTACTGGCATATTCCCTTGAGATTATAATGTTGAGGGAGCAACTTGATTACAGTGTTTAAAATGGCACAGGGATTCAGTAAAATAGGAACAGAAAAACTGTTCCAGAACAAAGGGACATAACAAAATTAAGAACTTGGCCATTTAGCAGTAAAATCATGAAGCAATTTTTCCATACAAAGAATAGTTTAGATTTGGAAATCTCTCCCATGAAGGGCTGGGGATAATCAACTGAAAAGCTTAAGGATGCGATTAATGGATTTCTGTTGGGCAAGTGTGTCAAGTGGTATGGAATAAGTTGAGTTGAGGTTCAGATCAGCTAATCAGCTACTCAAAGTGGAATGGGGGTCGAATGGTTAGTTCCTATGGTTATGGTCATTCCTATGGAGGTTATATGCGCTGGGATGGACCAAGACGGCAAAACACTGCTCATTAAGTGGCCATTCTTCACTAATAAGTAGAGGAGTATGGGAGATGTCGGCCAGAATTCTCCAGCTGTTCATGCCGGCAGAATTCTCCATTCCCCATGGGATGACAGCAGTGGGAACAGAGCAGTTTTCCCACCGCTGACAAACAGCTTGCCACCTCCCATCACGGGAAACACGGAGTGGGAGGACGGAGAATCTCGCCCGTCTCGTCTTGAGTCCAGGTTTGTCCCGATAGGAAAGAAAGACATAGTGCCTTTCATGATCGCTGCAAATTTCAAAGCATTTCACAGCCAATGAAGTTATTTTGAAGCATCATCACTTTTGTAATGTAGGAAAAACAGTAACCAATTTCACATTGCACTATCCGCAATGAGATAATGTTGATATAATCCGCTTTTGTGATGTAAAATCAGGTATAAATATTGGCCAAGTGATTGAGGATAACTCCACTGCTCTTGTTCACAACAATGTCAATGGATATTTTCCAAACCCCTGAGAGGGCAGAATAAGTTTTGATTTAACATCTCAATCAATTGACAGCACCCCTGGCAATGCAACATGCCCTCAGTACTGACCCTAAGTATCAGTCATGATTTTTGTGCTGAAGTCCTGGAATGGGATTTGAGGCTATAATCCGTTGGTTGGAGTCATACCTGGTACATAGAAAGATGGTTGTGATTGTGGAAGGTCAATCATCTCAACTCCAGGACATCTCTGCAGCAGTCCCTCAGGATAGTGTCCTAGACCCAACAATCTTCAGCTGCTTCATGAATGACCTTCCCTCTGTGACTGTCCCTGTCAGAAATAGGGGTGTTCGCCAATGATTGCATAATGTTCAGCACCATTCGCAACTCCTCAGTTACTGAAATAGTCCATGTTCAAATGCAACAGATCTGGACAATATCCAAGCTTGGGCTGACAGTGGCAAGTGACATTTGGGCCACACAAATGCCAGGCAATGACCATCGCCAGTAAGAGACACTCGAAGCACCATCCCTTGACATTCAATGGTGTAACCATCACTGAATCCCCCACTGTCAACATCCTTAGGGTTACCATTGACCCAAAAACTCAACTGGACTCACCACATAAACACAGTAGCTACTACAGCAGGTCAGAGACTAGAAATACTGTGACGAGTAACTCATCTCCTGACTCCCGAAAGTCTATCCACCATCTACAAGGCACAAGTCAGGAGTGTGATGGAATACTCCTCACTTGCCTGGATGGGTGCAGCTCCAACAACACTCGAGAAGTTTGATACCATCCAGGACAAAGCAGCCTGCTTGATTGGCATCATATCTACAAACATTCAATCCCTCTACCACTGATGCCCAGTAGCAGCAGTGTGTACTATCTACAAGATGCACTGCAGCAATTCAGCAAAATTCCTTAAACTGCACCTTCCAAACTCGCAACCACTTCCATCTAGAAGGACAAGGGCAGCAGATAAATGGGTACATCACCATCTGCAAGGTCTCCTCCAAGCCACTCACCATTCTGACTTGGAAATATATTGCTGTTCCTTCATAGTCACTGGGTCAAAATCCTGGAATTCCCTCCCCGACGGCATTGTGGGTCAACCCACAGAACATGAACTGCAGTAATTCAAGAAGCCAGTTCACCACCATCTTCTCAAGGGCAACTAGAGATGGGCAATAAATGCTGGCCAGCCAGTGACGCCCATGTTCCATAAATGAATTAAAAAAAATCCTGTCACTCTGAGGCAACAGTGCTAACAATTGAGCTACATCTTACAAACGATTCACATTCTGGCAGGAATCAGTGCTGGAATTTTCCAGCCTCACCCACTAGTGGGATTTTTGGGATTTCCAGTCCCATTGAAGTCAATGGACTTTTGGGTGGCTTCTGCGTTCACTGTGGGGAAATCCACAGCAGCGGGGCTGGAAAATCCCACCCTAGTACTGTGACATCTAACTCAGAGGTGCTATGGCAAAAAGTAGTGCTTTTATTTCCCAGTTGAACTCACATCAACTAAGTCAAGGTAGACTGACAATGGAACCTAGATCTTTTTAGTCTAGCTCAATTCATTCCCAGTCCTTGCAACCATGGAATCATTGCAAGAATTTTAAGTTCTGCTGCTGGTGGGTTTGTGATTACAATTGTTTTCAGTGGGCTTGTCCACCAGGTTTTTGCCCACTCTGACCTTTCCACAATTTTACACTGAGTCAGGCAAGACCTAAGTTGGCCTGCCATTGCCTTAATTGAGAGTTTTAAGTGGCCAGTTGTAAACCATTTAACAGCCATTTCCCACCAAGCCTCAGTTTTCAGGGGTAGGTGAAGCCTAAAAATGAACTCTGTTCATGCCACAGCTAGGAAGGGAAGAAGTGACTCCCCAAAAGATCTGACCCCAGCAATAGCTCCTCTCTCCCAACAACAACCCAACCCCAGTTTGTCTTTTCCCCAGGTATGACCTACCCTCTGAGATCTGAGAGCCCTACAATCTAACTGGTCCAGGACCTCCCAGAATTAGGCTCTGGGGGCAACTTGTAACATCAGTGCTGTCCACACAGCTCTGGTGCTGCAGTGACTGAAAGCTTGCTGGCCTAGCCAAGTAGCCGGCAGCTCACCAAGTTAAGACTTCCAACTGAGGAGTGGAAGTCCAACCACCAGTCAATTAATGCTCACTGGGGCATGAAATAGCTACAGGCAGCCAATATGGGCAGGGGTCTGTTTGCTACTGACTCCTCGAATGTTGGGAAGGGAAATACCGGCATCTAAAAGATCTTGGGCACAGAATTGGAAAATGACCCATTTATGCTTTCTTGCTCTTTCCTGTTAGCTGATCAAACCTCGATCAATGTTATGTCCTCGATACTATGAGCCCTTATTTTGTATAATAACCTTTGATGTGGCACTTTGTGAAATGCCTTCTGGAAATCCAAGTATAGCACATCCACAGGTTCCACTTTATTTACATTGCTTGTTACTTCCTCAAAAAACGCTAATAAATTAGTCAAACACAATTTCCCTTTCACAAAACCATAGTTAGAATTTTACCTATAAATTTCAAGCTCACACCTGATCCAGAAGCGCATAAAATTGAGTGAGAAGGCATTGAGCATGCACCCAAAGGTAATTGTGCCCTCACCTGATATTTCGGTTGGCAGGCGTGTGCATGAGTTAGAAGCATGTTCACCAACAATCAAGAAGCCAATTTAAATTAATTAAATAGTAATTGACTAGGACCTTATGTTGCCCGTCTGCTGGGCTGATTGACCAGGTGGCCTTTACATTATTGCTGCAAACTCAATCCAGGGTGGCATACAATTCATGGCTTAAATAACATTTCAAGATGTGCTGAGGGAACTAAGGTCTATGTATGACTGCACTGCCAAGGCACTCAGGGCACAGGTTTCCACTGATATTTATTTTGTACAGGTCTGCAACTCCTTCACCCATCTTCACAGAGATTGTCCCACTGAGAGAGCACATTGGAACCACCAGCCTGCACATTCCCTTTTCCCGGTGCCTGCCCTCTTCCCACCTGCCACAGCAATTCTCAGCCATTCACAACTGTCTTCCTACCCTCATAATTGCTCTTTTATAAGTTCAAAACACTGGTCTTAGACCCACTCTTTTCTCCCTCAAATTGAAAGTAAAATTCAATCATGTTATGATCACATCTACCTAGGGGCACCTTTACTATGAGGTCATTAATTAATCTGGCCTCACTGCACATTATCAATCTAGAATAGCTTGTTCTCTGGTTGGCTTGAGTTTGAGCTGCTCTCAAAAATTGTCTCGAAAACACTATTCTTGCTCACAAGCCTAATTGAATGTTAATTATTCATTTGCATATGGCAGGAAGGCTTCCGAATTTCAGCACCCATATGCGTATAAGGGGGTCACCTTGGGGATGGATGGGAAGGTGGCAGGCTAGCTCCCTGACTGATTTTACATGTACCCCCATGCCCAGCAAGGGCTTGCAAAATCCAGTGCACAGTCTCTGCTCTATTTTGAGAACACTGCCTCAACATCGTGATCTGTTCTAATACTGCCAAACAGAAAACTGTTCCATTTGGAGAGAATATTGCTTGTTTCCTCTTTACACAAATTCTCAATGTGTGCTGTACTGCCAAACAGAAAACACTAGCTGGCCCAATCCCACTGCAATTAGCTTTTTATTCTTTTGAGTACCGATTTACTTAATTAACCAAATAACCATTTCTTAAAAAAAAACAATTAAACCAATTGAAAGCCCCCACATAGAACCATAGAATCGCTACAGTGCAGGAGGCCTGTTGGCCCATTGAGCCTGCACTGACAACAATCCCACCAGGCCCTATCCCAGTAACCCCATGTAATTACTCCTGATACTAAGGTGCAAGTTCAAGCCCACATCTACCCCTAATACTAAGGTGCAATTTAGCATGGCTAATCCACCTAACCTACATGTCACTGCAACTAAGGAAAAAAGAATTAAAGAAGCCTTACCAAATAAATAAAAATGCATTTTGTGGGGTGAGAAAGCAATCTTACCTCTGTGATGCCCACCGATTACAGTAGTTCTCAAACTCAGAATTATTACAGTGCAGAAGGAGGCCTTTCAGCCCTGCATCAGAGCCTGCTTTAACAACAGTCCCACCCAGGTCCTATCCCTACAATCCCATGTATTTACTTTACTAGTCCTCACACACTAAGGCACAGTTTAGATGGACAATCCACCTATCTTGCATATCTTTGGACTGTGGGAGGAAACTGGAGCACCCGGAGGAAACCTCACAGACATGGGGAGAATGTACAAACTCCACACAATCAGTGACCCAAGGCTGGAATTGAAGCCGGCTCCCCAGGCACTGTGAGCCAGCAGTGCTAACCACTGTGCCACTGTGTCGCCCCAAAATGTTTGCCAGGGTATGCTGCTTGCTTCCTCTTCAAGGACACCTGGCTGTGAATATTGCCATGGAAGAGGAGCAAACTGTCAGGGCAGATGGCCTTCTCGACTGCCTGCTACCTGGACCTGTGAATGGCGAGGTGTTCCCTCTCCCCACCCCCACCATCCACACTGGATAAGCAAAGATTAGCGTGGGGCTGATGTGCAACCAGAGCTTGAGGAGAAGCCCTTTCAAAAATCTAAAGACGGCTTGTAGCCTCATGCACTCTGTGTAAGCATGGAACAATGACTCCTTATGACCATAGAAAATACAGGTGATCTGGGTGTCTGAACAATCTGAGCACATGGTTGTACGGGACTACAGCATGCAGTACCCTCATGTCAGATCCCTGATGTAAAAGGAGAGGACTCCCACATTGAGAGGCCTCCATTGATAAAAGATGTTTTCTTCGATTCTACTTGCCAATATTCTTCATGCCCTTGGATAAAAGCAAATTACTGCGGATGCTGGAATCTGAAACAAATACAGAAAATGCTGGAAAATGTCAGCAAGTCTGACAGCATCAGTGGGTGGAGAGTAGAGCCAATGTTTCGAGTCATAGAATCATAGAATCCCTATAGTGCAGACGGAGGCCATTCTCATGACCACAATCCCACCCAGGCCCTATTCCCATAACCCCACGTATTTAACCGGCTAATGCCCCTAACACTACGGTCAATTTAGCATGGCCAATCAACCTTACCTATATATCTTTGGACTGTGGGAGGAAACCGGAGCACCTGGAGGAAACCCTTGCAGACACAGGGAGAATTTGCAAACTCCACACAGACAGTGACCCGAGGCCAGAATTGAACCTGCGTCTCTGGTGTTATGAGGCATTAGTGCTAACCACTGTACTGCCCCTAGAATCTAGATAACCCTTCATCAGAGTTCTGCCACTGGGGACCCATGGCATATCTTCCAGCCCTGACCTCATTAATTATGAGGTTTAGTGCCAAATTCTGTAGTGGATAGGCTTGATTGCATGCTTCCTCCTATCATACCTAATTGTCATACTTGAAAAGGGCCCAACATCACTGACTCACTATTGAAGGAAGATAAAACCTTCTGAAGAAGAAGATTGATCTTCAGGAATACTCTGAGGCTCCTCAATAACACTGAAGCAGGAAGATCCACCTGGTGGAAGTTCCCCCTATTCACTGCTGTGATATTCAAGCACCCAGCATTATTGGCTGCCTCCATCCCGACCTTCGTCTGGAGTTCTGGAACTTGGGGTGGCACGGTGGCACACTGGTTAGCACTGCTGCCTCACAGCACCAAGGACTAGGTTTGATTCCCAGCTTGGGTCACTATTTGTGCAGAGTCTGCTCGTGCCTGCATGTGTTTTCTCTGGGTACTCTGGTTTCCTCCCACAGTCTGAAAGACGTGCTGGTTAGATGCATTGGCCATGCTAAATTCTCCCTCGGTGTACTTGAACAGGTGCTGGAATGTGGCCATGAGGGGATTTTCATAGTAACTTCATTGCAGTGTTAATGTAAGCCTACTTGTGACACTAAATGAATAAACTAAACTGGAGGCAGCCCCAGGCATTATTCAAGTGAGTCCCAACTTCTGCACATCTCATTATTCAGATGTGTTCAGGACCAGCATATTTTCTTGCTGAGAATCGGACATGGAGGGAAGATTGCAGCCAGGCCTTTATCAGCATCCCAATTTCTGAGTCTCCTGCTAAATTTCCCACCCCTCCATTGAATCCACTGGCAAAAGCATGAAAGCATCTGTGATACAGCTTTTAATTTAAATACCTTCCAAGCAGTCCAGTTTAATGTGACTAGCAAGGACAGTAATTCAACAATTTCTTTATTCAACACTTCTAGTACCAACTCAAACATAAACAGTTACGACTCATTAATTCTTTACTGAACTTTAACTCTAATTGAACTTTAGCACTCAACTGAACTTTAACTCTTAACTGCATATTAATTTTCACTGAACTTCAACTTTAACTATTTAATTAAAAATAGCTACTACTGAGTTTAGGAAAACATTGGCCAAGAAATATCCTCAATGTAGAATCTATTTTCTTCTTCTCTGAAGCATCCTTCAGGGTACAGGTCTTCTTGCAATGGTTGGTCTCTTTGCTGGCAAACAAAGACTGCACATGTCTTTTTATTCACAATCCTCCACTCACTTCCGGAGGATTCTCTGTCATCCATCCAATAAATTGATCAAAAACCCCAATTGCATCATTCTATTAGGCCAATCAAATACTACCAAAATAGTGGCATTGGTCACTCCAGACCTCAGCATACCTAGGCCCCTTAAATGCAGGTTGTTTACATTCTAATGCCCAGATAAGGAACACTGACTCCAAACATCTGTAAGAAACCCCTCTCTGCCAAGGACAACCTGTTAAATCTGACACTTTGTGTCCTTTGACAAATTCCAGGCTACTGGCCACAAGAAATCGCAGCATAGTGAAAAAACAAGTTTAACCAAAAAGCAAATTTGCTTGATTGAAGATCTTTCAACATATTAAAAGTGAAAACTCTGCAGACCATTTAGCTACACATTCCACCTCCAGAGCTTGAACTGCTCCAGTTGGTGTGACTTCCTGCACATCTGGCCAGTCAAGTCACGAGAAGTACATGGGATTTCCTGCATGATGCAGGATGTGTAGTATATAGGCTAAGGTTCGCTGCCATGCCATTTTTTTCTCAGGTATTAGCTAACAAAACACTATTGGCTACTCATTAAGCAGCTCCTTCCCTCGCCTTTACATCACTGAGGCTGTACTGTAGATGTTGCCTTGGTTGTTAATTTTGTTGGAGGTTCTCTCCCCCACTTGTAACTCCTTTGAAGCTGTTTTCAGTCTCCACCCAGGCCCACCACTGTTGCTACTGGTAAACGATAGTTCATTTTTGCCACTGCTACCAGTAATGGGGGAATCAGTGAGCTTGTTCATCTGAGGGAAATGCTGCCTATCAGGCTTGTCAAATTCTTCAGTTGATCAAGTTGCAGCAAAGACATATACCCAGTAGAATCAGAAACCTATTTATCCTTGGTCTATATATCCGTCTGTTTTTATTGTGCCTGTCTTGTTTGTATTTAATCTCACTGACAGCTTCCCACAACCAACCAGTGCAGCAGAAATGAACAATGTGCTTTGGAATTGTTTTACACATGGGCAATGAATGGGCTGCTTTCGTTTGATATTTTTGCACAGTGTCCAATGTTACTGGGCTCAGTTTGAGCTTACCCTGTGTTCTTAAAACACTCACGTTCTCCTTCTGCTCCACCACAGCTCCAGTGATGTGCTGTAAAATGACAAATGACCACATCACTTAGTGTGAGAGCAGAATAGTTGCCATAATGCCAACTAAACACATTGATGATGGGGAGAGGAAAGCATATAGATTCATGATGTTTTTACTATCTTTTATTCTCTGCTGCTCTCTAGAATGCGGTACAAAATTCGACAGGTGCACGAAGTTCTCCAGCACTTTGCTAAATGACCATTTTTCACATATGATGATACTGTTACAGTTCAGATTTTCTTCCAATTCTCATATTGTGTTCATTGTTAAGAAGCAGTTGCATAAGCAGACAAAATCTCTTGTGAACTAAAACCTACACCCTTACAAGTAGTGTCTGAGGGAACACGCTCAACAGTAAAAATTACTTCCTAATTATGGCACACAGTCCACCAGACATCTGTTATTCATTTGTCTACATCAAAGCCATAAGTACAAGATCATCAGACCAAAGTATTCTGGCCAAAACCAGGAGTTAGATATATTCGCAGATTGAGTAAAAAGGAATAGCGTAGAAAGATGAATAGAGTAGAAAGTTATTGAAGGCATCTCTTTTTAGTATTTGTAAAAATTGAATAAAACTTCCATAAAGGTTTACCAATCTCCTGTTATAACTGCAGTGAACAACTGGCAGAATCAAACATTTCTCTGGGATTTCTGCCAGTTGCCAATGCCAAAGTTACAGCAGGGAATCAGAAAAAACCCTGCAGAAATTCCATGCAAATATCTTTCAAACTGCAACGCACCAAGTACTTTGAAACTAATAGTCACACTGCAGCAGTAATTATAATAGTAACATTTACTAGTGTTCTGAGATTGGTCCTTCTGTCTTATAAGATGATGAATGGGATGGATAGGATAGAGGTGGAGAGACTCTTCCCGCTCAAAAAAGACAGTAGGACTAGGGGGCACAGCCTCAAGATAAAGGGGGGGCGGTTTAGAACGGAGTTGAGGAGGAACTTCTTCACTCAAAGGGTGGTGAATCTCTGGAATTCTCTACCCGTTGAAGTGGTGGAGGCTGCCTCGCTAAATATTTTCAAGAAGCGGGTTGATGGGTTTTTGATAAGAGAGGGGATTAAGGGTTATGGGGAGAGGGCCGGAAAGTGGAACTGAGCCACAACAGATCAGCCATGATCTTATTGAATGGCGGGGCAGGCTCGAAGGGCCAGATGGCCTACTCCTGCTCCTATTTCTTATGTTCTTATGTTCTTATGTCTTAGACCCTAAACATGGGACTTGGTTCTTAACAAAACTGTAGACTTACTCTGATGTTTGCTTAACATTTGTTTATTACCACCACATCTAAATAGGTTACAGAGTAGGCACGTAGCTTTTAGGTGCACTTCTGACCTCTCTCTTTGAGTCTATGACTGGTGAGTATCAGTGGTACATCATCATCTATGTAATACATAAGTATATTCCATCTGTTAACTCATTATAGTACACCTCCCATCCCTTCCCCTGCCCCCACTCTTTGCAAGTCTGTGGTGGTGGGGGGGAAACTTAGCTCTCTGGTGAAGGCACTATTGTGCAGGTGCCACAATCTTCCAATGAATTGGAAGACATCCTGCCATCACTACTCACCCACCACCATAGACAATAATGTCACCCCCCCTTGCAACATAGGTCGCTGACATTGGAGCATTAGGACTCTCCCAATGGATCCCCAGTCACAACACCCTCCATGATCCAGCATGCACATCCCCTCGATGCCATTTGGGACTCAATATTCAAATTGGCTTCACACTGTTTTTGGGCATGAAGCCAATCTCACTGGCAAAGGGGGGCCAGTAAGATTGTGTGGTGTGAGCTGAGAAGCTGCACGCGAACATGATTTTTGGCCTCTCGTTCTACTGTACCACCTTGCCTCACCAAATGATGGGTGGGATGAGATTGTAAGAGCAGGCAACATGAAGCAATGGGTGGAATTGTTCCCTCCCTCCAGTGGTGGGGTTTGTGGTGGGAGGGGCAGACAATATGGCAGGAGCTGAAAAAAATCAATTCCCAACAGCAGGAAATGGCTGTCCATGACAGCAGGATAATGATGGGTCACCATTCCCACCAGAAACCGTGGGGAAACCATTTTGCATCTCATTGTCAGGATTCAAATAAACAGCGGAGAGGAATTATCCCTCTCTCCCGCCATGCCAGCGGGATTGCACGCCAGTCCAGGACATGTCCAGACCAACATGTCATGCAAATGTTGGGACTTACCTGGATGGAGGTTTGGAGCTGCTTCGGGTTGTTGGAGAAGATGGTGAAGTCTTGTGATGATGGATGCTGGAGCAGGTGGTGAAGGATTGCACTGCTGCAGGTGCTGTTGTTGTAGTGGCAACAACATTGCTAATGCTATGCCTCTTTAGGTCTTGTCCTTCTAGCTGCTGGACTTGTACCTCTGGAGGTGCTATCAAGGAATCCTTGTGGTTTAGCTGCAGCGCATCTTTCACATGACACGCGGTTGCCAGTGAATTGGTGGTGAAGATTGGCAGCATGTGAACGCCACCTTTATCCCAAATACTCTCAAAGCATCTTTTCTCTTTGAACAAAACAAGTTAATGCTTGACAGGCATGAAAGAGAGACAACAGAAGGGGTCATGCCCAATCTTCCCCCCTTACACCATTCAGAGAGTAGGCTTCTGAACTGGCAGGGAAGGACTGAAGCTGTGATTGTGAAGATGGAGGCCAGCCTCCATCCAGCCATCCAGTGAGGAGCAATGGCTTAATGTCTTCACATAGAAACCTAAAGGTAGTGCTCAGCGTTCTGTGGAGGCTGGGCATCAGTCACTCATTATTATAGGTTCTAGCAAGAGAGGGCCAAATTAGACCAAATTCTGAATCCCAGTCTCGCTCCAGTTCCAGTCTTCAAAGGAGCAAGGAAGATGACTACAATGATGATATTGCACCTGTTGAATCACTTGTACCTTCCACCAGATCAGAGACATACAACTCAATGGGTAGTAGGATGACTGTGCAGGATTCTGCAGCTTCAGAGGTGCTATAGATTCTGCTACAGTTTCTGTGCTGACTGCCAACTCTGAAGAGAAGACTTTCAGCTTAGACTGAAGTATGGGCACTAATTGACTTCCATCATGGGAAAGTATCAGCTCTCAGTGTGATCCTATATGGACTCTAACTTGAAATCAGATAAAGTATTGGCTGTGGAAAACTTCATGAACAACAGGAAATTAAATAGAAAATAGCTAAGTGGAATCAGTGGAACTAAGATCCGAATGCTGCTCAACCACTAAAAGCACAGCTGATTCCTATAAAAGGAGAACAGAGAAGTCATAAGCTGCTTCTAACAATAGGAAAAATGAATCATGCTCGATGACCTCAATCTAGGTCATTCAGTACTGTAAAGGATTCATCTTGAATTCTCTCCAGGAAGAGCTAATTTGAGTACAGCAGCTCTTCATGGGGACGGTCACCATTTACCAACCGCAGTGCCTTCTGTATCCTCCACCTCCAACCTTACTTCATGTAGAACTGAATCCTAACTTCCTTATATGCATAGAAATATAGAAGATAGGAGAAGAGCAGGTCATTTGGCCCTTCAAGCCTGCTCCATCGTTCATCACCATCATAGCTGATCATCCAACTCAATAGCCTAATCCTGCTTTCTCCCCATAAATTTTGATCTCATTCACCCCATGTGCTATATCCAGCTACCTCTTGAATATATTCAATGTTTTGCCATCAACTACTTCCTGTGGTAATGAATTCCACAGACTCACCAGTCTTTGGATGAAGAAATGTCTCCCTGCTGCCATCAATCTTTTGAATGGACCTATCTTGCATTAAGTTGGTCTTTCTCTGCACTCTAGTTATGACTGTATTACTACATTCTGCCTTCTCTCATTTCCTTCTCTATGAACGGTATGCTCTAGCACGCTAGAAACAATACTTCAATACTTTTTATTACATGCTTATACATATGACAATAATAAATCAAATCAAATCAAAATGTCTCCTCATCTCCATCCTAAATGGTCTACCCTGAATCCTCAGACTAAGACACACCCTGGACACACCCACATTGGGAACACCCTCCCTGCATCTACCCTGTTTAGTCCTGTTAGAATTTTATAAGTCTCTATGAGATCTCTCCTCATTCATCTGAATTCCAGCGAAAACAATCCTAACCTAGTCAATCTCGCCTCACACATCACTCCTGTCATCCCCAGAACCAGCTGGTAAACCATTGCTGCATTCCCTCAAGAGCAAGAACATCCTCCCTCAGATAAGGAGACAAAAACTACACACAATATTCTAGATGTGGCCTCACCAAGGCCCTATATAATTGCAACAACATATCCCTGCTCCTGTACTTGAAACCTCTTGCAATGAAAGCCAACATACCATTTGCCTTCTTTACCGCCTACTGCACCTGCCTGCTTACCTTCAGCCACTGATGCACAAGGTCACCCAGGTTCTACTGCACATTCCCCTCTCCCAATTTAGAGCCATTCAGGTAGTATCTGCCTTCTTGTTTTTGCTTCCAAAATGAATAACCTCATATTTATCCAAATTATACTGATCTGCTATGCACTGCCCACTCACCCAAACTGTCCAGATCATGCTGAAGGATCTCTGTCTCCTCTCACAGTTCACCCTCCCAACCAACTTGATGTCATCTGCAAAATTTGAGATGTTACATTTTGTTTCTTCATCCAAATAATTAATATATATTATGAATGGCTGGGGTCCCAGCACCAATCCATGTGTCACCCCACTAGTTATTGCCTGCCAATTTGAAAAGGACCCATTAATTCCTATTCTTTATTTTCTCTCTGCTATCCAGTTTTCTATCCATCTCAGTACACTTTCCCCAATCCCATGCACTTTAATCTTTTGGGTGGGGCGTTGTCAAATGTTTCCTGAAACTCCAAATATACCACACAGACTGACTCTCACTTGTCAACATAAGAACATAAGAAATAGGAGCAGGAGTAGACCATCTAGCCCCTCGAGCCTGCCCCGCCATTCAATAAGATCATGGCTGATCTGTCGTGGCTCAGTTCCACATTCCCGCCCTCTCCCCATAACCCTTAATCCCCTTGCCTATCAAAAACCTATCAACCCGCGTCTTAAAAATATTGAGCGAGGCAGCCTCCACCACTTCAACGGGCAGAGAATTCCAGAGATTCAACGCTACTAGTTAAATCTTCAAAGAATTACAACAGATTTGTAAGTATGATTTCCCCTTCATAAATCCATGCTGGCTCTGTCTGATCCTGCCACTGTTTTCTAAATGCTCCACTATAAAGTGCTTGATAATGGATTCGAGAATGTTCCTCACTATCGATGTTCGGCTTACTGGTCTATAATTCCCTGTTTTCTCTCCACCTCACTTTTTGAATATTGGAGTGACATTAGCTACCCTCCAATCTGCAGGGACTGTTCCACAGTCTGTAGAATCCTGAAAGATGACCACCAATGCATCCACTATTTCTAAAGCCACTTCCTTAAGTATTCTGGGAAGTAGATTATCAGGCCGTCAGGATTTATCCGCCTTCAGTCCCATCAATTTTCCCAGCAACATTTCTCGACTGCTATTGATCTCCCTTATTTCTTCCTTCTCAATAAATCTTGCATTCTCCAACATTTCTGATTTGTGTCCTCTTTTGTGAAGACAGAACCAAAGTTGCTCAGCCATTTCTTTGTCCATTATACATTCCCCTGTTTCTGTCTGTGGCGAACCTACATTTGTCTTCACCAACCTCTTTCTCTTCACTCTTGCTGTAGAAACTCTTAGTATCAGTCTTTACGTTCCCTGCAAGCTTATTTTCATACTGTATTTTCCCCTTCTTAATCAATCCCTTGGTCCTTCTTTGCTGAATTCTAAACTCACTCCCAATCCTCAGACCTATTATTTTTCTTGGCCAATCTGCATGCTTCTTCCTTGGATCAGATACTATCTCTAATTTCCTTTATAAGTCAAGGATTGGCCCTCTTTCCTTTTTTGCTTTTGTGCCAGACAGGAATAAACAGTTGCTGCAGTTCCCCGAGGCGTTCTTTGAGTGTTTGCCATTGCCTATCCTCTGTCATCCCTTTAAGTAATTCTCTCCTATTTATCAAGGCCAATTCACAGGTCATATTTTCATAGTTTCATAGTATTCATAGTATACCCTGAGTCTAGTGGATGGTATCTCTGTAAAAGAAACAAACTTACTGCAGAGTATATAGAACTATGCCAACATTACCACCCACTAGAATTGTGTGGAATACAGAGATAATTAATGCTATATTGCCTGTTGTAGTTAAGGGGAGCAATAATTCTCTCCACATTCACTTTTATAATTGGCTACCAGGGCAAGGTGCTGAATGGCTAGCAACATCCATAAAACTAGAATTCCAGCAATATCGGCTCTTTTAGGAGAGAAGAGGCAATAAAGGGAAAAAGTATGCTCAGGGATTAGGGTGTTGGTGAGATGACATCCTATCATGCATACAGTATTTTCTCTCTCTGGGAATGTACTGAATCACTTAGTCCCTGAAAACCATTGAGGAGGCTCCAAGAGTCATCTCAAATCTTGATTTCATAGTAAAATGATAATGTTTGACAAACAATTCTTTAATTGGCTGCTAAATGGTTCATTCAGAATCCATTAGAAAATCAAACAACATAAAATCACAATCCATTTATTTCAAAACAATAATCAATATTTTTAAAAGTGCCATTGGATGTGGGTGGATTTTGGCAGACAGTGAATACTCTCTGCAAATTCTGAAAGCACGTTGCACTATCTCAAAAATGTCACAACTTATTTGGCATTGCGCATTCAATGTTACATTTTAAATTTTAGTTAATAGGAGTAAAAGGGAAGAAATTTGGATCATTGGGTTTCTGTACAGTGAGTGTGAAAAAGGGAAGCAGTTAGGTCTATTTGAATTGATTAGCATGGTTTACTCTATTGGAAATTTGTGCACTTGGAATAAGTAGAGTTATGGTCCTTTAGAAATCTGCACAATGGGAGTTAATGGGATGGGCTTGGTAGTTTGTAATTCTGTTCCTATTAGTAGTTTTGCATGTTTTGTGAAACAGTTGTATCATCTTGAGTCTCTATACAATTCTCTAAGGTGTAGGAACCTTATGAATATTTCAGATAATGTAAATCAATCAATAAATAAAACATTAGCATAATTAGCATTTTTAGCAATCAAGTGTTTATTCAAAAGATAATGAAATGCTTCATTCCCCAAAGGACTGGGTGATATAGTCAGTTGGCATGCTCTGTGTCCCCTTTAGGGCCTGGGTTCAAATATAGCCCCGATGGAACTAAAAGGGAAAAAAAGACTTGCATTTAAATGTATGTATCTTTCATGACCTAAGGTTGTCCCAAAATATTTGATAGCCAATTATGTACTTTTGAAGTGTAGCTATTGTAATGTAGGAAGTGCAGCAAACTCTTATGAACAGCAGTATGATAATGACCAGTTAATGTGCTTTTTGAGATGTTGATTGAGGGATAAATATCAGTCAGGGGAATTTCCCCCGTTCTTCAAATATGCCACAGAATCTTTTACATCCACCTAAGAGAGCAGGAAAACCTTGGTTTATGATCTCATCTGAAAGGTGGCACTTCTGATAGCGCAGCACTCTCCCCAGTACTACACAAAAGTCTGAATTTCTGTGCTCAAGTACCTACATTGGGACTTCAACCCACAATGTTCTGACTCAAGAGGTATGTTCCCAATTAACACTTTGGATTGGTGGAAACTTTCATTGCATGTAGGAGCGAAAAATGAATGAGTACTCTCAGGCTAGTTCAACATGGTGGAGAGGGAAGAATCAGAAGTTATTGCTTATGTGGAAACGAATGACATTGGAAGGAAAAGTTTTAAGAGGAAAGTTAAAAGAGCAGGACCTCAAATATCACTGGATTAATTCAAGTGCAACACACTATTGAACATAGGAGTAGTAGGATTAAACAGGTTAATGGGTGGCTACAGAAATGGCGCAGAAAGGAGAATGTCATATTTATGGGGTACTGACAGCAATTCTATAGCACAAGGGGCTTGTTCACACTGGAAAGGTTACATCTTAACAGGTTTGGAACGAATGTCCTCATAGGAAAGTACAGAGGTGGTGTAAGAAAGTGAAAAAACAGGTAAAGAGAGAGAATAGATAAGCGGCCAAAAGAAAAGATAACCTGAAGTCTCATATAAACATGTAAAAGGGTTGGTCAAAGGATGGATGGACCCAATTAAAGATCAATAGTCTTGGAGGTAGATGGCATACTTAAGATATTAAATGAACACTTGGCCTCTGTCTTTAAAAAAAAGGATGCTGTCAAAATAGCAGTAAATGAGGAGGTAGTAGTGATAAATGTAAAGAGGAGGTACTCACAAGATTGGCAATCCTCAATGTTAAGGTGACCCTGCCCGAGGCCAGGCATCCTCAGTTACTGGAAAAGTTGCAGTGTGATTTACTGAGTTCTAATCACAACCTTCCAATCCTCCTTTAATATTGGGATAATATAATAGAAAACCTATTTAAAAAAGAGGAGTGGGATAAATCTGATTACTACAGGTCAGTCAGTTCAATGTCGATAGGGCAAAATGTTTAGAGACACTAATCCAGGACAAAATTAATTGATATTTGCGGAATTATGGGCTAATAAATTCCAGGACAGACAAGGGAACAGGAGGCAGCCAACCCCTGTAACCAGAATAAAAAACTTCCCAGTTTTTGTTCCATTGCCATAACAGCTCACCACTATGAGGTGCCACAATATCCTTTGCATCACTTTCTTACTCCTCCTCCTCCAAGTATCACAGCCAAACATTTGAGTAAACTGTAGAAGAGCCACGTGGCCTGTAGCTTATTCCCTCTACACCTGAGTTGGATTTTCTGTGATGGCTGATAGGAGGTGGGGGGGGGGGGGGGGGGGGGGGGGGGGGGGTGGCGGGCGTGGTTCTCTGATGTAACGGTGATTGTTAATAACTTAAGCTAAATACAGAAACTCATGAAGCAAATGTCCTGGTACAAGACATGTCTTTATTGACCAATCAAATGACCGAACAATATTAGAAGGTCAGCACCCACCTGGAGTCTCCAGGCAGCTCAATATCACTCTGCAATTCAATGCTTCCACGAGGGCAATTATACATTTTCAAAATCATATTTCCCACTTTTCTGGTAGGCATGATCCAGTAAACATTGGTACAAATCAATCAATAATTCATTCTGTCATCAATTCTAGCCAATTACAAGTCACACCTTGGTCTCATGGGATTTCCACAGTTTAAATATCCGGATAGTACCTCTCCTGGTTGCTAGCTGCACAGGATGCTGGTCAGTACAGGTTAAAGGCAATATTTCCACAGACATAAACCCATTTGACCCTGAGAAAATCCTTATGTCTGTTTTAGAATCCATGGAATCCCTACAGTGTAGAAGGAGGCCATTCAGCCCATCAAGTCTACAATCCTATTACAACAATCCCATCCAGGCCCTGTCTCTGTAACCCAACATATTTACTGTGCTAATCTCCCTGGCATTAAGGGGCAATTTAGCATGACCAATCAACCTAACCTGCACATTTTTGGAGTGTGGGAGGAAACCAGAGCACCCAAAGGAAACCCACACAGACACAGGGAGAACATGCAAACTCCACACAGACAGAGGCCAGAATTGAACCCAGGACCCTGCTGCTGTGAGGCAGCAGTGCTAACCACTGTGCCACCGTGCTGCCCTATTTGCACCTGTGTTATCAGCTTTGAGCTGTGTAGTTCTACTCATCAAGCGTTAGTAGCCATTTTCTTTCCAATAACTACTGATAAGGTGGCCGCATTCAGCAAGACCATTGTCTTATGCAATGCAGGCTCTTCCTAATTGCCTCATCCCATCAAATCCTGCTGTATCTCGCTGTTTGGCTGAAATTTTACAAAACGTATTCTAAAAGCAATCAGCATCCATTTTATAAATTCAAAATACATGATTTAAATGACAAATACTTGTTATTCAGTTAGAGCTACCTTTTATAGTGACAGCCTCTTGTTAGTGCTCTTTATAGTGTAAGATCATTCATTCTTAAGTCACTATTGTGTTAGTGTTTTCAAACCTATGATTATATGTGTTTCATGAGCCTAATTTAGCCCCCTTCATCATGGCACACAATAACTTAAATGTTCCACTTTCACCTTAAAGCAGAAGCAATTGACAGCTAAAGATGAGCAAGTATCATCTCACCCCGACAAACCCTGCCCCTCACTTCCCAATCCCCACCTTTCCCCCATCAGGGGTCCTGCTGGACAACTTAATCCTCTGGGACTGAATGGTCCATGTCTCAGCATCAGCTGCTGTACATTTACAGTACACAACATGAAAAACATGCCATTTACTTTTATGACATTATTGTGTCTCACTGTTAACTCCTGTACATGCACAATACACACAGTACGGCAAAAAATAAATGATTTCTTCTTATCTGGTATTATATGGCCTGTGCATGTCTTAGTGCCAGATCTTGTACAGTGCAGTGGGTAAAAAGAAACTGTTCACTCCTATGAGCCTTGCTGACACTACTGATACTGGGACAGTGTTTATTGTGAAGCAGCCAGTTTCTTGTCAAAATGATCTAACAAGACAAAAAAAGTATAAAAACCAAAGGCAGTAGAAGAGTTAAGTCATTTTAAGACAGACAAACAAAGAGGTTTGAAAAGATTGATTCGTCTGGCATAATATAGAAGGGCAAAAAATCAATAACTGCAAATGCAATGATAAGTTTTTAGTTTACTTTGCTATGAATGAGATTTGTTGCAATAAACTAATAATATGAGCCCAGAAGCCTGACAATTCTCCTGATGTTGAGGTGAGATTCATGTTCTAGAAGGATCTTGTGACTTTAACAGCAAGAAGAGAGATCTGTGAGCATTGTATTAAAAATTTAAGAACTCCTTGAAGGCATCCTGTCAAGTCAGCCAACAGATTCTGCAAAGAAAACAGCTTTCTTTTGAAGAGTTTAAAATGTGAAGTTAGAATCAATGGGAATGATTCATTGACAGAATTCGATCTCTTCATGGGTGTGTTTTCACTTTCTGAGCAGACCCAGTTTCAATGTGTGTGTGTGTGTGTGTATGTGTGTTTGTGCATTCATACATGTGTATACATTTGTATTTGCATGTGTTTATATTTGTGTATTTTTGTGTGTTTATAAGCGCACATTCTTGTATTTGTGTGTGTTTGCATGTGTGTGTTTGCAGTTGTGTTTGTACATGTGTAGTTAAGTCTGTGTATTTGTATTTGTGCATGTTTGTTTTTGTATATGTGTGCATTTGTTTTTGTATATATGTGTACAATAGCAATTCATTAAACAACTTCCCAGGTACTTCAGAGCATTAAAAGCTCAACTTCAAATTGGGTCACACAGAGATACCAGAGTAGATAGTGCAACGCTAGCTCACAGAGGTAGGTTTGATGGAGTGTTTTAAAGGAAGAAAGAGATGTAGAGAGGCAGAGAGGTTTAGGAAGGGAATTACAGAGCTTACGTTCTAAACAACTGAAGGCATGACCACCAATGGTGGAGTAATTCAAATTAGGGAAGTTCAAGAGGCAAGAATAAGATGAGCCTGGATACCCCAGAGGTTTTAGGGAATTTTACAGAGATAGGGGTGTCAAGGTCATTTGAGGGATTTGAGAACAAGGATGAGAATTTTAAGTTTGCTTAACTGGGAGCAAGGGGTGATAGGACAGTCAGCACAAGATGATGGGTGAAAAGGCTTGCTGCAAGTAAGGACAGGAAAAACAGAGTTTTGGATGACCTCAATTTTACTAAGGGCAGAATGTGGAAGATCAGCCAGAAGTGGGCTGGAACAGTTATGTTCAAAGGAAACAAAGTCATGGCTAAGAATTTCAGCAGCAAATGAGCAGAGTCAGATGATGTTATGGAAATGGAAGTAGGCTGTCGTAGCAGTGGTATAGATATGTGTCTGGAAGCTTATCTTAGGGTCAAGTATGCCAACAAAGTTGTGAACAGTCTGATGTAGATTCTGACAGATGTGATAGAGAAAGATAGTCAGTTGCTAGGGAACTAAGATTGTAGTGGGGTTCAAAGATAATAGTTTCAATCTTCCCAATACTTAATTGGAGGACAGTAGTGGTTATTGGAAAACACTTTAGCAACAATGGAGGAACCGGATGAGGTAGTGGTGTGGTAGAGATATATATTGTTGGTGTAAGTTTGAAAACTAATGATATTACTGAAGGCAGGAAATAGAAAGAAACCAAGGACAGATTCTTGAAAGACACCAGTTAACAATGGGGAATGGGGAGAGATGTTCTGGCTATGATTAGCTGTCATCAGCTATCCCTCAATTTGAGAAAATTACCTACTCATGGTCCAGAGTTTCTGCCATTGTTTTTTATGCCACTGAGCAAGACAATTCTTGGCCTGAAAATCTATGGGCAAATGTCCCATGAAGTAGTGAGATTCAAAGTGCAAGATTTACTTCTTTTCTTTCTTTCTCTGCCTCATCATTAAGTCATGATGACTCAAAGCATGGTGTAGTTTGATAGATATTTGTTGCCGTTCTGACAAGCAAGCACTTCTTAGTCATTAACACCAGTACTGCTGAGCTTGAAGGAGAGCTTCATCGTGACTTTAAAACATTTACTTTTTTCTTCCTGGAACACTTCCCTCCTTGACCATCCAAGAGTAGAAAAAAACATGATTTGGAGGGGGAGATGGCTTTTGGTCATTCAGACACAGTGTCTGGTCCATTGGGCATTTTACAGGCATTTGGCCTGAATATTTGTTAGCTTCAAGAAGGAGAGGACATAGTGCTTTACTGCAGTGAGACCCGGACTGTGTACAGTGACGCATAAGAGCGTTAGTGAAATTCTACCAGCAATGATTCCATCGCATTCTCCAGATTCAATGGGAGGACCATGGAACAAACAGATCATTGGATGGATCAGAATGGAAGCAGACAGTGCAGTTTCACCCAGTTGGAAGATGGTGGGGAGGCACTGAAGAAGGATGATATGGTCAATCTTGACAAAGGGTTGAGAAGGTTGAGGAGGGATTGTTTGTCTTTTTCACAGTCACACAGAATGTCATCTGTGATTCTGATAAGAGTTATTTTAGTACCTGGCAGGGGCAGAAACCTGACTGGAGGAATTCAAACATGGAATTCCTGGAAAGATGTGCATGGATTTGTGTATGGGTTCGTTTGCATTTGTGTGTTTGTGTATCAATTTGCCTGTTGCTGGAGTTGTATTGAGAAACTGGTTAGGAACAGAACCAGGAGTGGCAGCGAGGTGAAAGTTAGAGCCAATAATGTAGGAAAAGGGATTGGGGATACTACAATAGCAGTTTGTTTTAATTTATTTGTGAGACATGGGCATCATTGGCTGGCTAGCATTTAATCAACCACATAAGAGTAACTTAGACAGACACATGAGTGGGTTGGAGATGTGTGGATATAGGAGATTGTTTTAAATAAGGGTCATTAGCATTGGGGTGTCCCTGGTAAGGTAACTGGATATGGTACAATAATGTTTGTTTTCCTTTTCATTCACAGGTTTTAAGTCGGTCCGCCTTGTGTCCAACGAGGGGCATACGCGCAATGGGTCGTACTTGGGCTGCTCTTGGTTGTTCGAGATTGGCCTAGTGCTTCATGTCGTTAGTGTGTGCCTAAACTGGACCAGATACTGGGCAAGACGACAGCTCAGTGACTATCACTGATTGCTGTGCAGACACATGGATTTGGGTCGGTGTCTGTGGGAGTTTGCGCATTCTCCCCGTGCTTGCGTGGGTTTTCTCCGGGTGCTCCGGTTTCCTCCCACACCTCAAAGATGTGCTGTTAGGCTGACTGGCAGTAATAAATTGTCCCTAAATCAGTTTCCCTCAATCTGGATGGCCATAAAACATTAGACAAGGGTTGTGGGTGGAGAGGGGGATTGGTGGTGTTGAGATGGCAGCGCGGCCGAAGGGCCTGTTTCCCGGCTGTTTTTGTTCTTTGTTCTTTGTTCTTTGTATAACTGTGGCTCTGGAGTCATATGTAGGCCAGACCAGGTAAGGACAGGAGATTTCCTTTCCTAAAGGACATTAGTTGAACCAGATTGGTTTTTCTGAAAATTGACAATGGTTTTATGGTCATCTGTAGGTTCTTAATTTTTATTGAATTCAAATTCCATTATCTGTCATGGCGGTGTCCCCAGAACTTTAGCTGAGTTTTTGGATTAATAGTCTTAGTGATGATATCACTAGGCCATCATCTCCTTCCATTTTCACTTAAGAAAGAGCAGAAACAGGGACTGACCCTTGACTCCACTTGAAACCCAATCTGGGTTACAAAACAAGCACAAAGGACAGGCATCTTAAGAGGCCAAATTTTACCAGTTCCTAGTGGCAAACAGTGAAACAGATATGTGGTCCGCATTAGAGGTGGGCAGTTGATTTGCACAATTAAGTGCCAATTTATGAGATTGCCGCTATTTTGTCAACGGTGGAATGTCCCTGCACACTCCACCACATGAAGTGACTGCCAGCTTCACAGGGTAGTTCCCTAACATAGTACAGGGTGCCATTAAATCTGCAAGATCTATAGTCTAAAGAGGGGCTGTCTTCCAGCTCCAGTGATCTCCAGGAGAGATTTATCTTGCAATTGACGTGACCTATCACTTTCGCCATTCTGAATTTTAATTTGTTACCTACCTGGCTGAGCATATTTTCACTCTGAAAAATCCTCAGAAGTCCAATCCTCAGCAGTGCTCACTCCTCCTGTTCTTAATTAGACAGCAGACCCTGAATTGTCCCTGTGGTAAAATCACTATTCAGCTGCTGGCACATGCGAGCTTGGGATTTGCTTTACCCCCCAACATCAAGGTTCTGAAACCCACAGCAGAATCCTACCCTATCTCTCTTTTCTGTATTCCTTTCTCTATTCTTCTATCTCACTCTTCACCCCACTCCCACCCATTGCATTTACTCTGAAATATACTGCAAAATCTGTTAATTCAAAATATCTTTTTTCAAAGAATGGTGCATCTCTGTTGCAAAGTAACAAGAAAAGAAAGCCTGAGGCCTACTAATAATGATGTTCTGGTATATATTTACTTTGCAGTTATTGATACGTTATGATAGAAGATGCCTGGGAGGCATTCTTTGGAATTGTCTGTCATTAACAAATAACTAATGCAAGATGCAACCCACCAGAACAAGTCAGAACGTACTGTGCCAGAACTAGAACAATTATTTAACAATCCTCACTGTCTGTTGAACTGGGTTCGTTTCTATTAACCTTCCGCTTGCCAGAGCCCAGTAATTAGGAACTCCTCAGCCTTTCCTTCCTCCTACATTCCATTTCAAAACAAAATTGGTTTATCACGTGGGCTGTCAGTGTTGGGGAAGGAACATATCATAGAACATTCCAAAACAAGACAAGACCTTTCAGCTCATCAAACTTATGCCTTTCTATATCTTATTCTCCACTCACTACCCAAACCATTTAACAGCCCTCCCTGCCTAACGCCTCTCTCCTGTTCACTTCCAATAACCTTTTATAGCACATCCTGTCTAAACTCACTTTACTGTTTACTCCCTGAATCCTTTAATATCTACCTGGACACTTAGCCTCCGAAATGAAGTGTAAAATGCACAGCTAATTTGCTTTTGTTCAGCTTGCATTACTACCGAAAACCAATTTCTACTCCATGGACTGGGATTAACGCAGAGGCTCAGGAAGCCATATGTTTCATAATTGTCATCTCTTAATTCTCTGAAGTCATGGCTGCCACCCCAAGTGGAATGATGTCCCTCCTCCAGGATACCAGTAAAATAGATGACAAGCACATCTCCAGTCTAAGTAGCGCCACTAGGAGCCATGGAGGAGGCTTAATTGGATGATAAGTTCGCAGGCCCTGGTCAGGAGGTCTACTCATCAATCAGGAGGCTGGGGAAGTATAGGATTCAACCAAGTGCAGCCCTTTGAGCCGCAGCTGGCCCTTCACTGGGCACAGTGTGGCTGAACAGTAGAAGGCCCCCACCCTACAGGCGACATGGTGACACAGCGGTTAGTACTGCTGCCTCACAGCGCCAGGGACCAGGGTTTGATTCCTGGCTTGGGTCACTGTCTGAGTGGAGGAGGTTGTGAGTTCTCCCTGCATTTGCATGGGTTTCCTCTGGGTGCTCCAATTTCCTCCTACAGTCCAAAGACGTGCGTGTGAGATGAATTTGCCATGCTAAGTTGCCCCTCAGTGTCTTGGGATGCAAAGGTTAGATGGATGAGTGGAGTAAATATTTGGGCTATGGGAATAGAGCCTAGGTAGAATTGTTGTCAGTGCAGATTCAATGGGCTGAATAGCCTCTTTCTGCACTGTAGGGTTTCTATGATTCTATGCCTGCAGGTGGCCTGGCAGCCTTGTCATATGGTGTGGACATCCTCCAGCATTGTTAAATTACCAACTATGGTGGGAGAAGATCCTTAAGTGGCTCTTAATTGGTCACCTAAGTGCCTTATATGGCTCAAGGATGGGTGAACCACCTATCACCTACCCTGCTGCCGCTAAAATACTAGTAGAGACAGGGAGGCAACCGACACCCCACATAATTTTACAGCTCCCCTTCTGCCTGCCAGCCGACTCTGGATGTGGGGGCAACCAAAAATTTCAGTCCATGAGGCAAACTTAGGAAAATAATTCTAAGTCCAGGACGAGCATGCAAATGGGAACGTTTCTGATATGTTTTCTGGGTGAGTCCAAACCTGCTATCTTTTGCATTTACAGCAAAAAAAACTCTCAAAAACTGTTTCTTGCTGTAGAGGAGGGGGTGGGGCTTTAATTACCTGAATGCTGGTTGAGATCAGCAGAGGGCACCACTGCCCATGCGCAGGTCCCTCTGCGCTGAAAGCAGTCCTATCACTCAGCCTCTGCCTCTCTCAACCAGCCACCATGACCTAAAGCAGGCACCTCCCCCCTCCCCCCCCACAGCTACCGTGGGGACCCACAGCCTATCACAACTACACCCCCTCCCCCCAGCTAGTCCGACGATCTTTGCCCGGGAGCACCAACCCTCTTGCCCTGACATCCCAGGGGGGCCTCAATGACTTCCAGCTTGACTGCTGAGGCCACCATGTCTGGTCCCCTTTGCTGGGGACCAGCTGTGATTCTCGCTGGAGAGAACCTCTCCCAGTGAGGCCACAGAGGCAAATGAGACTGGACAATTGAGTCTCAGGCTTGCTAATCACGTAAATACATTAAAACAAGATTTACATAACTTATTCAGCCTTGCGCTGGAAATGGGTGTGGGGCTGACCTCACCGGATAGCTGGTGTCGGTAAGATCACGAGAGGTGAGGAATCAAGTGCGAACCTGATTTCTCGGCTCTAGCATTACCTACTGGTTGGTGGGGCATGATGGCAAAATCGCCACTTCCCCCTCCCCCCACTATGTCTCTAGATTTAACTTAAACTTTTATGGCTTGATCCATTGCATTGCCATTTTTAATGACATGGGCATGAATACCAACATCTCTGTTTTTCCACACCATTTCTAATTCCACCATTGAAAATATATTTCCTTTCAATATTTGCATTTACAAAATATTTAATTTCATATTGACGTACATTCGTCTACAACTGCCCTCTGCTTGTCCATTCTGCATGACTATTTATGCCACAGATGGTTACAGTACAGAAGGAGGTCAGTAAACCAATCATATGTGCGCTAGTTCTCCAAAGAAACAATTTACCTCCTGCCGTACCCCATAATCCTGCATATTATTTCTTTTCAGATAATAATCCAATTCCCTCTTGAATGCTTCAATTGAACCTGCCTCCACTACATTCTCAAGCAGTGCATTCCAGATCCCAACCCCTTGCTGAACGAATATGTTTTTCCTCATACCCCATTCTTCTTTTGTCAATTACCGTAAATCTGTGCCTTCTTGTTCACGATTCTTCTACCAATGACAATTTTTCCCCCGATATACTCTGTCCAGACCACTAGGGATTTCGTACTGCTCTATTAAATCTCCTCTCAACCTTCTTTTCTCCTATGAAAACAGCCTCAACCTCTACAATGTATCTACATCACTGAGGTCTTCATCCCTGGAAACAACTTATTGAATCTTTTCTGCACTATAATTCCTTCACATCTTTCCTAATCTGTGACAGAAGATGAAAATGCTAGAGAGAAATTCTATTACAAAATGTCCTTTTGAATCTTTCACCACACTGGCTGGGATTTTCTGACCTTTCCCACCTGTGGGATTTTCTGCTCCTGCTGAAGGCCACCCCTGCTTTGGTTCCCCGACAGCATGGCCAGCAAGCAATGCAAATGGTCACTGACTTCAATTTCCCAGTGTACAGTGTACACACTGAACTGGGAGATCTCCTGTCACCACCCCAACCTCTGGACGTCGCCCCTCCACCATCGCCACCCAGACATTGCCAATCCTCACCCCCCCAATCACCGCCCCAGCCAATCCCACCCCAGCTGATCCCTAAACCCTCCTGATCACCACCCCAATGCAGAGTACCTCGCTTCCAACACCCTCTATGGAACTCCACCCACCATTCCTGTCCTGTCCATCCCCTCATCATGGGCCTATCCCCCAGAGGTCCCACCCCCTTGGAACTGCCCACTGCCCAGTGGGCAGTGCCAGGATGCTGGGCTGGCATTGCCCAAGGGGCACTGCTTGGCCATGCCCTGACCACTGGGGGTTTCAATGGCCTCCAGTGCCACCAGTGAGGCTATCACGTCTAGTTTGTATCGGCGGGGACCAGACATGATTCTCACCGGTGAGTAGGTAAGTTTGAGTGAGCCTGGAAAATAGCATCTGTGATTCACTAATTATATCGAAATTACCTATAGAATATTGAAATAGGCTTTGCATGCTTTATAGGTGCAAAGCTGGTTTCGCCAGCAGATCAGTGCCAGTAATATCGCATGAGCCTGATTTTTCATCTCTCAAGATCCTACTGGCTCACCGCGCCAATTGAACAATGGGACGAGCTAGTAAGTTTGCCTCCTTAGTCATTTATTGGGACAGAGGTGAGTTAAGTGTTGGTTCTGGGAGGGTGGAACCTAAACACCTACATGACCCCAACGGCAAAGCTATAGAGTGCTGTTTTGAAAGAATGCCCCAATCTCACGATGCACTGGGAGACCACCCTCTCCCCCCACAGACATCGAGACCCCATCCCATCCCCAACACAGATCACAGTATTAGGGCTTTGGGATGATCCCAATGGGTCTCCCTTCATGACCCCCAACATGCCCCCCAACTTTCATACCCAACTCTTCATAGCCCCCCCATTATAGCCCCTGCTCATATCCCATCCGTACCCAGGCCCTACTCTCTTGGCACTGCTCTGGCATGCTAGCAGTGCCCAGCTGCCAGATGGACAGTGTTAGTTGGGCACTGCCAGATGGGCACCACCAACCCTTGTACCAAACCACCCAAGACTTCAATGGCCTCTGAGCCCCGGTGTGATCATCAGATCTGGTTTTCAGTAGTGGAGACCAGCAGTGATTCTCGCCAGGCTTGCGCCATGTCCGAGTGTTGTTAGATCATGGGAGCTGGGAGAATTCGATTTTGAATGGGCTAAGTGGATTTAAATGCTCTTTCAAATGCTAATCAGGCTTGCGTCATTTCTGGGAGTGTCGCTATTTGCAGGAATAGAAAGGGACCAGGATGACTGCAAACTGTTTAACACCAGGCTCAAAACCCATTTTCAAGTCCACACGCAATTTTCTGGGATCAGTGTGACCTGCCCCAAGCACGGCGAGACCAGAATATCACGCCAACATTTCATGTGTGTATGATTCTTTTTCAGAAAGGAGGCAATTGTCCTACCTTGTCTTCCCTAGTCTGGTCGCTAGGGTGACACAGTGGTACCTCACAGCACCAGAGACCTGGGTTCAATTCAAATCTGGTGGATTTCCTCCAGATGCTCCTGTTTCCTTCCACAATCCAAAGTCGATCGCCCATGATAAATTGCCCCTTAGTATCAGGAGGATTAGTAGGGTAAATGTGAGGGGTAATGAAGATAGGACCTGGGTGGGATTGTTGCTGGTGAAGGCAGCTGTAGGGATTTTAAATCTAAATATTTTAGGCCCTCATTTACACTTCAGTTAAGACAGCTATCAATCAACATTACTGTTGTCTCCCTCTACATGGTTCATGTGAAATATCCCACTGGATTCCCCTGTGATGCCCCAGTAATCTTTCCCTTTACATCCTTATCAAACCAAAAGTATGTCATGGCTGGTATCTGAGAAATGGCAAGCCATGTGCTTCTGTCTTTCTTTACCAGGGACCTCCAGTATTTGCTCTGAGGAGACTGCTATGGAGTAACAACACAAATGAAAAACCTGCCACCTCTTCTGAATCTTGTCTTGCAGAAGCATAAGAAAATTGAGTATCTGACATTGTCCAATATATTGACGAATACTGCTCAAAAATCCACCTACCCATTAACCATTCAGGATGCTGCTGCTTCATTAAGCAACAGCTTGAAAAAGTCAGCAAAATGTTTTAATCTCCTTCAACTGTGTTTCAACTGTTTTAAATGTGAAGACTCTTCACAATGTTAATAAGATCATCATCATAGTATGCACCTTAGATAAATCTACAATTCCAGTATCCGCTTTGAGCGAACCTATAATCCCAGAATCCAATTCCAGCAACCACCTTGCATAGATCTGCAATCCCAGCATCCACCTTGCATAGGTCTTGCATCCCAGCAACTACCTTGCATTGTTCTGCAATCCCAGCATCCAAATTGCATTGGTCTGCAATCACGGCATCCACCTTGCATTGGTCTGCAATCCCGGCATCCACCTTGCATTGATCTGCAATCCCAGCATCCACCTTGCGTTGGTCTGCAATCCCAGCATCCACCTTGCATTGGTCTGCAATCCCAGCATCCACCCTGCATTGGTCTGCAATCCCAGCATCCACCTTGCTTAGGTCTGCAGTCTCAGCATCCATCTTGAATCTCATCATTCCTTTTCTTGAACAATCTGTAATAAGGAGAGACCAAGCCTTGGATGTGTGTGGTAGTTTTGTGTGAACTGTACCTCTGTACTGGTTTAGCTAAGCTGATTGGAGAGCTGGTTAGTGATGTGAGATTGACACCAACAGTGTGGGTTCAATTCTAGCTGCGGTTATCCATGAAGGTGTTGCTTTCCCAACCTTGCTCCTTGTCTGAGACCCTCAGGTTAAATCATGAACAGTAATCTCTCCCCCTCAAAGAGGTGAGCAGCCTATGGTCATCTGGAACTATGGTGACTTCACTTTTACTTTATTCCATGGCTAAGTACTGACAGGATATTTCATTGATTAGGCTGTGACACATGTTCTGTCTCACTTTCCTTACACTCCCCTCCTACATTTGTGACATCTGCTAAATTAAAAATCGATAAAGTTATTATTAGTCATGAAGTAATGGATGGCTGAATAAATCCTTCCAATCACCAAGAGCATCTGAATCTTTTCAGTGTCGCTGGCTTAGGTTAGAGCTAGTTTCTGAGCGGGATAGACAGATGTTTGTGGTACGTCAGGCTTGATCAATATATGGTGAACCATCCATATGGGATTCAGATACTTGGCGGTCATATTCTTTTTAAATGGCATGCATATTTTGCTGATGTAGATGAAAGGTATCAGAGCTGGAGCATGGAGCATTGTTCCTCAATTCTGATAATAAACAATGCTAGATGAAGAGTAAAGTATAAAGGAAGAAAGACTTGCACTTACCTAATGTCTTACGATATCTCCCACCAAAGCCTCTAAACGTTTTTAATTTAATGAACTTTGAAGTAAAGTAACTATTATCACCTGGACAAATGCAGCAGCCATTTTGCTTACTACAAGGTCTAGAAACAGCTGGTTTATTTCTGATGGTGCTGGTTGAAGGAAAATTGTCAGCCAGGACACTAGGAAATCACCTTGCTCTTCCTTAAACAGTGCAATGGAACCTTTCATATCCACCTGAACCAGTGGAACAGGTCTTGAGCTAATGGCTCATCCAAAGGATAGCAGCTTTTACAATATAAATGTACTGATGCAGAGCTCCCAGCATGCCTATACAAAAGCAGAGAATGGCTAATTCTATACTATGGTCCAGCTTGAGCTGTATTACTTGCAGCTACTGTCTAGAACACAGCAGAATGCAGTAACTTATTTTGTTTAATTATTAATTTATTTTTATTGCCTTGCATGAATTATCCCATCCTTGGCAGCAAAAGCATCTCTCAATTCTCGTAAGGGGCCAATATTTTATTCACAAGAGCTAGCGCCTCGCAGACTCTGGAAGCACTTAACAAAAATAAATGATTGAAACGAAACTAATTCTGAAATATTCTTTCACAAACAGTAAGCACAGGCTACACTTAATGCTCCAGAAATATTTTGACATGCTCTCAGCAATGTTGCGAGATATCCAGCAGTACCCTGATAAGTAGATGCATTTTTTGTTTTCCACAGTTTGCCACCTGCCGTGCAGAATGAAATTGCTTTGCCAGCAGAGATAATGTCACAAAAAACTCCATGCCAATCACGGCTCTTAGTTATCCTTCATTAACTCCCTGAGTGCCAACTGACATTCCACAAATAGCAATGTATTACATGAAAACAAATGATCTCTCATCTATCTACTGGCAGTACTGACCTCACAGTAATAGACATGCAGTCTAGCAAAGCCTCAAAATTACAAATCTTAACCTTGTATCCAAAACCCTCCACGTTCTCTTTCTTACTTGTGCAAACTCCTCTAGTCCTACAACCTTCCAAGAAAGTTGCTGGCACCCAGCAGATGCTATGGCACTGTTTGAATAAGAGGAGAAGGTTCACTCAGTGTGCAGGTTAACACTCCTCCCTCAACCAACACTACCAAAGGCACACGGGAAGCTTTTCCTCTCATTTCTGTTTATGGATTGTTGTTACTACAAATTAAGCACCATCATTTTCTCTGTGAAATGCACTGAGATATTTGGCAGGATAAGGACCCAAAGAAATTAATTTTTATGATCATAATGCCTTACTATATAAAAATTAGAGATGAATAAAATAGATAAATGTTGATGGTCTGATAATACATAACCTTCCTCTTTAACTGGGGAGAAAATTTTCTCATTTCTGTAGTAAGGGACAAGTCTTGCGGCAAAGCCTCAATAATATTTGTTTGTTCCACAGGCATCTTCTCAAACCTTCCATTGCTGTAAAATACATGTTGTGTGCTATGAAGTGTGTCCTTACATGAAAAATATTTTCAATAAATTGTTTTTCCTGTTTCTGCAAAGCAGAGTTATGTCACACAGACACTGTTTCCAAAATAAGAGTGAGAGACAAGTGAATGAACCTGTCAATTACCACTGTGTTAGCAAGACCCACCAAATTCTAGTGCTTCTAACTGTCATGACGAGACCAAATAGAGGATGGTGGTTAATACTGGAAAACCAAGGTCAAAAAAAGTCTCATACAGTAAGTCAATTGGATGCTAATTTAGGCTTCAATGACCATCCCGGGACTCAGAACGGAAATTGCCAAGTTGCCATTAAATCATCTGGACTTGTTATCAATCTCACTGTGCAACACTCCTTTAAGACTGAGGTGTTTTGTCTCTGTCCTCCCATTCAGAACAGGTCAATAGCTTTTGCATACTGCAATCAAGAATGTATCAAACCATCTCTTCTTCAAGCTCATTATTTTTCAAGACCTGAAATCTACGGCAGCCCACACTTCCCTCACTCCAGCATTCCTTTTACAAACTATCAACTTTAGAGGCCAAGCCTGATGTCAATAATTTACCTCACCTTTTGTACTAATCTTGGAAGATGCTTGTACTGTGGGCTTTAGCCTGAGTTTCACAATAAAATAACACAATTAGATTGTTACAATGGATGCGCTTTCAAGTTCTTTGCTGTTCCACTCACTCTGTTGAGTTGTTGCCTGGAAACCCGAAAGTGGATTCAAGGGAATTTTGGTTGATGTCCTTGAAGCTGTTGCAAAGCAGCTCCGTCTCTACATTGAAACCAATGAGATGATAAAGCTGCAAGGTAAATCAAAACAAACAGGATTTACCAGAATGAAGGGGCCGATCTGTGAAGATTTGCGAGATGCTGAGATTGTTCACCTTAAAGCAAGGCCAGCTCAGGGAAAAAAATTACAAGAGTTTTGATAGAGAATACATCATACAGGGTACAGATTTAAGGCAATTGGCAAAAGATCTTTTTTACACAAAGTTTTTATGATCTGGAAGCAGATTCAATTGTACATTTCAAAGGGAACTGAATGTGTATGCTCAGAAAAGAGAACATTACAGGGCTATAGGAAAGGGGTTAATTGTATCACTTTACAAACAGCCATCACAAGTGCTTAGCCAAATAGTATCCTATTATGTTGATTGATTCTACAATCTAATTTTCTGTTGTGGGACCTTTAGACTTCTGACTTAATTACAGCTTTGGTCCAACACGGACAAAAGAGCTTAAAAACAGAGGTGAGATGAGAGCGACTGCCCTTGACATCAAGGCAGCATTCGAACGAGTGTGATTTCAAGGAGCCTTGGCAAAATTGAAGTCAGTGGAATGGCTGGGGAGTGGGAGGGGGTGGGGTGGAGGGGAGGGGTGGTGGGGGTGGGTGTTCAAACTTTCCACTGGTTGGAATCTAACATAGCATGAAGAAAGATGGTTGTGATATTGAAGACTAATTATTTCACTCCCAGGATATTGGTGCAGGAGCCAGGACATTGGTATAAGAGTTCCTCAGGTTAGTGTCCTATGCCCAACTATCATTAGCTGCTTCATTAATGCCTTTTCCTTCATCACAAGGTCACTGATGATCTCACGATGTTCAGTGCCATTCATGACTGCTCAGGTACTGAAGAAGTCCATATCCAAATGCATCTAGACATGGACAAAATCTAGGCTCAGGCTGACAAGAGGCAAAAAACATTCATGCCACGCAAGTGCCAGCCAATGACTATCTCCAACAAGAGAGAATATAACCATCGCCCCCTTGACATTCAATACCATTACTAAGGCTGAATCAACATCTTTGGGGCTGACCAGAAACTGAAATGGACTAGCCATATAAATACTGTAGCTACAAGAGCAGGTCAAAGGCTAAGAATCCTGTGGCAAGTAACTCACCCCCTGACTCCCCAAATCTATCCAACATCTACAAGGTGCAATTTAGGATACCCTTCATTTGCCTGGATGAGTGCAACTCCAATAATGCTCATGAAGCTTGACACCATCCAGGTCAAAGCAGACCATTTGACTAGCACTCATTCCATAAACATTCACTCTCTTCATCACAGATGAGCATTTAAGCTTTCAAATTATTTCAATATTTCAATAGCCTAACCTTTAAAATGGAAAGAAAAATAGCATGCCTGTGGCTGTGTTGAAAAAAATGTGCTTGCAGTTTCAATAGATGTTTGTTGACACAACCCTAAATGTTATCATTATAGTAATATAACAGCTTGAATGAATTCACAACCTATCATTTTCACATTTGGCATAAGTTCACAATTTGATGGTTTCAAGAAGCTTTTAAAGGATTAATTGTCTTTGATGTGAGGTTATGAATATGAATGTTAATTTTTATCAAAGATTAAGTACTTGAGGGGATTTAAATCTATTCCAATGGATATCATGAATTAGCGGTTTTTTTCATGTAATGAAGTCTGTAATAGATATTTAGAACTTAATTTTATTTTTTTTCTAATCACGGCTTCTCAGGTCTACTGGGTGAGTTGACATGGAGGGAATAAGGAGAAAGCCTGGTGGGGGGAATGGGTTGGCATGAGTTGTCACTAAACTAGTACTGGGGTTATAAGGGAACATTGGGTAGATAGGAGATATGTGTTGGCATGTACAGGCATGGGGAGTGAGTAGGGTGGGCTGCATGGGTGTGAGGATTAGAGGACCAAGTGTTTAACTGGGCAAATCCTGCAGAATCAAGGCAGGAATTATAAATAGCCTTTCTCAGTATTTAGCAACCTCTATGGCCAGTTCTGATCTGTGTCCAGAGTGGCCGTGGCCCAACTGCATTCCACACCCGTCACCAATTCCTGGAACAAAGAAGTTCGCAATTACAAGGTTTGGTCAGTACAGAATTTGTTTTTCAGCAGATAAGGCTGAATGAATATTCCAACAAGTGTAACTATACTTGGTTACAGGGATCTTAACTGTGTATATGCTTGAGTGTAGTTTGCCTCCTAGTTATAGTGCATGGGATTAAGTACTAGAGATTTACAGCATGGAAACAGGCCCTTCGGCCCAACTTGTCCATGCCACCCTTCTTTTTTAAACCACCAAAACTAATCCCAATTGCCCGCATTTGGCCCATATCCCTCTATACCCATCTTACCCATGTAACTGTCTAAATGTTTTTTAAAAGAAAAAATTGCACCCGCCTCTACTACTACCTCTAGCAGCTTTTTCCAGACACTCACCACCCTCTGTGTGAAAATATTTCCCCTCTGGACACTTTTGTATCTCTCCCCTCTCACCTTAAACCTATGCCTTCTAGTTTTAGACTCCCCTATCTTTGGGAAAAATAATGGCTATCTAGCTGATCTCTGCCCCTCATTATTTTATAGATTTCTATCAGATCACCCCTCATCCTCCTACACTCCAGAAAACAAAGTCCCAGTCTATCTAGCCTCTGCTTATACCTCAAACCATCAAATCCTGGTAGAAACTTCATAATCAAAGACTAGAATTAAATATAATGGGGTAACAAGAGATCACAGGTAAAGCAATGAAGTGCTGGACCCTGTATGACCAAGAAAAGTCCTTCCTCAGATGTAATTCTACTTCTCCAAACCCTTCTACATTATAAGGCATTTATTCCAAATTTGTGCTAATGTTATGGCAGTGGAACAGGAGAAGTCCTGAGGTACATCATGCCCTACTAACTAAGCCTGCAGTTTGCCATTAGCTGTTGAATCATGGAATCATACAGCACAAAAGAGGCTATTCGGTCCATTGGGTCCATATCGACACATTAGAAACACTTGAACTCCCTCCTATTCCCATCTGCCAACAATTGGCCTATAGCCCTGAATGTTATGATACGCCAAGTTTTCATCCAGATACTTTTTAAAGGATGGCAGCGACCCGTCTTCACCATCCTCCCAGGCAATGCATTCTAGACAGTCACCACCCTCTGGGTAAAAACATTTTTCTTGACATTCCCCCTAAACCACCTGTCCCTCACCTTGAACTAATGTCCCCTCGTGACTGACCTTTCAACTAAGGGGAACAGCTGCTTCTTATCCCCTCTATCCCTGTCTCTCATAATCTTGTACACCTCAATTCGGTCGCCCCTCAGTCTTCTCTGCTCCAGTGAAAACAACACAAGCCTACCCAACCTCTCTTCATAACTTAAATGTTCCATCCCAGGCAACATCTTGATAAATCTCCTCTGCACCATCACCAGCGCAATCACATCCTTCCGATAATGTGGCAACCAGAACAGTGCACAGTACTTTAGCTGTGGCCTCACCAAACCTCTATACAAATCCAACATAATTTTCCTGCTTTTGTAATTTATGCCTCTACTGATAAAGGCATGTGTCCCATATGCCTTTTTCACCACCCTATTAACATGCCCTTCCGCTGTTAAAGGTTTGTGGACAAACACGCCAAGGCCCTTTTGTTCCACAGAACTTCCTAGTGTCCTACCATTCATTGAACACTTTCTTGTCATGTTTCTTCCAAAGTGTATCAACTCACACTTTTTAGGGTCAAATTCCATCTGCTGCTTATCTGCCCATTTGACCATCCCGTCCATATCTTCTTGTAGCCCAGACAGTCTGCCTCACTGTTAATTATCCAATAATTTTTGTGTCAACAGGAAGCTTACTAATTCTACTCCCCACATAGTCATCAGTGCTGTTTATATAAATGACGGAAAACACAGACTGTGAAGAGTTAATACTATTTTTTAAATTTACATTCAGAATTGAATTTTGTTTGAAGCAGCAGGCTGTTTTCCTTGCCTCATTCACACTGGGTTAAATCAACAGAAGCATTAATGAGAGTGTATTTGCCGCTATTTCAATCAAAGAATCTTGCACAAAGGAACTGCAATTCTTGCAGTGTCAGGTCATTGGGTCAGCCTCATTATCAGGAAATCTTGCTGGAGTAACATGAGAAAATGCAGTTGAGTTCGCACATTTGCTATTTTTCACTTGTTTCTGTCCCAAGGCTTTCACTCCACAGTGTCTTTGCATCCTTTGACTTCAACCCATTTCCAGCCCAATTAAAGTCAGAGGAAGTAGTGGTGGGGGGAGGGTGGCTAATTTCACAGTAACTCATTATGTGAACTTTTTGAAATAATGGATTTATCAAGAATTTGTGGAATATACTGTGAATCAACTGTAAAAAAAGAAAACAATGCGCCAGAAATAGTTGGCAGGTCATTAGAATGATGCATTCATTGTACTCATCAGTATTAATTATTAGAAATTCCCAGAATTTGTGTAAGGAAAAGATACACTGTCAGTTCTGATTCTTCATAAATTGCTGGACAATTTGTTCTACTCCAAAGCCAATATAAGTACGGAGACAAAATAGAAAGGGTCAAGAGCTTCAAGCTTTTAGGTGTCCAGATCACCAACAACCTGTCCTGGTCCCCCCTTGCCGACACTAAGTTAAGAAAGCCCACCAACGCCTCTACTTTCTCAGAAGACTAAGGAAATTTGGCATGTCAGCTATGACTCTCACCAACTTTTACAGATGCACATAGAAAGCATTCTTTCTGGTTTATCACAGTTTGGTACGGCGCCTGCTCTGCCCAAGACCACAAGAAACTACAAAAGGTTGTGAATGTAGCCCAATCCATCATGCAAACCAGTCTCCCATCCATTGATTCTGTCTATGTTTCCCACTGCCTCGGCAAAGCAGCCAGCATAATTAAGGACCTTACGTACCCCGGACATTCTCTCTTCCACCTTCTTCCATCAGAAAAAAGATACAAAAGTCTGAGATCATGCACCAACCGACTCAAGAACAGCTTCTTCCCTGCTGCCATCAGACTTTTGAATGGACTTACCTTGCATTAAGTTGATCTTTCTCTACACCCTAGCTATGACTGTAACATTACATTCTGTACTCTTTTGTTTCCTTCTCAGTGAACTGTGCTTTGTATAGAGCGCGAGAAACAATATTTTTCTCTGTATGCTAATACATGTGACAATAATAAATCAAATCAAGTATCTTCTCACCATGATGCTTTTTATTGAATCAAATGGTGATCCTAAAATCATTAGATTTATGTTATTATAAGTAATTCCAACTCTATCCATACAGAGGTGGTAATCATTTTGGAAAAGACCTGATAATTGTGTTTTATGGTCCTCACAAGTTAAGTTCAGAGGTTCATATAACTGTGGATTCTCATTCCAGCAGATAGTGAACTGAGTCTAGAGGTTTCTTATACATTACATAATTTTCAGTTGATTTTAATTGCTTTACCATTGGCCTCTTAGCTTCCAAGGCCTGAGAGTCTGAAATTTGCTTCCCAAATTTTTTCACCCCCTAACTCTCTTTTCTCCTTTAAGATGTTCCTTAAAACCTGTTTCTTTGGCCAAGCTTTTGGTCAACTGGCCTAATAACTCCTTATTTGGCCCGCTATCAAATTAATGATAATGCTTTTGTAAAGCTGCTGGGAAAAATTTATTATGCTAAGAGTGGTATATAAATGCAAACTGTTAATGCAGTTTTTTTTTTACCCAGTGTTACCATCTACATTTGTGTGGGGAATCAAAATTGTTTGGGTGAATTCAAATTAGATAGAATTCTTTCAGAAATATCATTTTGGGATGCAATACATGAATAATTAAATATATAACGGGCAAGAAATTGGGCTGGTAGTGCCTATTGTTTAGGCACTATGAATGTTTGGGGATAAATGGCCAGGCAGACTCTTACCTCTATTCTCTCTCCACAGATGTTGTCTTACTTGCTGAGATTTACCAGCATTTTCTGTTTTTGTTTCAGATTCCAGCATCCGCAGTAACTTGCTTTTATCACATAGGGTTCATTGGTTCTATACAGTGTATAATCTGCCAATTAAGCAACGTTTTTTCTAGGTTGCAGATGTTTCAATAAGCTTAATGGCTGTCTAAGGTCAGAGTCAAGCCTATGTATGGTTGACAGCTCAGGCTATCTAATCTCTGCTGTCAATTTCACAATGTTAAGTGGTTTCAAAGGTTTGTGGTTTTTGTTATTGCTTTATTGTTTTAAAGGGTTTGGATGATTGACATTTTTATTGTAGTGAAATGACCGTTTTTCAACATAATTGCTGAACGGGGAAAAGACTCCATACTGTGGCCGAAATTTTCCAGCCATCCCTGGTCAGCAGGATCCTCTGGTCCTGCTGACAGTGACTGCTCATCGTGGGTTCCCCAGGCAGTGAATGGTTCGAACCATGGGACTGGAGTAGCCCGCCACCAGCTAATGGCGGGCCATTTCTGCCTCCACTGCCGCAAAGTACACTGCTGGGAAAGGTGCCAGTCACATTAAGAATTGTGACCAGAGCCTGCTGGGCTTTGCGTGTGTCAGAAAAGAGGGTGAAGAAAAATTTAAAGTAAAGACCATTCCTTGGGGCCCTGAGAGAAAAGGAGATGGCGGATCCTGTCGGATGGTTCCCTGAGCAGGCTGTCAGTGTCATCTGGCAGAACGCCTCATCACAAGAACTCACAAACAAGCACCAGGATCTGGCTTGGCTGGTGGTGAGAAGGGCACTCCCCGTCAGCTCCTTTACACACACTCGAGCTCTCAACATCACGGCACGCTGCCCTCAAAGCGGCTGCGAGGCTGATGAGACAGTCGCACACCTCCTTGTGGAATGTGCCTTTGCAAAGAAGGTCTGGAGTGAGATGCAGTGGTATTTGTCGAGGTTCGTCACGAGCAGCTCAGTGACACAGGATTCTGTGCTCTACGGCTGTTTCTGGGGATGCACACCGAGACAAATATCAACTGCTGCTGGATGGTCATCAACTTGGTGAAGGACGCACTTTGGTCTGCCCGAAACTTGCTGATCTTTCACTTGAAAGAACTGTCCTTGACCGAGTGTTGCAGATTGGCACATTCCAAGGTCCAGAACTACGTGCTGAGGGATGTGCTGAAGCTTGGGGCAACTACCGCAAAGGCACAATGGGGAAAGGTCACACTATAAGGCCTTTTAACGGAGGCAGACCGAGGGCCTGGGAACTGCAGAATACCATCGGCCTGTGTAACTGTGTGCCAATCTGAGAAATAACGGCACACAGTAAAATTTGAGGCATGTATATAGTTTTAAGCTATGAAATGTAATGACTGTAATTTGTATACAACTGTAAAAAGGTTTTTATTCTGCACTGTTTGCAATTTTTAGACATGTAGATTTGCAATAGTTTAATTGAGATTTTTATGAGTAAAATATATTTTTGAAATAAAAAAAAGACCATTTTATTTTCATCTTTTGACTGCTGATATCCTTACAGCTGATGTCTGATAACAGTTAACAATGATGTGGAGATGCTGGCATTGGACTGGGGTAAACACAGTAAGAAGTCTCACAACACCAGGTTAAAGTCCAACAGGTTTATTTGGTAGCAAAAATCACTAACTTTCCTTCATCAGGTGAGTGAGAGTTCTGTTCACAGACTTCTTCATCAGGTGAGTGGGAGTTCTGTTCACAAACAGGGCGTATAAAGACATAAAATCAATTTACAAAATAATGGTTGGAATGCGATTCTTTACAGGTAATCAAGTCTCAAAGGTACAGACAATGTGAGTGAAGGGAGCATTAAGCACAGGTTAAAGAGATGTGTATTGTCTCCGGACAGGACAATTAGTGAGATTTTGCAAGCCCAGGCAAGTCGTGGGGGTTACAAATAGTGTGACATGAACCCAAGATCCTGATTGAGGCCGTCCTCATGTGTGCCGAACTTGGCCATCAGTCTCCACTCAGCGACTCTGCGTTGTGTGTCGTGAAGGCCACCTTGGAGAATGCTCACCTGAAGATCAGAGGCCGAATGCCCATGACTGCTGAAGTGTTCCCCAACAGGAAGAGAACAGTCTTGCCTGGTGATTGTTGAGCGGTGTTCATTTATCTATTGTCATAGTGTCTGCATGGTCTCCCCAATGTACCAAGCCTCGGGACATCCTTTCCTGCAGCGTATCAGGTCGACAATGTTGGCCGAGCTGCAAGACTATGTATCATGTACCTGGTGGATGGTGTTTTCACGTGAGATGATGGCATCTGTGTCAATGATCTGGCATGTCTTGCAAAGGTTGCTGTGGCAGGTTATATGGTGTTGTGGTCACTGTTCTCCTGAAGGCTGGGTAGTTTACTGTGGACAGTGGTCTGTTGAGGTTGTGTGGTTGTTTGACTCATCGATTGACAGTTCCGACGTGCCACAACAAAAAACCGCACTGACTTCCTCAGGAGTCAAACGCGGGACATGGCGGACAGAGTACCCTTCGTTGTCTAGCACTTCCCCGGAGCGGAGAAGCTATGACATCTTCTCTAGAGCCTTCAACATGTTATTGATGAAGATGAACATTTAGCCAAGGCCATCCCCACACTCCCACAACTTGGCTTCAAACAACCACACAACCTCAAACAGATCATTGTCCACACCAAACTACCCAGCCTTCAGGAGAACAGTAACCACGACACCACACAACCCTGCTACAGCAACCTCTGCAAGATGTGCTAGATCATCGACACGGATGCCATCATCTCACATGAGAACACCATCCACCAGGTACACAGGTACCTGGTTCTCTCCATTCACATTGTCATTCACGCTCACACTCTGTCCACTCACATTGTCTGTACTTTTGAGACTTGATTACTTGTAAAGAATTGCGCTCCAACCATTATCTTGTAAATTGAGTTTGTGTCTTTATATGCCCTGTTTGTAAACAGAATTCCCACTTGCCTGACGAAGGAGCAGCGATTGCTCCAAAAGCTAGTGACTTTTGCTACCAAATAAATCTGTTGGACTTTAACCTGGTGTTGTGAGACTTCTAACAGTTAACAATTCCAGGAGAAATCAAAATTTGTGAATAAGCATGGGTTGGAAAGGAAATTAAGGAGAAACTCAGCCACAATTTATAGCTCACTTTGATAAATATATATTTCACATACACACAAATCTCCTTCATAATTGAAAAAAAACACTTTGCTTCACTCAATTTTTTCCAGCTTTGGTTGCATTTGTTGCCCAGAGCTGTTCCAGTTCTGTGATTTAAGAAGCTCAGTTGGGCGTTTTGGCACTTCCTCAAAGACATTGATAGTCATTGGCACAAAGCCTGCACACGCGTGCGTGTGAAAAGGTTTTGTCTGCACAGTGAGTTTGTTTGTAATTATTTGCATGGTGAGTGTTCTGCTTTCCATAATAAATAATGGTTAACTCTCTCAGAACTATAATAGTACAGCAATGAAACAAAATTCAATAGGTCGGACAAGAGTATGCAGACCTGACCTGACCTGACTATTTCCACATTCTTCCAATCTTTTCTGTTGAATTCTGTTTAATTCATCTCGCTCAGTGAAACAGTTGCTATATCTGTATTTACTGTATAATTGAACAAAGTTACCTCAGCAACTCAAGTAATTTGATCTGTTCATCTCACCGATATGCTCCATCCAACTATTCCTCTTCTTTCATTCTATTCCTCTTTTTTGGATCCTTTTCTTCCATTGATATTTTGTTCTCTCTCACCTATAAAGTGTTTACTATAAATTGTCTATGACTAAAAACATATTTCAGCTTCAGAAGAGGATGGTGAATCAGCCATTGGATGCTTTTTTCCTGTTATTCAAGATGATGCTGGTCGCTGACTGAATCTTCTTGCCTTCAAGATTGCTGAGTATTTATCTCCTGTGTTTCTCCTGAGCAGCATCTCATCTATGAAGCAGTTACTCTCAGACATGGTTATGCTCCACACTCTCAGAGAGAATATCGGAGGCGATTCTCCCATTCCGCTGCACTGATTGTTGGCTGATTCACAGGATTCCCACAAGCATTTGTGCCATGCTTGCTTCTTCCAGGCCCAGATTTCCGGCTGCATCTGTGCAGTGCCGAAAATCAGCTGGGAGGCAGGGCTAGTATTTTCATAATATTTTACATATTATTTAAATGCTATTAGCGGGCTGAGGACTGAATTCTCCAGGTCTGCTAGCATCTCCCAGCCCATCATGAGTGTTTCAGTCCAGTGGGGATTACTATAGCTCCTCACTTTTGGGGAACTATTGAGTTGACCCCGCTGGAGTGAAGGGGGAGCAATTGAGACTCCCCCATGGGGGTGGTGCCCTCTGGACATGGGCACCCTGGCAGTGCCAGCCTGTGCCCCCTGTACTGTCCAAGGGGCAAAGTGCCCATGCTCAGGAGGCATCTTGGCACTGCCAACTGGGGATGGGGCAGTGCCAAGAGGCAGGGTCTATTGGGGCAGGGCCTGCTGGAGGCGGGGGTGTTCGGTGGGGGCAGGGGGGGGTTCCTGCTGCTATTCTGCACTGGGATCTGGTCAGGGCAAGAGGGAGGCAAGTGATTGGGGTGGGCTTGTGGGGGGAGAGGTCTGCCTTCTGGGGGTTGGGGAGGCTTGTCAATAATGGGGGGTGTGGCTGGAGATTGGGATGGAGCGGAGGTTCGGTGATGGGCCAGCGAATGCACGGGAAGCTACAATCAGGCTGTGGGGGGCGGCAGCACTGCGGGGGTCCCAGGCTGATCAGCAATCAAGCTGGCCATCATCTGCAAAGGCCCACTGATTTCAGCCTCTCCCGTGTGAATAGGCGCTGCCCCCTGAAATCTAATGATATTCATGCTGGTGGTTTCTGCATTGCACGGAGTGTGGGAGATTCTAGTCTGAACTCCCACTGAAAACGCCATATTGAATTATTCCAATTTTCCCGCGAATTCAACATTTAGAATTTTTTGGGAGAATAGCCACCATCATCATCGTACTCTGAGAATTCCATCAGATGTTTGATATTTTTTGAGCTTTCAATTGATTTTCAGCTTGGTGCTGTTCTGAATTAGAGTTATCCATGTATAACAACATTAGTATTCATTAGTGTCTTGCCTCAGTGAGAAGCTTTATTGAACTGGCCAAAATTGGTAGCCTACATCCAGCTTGCCTCAGGCAGTCACATGATTATGGTGAGTCAGGTAAGACATTGATAGTACACTTACTGAAGATTGCAATTTCCAAACCCAAACATCCCTCTTTTCATATCAAACAAAAAATACAAATACCCTCCCTTTTCCTAACCGAACAAAATAATATTTGCATGCATTATCTTGAGTGAACGTGAGTTTTCCAAGTTACCCACTACTTGCCCGCTAATCATAAGAACATAAGAACATAAGAAATAGGAGCAGGAGTAGGCCATCTGGCCCTTCGAGCCTGCCCCGCCATTCAATAAGATCATGGCTGATCTGTCGTGGCTCAGTTCCACTTTCCCGCCCTCTCCCCATAACCCTTAATCCCCTCTCTTATCAAAAACCCATCAACCCGCTTCTTAAAAATATTTAGCGAGGCAGCCTCCACCACTTCAACGGGCAGAGAATTCCAGAGATTCACCACCCTTTGAGTGAAGAAGTTCCTCCTCAACTCCGTTCTAAACCGCCCCCCCTTTATCTTGAGGCTGTGCCCCCTAGTCCTACTGTCTTTTTTGAGCGGGAAGAGTCTCTCCACCTCTATCCTATCCATCCCATTCATCATCTTATACGTCTCAATGAGATCTCCCCTCATTCTTCTAAACTCTAACGAGTACAAGCCTAGTTTATTCAGCCTCTCCTCATAGCTCAACCCCCTCAACTCCGGTATCAGCCTAGTAAACCTCCTCTGCACTCCCTCCAAGGCCAAAATATCCTTGCGCAGGTGCGGCGCCCAAAACTGCACACAGTACTCCAGCTGCGGCCTCACCAATGCCCTATACAGCTGCAGCAAGACCTCCCTACTTTTATATTCAATCCCCCTCGCTATGAAGGCCAGCATCCCATTCGCCTTCCTGACCACCTGCTGCACCTGCAGGCTGGGTTTTTGCGACTCATGCACAAGGACCCCGAGGTCCCTCTGCACCGTCGCCTATGCATAAACAACTATTTGTTCTATTAGTTAGTCATTGCACTCATAAGGCAGGATTTTCTGGCTCTCCTCATCCCAGTAAGAAGTCTGACAACACCAGGTTTCAGTCCAACTGATTTATTTGATAGTAAATTCACAAGCTTTCGGGTTAGCCCCTTCGTCAGCTGAATGGAGAGTTCTGGCTCCATTCACCCGATGAAGGGGCTAACCCGAAAGCTAGTGAATTTACTATCAAATAAATTGGTTGGACTGAAACCCGGTGTTGTCAGACTTTTTACTGTGTTTACCCCAGTCCAACGCCGGCATATCCACATCTCCTCATCCCTGCAGAGGATTTTCTGGCCATTAGCGCGGGGTTCTTCAGTAGTGTAGCCAGCAAACAGCACAAATGGTCACTGACTCCACAGAAACAGAAAATCCCACTAGCAGCCAATGGTGAGCAGCCTCCACTGTGGGAAACCCCCACTGCCAGGTGGAGGGGTGGGCAGAAAATCCCAGCCACAATCTTTAAATCATGCAGGTCTCTCATTGGTTCATGCCTTTATGTCTAAGTCACGTTCCTTGTTTGGAGAATGTCTTTACCACGGTGCTTGTTGAGTTGATAATGCACTCACTTGAGTCCTCCAGCAGGTCAACCCACAAAGTGCACGTCATGAATCACTGTTGTGATTCACAATGGCTTGCCCTCATACCAAGGTGAACGGATAGTGTAATGGCAGGTGGGAAGGTTGGGGAAAATAATTTAATGTAAATTTATTCTAATGAGAACTTGAATAGTGAACATTGGGACAATAGGGGTGGGGGGGGTGGGGAGTGGGCCACAGGGACAGTTACATCATGTCTTTACATCAGAGTGAAACACCATTTGGGACTCAAGGGATTTTCTGTCCCCATCACTGATCTCACCTAATGAAAACGAGAGCAGAAAATAACCCCCCATATTTCATATGTAATGACAGCAGTTTTCATCAGAGTCTTATCTCAGTGAGAGGCTTTATTGAAGTGACTAGAAATGGCAGCCGACAGTCCATTTGCCCCACAGCAGTCGGATGAAAATTGCAAGCCAGGTAGGAAAAAGATTGCATTTTCAAAACCCAAACACTCATCATCTCACTCATCAACAACCCATCCTCAGTTTTGGTCAAAATGACTTCAGTATTTTTTTTCCTTTGACTTCATGCAAGCACACTCTGCTGGAGCTATCAGCAGTGTGCTTACTTTTTTCTTGCTCATATTTCATTTTTCACAGAATATGTTTGCCATCTCTGTAGTTGTTTGAATGTGATTAAGAGTGGTTTCTTACCAATAGTTTCCAAGTGCTTCGGGTTACTCTAAATTCATTTTTTTTGTGTTGACTTTATTGTCTATCTGCTAACAAGGAATCTAGCCCTGACGTTTGCTGATTTTCAGCTTTGAGCACTAAGGCAGTCTGGTTCAGTCGCCTGTCAAATACAAAGTAAGTACTTACAGGACTGGAAATTAACATATAACAGTGTAGCGAGAACATCCTCAAATGGCTCTCATTAAACCCCACTTAGATTTTTCTAAGATAATAAGAAAACCTTCCAACATGACCACTCCCTAAACCAATACCTGCACATTGGATAAGACTAGGGGCAGAACTCTCCCAAAAATATTTTAAGTGCTGAATTGTTGGGAAAAATGGTGTAATTCACGACTGTTTTTTCAGTGCAACTTCAGTCTCGAATCTCCAACATTCTGTCAAATGCAAAGGTCACGATCGGAAATATCGTTAAAAGCTCAGGGGGTGGGGCCTATTCACACCAAAGAGCCTAATATCAGTGGGATGAGCAAGAACCCACGCATGTGCACATCTCTGGGAATGAAAGGACCTGCCAGCATTCAGATCATTGCCATCCAACCCCCACAGACATCGCTGGCCTCCTCATTGCCCTCCCATACAGACATCACTGGCCTTATCGCTGCCCTCACCCCCACACCCTATACAGATATCGCTGGCCTCATCACTGCCCCCCCTCCACACCCCACACGGACATCGCTGGCCTCATCACTGCCCTTCCATACAGATATCGCTGGCCTCATTACTGCCCTCGCCCCCATACCCTATACAGACATTGCTGGCCTCATCATTGCCCCTCCCCCACATTGCATTCTGACAGCACTGGCCTCATCACTGCCCCCCGCCCCCTCACACTCCATACAGATATCGCTGGCCTCATCACTTTCCCCCCTACACACCTCATATAGACATCGCTGGCCTCATCGCTGCCCCCCGCCCCCCCATACAGATATTGCTGGCCTCATCACTGCCCCCTCCCCATACAGACATTGCTGGCCTCATCGCTGCTCCCACAGCCCATACAGTCTCGCTGATCTCATTGCTGCCCTCCTCCCCAACACCTCATAGAGACATCGATGGTCTCATCGTTGGGTCCCCCCCATACTGACAATGTTAGCTTCATCACTGGCCCCCATAACACCCCCACAGACATCGCAGGCCTCATCACTGCCTCCCCCCATACAGACATTGCTGGCTTCATCTCTGGACCTTCCCCCAATACAGACATGGGCTGCTTTTTCACCCCATTCTCCTCCCCACAGACATGACTGCCTGCACCCCATGCCCCCACTGATCCAGATAATGCGGGTACCTCATTTTTCATCTCTTGAACATACTGACCTCACTGCTGACTTACAGAGAACTCGTGCTGTGCTGCCATGATACTCCCAGCTTGCGAGCATTCCCTCTGTTGAATGGGAGCCCTCATTATTGCATCTCCCCGCTGGACTCTGCAGCTTATTGATTAGGAACCCTGAGTATTGCACCCCTCCTGGACACAGCAGCTTATTGAATGATAGTCAATCAGCACCTTGAGAGATGTATGACACTCAACTGAAACCAGCCTTTAAAATTTCTCACAAGGAATTGTTGCCATCCAGCCCTTGACTGGCCAAAGTCACCGCACCTGCACTTCCCTGTATATAAGCTGCAAGAATGGACACACAGCCAGTCAAGCTATGGAGATGTCTTCGAAGAGAGCAGTCCCAAGATTCACCAGGCCCACCTGCTTGTTGCTGTAGAGGAGAGACGCCAGTGGATCTTCCCCGATCAGGGCCCTTGACCAAAGGGTGCAGCTGCCAAGGCATTGTGGGAGGAGCTGGCAGATGCTGTGAAAGCCAGGAGTCTGACAGCGTGGTTTGGCCAACAGTGCAAGAAGAAACTGTATGATCTTCTTTGAGCAGCAAAGGTGAGTGAGCATCCTATTTGGAAACCCGCACATGGGTGGCATGGATCTCAAACCATGATTGGACACTGAACGGCATGCAACTAGGCCCACATCCCCCAGGAACAGCATCTAATCCCTTCTCCTCACCCCTCAACGAGTACCCCTCAGTGGTGACCCTTTTCACTGAAACTGCCAACACAATATCCAACACAGGCACACAATGCACACCATACACTTCAATACATTAATGCTTGCTATCCACCTTCTGTTCTCATAGGAGAAAAGCATACACAACTACCGCGAGAGGGCACAGACTGGTGGTGGTGGTGTGCCTGACCTGCGGCTGCTGACCCGGCTTTGATTAGCGTGCCATGGAGCTGGCAGGGGGTGATGGGGCATCCAGAATGGTGATGGACAGCGAAGTCAATGACCAGCATGTAAGTGAGCATCAGCTTAGCCCTCAACCTAGGTTCTCCTCAAAATAAGTGTGATGCTGCGTAGAATGATTTACCTCCTTTTCCTTAACGTGTGTTCATTATTGCGGCCCTAGAGCCAGATGAACCAGCCCTTCAGGTGTTTGTGACCTCCCCCCAATACCCCAATGCTGTTCAGCAAACTCTCCACAACCCACTGGATGACACCTTGGAAGGAGGCTCTGAAGAATCCTGCGAGGACCGCACCAGTGAACCAGCACCATCATTTACAACACAGAAACTATCACCATGGTGGGTATTTGTAGTGTTGAGGCTTCTGGGTCACAAACCGGTGAGTACATTACAGACACTGATACTGATGCACATCAGATTGAGGTGGGTACATACAGTCTGCCGGAGGTGAGGATTCAGCTGTCCCCAAGCCAGATGCTGGGTCTGGGGCTTCGTTCATCCCAAGGCTTATGGAGATGCATCATCAAACCTGAGGAGTTGTGGATGGGCTGTCAGCAACCATGCTGCGACTGCACAGCTGTTTAGAGCAGTTTCGAGTGCTGTTGCTGGAGGTGGTGTCGACACAGCATGTGAACCAGGCCAACACTGCAAGGATGGTGACCGCAGTGGAAAGTCTGGCTCAGGGGTTTGTCCTCATGAGTGACAGTGTCTAAGCCATCCTTACCATGGGCAAGGGTGTTATCGGCATCCAGGAGGCACATTGTTACATGGCCATGAGCGTTGGGGGTATGTGGGAGACACTACTGGCCAAGACTGGGACTCTCACTGGCATTCTGGAGACATAGCAGGCTGTGGCTGTGAGCCTTAACATCTTAGCCCAGTCTCAGAGGGCTATTGCTGAGGGGCTCCAGAGCCGAGCCTACTCACAGAATGCTGTCGCGATGAGGCTCCAGAGCTTGATCCAGTTTCAGAGAGCCTGCTCCTGTGGTGATCTCCCCACGCCCTCCACTCCTCCTCTTCGTCCTCCTCATCCGTTACCATAATGGCCAGCTCCAAATCTACCAGTCCAAGATTCATCTGCACAGTGGGGTTTGGAAAGAGCAAAGAATGACAGGTTAATGTCATAGATCCAGCACCACCCCAAACCCTCACTTGCGCCAACTGCTCCACTTGTGGGTGCTGGCAACACCACACAATCCATGTGTGACCTGATTAGGGTTGTATGAAATTTCTACCATGACAAATGCTGGCACAAATTATGCAGGTCGGCGAGCAGCTGAGGGCACTGAGCGCCCTTGAGCTATTGCTATGTGTGCAATTGTAGTATCTGTTACAGGCGTGTGTTGCTGGTCAGTGTCATGTGGCAGGGATAGATTGCAAATCATCACTAGCTGGTGCCCAGTGATATGCATCTATGTTTGAACCTTGACACCCAGATCTGGAGCTGCTTGATGTGGTTGGGCCTCAGTCAGCACATGGTACACTCTTCCCACCACGCCCCGCCCCTCCCCCTGGAACCCCAGCACGCAGTGCAAGTCCCTCACCACACCCCATGGCAAGACAATTCCTCTGCAGAGTGGCCTCAAGGGGAAGGCTGAGTAGGATTCCTTCAGGGCCCCTCCCCCACAGAATTACAGCAGTGCTCTCAAGGGGAAAGCTGAATAGGACTCCTTCAGGGCTCTGCCCCCAAATGCTCTGAGAAAATAGAAACCTCCCAACATCCCCCCACCCCGCCGCCCCAGATATCATTGCACCACCAGCCAGCACCTGAAAACAGCCAGGAGGAAGCCCAACAAGCATCTCCAGGGTCTACCTGCAACATCCCCTGCACTCCACTTGCTGCAGGTCCACATGCCTGCTCAATGCCGCCATGCCAGATTGAGACCTTTATATACCTACTCTGATTCGTGCTAAGGCGATATCACACAGAGGTGGGAGATGCTAACGTAGGTGGAGATTGCCATGTCGATCCCGATAGTGGCATGCTAAAGTACGGTAAGTGATGCAAATTAGCGGTAGGCTGGTTTTCAGCATGGTCTCAACAGTGTCTTTTATACCGGTTGGGAGATGCGCATGCGTCGTAAACTCTTGCGGGGATCCTGTGAAATGGCAGACACACACATCTTCTGACCTGACCCACCAAAAAATTAGCGGGTTGGAATAGGAGAATCGCCCCTAAATTCTTTGTTCTTTGTTCCAACAAAGATTTATCTACTGGCAGATAAATCCAGACCAAAGGGCCTGTTTCCATGCTGTAAACCTCTATGACTCTATGACCTCTATAACATGGGTCCACTCAGCCATTAGCCTTGGCATTCCCCATGTTCACACTTTCTCAAAACACACTTGGCTGAATTTTCCCCTTTTCAGGCTGGGTGTTTTCTTTGCCAGTTGCAACACTATGGTTTGGAGCCCGATTGTCCATGTCCCTCTTTCGGCAACAGGAAACATGCCATAGCATTGATGGGAATCCTGTGATTCACCCGCCCCTACGTTACATCACAGAATCATAGAATCCCTACAATGCAGAAGGGGGCCATTCAGCCCTTCAAGTCTGCACCGACAAGACCCAGGCCCTATTCCCACATATTTTTCCTGCTAATCCCTCTAACCTACACATCCTGGGACACTAAAGGGCAATTTAGTATGGCCAATCAACCTAACCCACACATCTTTGGACTATGGGAGGAAACCAGAACACCAGAGGAAACCCACGCAGACATGGGGAGAACATACAAACTCCACACAGAAAGTGACCCAAACTGGGAATTGAGCCCAGGTCCCTGGAGCTGTGAGGTAGCAGTGCTAACCACTATGCCACCGTGCCATGCCAGCCACTGTGCCACCATGCTGCACCACATCAGTGGATCATCACAACAAGCCCCATACTTAAACTACACTCGCACATATATCTTTCAATATCTGAAGCGCAGGACTGCAGCAAGACACAGATGGTCCATAAAGGAAAGGAGCATGCACCCCCAAGGTTTACCGATGCCTCACTGGAACCCTTGTTTGGTGCAGTCGAGGTCTGCCAAGACCTTCTGCAACCCTGTCATGGCCCAAGGTGGTCCACAAAGCTAATCAATCCTCTTGTGAGGGGGTGTCTATAGTAGTTAGTGCCACCATAGACACTATAAGAGAATATAAAGTGCAGAAAATGCACAGCGAGGAAAAGTCAATTTTCTCATGACTCTCAGCTATAACTCTCACAAACCCCTCACACATTTGCAGGGTCAATCAAACCTCACAGGAATCTCACACACTCCATTGGGCCATCATCACTCACTCTCCCAAACATACCTTGATATCACCATCTTGCCTCACATCCTGTGCAACTCGCATACTTATCCTGAACAACTGAATTCATCCTGAGCAATTGGGACTAGCTTTGGGGTTTAAAAAAAGGGTGGCATGGGCAAGTTGGGCCGAAGGGCCTGTTTCCATGCTGTAAACCTCTATGACTCTATGGCCTCAATAACATGGCTCCTTTCAGCACACACACAGCCATTATTACCATCAGCGTCGGCATTTCCCATGTTCACACTCTCTCAATCTTTCTTTATGTAGGCTACGCTCACCCATAGTAAAAGGAAAAGATTCTGGATTGGTGGAGACATGGCAGAGATCAGGGCCCTCAACCAGTATGAGGGTTGCATTCTTCACCTGGCTGGAGAGGACCAGGACCATGCCTGCAGAGGAGGTGACGTTGGCAGCGCACATCCAAGTAAAGACTCTGCACCAGCTCATCCTTCAAGCTGAGTGCAATGTTTTGTATGTTGATGCTGCATGTTAATTATCACTACTCTCTGTCATAACATCTATGTCAAATACCTGAAGGACACTGAGAGCCTGTCCCTCATTTCCAGCTCCCTTTACACCTCAAATAAGGATTCTGAGGATATAAGAGGTTAAGACTTGTCACAGCCCTCTAGAGGGATCTAGATCTAGAGCAGGCTTGGAGTCACAATCTGGTGTGCACAGCACAGATTCCGGTCCACAGTAGATGGAGGCAGGAACATCTAAGTTCGCAGACACTTTGAAAAGTGCTGCAGACCAAGATTCTGCTGAGTTCGGGACAGATGATGACGATCCAGACTCAATCTTAAGGCAGATATTGGAGCTGCAGTGAAAGACATGGAATATCAGGCATAATTGTCAGATACATTCCACAGGCTGCAATGTGCAATGGATGAGTCCTTCTGTATTGAGTCTAAGGTCATACTGCCAGCATGCCAGGGTACAGAGATCAACACTGGTAGGATGGTGGCCACCATGGAGACCTTTGTCCAGTATTTACATCATGAACTGCACCAGGAATTGCATTCTAGAGCTGTAAGCATTAATGGAATCTATCAGAGGCTACACAAAAGGCACCTCAATCTCACTCCAGGTGCTCCTTCTCCTCAGAGTCAGCTGAGGACCTTCGGGAACACACAGGATTGAGGACCAGCAGCTAGGCATGCCAGGGCATCTGCCCAGTTGACTCCAGCTGATCCCAATCCCCTCTGCCTGGCTGTGACCCCATCACCTCCAGCTTCACAAACTGAGAAGAGTACCACAGAACAGGAGGCCCAAAGACAGCCAGGACCCTCTAAGTCTCCGTCCTCCAGAGAATGCCCACCAAAGTCATCACATACAACAGGGCATAGAAGTGAGCAAGCTACCTCCACATCTGCTGTGGATGTCGGGAAGGTACCAAGGTGTAGCAGGGTTAGGAAGATCAAGAAATAGGAGGAGCGCAACAGCAGCAAGGGTGTTCACCATATATATATTTCCTGTTGGTTACCCTCACCTGGGTTAGCCGGCTTGTTGAAGCTGTTGCCTGGGATACGGCCGCTGTCACATGCAAACAGCTACGGGAAGCCACAGGTGGGAGCTCAGTGGTAGGTGGGGACAAAGGGCGGACAAACTGCCCTGAAAAGGTTGCGACATGTTCCCCCACCAGAGGTACTACCCCTCCCTGGCACCTCATATACCTCAACCCTTGGTGAGATGGGAGATGTCTAACCCAACATGCGAAGACAGACTCCAGTGGATTGAGCAGATGAGACCAATGGATGGTCCAACGGTCAAGAAGGCGGTCTCTGCAAGTGTTGTGAAACGTGAAGAGCAGGACAAGATTCAGAAGACGTCCTGATCATCCACTGCGCTTAGTCCCATCTCCAGCCATCTTGACTCCTGTCATGTCACTGGATCCAGATGGGAATTGGGAAGAGAGAGTGAGGCTGACGCTGCACAACCCTCCCTCACTTTAATCCAAATCAAGCACTAGTCTCAATACTATCATCATCATCATTGTCCTGTTCAACCTTTGAAGTCCTGTGGCGATGGGTGAGCGACGAAGTAGCAGTTGCGGATACACTGGAAGCTGTAGTCATGGACCTGCACACAGGCAGCTCAGGTCTAATGGTCGTTTTCCACTGACCGAAGCAGGAGTAAAACTCAGCGTCTACCTGGGCGACTGAGCAGTCCTCTTCAGGAATGCACTGCTCACCTCTGTAGAATGCGGAAGGGGCTAGAAAAGGTGCCCTAAACATTACCTGCTTCACTACACCCTGGCCAGTTTACCATGGCTGGCGGGGATCCCATCTTGCGGTCAAACAAAGTAAAACACAAGGTGACACCACTCACCATTGGCACTTGGAACGTGTGCACGCTTTTGGACAACCCTACAGCAGACAGACCAGAGAGAAGAACATCCTTAGTTGCCAGACAGCTTGAAAGATACAACATTGACATTGCAGCCCTGAGTGAAACTCGTCTTGCCAACGCAGGTCAGTTGACTGAAACTGAAGATGGATGCGCCTTTTTCTGGAGCGGTCATGGCAGCAATGAGCATAATGATACTGGAGTTGGATTCGCTGTCAGGAGTCACCTTGTTTGGAAACTTACTAGTCTACCCAAGGGTGTGAACGACCGGCTAATGACATTACAGCTTCTGCTACAGAACAGAAATCAAGCCACCCTGATCAGTGCCTATGCCCCCACAATGAACAACCCGGACGAGACGAAAGACAAATTCTATGAAGAACTAGATGCCCTACTATCAGCAGTGAGCAGTACCAACAAGCTGATCTTGCTTGGCGATTTCAATGCAAAAGTAGGATGTGACTCTGCAATCTGGCAGGGAGTCATTGGGAAGCATGGAGTGGGCAAGTGTAAAAGTAAAGGCCTGCTCTTAATGAAGAGCTGTGCAGCACACAATCTCCTCATCACCAACACAACCTTCCGTCTGCCTACCCGTAACAAGACCTCCTGGATGCACCCCCGCTCTAAGCATTGGCATCTTATCGACTATGTCATTGTCAGGTGAAAAGATAGGCAGGATGTCAGAGTGATCAAGGCCATATGTGGAGCTGACTGCTGGACAGCTCACAGGCTCATTGTCTCCAAAATGAGGCTCCGCATCAGACCCAAGAGGCGACCACAAGGAAGCAAGATTATGAAAAGGATCAATGTGGCCATGCTAAAGAACCCCAGCGTAGCTTCAGCACTGGCTGAAGATTTAGAAATCAAGCTTGCTGACCTATACCTCGCAGGCAGCGTTGAGAACAACTGGGAATGCTTCAGTGATGCTGTCCATTCATCTGCACTGAAGATGCCCAGGCCCTCTACCTGCAAGCAGCATGATTGGTTCAATGAGAACGATGAAGAGACACGGGCTCTACTTGTTGAAAAGCACCATCTTCAGAATGACCCAACATAAGATGCCAAGAAAAATGCTTTTACCAGTGCTCGCAGGACAGTCCAGAATAAACTGTGTGAAATGCAGGATGCCTGGCTGAGCGCCAAGGCAAATGAAATACAGGGATACACTGACAGAAATGACTTGAAACGGATCTATGAAGCCCTCAACACTCTCTACGGACCTCAATCTTTCGGAGTAGCCCCTCCTGATGGTACAGTTGGTACAACTCTCATTACAGAGAGGGCTCAGATCCTGCAGAGATGGGCCCTCTCCGTCCTCAACCGACTGTCATCTATTAATGATGAGGCAATAGACAGGATTCCCCAGGTCGATATCAACAACGCCATGGATGACCCACTGGTAATAGCCGAAGTCGTGAAGGCAGCTGTCAGCCAGCTAACCAGTGGCAAAGCCCAGGGGCAGATGCCATACCCGCAGAGATCTACAAAGCTGCTGGTCCTGTACTTATCGAGAAGCAACGAATTTTCCAGTCCTTTTGGAAGCAAGGTTCCATTCCTCAGGAATCTAAAGATGCTTCCATTGTATACCTCTACAAGAAGATGGGCAATCAGCAAGTATGCGACAACCACCGAGGAATCTTGCTGCTCTCTATCACAGGAAAGCCGCCCTATTTTACGCTGCCTCATCCACAAGGACTGTCAAGTTTACGAAGCAAGGTGTATTGCTGAAGCACAACTTAAGCGCAAGCTGCGCAAGTCCAGAGCCACCAGCACTACAGTGCCTACACAAGTCTGTCCAATATATGCCAGGACATTCCGTGCTCAAATTGGCCTGATCAGTCATCTTCAGACACACCACATCCAGCCTCGAAATGACTGATGGTGTCGAGGTCTTCATCGATGACAATGGAAGAACAACATATACTTTCCACCAATGTAAATACAATTGCACCTATACTACCTCTCCTCTTGTGTATACCTCCTCTGTATGCTGAGGTGTATTATGGTTTACCAGGGGTCACACCATGTTCTCTCTCCTACTTATCTCTGATCTTGCATCATAAGCCTCTAATCTATGTTGTGTGAAGCCATTTGATAAGTGTATCCCTTCCCAGTTTTTCTCTGACATCAGTGATGCATCACCTCCTTGTAAAAAGTTTTTGTGTCAGCCAAGTGTTGACAAGTGTTGTCAGTAGAAATGATGTTCATTCTTGGCTGTGTAAGGTGGAGGCTCATGTAGTCCCCTGATTGTCTGTGGTGAAGGTGTAATACACAAGGAGATATATAAATGTTGTGAGAAGGGTGATGTTTTCTTTATCTCCATGTACTCTGCCATCTTTGTGGGTTTGCAATCTAAAAGGCCATACTGAGAAGTTGTACGTACTCTTGCCTGCCTTGTGATGATACAGGCACATTAAATACAGCCTCTATTTTATTCACGTTCTTCCCTTTGTTGGATTATTGAAATTAAAACATGACCGGGCAGCGGTTTTACAATATAGGCACCTATTAGCCAATGCAATTGTAGCTGTGGCTATGAAAGGTCTCAGTGTCACTTTTACCCCCCACCCCACCCCCACCCCCCTCCTTGCCACCTCTTGCCCTATCCTGCTATATGATGGACTTAGACACTTGGATGGTTTGCATTATTCCAGTTTACAATACACATGACATCAAATGTTCTGTGAGGGCATGAGGTTCTTTTTGGGGGGCGGTGGGATTCCCATCTCTGAACCTATTAGATATGAAGTGCTGAGGTGGTTTCCCAAAGGTTTCTCCTTGTTTTTGGAGTCACTATCACAGAGGGGAACAGAAACTGATAATTGGAACGAATTGAAATTAACCTTGCATGAATCACTTTTACATTGACGGCTCGTTATTGCCAGTTCTAACAGTGATGCTCCTAACATGTCTCAGTTGTGCATTCCTCATTTAGGAACACAAATTTCAGTTGAGTGTCCTCTTTTTAAAATATATTTTTAATGCAGATTTTTCCCATTTTTGCAAACAATGCAACAAACCCTCAAGGATTGGTACCATACAGCATAATCATTTTTCCATATATACAGAAAGAGACAAGAGAGCACTAGTGCATTGGTTCAGATTATTCATTATTCATTACAAATGGCACCTCCATATGTGCAAACAATGAAAGGATGTTTCAGAGATGGGGGGGGGGGTGTGGTAGGGACAGGGTAACAAGATAAAGCCATGAGTACGTGGCATAATGGTACCCTCACTTACAGGATACTAGAGACAGAGCTGCGTAACTTACACGGCAGGGTTTTCAAAGTAGCTACTGCCATTGCATATTCAGCCAAGAAGAATAGAGGATATTGATGCAGGTATAGAGGTATAGAAAAGGCTGATCTGCCAAAGATTTTCACACCACACTTAGGCATGCACCAACGCATACTTCACCCATCTCCAGCTAAATCAGGGAACCAATTGATACAAAGCAATGTCTTTTCCTAGGATACGTGCTCTATCTGCACCTTTACAGGAGTCCATCAGAGCTTCTTCGACCCTAAAATAACAGAAATACAGAAACAAATAATACAACACCAATACTTCTAAGGGAGTTTTCCTCATCAGCTGTTGGGCCATAACCGCAACTTCTACACCAAATCACCCACCCACCTCCCCGCAGTGAAGCTGCTTATACTAGCCATGACAAAAGGTAAGGATACCACATAGCATATGTCATCATTATAAACCCAAGGATTATAAGAATAAAAAAAAGGATAAGTATCACGCAGCCCAAGTCATACAAGCTACCGAGTATGCTCCCCAACACTTTCAAGCTCTTTTGGGATATTAAACCACTAGGGTTCAATTTTGACACAGGGCCAGAAGAATGCAGGTAGTCCCTGTGCCACCTTGCATCCCTGGTACCATGAGGACATAATAGACGTCAAATCGACGTCTTTAACTTGTAGTAATTAAAGGAACATGCTGAGGAGTGCATTCCATCATAAACAAATGGATGGCGCAGGTTTGCAAAGGCTAACAGGCAAAATGAGCCTTGGTGCTCTGCATTAGATCACCCCTGTCAACATAATAAATAACTTCACAAAGTCAAAAAAGGAGTGTAATGATAAGGGGTAAAGTCCAGGATTAGCAATGAACTGGAGATTATGCCTCCAAATTATTGCATTGCACAGAATTTACAGAGGCCTGAGCTTTAGTAGGATTGTCAAACAGCCTTAAGGACCCATCAGATGTCACTCTCAGGGTAGTAGGATAAAGAGTGCAAACTGCACTCAGCTCTCAGACGCTGTCCAGCTTCACTGAAGCTATGAAAACGCATGATTACACATCAGGGAAACCAGGACATGATGTGTCTCTTCAAGATTAAAACACCCAGTATTCGTGTCAAGATTAAGAAAACTTGATAGCCAGATCTCACAAACTTAGCTAGGAACTCGCCTCAGTTCCTTCTGGAAAGCCAGTCACACGACACTCCTCCTCTGACCCCAGCTGTCCAAATCGATCAGAATATCTGACATACCATTTAGCTGACTTTCCAAGGATTGAAAGTGGGCATCAACTGAGGAACCTATGTTCTCGACAGTAAGGATTCTTCCCTCCTCTTCATCAAGCTTCTTATTGATATTCTGCAGTTCAGCAACATGAATACTGAAATTCTGTGCCAAAAAGCCAAGTTTGTTATCTATAATGTTAATCATATGGCAGTCACCATCTACAATGCTTTTAGTGAACCAGGTCAAAAGTCTGCCAAATTGGCATATTGAGGGCTTGGCTCCACCCTGGTGGCTTCCAATTGCTTCTTTCCACCAAGGATTTTAATGAACTTACTCACACTTTGTCCCAAAACTTAACCAGAAATCTTCCAGGGACACAGTACGGACTTTGCACTCTGAGATTAAGTACCAACAGGCTCTGCATCAGGATAAATGAAAGGATTAAAAGATGAGTAGTGCCAGAGCTCACAGAAATATAGCCATTCCTGTGCTCACATCACATGACACCCATGGTACCCCTTTAATCAGCCCCTTCAGTCCTGTGGGTAACTCAACGTACAGAAGCCCCAACAGCCCTCCCCAGCAGCATTGTTTTTAGTTTCATTTTCCACTATTCCATTGTTTTAGGTTCCAAGATTCCAAGATTGTGATTTCAGGTTTTATTACTAGACCAGCTTTACCCCTACCTTTGTGACTGTAGATATCTCTCCTATTGTCCTGGGGACCATAACATCCAGATTACCCGCCCTCTACTCAGTCCTTCCCATTATTCTGGATCCCATTGTTATAGTGACTGATATCCAAGTGTTAACCCCTGATTTTAAAATTGTCAATTTTATTTCAGTTTAATATATATTGTGGATACTAGAAATCTTAAAAGGTGGATGTTCCTATGCCCATGTGGACCTTACCCCTTCTGATCTTGAGGCCTACTGTCCCATGACATCTAAGGGCCCCATGAGACCATCAAGTGTCCATCTTGATACTATCTGTTCCCAATCTACAGATTGTAGAAAATCCTCAGACTGCTTTCTTTGAGATGCTGACCATACCCTCCATACAACATAATTGGCATCACTGACAGTGGTCAGACATGTATTCCTCCCCGCCCCCGCGCACCCCCAGGCTGTGGAAAGGACAATCTCTTTGAGCTTAAATCACTTTTTAGCACTTCTTTAGTTGGTTGTCTTACCATTCTGCCTGGGAATTCCTTGGGACTGCTGCTGTTGATTCTCGTTAGTATTCGGCCATGAGATTTCTCCAGCAAACTTTTGTCTTCCAGTCCCTCCCCTTGCCTCTGTCTTATTTTTCCCCAGGACAAGTCGCCAGGACCGGATGGAATGCATCTGAGGGTTCTGAAAGAAATGGCGGAGGTGATAGTGGATGCCTTGGTGGTTATTTTCCAGACGTCACTGGGTTCCGGGGAAGTGCCGGAAGATTGGAAAGCGGCTAATGTTACGCCGTTGTTTAAGAAGGGTGCCAGGCAAAAGGCAGGGAATTATAGGCCGGTTAGTTTAACGTCTGTTGAAGGAAAAATGTTAGAATCCGTCATCAAGGAGGAAATAGCGAGGCATCTTGAGAGGAATTGCTTGATAGAGCAGACGCAGCACGGTTTCGTTAAAGGGAAGTCGTGTCTGACAAATTTACTGGAGTTCTATGAGGATGTGTCTAGGGCGGTGGATAGAGGAGAGCCGGTGGATGTGGTCTTTCGTGATTTTCAGAAGGCATTTGACAAGGTACCTCACAGGAGGTTATTGCAGGAAGTCAGGGGACAGGGAGTTGGGGGTAGGGTGTTAGCGTGGATAGAGGATTGGTTGTCAAATAGGAGGCAGAGAGTGGGGGTCAATGGGTGCTATTCAGATTGGCGGATGGTGACTACTGGAGTGCCTCAGGGGTCGGTGCTGGGGCCTCAGCTATTTACCATTTATATAGATGATCTGGAGGAGGGAACCGAGTGTAGGGTGTCGAAATTTGCTGATGACACCAAGATTGGAGGAAAGGCAAATTGTGCGGAGGGTGTGGAGAGTCTACAGAAGGATCTAGATAGGCTGGGCGAATGGGCCAGGAAATGGCAAATGGAATTTAATGTTGGCAAGTGCGAGGTGGTCCACTTTGGTAGGAATAATGGTAGGAAGGATTATCACTTACGTGGTGAAAAACTGCAGCAGGCGACAGTGCAGAGGGATCTTGGGTCCTTGTGCATGAGTCGCAAAAACCCAGCTTGCAGGTGCAGCAGGTGATCAGGAAGGCGAATGGGATGCTGGCCTTCATAGCGAGGGGGATTGAATATAAAAGTAGGGAGGTCTTGCTGCGGCTGTATAGGGCATTGGTGAGGCCGCAGCTGGAGTACTGTGTGCAGTTTTGGGCGCCGTACTTACGCAAGGATATTTTGGCCTTGGAGGGAGTGCAGAGGAGGTTTACTAGGCTGATGCCGGAGTTGAGGGGGTTGAGCTATGAGGAGAGGCTGAATAAACTAGGCTTGTACTCATTAGAGTTTAGAAGAATGAGGGGAGATCTCATTGAGACGTATAAGATGATGAATGGGATGGATAGGATAGAGGTGGAGAGACTCTTCCCGCTCAGAAAGGATAATAGGACTAGGGGGCACAGCCTCAAGATAAAGGGGGGGCGGTTTAGAACGGAGTTGAGGAGGAACTTCTTCACTCAAAGGGTGGTGAATCTCTGGAATTCTCTGCCCGTTGAAGTGGTGGAGGCTACCTCGCTAAATATTTTTAAGACGCGGGTTGATGGGTTTTTGATAAGAGAGGGGATTAAGGGTTATGGGGAGAGGGCGGGAATGTGGAACTGAGCCACGACAGATCAGCCATGATCTTATTGAATGGCGGGGCAGGCTCAAAGGGCTAGGTGGCCTACTTCTGCTCCTATTTCTTATGTTCTTATATTCAAATCTTTTAAGCCACTACACAATAGAATGCACCCCCATCTGCTGGGTTTGGTATATGGAGCCCTACCTGAAAGAGCTCAGAGGTTGATGTGCTGAAGCCTGGCATGAAGCCTGCAGAGACGTGAGTGCAGTGTAATACAAGATAGGTGAATTGAACTGAAAGTCATGAGAAAAGTGAAGTTCGCATGTATATACTTGTGATGCACGTCATCCTAATTAGACATTGACATGGTCTTTTGATGCAGTGTTGGGGCATGATTCCAACAAGCTGTCTTGATAACAAGCATTCATGCTATTCTAATGTATTCAAAAGGCCTTCCCAACCTGGCGTGACATCTGTCGTGACTCACCGAGAAAATGGAGCACATTTGTTTTCCCACTGAAGGGAAACCGACATTTTGGTTCCCGTGATATTTTCCCTTCCTAGTTGCCATGGACGGGAGTGGAAAATCCCAGCACTGATCCTGTCAGCATTGGACCCGTGGCGGTTGGAATGTATTAATTGTGATTTTGCATCACGAAAGTCCCCAAAATATTGACAGTGGCTAATTTGCTCGAGTAGTGCTCTTACCTTGGAAAAAATATATTCATCGTGCCCTGACTAAGCATATGGCCTGAAACTTCCCTCTTGTAAATCTTTGGTTGGCTCTTTAAAGATCCAGGTCCTGCACATGATGCACCACATATCTGGAGCTCATTCCAATGGCCAATGCAGCCAATATGACATTGAGAAGATCCCGATTGAAACGTTGGCCATGCAGAGTTAACTCATCTCAGGCAAGAGAGTAGTTAGTGTGTAACTACTGGCCTCAGTATACCTCAAGGCAAGGGAGAGGCAAAAGTAGCCAACATCCCCAATATTGATAAATACTTTGTGCCCTCTTCTGGACATCGAGACGGCAAGTTCAGATTTGACTGTGATCCCACCCACAGATAGACACTCTTCCGAATGTCAGCAAGCAGACTCACAAATGGGAATGGTCACTTCGGTATAAGTGCCAAAGAGCAATTTCATTCCTTTATTCCCACTGAAGAATCATACTTGCAGATACCGTGAGCCAGAGTTTCAACAGCCACAATGCAGCAGGCCTGTTACTGACTGGCGTTCTCTTCAAGTACATCCAGCTATTGCAAGTAACTTTGGTAAATAAATACACGATAAATCTGTTACAACAACACCCGTGGAATTGTAAGCCACCAAAGAACAGGGAGAGGAGAGTAGGATGTAATTAAAATATCACCACAATGATATTTTTCTTTGTCATGTTGATCTAAAGACATTATTATTGCCTGGGCAGAATACAGTGACACATTTCCCTTGTCTTCCACCTTCCGTTCCATTGACTGCATGTCAGATGTATACATTTCACACAATTATGCTGATGTATATTACAGAATCAGTGCCCTATTAAATCTAGATGTGGGGAAGACCCTTCCATATTCATCATTGTTTTTTGGTGAAGAATGTGGGAAAAATGATTAATGAATAAAGAGTACAGGAATGATGTATTACTTGTTAACGTCACCCAGCTCAGAGAACTATTTGTTATGAAAATATCAGATCTTTATCACATCTGTGGAAGTCAGAAATTGTTGTGTAGGCAAGACATTCTCCCTCTTCAGAGCTTTTAATTGCAGCAGGATTGGCCACCCATTGCATTTCTCCACTCCGTCTTCAGGTTGTGCTCATGTATATTCAATTGGAACATTCACTTAGTCAATATTTGGCACCATGGTCAGGTCGAAATGACAAGAGAAGGCACATGGATTTTCTCATTATCTGGACAGGCAGAGTTGAGATATTTGCCAAAAAAGGGCACATTTTCAACGGGATGCTCCTTCCTTGCTCCGTCAAGCAACTTCCGTTCCCCAGGGAAATGCTTGGAGCTTAGGGTGGCTTGTATAAATTAGAAATTCATGTGACGGGAGCCCCTATTCACAATTTGGGCTGAAAAACCATACTGATTTCTGCACCTGAAATGCCAATATACACTTCCATGGAGCTCTATGTCAAGCACCTTAATTCATAACATCTAGTTTAGATACGATATGTGCTCAGTGAAATATTCAGTAATGCAAGTAGAATGACTGCTAGTTCAGAATAAGTCAGAGGACTTGTGGTTTTTTTTAACAGGAGTGATGTATTATGTAATTCAGAATTATTGTAATACAAGAGACAAAGGTAAAAAAATTAGAAGAATTTTTTAAACTCAAGGGCTTGTTGGAGTTTCGAATGCTTTGATGCTGAGACCATTGCATCTTTAAAGGAGATTTTTAAGGGAAGGTGATAGCCTAGTGGTATTATTGCTGGACTATTCATCTAGAAACTCAGCTAATGTTCTGGGGACCAGGGTTTGAACCCCGACATGGCAGGTGGTGGAATTTGAATTCAATAAAAAAAAATCTGGAATTAAGAGTCACTGGCTGATGACTATGAAACCATTGTCGGAAAAACCTATCTGGTTCACTAATGTCCTTTAGGGAAGGAAACTCGCTGTCCTTATCTGGTCTGGCATAAATGTGACTCCAGATCCACAGCAATGTGGTTGACTCTCAACTGCCCTCAGGATGGGCAATAAATGCTGGTCAGCCAGATATCCCCATGTCCCAAGAATGAATAAAAAATATTATCTACCCTCGCTGTAAATGTTTACTTAGAGGCCTATTGGAAGTTTAGTTTCAGATTGCTCAAGCAAAAAGTGCAGAAACAGTGCCATTTCCATACATTTCCATTAATGAATGTACCCAAACAATACACTCTTTTTCTTGTACATTTGGGGTGCATTTTGCACAATAGTTAGCAGTTCTGGTTCTGGTCTCAACATTCCTGCCTTATGCGGCACCATCAAAAACAGACTGACTGGAAATTAATGTAATTGCTGTTTGAAAGATCGTTGCTGTTTATAAAATGGCTACTGCAGTTACTTACAGATAAGTAATTGCACTTTGAAGTAATTCATCATCCCTAAGGTGCTTAGGAAGACACTTGTGATGGATAAGGGGGCTTCAATTTCCATAAGGGTCTTCCTATCCCTCACAATGATCTCTGTGCAAGATCCATAGAAACCCTGGAGACTACCACAAATGATCAGAAGAATCCCAATAGATAGATAAATAGATATTTTGTTACAACTTGCTCATGATATATTAATGTCGGAGGGACCTGCGACAGTGTCATAAAATGCAATGTAAGAAAATATTTCTCAGCCGTTAATAGCCACAAATTTATGTGCACAATTGGGATTAATTAAGTGTTCTTATTTGGAGAAGCTATTGTCATTGGGTCATATTGCTATGGAAACAAGACATATTCCCTTTGATGGTTGATTCTATTGGTTAATGAAGACTTGCCATGGAACAAACAAGCAGATTTTTATAATATGAGAACTAATGCATTCCATTGCACGTCTCAAGGTCTAATAGTGGGATGAGTTAGGCCATTTGGCCCATCCCAGTTCTGCCATTCAGAGATCCTACAATTTCCCACATCACAGAATCACAATGGCGCAGAAGGAGGCTATTTGGCCCCTCGTAAATTCAGCAACTCTCCAAACAAGTATTGTGGCTTACTGCCATTTCACTGCCTTTTCCCAGTATGAAAGATCCCTTTTTCAAGGGATTGAAAATTTCCAACTTGGCATCACAGAAGAATCCTCAAGATCCCTGCAGATGAACTTCTTTTACACAAGCTAGCAACTGCACCCAAAAGTGACAAGTTCCATTCGAGACCTGTGGACATACAAGATGAATTCTGCACACAAGCTCTGCTGGGTTAGAAACTGGTTTCTTGCTTTCTCCATTCAATCAGAATGTGTCCAATCCCCCGATGGATTGAGTTAATGAAATATGTTTGACTAATGTAAAATTAAGACGTAGTTTCCCCTTTCTTTCCAGACTGATAATTCAAAATTAATGAAGATCACAACTAGGCTCTCTGTACTCTCTACTGATATCTTTAAGGATTAATCCCAGATGTGCTGAATATAGGCTTTCCTCAAACTCGCAGCTCAAATGTCACCATGACTGCAAATTTCTATTAAAATGCAGCCCGAGTCTCTGAACTTGATAGTTACTATTGGCCAGACCTGTTTGAAAGTTAAATGAAAGACAATAGCAGTAGTCTTTTCTCATGATTGGGAGGAATACTTTTCCCATTAATTAGAAGTTCAGAAGTGAGGAAGGACATGTGGGGGTCCCTGGTTCAGATGCAATCAGAGAAGACAAATTGATTAATCAGATAGGCACAGAGACAGCAGTTGCTGGTTTATTTTAGTATTCCTTTCCCCCATTCTTGTATGTTGTCAGAATGTCACTTGGGACAGCCCCAAGATTGGCCATTCTTTTCATCTAGAGCTGTGCCCCTTAGGTACAGCTTGGTCTACCACGTGGTGATGCTTCTGTAATAAAATGTATCCCATCTGTAATAGTGTACAGATCACATAGGACGACAGATACATGCTGATTGGCTAATGTGGGTAACATGACACAATCTTAAAATTAGAACTAGACCATTTAGGAGTAAAATCAGAAAATACCCTTTTACACAAAATGTGGTTCAGTTCTCGAACTCACTTCCCCAAATGCTTATGGTTGCTGGGATCAAATTTCAAAATAAGCCAATAGATATTCGCAAAAGGCAAAATACTAGGGATGTTGCAAATCTGAAACATAAACAGAAAACACTGGGAAAATACAGCAGATCTGGCTACACTTGTCGAGACAGAAACAGAGTTAACAGCTTATGCTGCTGATCTTTCAGCAAAAATGAAAAATGTTACAGCTGTAACAGGTTTTTAACAGGTACAGAGGCAGGGAAAGGCAGTGGCAGGGGTGGTGGACAGAAAGAAGGATCAAAAGTGAAGGTCTGTGATATGGTGGTAGACAGGAGAGACTAATGATAAAAGGGATGATATTGCGAGGATAAAAAGTGGACCGATGGTGTTGGGGAGCTGGGGAGAGATGGGGATGGGGGGTGGGTAATGGGACAAGTAAAGAAACAAAAGATGGGCTTAGATAAGCTGTAAATGGCAACAGAAGATTCATTACTAGCACCTGATGTATCAGACAACGCTTCTGATCTGAAATCATTAAGCTCAGTGTTGATGTGAGAGACAACAAAGTGCCTTGAGCTGCCCGTATGGATAGTGATCAGAAGTAGCATATGTGACTGATTTTTCCCTCTCTGAATGAGATATTTTTCTTAAAAAAAATATAAGAATTGAAGCCTCTTTTAAAGATTTGAACCATTCCCCATTCCAAAAGGAAATAGTCCAGAACTTTCTAGTGTTAAGCAGTTAAAGCACAAATATGGATTTGACATCAAAGGTTCTCAATTGGGTGTCCACAGATCTCTAGAGATCTGTAAGAAGGTTTCATGGGGTCCACCAGATCAGCATATTTTCAGAATAAAAGTCCCATGATGCGATAAAAATTCTGCTGCACTATTCATGGCACGCACTGGGAGCACATTTCATGAAATTGCAGACCCAGCAGAGAGAGAAGCATATGATCACAGAGAGAAGTTTAAAATATTTAATGTGCCGCTGCTACAGCTATCGTGCTTTCCTGCTTGCCATTTTTAAATTGAGCAAGTCGAGCTACAGGTCACTGGGTGTGATGTTTGTTTTCTGAGGTAATGGGTCAAGAATCAACAAAAGACTGTTGGGGTGAACGTTGGACTGACTTCATTTTTTACCTTTTAAATTGATTGCTGCTTGTTTGTGGCAGCTGTTTACAGGGCTAAGCACAGCACAGGCACCAAATCAAACTGCCTGCTACTGCTGCTAGCATTTCAGTCCTGGGTCCAAGTCACAGGGATATCACTCACATGAGGTGCAGACAGCCATGGAAGTTGGCCTATTTGATACATAAAATACACCAATTTGCATTGGGAAATAAGCCTGGAGCTTAGTTTTCTGTGGTGGGATGTGCTATGTGTGTATTTGCTGCTGTTTTTTATCATGTGACAGAAACTGGAGTACCAGCAACAAGCTTTGGATGAAGTTAGTGAAACAGAAGTAATAAATTTATGTGTTTAGCTGCATAACTAATTATTCTACAGAAAAATACCTGTGTTACAGATGTCTGTAGAATATTTATAACATGGAAGTGAGCTTTAGATGTAAAAAGATTGAAAACTCTGTTCTGCATGCTGGGTGGGGTTTTTTTTTGTTTCTATTCTGGAGAGATTAAGTAAAATCATGAAATACTCTGTTTACAAGATAAATCATTGCTGGTGACTTAAATGTGAAGTTATGCAACTCAACAGAATAACTACTTCAAAGCCGTTTGCTTGATTGCCAGTGTAGGGCACAAGTTTATTTACTTTTCTCAAAGGAATACATCAAGCCCATAGCATTTAAAAGGTGAATGAAATCTAGGCTTTTGGTTACTGCCACAATTGGATCAGCTGTCAACTCCTCTCCACATAACTCTTCAGAATGTCCATTCAAATATGAATTAAGCTCTTGCATTCCATTAGTTGACTGTGGATGATTGCACCATGATACCAACAGGAACATGGCTGAGGGCAGATCACACCTTTCCCCTAAGTTGATCCTCCTTAGCTGGCTATACTTTTGTACACTTGTACCACCCAGACCATTGTGGGGGTGCTGTTATTCTTCTTGTTGAGTCATACTTTGGTCTGTCCCCCATCTCCTCCAGTACCTTCTTGTCCTTCTAGCCCTCTTGCCTCTAATTTAAAATCCTTGTTTCCTACTGCCCATTCAGGTACCAAAAAGATTTTTTCACCACAATATCTTCAGTGCTTTCTTCCATCAGTCTCTGGGCCAAGAGACTTCTCACCCTTAGTCATTTCAGCACCATCACAATTCATCACAGTCTCCTCTTGGGCTCACTATACTCATATCCTCCCTTAATCTCTTCCACCATATAAACTCCCAAACCATTGTCACAATTTGACCCTTAAGCCATCTACAATGGACCAAACTTCCTCTCAGGCTTCCCTTTGCCCTACTCCTGAAATTACATTCTTCTCTGGTTTCTATCCTATATCCACACATGTCCTCCTTGTCAAGGAGACATTCCTCCTGCTCGCTCAACCCTATTCTCACTAAAATACTAATAATTAAGCCTTTCCTTTACAGATTCCCACTTAATATTTTTAATCACAGAACCATAGAATCTCTACAGTACAGAACAAGGATATCTGGCCTATCCAGTTTGCAACACCACTCCAAAAATACCATCCCACCCCATCTCTCCCCTCCAACCCGTAACCCCGCATACTTACCATGGCCAATCCATCTAACCTATATATTTTTGGATACTAAGGGGCAATTTAGCATGACCAATCCACCTAACCATCCATCTTTGGACTGTGGGAGAAAACCAACACAGATGGGGGAGAACATGCAAACTCCACACAGACAGTCACCCAAGGCCAAAATCAAACTCGGATCACTGGCGATGTGAGGCAGCAGTGTTAACCAGTGCCACCCCAGTTCACTTGCCTGAGGTACAGCCCCTTTTCCTTTAAACCTGCCGTCATGGCCCTCTTCATAAAAAAGACCCTCAATCCCTCTGTACTTGCAAACTAATGCCTTTTTTTCAAACATTTTTTCCTCTAAGTTTTTGAATATGCTGAAAGTTCTTACATGTGACATTGCATCTCAAATCTTGCCCATCTTTCCCTGGAACGCCATGTTTAAATGCTCCCAATTCCAGTTTCCACACCTGCCTTCATATTGACACAATATTAAATCACAAATGACACCTTATATGAATGTGACAAAGGTAAACTATGGTGCGATCTGATGAAAGAAGTTCTAAGGACACAATCTTACCGCTTTGTCCTATCGGACTTTTGGCAAGGTAAAGTGGTAAGGTCAAGCGGGAGATGAAAAATCAGGCTCGCAGCCGGTTTTTCCCCTCCCAAGATCATGCTGGCACTGTTTGGCCAGGGGTGCGAAGCCGGTTCAAATATGTCATTAACAAATCCTGACTGCTTTCGTCCAACCTCACTTACCTTTCCCTCTGCCAGCTGAGGTTGTCCTCGGTGAGAATCACATATGGTCCCCACCAATGGGGGCCAGACGTGATGGCCTTGCCGGGGGGATCGGAGGCCATTGAAGCCCCTCGGGTGGTCGGGGGCAAGGCCGGGCATTGCCCAAGGGACAGTGCCAGGCTGGCAGTGCTGCCTGGCACCCTGGCACTGCCCTTCTGGCACCATAACTGTGCTGAGACAGCGGCAAGAGGTAGAGACAGAGTGGAGACAGTGCCAGAGTGGCGCAGAATTATGATGGGGTGGCAGGGAGGCAAGGGGAGCTCCGCAGGAGTTGGAGGATGGGAACTTTGTCAAGATGGGATGGAAGGGGATTGATCGGGGTGGAAGGGAGGAAACTTCACACTGGGAGATTGGGTTGCTGGCGCAATAGTGCCCCAACAGCTCAATAGCTGGCTTTTCCACTGAACTCAGGCTCTATGCCCTCCTTACCCCACCTGTGCTGGCAAGAATTGCATCCTGGCACTTTTTTGCACTGAGTGCCACAAAATTGCATTTTCAAACTCGCACAAAAAACACATCTGAAACTCTCCCACTTTCTCACTCGTTTGGTAGGTAGGATTTTTTCATAAAACAAATATAAAACTGACAAACAAGCGAGAAAATGGGGGAATTTCAGACTTGTTTTTAGACAAGTTTGAAAATGCAACCTTACGACATTTATTGCAAAAAAAATGTGCCAGAATGTGATTCTCGCCAGAAAAGTTGGGGGTGGGGGATGGGGCAGAGCTTGAGCTCACTGGGGAAGCTAGGGAGGGAACACTGCAGATGGGGGAGATTAGGGGGAAAGGGGGGAAGTTTGCTGAGGAAGCTGGCTGCTGAGCTCTTACGGCCATTGCGCAAGTGCCCCAATCTCCCAGTGTACTGGGAGATCTCTTGCCGCACCACCTCACAACTGCCCCAGGGATATCAGAACTCCCTCCCTGCCAATCATCCCGTGTTGGTCTACCCCTCCCCTCCGATCACCATCCCTGCAAAGACCCCCCTTGCCCCCAGTTACCCCCGTCTGCAGAGTTCCCTCCCTGCCCAAACACGATCTCTATGAAGCTGCTCTTCCCTCCCCTCATCATTGCACTACCTCCATTTGGGCTCTAACCCCACTCAGGCTCCATCCTCTTGGCACTGCCCCAGCATAGTGTCTGTTGGCAGTACAAAGCATGTCATTAATAATTAGCAGGCAAAACAGGGCCGGTACGAGTGGGCAGGCAGAAAACTGGGCACAAACCTGATTTTCACCTCTCACCCTATCTTACCACCTCACCCCACCAAACATCTGGCGGGATGAGCTCGTAAGATCAAGCCTATATTTCCTCTCCTTCTCAAACTGTCAGAATTTTTGATCACACCATCTCCCTCCCATGCCTGTCCATGAATTTAGATGGGTTGGACTGAATTTGCCAGGTTCAATTCTTATCTATTCAATGATAGCTTACCTACAATGGGGGCTTGTCTTTCTGTTCCTACATCATTAACTCAAGTGTTGCCGAGGAACCATCCTTGGTCTCCTCTGATTCCTCAACTACATGCTGCCCTTCAGTGTAATCATCCAAAAACCACATAGTTTCCGCCTGTAAACTGATACTACCCAGCTCTACTTCATTCTGCTTCTCTCAACCAATCCAGTGTCTCTAAATTGTTACATGGTTTGCTGACATCCAATAGTGATTGAATACAAATTTCCTCTGGCTAAATATTGGAAGTATTGTCTACTATTCCTGCCACAAACTCTGTTCCCTGCTCACCTACCCCATCCTCTCTTTGGTAACTGTCTGAGGCTGAAACAGACTGTTTACAACCTTGGGGATATATTTGACCCTGAAATGAAACTCTGATTAAATGTTTGCAATATTACTAAGACAGCTTATTCCCACCTCTGTTACGTTACTTTGCTTGACTCTATCACATCTGCTTCTAAAACCCTCTGCTGTCGGTTATCCATTGCCCTCTGTAACTCAAGATCATCCAAAACTTTGCTGCCTTACTTAACTGACACCAAGGGCTGGATTTTACATTCCACCATCAGGTGTGTTTTTGGGAGTGGGGGTGGTACTGAAAATAGGACGGATGTCCAGTCCACCTCCTTCTCACACACCTTCAGCTCACCCCCATAACATGGTAGGTGGGGATGGTGCTGAAGTCAGCCCATCACATGTAAATAAATAATCAAGGGTTAACTGAACTTATTAGCAAATCAATTGACCCCAATAATATGCTTCCAATGGTACTGTTGGTGTGGGCAGTCAGGCAGAAGTGGGCAGGCCGTTCCTACAAAAGGGTTTCGAAAGAAGGGGCTGCAATCTTTGAGGAAGTGCCTTTTACGTATTGGGGGGCAGTTCCCTGAGGTTAGTATCAAGCCAATTTATTCCCACCCACATGCTCTCCAAAGCCCACACCCTCACTGCTCTGACCCCTCTCCTCCCCTCCCCTCCCCTCCCCCTATGCTAGCCAAACCCTCTCAGTCCAATATCCTGGACTTACTTCACTTTGAGATCCATTGGGCCTTCTTCATGGGACTGGTTGCAGTCCCAACAACGCTCACCAAAAAGCTCTTGGTGCTACTGGGACTGCTGGACCTGCTGACCAAGATGTCGATATGCCGGCGTTGGACTGGGGTAAACACAGTAAAAAGTCTGACAACACCACGTTTTAGTCCAACAGATTTATTTGATAGTAAATTCACTAGCTTTCGAGGGGATTCCCTCTTCACCTGAAGAAGCGGGGATCCGCTCGAAAGCTAGTGAATTTACTATCAAATAAACCTGCTGACCAATCCAGTTACCAGCAGCTCCTGGGGGTGAGACCACTTCTTCAGTGAGAGGTGGAAGTCCCAATCTCCACCAAGTTAGCCTGCTATCACTATGAGATGGGCTGGCATGGAATAAGTCGGCTTCAAGCTGACCTTCTTTCAAGAGCAGGTGAGCTGTCCACCTCCCCTGTAAAATGGAGGCCCAAGTCGTATTCATTCATCACCCCTGTGATTTTGCTCTATGTTGGCTTCTCGTTAATCAATTCATTTCCTTGTTTTGAAATTGCTCCGTTGTCTCACTCCTTTTTACTGTAATCTCCCACAACTCTCTGAGGTATCTATGCTCCCCAACTCCGGTCTTTTGTGCATTCCTGATTTTAACCCCTTTACTCTGGAATTCCCTCCTACACTTCTCTACCTCTCTTTTCTTATTCAAGATGCTCCTTCAAATCTATCTCTTTGACCTCATTGTAAATTTTACTTGATAGTGCTGTTGGAATTGTTTGTGATCTTCAAGACACTATAAAAATACATCACATCAACAGTTGCCACTGGAAGCCTTTACATATCCTATATTCTGTGGGGTGCGGGGGGGGAAGCAAATACCAGGGATGCCAACACATGTCTCCAAATGCTAGTTTTCAAAATAAACTGTCAGTTCTTAAATAATTCACATGGGGTAATGAAGTGGTGCATTTTCAAAGCTGCAACTCCAATCCATGTTGCCAAGTATAACTGCTAGAGCAGTAAGAAACCATTAATTTGTGATTAACTGGCTGTCAAATCAAGGTGCAGCAGACAATTAAGTACCAATCCTCTCTACACCCCTCTGTCCTGCACCGCCTCACTCTCAACGAGGGAGATGCGAATAATTCCTCAAACTTCGTCCTGTCCCCAAGACAGGGAGGTGTCTATGGTAGAGATACTTAGCTGGGGTAGACATAAATCAGTATATTGTTAATATAGATTACTGAGTCCAGGGTACAGAGAATTGGTGGTAAATTATTTCTGTATTTTCCCTTCAGTTTTTCATGTTACTTTTTGTTCTTCCTCTATTCCATTCTCTTGTTCCTTCCCCACGCAGGCTCAAATTTCCCAATTCACAGATGTCAACAGCTATATCTTCGTGCTTGCACTATACGAGCCACAACTTCTGCGCTCCCATGTGCTGGATTTGGGGATACGCCAAAGATTTGTGGGAAAGGAGAGTGGTGTTAACTGGAATAGGGCCTGCTGTCTCTGGACTGTCTCTGTTCAGAGGTAGCCACATGAGATGCCAGTTGCCAGGTGGGTGGTCAGAAGGCCTGCCTCAGCTTTTTGGGACTTTGTCCCAATTGTTTTATTTAATATTCAATCCTTTAGTCATAGCCTTTCACATTCACTCCCCCCTTCCCCCACACATGCACACACACATTTCTATGCCCATCCATGCCAACTCATGCCCCTTCATTCATCCCTCCATGACATCTCATAAGTCCATGCCAACATATGTCTCACCACCTACTCTCAATGGTCTCTCATAAACTCCATGCCAATCTGTGTCGCACCTCCTATGCTCAATGACAATGTATAACATTTATAACAACCTATACTCTTCATCTGTCCCAATTGTCTCTCTGTACCAGCCAATAGTACTTCCACGCCTATTCGTCCAATATATATTCTGTATAGGACCAATGAAAGCTATAGTAATAATAATATATTTGAGAAATCTTTTTAAAAAACAATCATTCATTCATAACTTTCTTTAAGAAATCACTTTTACTGTAACCCGTGGAAGTTTCTTATCTATTTCTTCAAAAGGAACTCTTCAAAAATGCAGCTAATAAAAAAACAACAAAAATTATTCCAACATCATTACTCCAAACTTGGGGCCTCTCCAAGCTATCCACAATTCTACAGTTCCTTATTTATAGTGAATCAGTTGGTCAGCTGAATATTATATCACTCTGTGATTGGTTCCATGGTTTACTGGGTCAGCTGACTCTTACATCTTGTTCCCATTGGTCACATTACATACAATACAAATTTGTCACTGGGCTAAATTTTAACATTATCCAGATCTTTACAGTATCAATAACAGAAACTACAAGCACTTTACATCTCGTTAGGTAGTGTAAATAAACATTGTGCAATTGACAAAATAGTTCTGAGAGAAAGAGCTGTCAATTAAGCAATGTTTTTCCTTGTGTGCAGCTGTTTCAACTTTTGAATGTCTGGGAACTCAGCCAAGCATTACCAAACAAAGTTCCACATTGCGTAGCATAAGGTGATATTAAAGTAAGTCACCTGACACATAAAGAGGAACGTTTCAAGGAACATCTTAAAGGAGCAAAGAGAATTGGACAGTCTAGAGGGAATTTCATTCTACATTTAATCTATGTTTTACCCATTTTGGAAAGATTTGAGGGGGCAGTGGAGAAAGAGATTTACTTTGCATCTAACTGTGTTGTACCTGAGTTGGGAGTATTTGATGGGGCAATGCAGAGGCAGTACTACCTGTCTTGCTCATGATTGATGCTAATATAGTTTCAATTCCCTTGCATTGATAATACTAGTTCTATACATGCAAAAGTTTATTTAAATACGTTGTATATTTAGATAAAATAATTTACAAATCTGAATAATCAGCTGGAATATTAGTATTTTGAAAGGTAATTGCACCCCTGTAGTTAATCTTTCCTTCCACTGCCATATCCAAACTATTTCTTCACAACAACCATATTGTACAAATTTGTTTCTCAAAATCAGAATACATGAGGGAGCGTCAAGCTCTCATTGTTCAATTGTTGCTGAGATCAACTTTGCTAGGCCTGAATCTCTGGTGACTGAGTCCTGTACACCAGCAATAACTACTTCCAAACAAGGATGAGGAGAGACATGACAGCAGAGTTTGGCACAAATATAATTGGTCTTGGGCATACACCTGTTATTCTTCAGGGACGTAAACATGTCAAAGCACCATTCAGCCAGAAAAGAAATAATTCATTTGCCATAAATGGGGTTAAAACTATAACAGAGACCTATTGCAGGATTTTATGGCTGTTCCCATTGATGGCAACCACCCTCACTGGTTTCCTGATAGTGGAAGGTGCAAACAATGGGAAGCTCCATCGACAGCAGTGGGACTGGAAGGTCCTGCCATCGCCCAATGGCGGGTCACCTCCAGAAAACACACCATAGGGTGCAGATGAAAAATCCCATCCACTAAGTGTGCTCCTGGTCACCTTGAATGAACACTCATATTGAGATGTTTATTGCTGAGTGATGTTTTGGTATAGTTGTTTGTGCTCAGCACCATTCTGTGGCAAAATTGATACAATTACCTCTTGCCACCTCCTGGATCTTTTTAAAATGTATTCTCTGGATTCAGGCTTTGGCCTGATAAGGTCAACATTTATTGCCTATTCACAGTTGACCTGAGGAGGTGAATTGTAGTTGAACTGTTGTTGTCCATTTGGTGATGATGCTCCCACGATGGTATTCGGTAGGGAATTTTGATTCAACAACAAGATGCTAGTATTGAAGCTAGCAATCAGTCAAAATAGACTATTCAATACGCTATTCAGTGGAGGTGGAAGTGGAAAGGCAGCTGAGATGCAATGCTCTGATAATTACAGTGCAGTTCCCATGGAAGGAGTAACCATCATGCAATTCTTCTTTCTCTTTCCACTTTTGGAAGTTCTGAGCAGTAAATTAGCACATGGGGTTTCATGAACACAGCCTTCCTTCCTGCCTATTCAGCCTTCTATTTGGCAAATGTTTTGCTATCTCCCTCCCTTCTGCCTCAGCCAATAAGCGAATTAGAGTTGTTTTCTCCAGCACTTGTACCTATCCAGCTGACCTCTGCTTTATTGCTATAAGCACCAACTGTTTGTTTGATAGAAAGTCTGTAAGGAACTTTGCAGCTAAAAATTACAGGCTAGCAAATCCTTTGTGGCTGTACATTAAATTAAAGACACAAGTTCAAAGGTGGGGGTGATACTGGATATGCAAACTCCAGGCAAACAGCAGTTACACATGGGGATTTTACCCCATTCTTAAACTGAAGGCTTAAACTAATACTGAAAGACAGCATTTACAAGCACTGACTCCTCTCAGTACTTCAACTGAATGGTTGCTCTCCATGTGTGGACAAAGTCAATCACTGAATGATTCAGGGGAAGGCATTGTATAGTCAATGCAAAAAAAGAAAATGCTGGAAAATCTTAGCAGATCTGATAGCATCTGTGGGAGAGAAGAGCTAATGTTTCGAGTTGGATGAGTCTTCATCAGAGCTCTTATTGTTTCAGATTAAAATATCTGCAGTAATTTGCTTTTATCATTGGACAGTCAAAGTCGATCCAGTCCTCACCTGATCCAGCAATGGCAAGAGGTTGTGAATCAAGGCAGTATGAGCTGACAAATAAAGCCTGACTAAATGGCAATGCCTGTACCTCTGAATCAGAAGATCATGGGTTCAGTCCAATTTCAAAAACTTGAGCAGCTCATCTAGGGTTATACTTTCAATACAACATGGAAGGACTGTTGGACTGTTGACAGGGCAGTACAGTGGTGGTGTTGCATTGTTGGAAGGGCAATACTTGGGGTTCTGCAGTGTCAGAGGTGCTACCTTTTGGATAAGATGCTCTATTTGCCCTCTTAGGTAGATGTAAAAAATCTCCATGGCACTATTTTTAAAGAAGTATGTCCTGGCCATTATATATCTTTCAATCAGTCACACGAAGGTGAACTATCTAGTCTGTATCACATTGCTTTTTGTGGGACATTGCTGTTCACAACTTGTCTGCCATGTTTCCCATGTTTTCGCAGAAACTAACAAAGTACTTCAGTGGCTGTAAAGTGTTTTGGCATATCCTCCTGTGTAAAGTGCTACATAAATGCATATTTTTATATTTCTTCACCACTAAAGGCACCTTATGTATTCATTGGTCACATTATAAGAAGTCTGACAACACCAGGTTTAAATCCAACCGATTTATTTGATAGTAAACTCCCATTACTATCAAATAAATTGGTTGGATTTAAACCTGGTGTTGTCAGACTTCTTACTGTGTTTACCCTAATCCAACACCGGCATCTCCACATCATTGGTCACATTACCAAAGACAGTACTAGTACTGAAGCTGAACAACTGAGTAAGGCTGTCAGTGAGCTGAAAGGCAAGAATGTTATCACTGCTAGCAATGCCAAGCTTGCAAGTGTCCCTCCTGGAGGTGTTGCAACTGCTGGTGCTACAGGTGGTGCTGCTCCAACTTCAGCCTCTGCTGTTGAAAAAAAAGAGAAGAAAGAAGAGACTGAAGAATCAGATGATGACAAGGGCTTTGGTCTCTTTCACTAAATACAAAACTGTCTTTAAAATGAACTGTTCTTTGTTCTAAAATAGAGACTCATACAGACAGGCCATAAGTTTGAAACCAAATAAGTATGAGTCAGTCTCACAAATGTAAGTAGCCCATTGGTAGTTGTACTTGTAGAGCACATTTTCATTTTGAGATTCCTTTTAGCCATCACGCACATTCTCTTGCTATTCAGGAGAAGTCTGCGAAAAGATCTAAGATAAAAAGTACTGCAGAAGTTATTTTTGTAACTTTATTATAATCAGTACAAGTTTATTATGTTCTGCAGCATAGTGTAAAAAATGCAGGTCTTTTAAATGAGTCAGATTACGATATCAGAAACTGAAGGTATTGAAATGCTCGGAAAGCTTCCCAGCAACATTCCTTGGTACAGCACATGATTAATGCAGTTGCTCTCAGCACTAACATAACTGGTCAGCTCTGACTCAGAATGAGTTTGATGTGTCTGATGTTTGATAACTGGACACAATTGTTCATGATACACGTGGCAGTGATATCATTTCACAAGATGATGCAGAGTGAGACAATAACCAGAAGCAGAACGAGGTGTACACAAAGATGGAAAGGAATAGGAACATTACAATCAATTCTGTGAACCTGACATTCTTTGTTTTTAACTTAAAATATGACATCTCTATAATTTTATTGATTGTGAGGAGAATTGATTTCCATTGAAGTGCCAGAGTTAGGTTGGGAGGCCAGATGAGGCCATGCCAAATTTCAAGGCCAATAAGGTTGGCTGAGCCATATTGCCGAGTAAGATCCCAGATTTCATCCTGACTCGTCCAGGCCACTGGTAGTGTTTTTAGCTAGGGAAGGCAAAATCATCCAGCTTTCCTGCTGCTGGGTGCTACTACTATGGTTGTTGGACAGCCTTTGGACATTCACTTTGATAAAATGTGTTATTAGAACTGCCCCAGAAGAGATGAGTACGAGAAACTGCAGATATATTTTTCAGTTTCTTTTACTTTCTTTGCTTTATCTTTAATTTCTGTTTCTTAGGTATTCTTCAACACAAGCAGTTCTAAATGAATCAAAATATCCTGTTTTTAAAAAAAACTCAGTTTGGGAAGAGCAGCATTTCTTGGTCAACCCGAATTGTTTGGGAAATGATGATGCTGAGACTTCATCAACAGATGATGTCCATGAGCTCTCGGTCCTCCCATTGTGCCCTTAGTTCAGAATATCCAGCTAAGTTGGCCATCCACTTTTATTCCTATTATTCTTTGTGATTGATTCGACAGAGTATCCTGCTTAGCCACTTCGGAGGGCAATTAAAAGTCAAACATATTGGCGTGGGGCTGAAATCACACATAGACAAGATTGCAAAACAGGTTTCCTTCCTTCCTTAAAATACATTAGTGAACCAGTTGGATTTTTATAACAATCTGACAGCTTCTACTAATACCAGTGTTTTAGTTCACTGTAGTTCCTGCTGCTGACCAGAGAAGCATTCAGGAAGAGTTGCACACGTGCCCCTGGCCCACACTGTGGCTGCAGGCTCAAATGCTCCTGATACCTTTCTGATCAACGACAGGAGTTTGAATCCATCAAAATTAATGTATTCCTACACTGCACTGGAATATGCATTTCCCATGAGAATTCCAACGTTAAAGTTCAATACTTACATGCCATAATGCTATCAAGTAACATTATAATGGGAATCCCACTGTAGCATTTCAATGTAGCATTGTAGCACATAGACAAAAATAATTTACTGGTAACATTTCATCCCATATTCCAATTCGTTATAGGATCACAATCTCATTGAGATTTCATGTGAATGCTCCCTCCTAGGCTAGATCCAATGTATTCAGGCTTTGTGTAGAGAGCTTCTGTACAGCCTCGGGAGCTCCATTCATAGATAATGAGCTTCTTAATCCCATGGTCGCTATTTTAACTTCCACTTGAGATAATTATTTTTTAATTTTTAGTCAAAATACTTTTTTAAAATTGCTTTTTATTGTAAGATTTCCTTAAACTAAACATTGCAATCAATTCTCCATGCTGGAAGTTGAGAATCTCATTTACTGAAATTTCCTCATCACTTAATGAGTCATCAGAAACATATTTTACTGAGGGAACAGCTGCTATCTCATCAATGGGCTAAATACAAGATCTTGGACAGACCTAAAAATAGGTAACTTGAATTTTACTGTTAGTCTGCGACAAATCAAGCCAACTTGTTTGCTTTAATGCGCCCAGTTGAAACTCTTGATATTGACACTGAAAGTGCAACTGAGCATGTACAGAAAGTGCTCTCCTGACTATTGCAGTGCAAATAAACTCAGCCATTTTATTTCCATCATTTCTTAAACTGAATTCAAATTCTAAAATTAGCACGATAGGATTTGAACTTATGTTCCTTAAAGTATTAGCACCGGTCTATGGATAACTAGTCTTTCAACTCCTTTTGTAACTGGTTTTTAGCTCCTAATGAACAAAGGCAGAATTAGAGAAGTTGATACCAAAGTCAATATTTGATAAAATAACTTGACTTTTGCCACATTATTATCAAAGCTTGAATGTACTGTGTGTTGTGCCATGTACACTGGCAGCAATACAAGAGGTACAGGGTGATAGTCACCTGTGAGAGACTGAACAAACACGGATGATGCAAACCCCATTAAATAGCCAAGACACTGCTACAAGAGGGCACTGACAGCAAACATGAGAATGAGTTCTGCTATAAAACTACTAGGGGATTTGATTGTGACAGCTGCATCTTGACAGCATCTTCACTAGAAAGCTCTTTGTCCAATATTTGCAATATTTAAACACCCAGTGTGTTTAAAACCTCCCCATACTCTGTGGGATGCTAATGTGAACACCTAAGCCTACTAAATCAGAATGTTGGTTTCTGTCCATTTTGATCCAGTTTGCTGATATAATCGCACTAATAAAGGGAATACTATCTGGCACGCTGTTACTGTGTATGGAAATCAAACATACTACATCTTATCAGTACTGTTATCATTATCCCTCTTCCCTATTCTCTTTGTTTTTCTCTCTCTTTTTTCCGTTTCACCCTCAACTTCATCTTACTTTTCTAATTCTCTGTCTGCTTGTTTAGGTAAATGCAAGAGTTTCCATGGAAATACTTTCAACAGAGCGAAGTGTTGTGTTCCTATATAAACCAACCCACTGAAGGATAAACAGATGCATTGGCTGTTCAGTTCAGCTTAGTATACAGCAATGGTTATGGAGGAAGGTAGGAACTACCTCTTCAGCCAGTTCATAGACGATGTGTATCACAACTCAATTTACTTGCATTTACTCCATATCCCTCGATACCTTCGTTCAACACAAATCTATCCATATTGAAAGTTTCAATTGACTTCCAAAGTCCAATTCTTGTTGGGAATAAGTTCCAGATTTCCACAACTCTTGGCCTTTTACTAATCAGTGGGGCTTGCAGGATCTGCTCCTACTTTACTTACTCTTGTCAATCCTTCTGTAAAATCACCTTCACCTGTTTCCGCTCACCTTGAGTCCAATGTTTCAGCCCTGCTTCTTCCTGAAGAGCAAACATTTGTGGAATCTGGAACACGTGATAGATGAAGATGAAGTAGAACTGCTTTTTTGTTTTCCTGGTGCTAGATCATTCAACTTGAGAACACCTATGCAAAGAAAAAGCATAGAGAATATAACAAATAAATGATACAAGCAGGTAGAGCCAACAGGATGCTGTAACTGATAAAATTAGATCTTTCTGCTCCCCACCGATGGACAGAATCTTGTGGGGACAATGGGAGTCCTGACAACTGGCTGCAGAACAGCAGAAACCCCTGTGTTGCCTCTTTTTGAAAAGGCCTGTCGCATCTTCTGCCAATCCAGCAATTAACAGGCCAGCAGTTGGCTCTCCCACTGGATCAAGGTGCCCAGGGACAGAGGTTGCGTTTGCTGAGAGCTGATAGTCAGTCTGAAGCTGGCAGTCCTTCTGTACTTAGCAGGGTCATCGGAGACATGGTGGATGCTACTAGTAGGACACCTATGTGAGGCCTTGGATTGAGGAGAGGTCCAGGCATGGATAGGTGATGGTGGGAAGTGGTGATTGTCAGAGGGTAGGGAGAATAGGGGTCATGGGATGTGGAGGTTAGCAGCAAGGACAGGGAAAGGCTTTTAGTTCTGCCCCACTTTCCCAATGCTGGATCCTTTGGTCAGGTACTAAGTATCTTTGAATGAGGGACCTCACCCTTTGAGATCACAATCAAACATGCCAAGGTTTGTTTGCCATGCTCTCTGCATGGTGAATCCCCTGTCTGCCACTGGGTTAATATCAGTGGCAGCAGGAAGAGGCCCCTAACTGGGCACTAATTGCTCACTTATGGGCCTCAATTGGCATTGAGGCAGGATTGCCATCCATGGGCCTTCCCACCAGACTCAGTTGGGATGGAGGTGGGACAGTAGCAGAGTCCCCATTTTCCACCCTCCTGCATGATTAAAATTCTCCCACCACCACCAAACCTAGGATGGGGAAGGGACAAGATTCTGTCCAATATGTTGATTGAGAAAGATATTCCTTTCTTCCACAGAACATTGCTCTGTAACTCATTGGGCAAGTTCATGATGTGATTTTGCTCCTCCTCCTTCACTTCCCTAATTGGTTGGATTGGCAGAAATGATGCCCTTTTAAATGCAACTGCCTTGCAATCATATCTGCACCTTTCTTCTCGTAAAAGCTAAAAGGACTTTATTCAGTTTATTTAGTCAACACTCCAGAATCCTTGGCAGTCTGCTGGCCATTCAACAAACATGGTTAATTGTTTCCAAGCACTAGGTGTCTGGTTAACACTTTTGACTCATTATAGTACTTTGTATTCGGTATTCAGTGCTTCGTATTATCTGGTGCCTGGTAACTCATTAAATGTTTGAGTAGAAGGGAATTTCTATTCCTGGTATGTTTACTTCCCCTACCTAATACAATCAATGCAACTAATTTATTGTAAGTAAATCATATATTGATAACCAATCATAAAAGTCCTTTGTAATTGTAGCATTCTGAATGATAATAAATCTTTAAGGGATTTTACAGTTCACAGATTTCACAAACATATTAAAATATATCTAACAGTTCCCTGTCAATAACTTCCAAAATGTAATGGCCCTAAAGATCACAATCCAGAAACAGGCCAAGATCATATCCTTCCAATAGCTTTACTGCTCATCTCAAGAAGCTCACTACGATTGGTTGATGGCAGAGCCACCTCAGAAACTCCAAGAAAAAGACTTAGCTTTTGGAACTGAAGTCCTAGATGAACTCCACTTCTGTTTTAAGGTTTGAGAGGGTCTTAAAGGAAGAGAATGATGCAAAGTTTTAGGGGAGCAATTGCAAAGCTTAGGGCCCAGGCAGCTGAACGCATGGATGCCAATGATGGGGTGAAGAGAACGCGGGTTGCATGTAATGCCAGAGTTGCAAGCCCACAGATATATCACCGGCTTGTATGACTGGAGCTGGCTACAGAGATAGAAGAGATCTATTGAAAACATTGTTATGGAGACTCCAACGTCCATCACCAAGAGCGGCTCAGTAGCATTACTACTGACTGAACAGGCCAAGTCCTAAAGGACACAGCTGCTAGACTGTGACTGCGACAGTGGTGAGGGAACCAACAAGAGGGAAAAACATACTTGACTCATCTTCACCAATCTACCTGCCACCAGATACATTTGTCCAAGACAGAATTGGGAGAAATGACCACCACATAGTCTTGTGGAGAGAAAGTCCTCTCTTCACGTTGAGGATAGATCTAGCAATTAAAGACTGGGCATCCATGAGGTGCTCTGGACATCAGCAGCAGCAGAATTGTACACAAAAACAATCTGTAACCTCATGGCCTGGCATATCCCCCATTCTACCGTTACCACCAAGCTTGGGGATCAACCCTGGTTCAATGAAGAGTGCAGAGGGTATGTCAGGAGCAATACCTGACATACCTAAAAACAAAGAGGTGTCAACCTGGTGAAGCTACAACACAGGATTACTTGTGTGCCACATTGTGTGAGCAGCATGCGATAGATAGAGCTAATGAATCAGATCTAAGCTCTCCAATCCTGCCACATCCGGTCATGAACGCTGCTAAACAATTAAACAACTCGATGAGGATCACAGCATTTCAGGTGTCAGTCTTCAGTCAATTCAATTCACTCCATGAGATATCAAGGAATGGCTGAAGGAACTGAATGCTGCAACAGCTTTGGGCCCTGATAATATTCCGGCAACAATACAGGAGACTTCTGCTCTAGAGCTTGCTGTACCGCTTGCTGTACAGCACTGGCATCTACCCTGCAATGTGAAAAAATTTCAGATTTGTGTTGCCCACAAAAAGCAGGACAAACTCAATTCGGCTAGGCGCCATCAACTCAATAGGCACCATCAGCCTATCTTTCATCATCAAATGATACAAGAGATCATCAACAGTGCTATCACGTGGCAAACAACTTGCCCACTGATACTCAATTTGTGTTTTGCCAGGGCCATTCAACTACTGACCTCATTACAGGCCTGGTTCAAACATGAACATGAGCTCAACTCAAGAGGTGAGGTGGGAGTAACTGCCCTCAACATTAAGGCAGCATTTAATTGAGTGTGGCATCAAAGAGCGCTAGCAAAACTGAAGTCAGTGAGAATCAGGGCAAAAATTCTCCAGTGGTTGGAGCTATACCTAACAGAAAGGAAGATGATTGTGGCTATTGGAAGTCAATCATCTCAGTTCCAGGACACCAATGAAATTGATTTTTCAGGGTAGTATCTAAGGCCTAACCAGCTTCAATTGCTTCATTAATGATTTCTTCCTATCATAAAATCAGAATTGCGGACGTTTGCTGATGATTTGCACTATGTTCACGACTCCTCAGATACTGAAGCAGTCCATGTCCGAATGCAGCAGACGTGGACAATATCCAGACTTGGGCAATTAACATTTGCACACTTGTCAGGCAATGGCCATTTCCACCAAGGTGGAACCTAATTATTGCCCTTTGACATTCAATGGCATTACCATTGCTGAATCCCCCATCATCAACTGAATTGGAAGAGCCATATAAATACTGTGGCTGCCAGGGCAGCTGAGAGATTGGGAGTGATGTGGCAAGATAACCCACCTTCTGATTACCCAAAGACTGTCCACCATCCATATGGCAGAAGTCAGGAGTGTGATGGAATTCTCTTCATTTGTCTGGACATGGACAGTTCCAACAATTCTTAAGAAGATCAACACCATCCAGGATAAAGCAGTCAGCTTGATTGGCACTCCATTCCCAAACATTCAGCCCTTCATGACTGGCGCACAGTGCCAGCAGTGCATACCATGTGCAAGATGCATTGCAGGGACTCAGCAAGGCTCCTCAGACAGCATCTTCCAAACCAATGGCTGCTACCATCTGCTCAGCAGAAACATTAGAACAGCGCCATCTAGAGGTTCCTCTCCAAACCACTCACCATCCTGACTTGGAAATACATCACCTTTCTTTCAGTGCCACTGGATCGAATGCTGAAACTCCCTCCCTAACAGTACTGTACCAATGACACCACTTGAACTACTGAGGTTCAAGAAGGCAGCTCACAACCACCTTCTCAAGGGCTATCAGAGATAGGCAATAAATGCTGGCCTAGCCAGTGATGCCCACATCCCTTGAATGATTTTTTTCAACTAGCTTTATGGAATATAATGCAACCCTCCATAATATTTACGCTCTTTCAATTGTGTTTTATTCTACTTTCCTGATTTTAATCACTTCATCATTGGTGATCGTTCCTTCAGCTGCCAGGAACTTTGGAATTCTCTCCCTAAACTTCTCTTCTTTAACTCTCTTTCCTCCTTTCAGATGCTCCTTAAAATTTATTTCTTTGAAGTGTCATTCATTTGCCCTGATATCTATGAACTTTGGTTTATTTTGTTTTGATAATATTCCATTGTTATAAATATATAAGTTGTTGTTTCTATGCAGTTCTTTCTGCTTAAAAGTAGAGTTCTGAATGAGATCTCAGCTGAGATTGGCTCCCTCAGCAGATTGTTTTCAGGAACCTCCAAACTGTATGGACCTAGTTTCCTCTCATGCACTTGAATGCCAAAAATTGGCAAGGCAGAATGCGCAGAAGAAAATCAGATGGGCACCATTACAAGTGTATAGTCATCTCCACTGCACTCATGTGATCCTCAACAATCAAGCCCAACAACAGAATAGGCCATATTCACATGGCACATTATTATCCTCATCACCTAGCTGTTAATCTAAAAATTTTCATTTTTCATTCAGTTGAATGAAAATCTGTCAGGAAGCATAGCGAGTGGGTGATCCAATTATTGTCCATACACTGAACAGCTTCCTACATCTCAGTGTTCATACTGTACACTTCCCTACCCATCCAATGAATAGCTTTGATTTGTAAAGATGCTTTAATAGTTTTATCCTCCAGACTGAAAATATTTACCACTGCTTTCTCTCCCAATGGCATGGCCATTTTATTCCAAAACTGCAAAGTATTCAATATTCTTTTGCTCCCATATCACTAGGCCTTCACACTGATTGTACCAGTCCATAATGTGGTGTTCTGGCCAGTATATATTCCTGCAGTACCTGGTGCACAGTTAACAAAATATAACTTGCTTCTTTTTGAAGTGGGTTGTACTTTCCTTCTGTTGCATTGGTGCCAGTTCAGAACGTAAGAGTCAATTAATGTAAATACTGGGGAAGAAAAGAGGAAACAAAGTGTATTTGGCAAATTCCAGCAGAACGTTTGAAGGGAAGATAGATTGGGCACTTGAGAGAATGGCTAAATGACATAGGTAGGGCAATGTGACAGACAGCAGGTTGCAGAAGTGCATCAGTCACAGTTGAGTGAAGGGTCACGATCCCAGGGGCACTGCCAAGAGAGAGGCTGTCTCTACTGAGGTGTGCTGATACCTAATTAAAAATTTACACAACTGGGACACCTATTCCACTTCGCAATTGCTGATGTACCCAATTCTAGTGCTGCAGGAATGTGTCTTGACATTCGTTTCTGTTCCATCTTTGCAGAATCTCTCAGGTTGTTATGCACTTCACTTCAAGTTGGCTGGGTGAAATTTTAAAACCAAGCAGAGTTAAAAGAACTTTCTTTGATTCGTCGGATAAACCTCATCCCTGAGATTTATGGCAAAGAATAAGGCTATTTGGCCCACCACATTTGTGCCAGGTAATTAGAGTCATCAAGCCTAATCCTATTTCTCAACATTTTGTCCATTGCCCTGCAGACTACAGAACTTTAACAGCATTGTTATATTTTAATAGTGATGAGGGCTTCTGCTTCTTGTACCTTTTCAGGAATAAGTTCAGATCTCCACGAACACAATGTGAAAAAAAAATTCAACTCCCTCTAAGTTTTCTGTTATTTACTTTGAATTCATGCTTGCCAGTTATCAACTTCTGCTCAGGAAAAAGATCCTTCCTCTCTACTTTATTTAGGTCACTCATGATTTCACATTCCTGAATTAAATCTGTCCTCAACTTCCTCTGTTCCAAAGAAAATGATCCTAGCCTATACAATCTATCCTCATAGCTAAAGATCATCACTGGCAAGCTGTTAGCAAATCTCTAGTCATAGAGTCATTGGGTAGGATTTTCTGGCTGCGCTCAATATGAAACCGGAAAATCCTGCTCAAGGTCAACGGACCTTTTCATGGTCTGCCCCTCACCTGCTTGAATTCCCGTGGCGGGTGGAACAGGAAAATTCACCCCAAAGCACAGAAAAGGTCCTTTGGCCCATCAAGTTCGCACCGGCAATAACTACCACTAAAGTTATGCTAATCCCAGTTTCCTGCACTTTTCCCATATCCTTGAATGTTATGATATTTTAAGGTCTCATCCAAATACGTTTTAAAGGTTTTAAGGTTTCTGGCCTCCACAACCTTCCCAGGCAGTGCATTCTAGATTCTCACCACCCTTGGTGTGCACATCTTTTTTCTAAAATCCTCTCTGAATCTCCTTCCCCTCACTCTAAAACTATGCCCCCTCATGACTGACCTGTGAACCAATGGAACAGCTGTTTCCTATTGACCCTGTTCATATCCGGGGGATATGCCAGGGGAATATGCCATAGGGATGGGAACCTATGTAAGGAGTCTGAGAAGCAGCGAGGAAGGACAAAATGTGGGGAGAAGATTCTAACTACATCAAAAATCAAGAAAAAAGTTAAAAGGAAGAACTCAGGAGATGTTATTGATGGAAGTGTTAGAATTAAAAAAAAATACAAAAACTAGCATAAGGGCACCTTATGTGAATGCTTGTAGCATTCGAAACAAGGTAAATGAGTTGACAGCACAAATCATTGTGAACGGGTATGATTTGATGGCCATTACAGAGACATGGTTGCAGGATGGTCACGATTAAGATTTAAATATCCAGTGGTATCAGACTGTGCGGAAGAACTGACAGGAAGGTAAGGAGGTGGTGTAGCTCTGATATTTAAGGATGACATCTGGGCAGTAGTGAAAGATGATACAGGTTCTTTGAAAAAGGTTGAATCCATTTGGGTGGAAATTAGAAATAGTAAGGAGAAAAAGTCACAGATAGACTAGGCCATCAAATAATAACATCATGGTGGGGTGAGAAATAAACAAAGAAATAACTGATGCACATAAAAATGGTATAGCAATTATCATGGGGGATTTTAATCTACATATCAATTGGTCAAACCAGGTCAGTCAAGCAGCCTTGAGGAGAAGTTCATAGAATGTATTCGTGATAGCTGCCTTATGTAGTGGAACCTGTGAGGGAGAAGGCTATCCTAGATCTGGTCCTGTGTAATGAGACAGGAATAATTAATGAGCTTACAGTAAGGGATCCTTTCGGAAGAAGCGACCACAGGACAGTTGAATGTAAAATACAACTGGAATGTGAGAAGGTAAAATCCAATACCAGTGACTTGTGCTTTAACAAAGGAGATTACAAAGGGATGAGGGAGGCATTGGCTAAGATAGACTGGGAGCAAAATCTTTATGGTGGGACAATTGAGGAACAGTGGAGGACCATCAAAGCGATCTTTCACAGTGTTCAGCAAAAGTATATACCAGTGATAAGGAAGGATTGTAGAAAAAGAGATAATCAACCATGGTTATCTAAGGAAATAAAGGAGGATATCAAATCGAAAGAAAATGCATACAAAATGGCGAAGATTAGTGGGAAACCGGAGGATTGGGAAATCTTTAAAGCTCAACAGAAAGCCATGAAAAAAGCTATAAAGAAAAGTAAGATGGATTATGAGAGTAAATTAGCTCAGAATATGAAAACAGAAAGCAAAAGTTTTTACAAAGAAAAAAACGAAAAAGAGTGGCTAAACTGAACATTTGTCCTTTAGAGGATGAGAAAGGGGATGTAATAACTGGAAATGAGAAAATGGCTGAAGCATTGAACAGGTACTTTTTGTCAGTTTTCACAGTGGAAGACACAAATAACATGTCAAAAATTGATGACAGGAAGGCTATGGCAAGTGAGGACTTAGAAACTATCATGATCATGAAAGAGGTAGTGTTGGGCAAGTTAATGGGGCTAAAGGTAGACAAGCGTTTTGGCCCCGATGGAATGCATCCCAAGATACTAAAAGAGATGACAGGGAAATAGCAAATGCACTAGTGGTAATTTTTCAAAATTTGCTGGACTTTGGGGTGGTTTCCGCGGATTGGAAAACAGCAAATGTGACACCACTGTTTAAAAAAGGAGGTAGACAAAAGGTGGGAAACTATAGGCTGGTTAGCTTAACATCTGCAGTAGGGTAAGTGCTTGAATCTATCATCAAAATAGAAATAGCGAGACATCTGGATATAAATTGTCCCATTGGTAAAGCGCAGCATGGGTTCATGAAGGGCAGGTCATGTTTAACTAATTTGGTAGAATTCTTTGAGAGCATTACATGTGCAGTGGACAATGGGGAACCTGTGGATTTGGTGTACCTGGCTTTCCAGAAGGCACTTGACAAGGTGCCGCACCAAAGACAGCTGCATAAGATAAAGGTGATGGTGTCACAGGTAATGTATTAGCATGAATGGTTAGCTAACAGAAAGCAAAGAGTGGGGGTAAATGGGTGTTTTTCTGGTTGACAATCAGTGACTCGTGGTGTGCCTCAAGGATCAATGTTGGGGCCGCAATTGTTTACGATTTACATAGATTATCTGGAGTTGAGCACCAAATGTAGTGTGTCAAAATTTGCAGGTGGCATTAAGATGAGTGGCACAGCAAAGTGTGCAGAGGATGCTGAAAGTCTGCAAAGGGACATAGATAGTCTAAGTGAATAGGCGAGAGTTTGGCAGATGGAGTACAATGTTGGTAAATGTGAGGTCATCCATTTTGGTAGGAATAACAGCAAAATTGACTATTATTTAAATAGTAAAATATTGCAGCATGCTGCTGTGCAGAGGGACCTGGGTGTCCTTGTACAAGAATCACAAGGAGTTGGTTTGCAGCGCAACAGGTAATTAAAAAGGCAAATGAAATTTTGTCCTTCATTGCTAGGGGGATGGAATTTAAAAACAGCGAGATTATGTTGCAGCTGTATAAGGTGCTGGTGAGGCCACACCTGGAGTACTGTGTACAGTTTTGTTCTCCTTACTTGAGAAAAGATATACTGGCACTGGAGGGGGTGCAGAGGAAATTCACTAGGTTGATTCCGGAGTTGAGAGGGTTGGCTTATGAGGAGAGACTGAGGAGACTTGGGCTATACTGTTTGGAATCCAGAAGAATGAGGGGAGATCTTATAGAAACATATAAGATTGTGAAGGGAATAGATAAGTTAGAAGCAGGGAAGTTGTTTCCACTGGTGGATGAAACTAGAACTAAGGGGCATGGCCTCAAAATAAGGGGGAGCAGATTTAGGATTGAGTTGAGGAGGAACTTCTTCACACAAAGGATTGTAAATCTGTGGAATTCCCTGCCCGGTGAATCAGTTGAGGCTACCTCATTGAATGGTTTTAAGGCAAGGATAGATAAATTTTTGAACAGTAAAGGAATTAAGGGCTATGGTAAGCAGGCAGGTAAATGGAGCTGAGTCCACAAAAAGATCAGCCATGATCTTACTGAATGGCAGAGCAGGTTCGAGGGGCCAGATGGCCTACTCCTGCTCTTAGTTCTTCTGTTCTTACCCTTGTAATCTTGTACACCACAATGATGTCTCCTCTCAGCCTTCTCTGCTCTAAGAAAAACAATTCAAGCCTATTTAGACTCTTCTTATAGCTCATATGCTCCATCCCATTCAATCCCAAAGGCAAATTTCCTTTGTACCCCGCCGTAGAGAAATCACATCCTTTCTATAGTGAGGTGATCACATCTGCACACAGTACTCCAGCTATTGCCTAATTAGCATTTTGTACAGCTCCAACATGACCTTCTTGCTCTTATACTCTATGCCGCAACTGATAAAAGCAACTGCCATCACGTCCTTTCTGCAATGTAGTAAATTGTCCATAATTCTCTCACTCTGGATTCAGGTTCCTCTCCAGAGAATTGAACACATGATCTACCTTGATACTTGTAGTGTAGTACAGGAATGCTGCATCTTCAGAGGTACAGCATTGAGGGAGCTCTGCACTGAGAGGCGGTATTGATGGAGCATTGTACAATAGGAAAGTATGCACTTAGGGAAGGTTGCGCTGTCAAGACTGAAAGTGCAGTGGCCCCTCTGTTCTGTCAGAGGGGCAGTACTGAGGAAACACTCCACCATTGGAAGAGGATCAGTACTGGAGGTCTGCTGCACTGAGGGAAAATTGCACTGAGGTGGCATCACTCGGGAACACTGCACTATCAAAGAGGTAATAACGAGGGAGAACGGGCTGCACTGTTGGAGGGTAGTGCTGGGGAACTGCTGCCATGTCAGAAAGGGTTCTGGACAATGGATGGGTCAGCACTAAGGCAGTGCTGAGGTCTGCATTACTGGACATGCCATTTTTTTGGATTAAATGATAAAGACCACAAAGATACCACTTTGGAAATGAGCAATGTCCCCCTGGTGTCTTGACCAATATCTATTGCCCAAATTACATCTCTAAAACAGATTATATGGTCATTTCATCATTGTTTGTTAGACTTTGTAGTTCATTCCCTACATTAAAACAGAGACTACACTTCAGTAAAGCACTTTGATCAATTGAAAATAAATTTATGCATACTGATGTTGTGGTAGGTGCCATATAAATGCATGTCTTTGTTTGTTTCCACTTGGCCGAGCTGGGAAAATTCTAGTCTTTGACTCAGCAAGTTATTTGTTCAAGATCCCACTTCCTGGAACTAAAAGTATAATCCAGGCCCATATTTCAATGCAATACGATTAAGTGATGGCAGATACAATCTTCAGATAATTAAGGATTTTGAAGAGGTAAATCATATCTGATGAACCTGATTTGAAGAGGTGATGAAAGTAATGGAATGGGAAATGTTTATGAATGCTATTTATATGGACTTCCAGAGGCATATGACAAAACTGTTATCTAAAATTGAAGCCAATGAAATTAAAGGCAAATTATTGATCTTGTTATAAATACTTAGTTCATGATTCATGGTAACATTTTAGAGGTTAATTTTAGTTCTGGGAAGATGAAGGTTTAACTATACAAAATAGGATAAATGCAACTAAAACAGCTTGAAGACTATTACACTTAAAAGGTTGGGCCCCTGTTGCCTGAAGGGGTTATGAGCTAGAAAGGTAAGATCATAAAATGTCAGATTTGTTTACTTAGTTGGATAACTGGAGATGAAGGCCTGGCTTTTCATCATGGCAGAGAGGATTTTTCAAATCTCCTCTTAGCCTTCTCTTCTCCTCGGAAAACTTCTCCAATCTTTCTTCACTTATGAAGATCCGTGTCCCTGGAGCCATTCTCTCTCCAATGTCTTCATAACTTTCCTAAACTGTGGCACCCAGAACTAGATTCAATTCCCTGGCTGCAGCCAAACTAGTGTCATATATAAGTTCAAGATAACCTCTTTGCTCTTGTACTCCATACTCCTATTAATAAAATCTTGGACATTGTTTGCTGTCCTGCTACCTTCAATGCCTCATGTATGCATACACTCCATTCTTCCCTCTTCTCCTACACCCCCTTCAGAGTTGTACCCTTTAATTTATATTGTCCCTCCATGTTTCTCCTGCCAAAATGACTCACTTCTCTGTATTGAACTTCATCAGCTACCTATCTGTCCATTCTACCAACTTGTCCATGTCCTTTTGAAACTATATACTAACCTCTTTACTGTTCACAATACTTTCAAGTTTCGTAACATGCTATCATGCACAAAGTTTGAAATTATGCCCTGTACACAAGGTCGAGGTCATTAATATATATCAGGAAGATCATCATGGCTTGCTGTGCTCTACACAACCTGCACTACAAAGGGAGATGACTGACCCAAGATTTGGAGGAATGACACATCTCCTCTGATGAGGAGGATGTTGAGAGGGCCAAGTTCAATGAGGATGAACAAGTTGAGGCTCCAGAGGAGAAGCCTTGGCACAGGCCAAATGTGGTAGGCATGCCTGTGAAATTCCACAAGGTTCCAGGACAATGATGATGATGAGCTGATATGAGCCTCTTACACCTGTGCCCTTCATTGTTATTCTCATCATCTCAATGATGCAATTAAGAACTAGGAGCAGGAGTAGACAATTCAGCCCATTGAGTCCGTTATGCCAGTCAATACAATTATGGCTAATCTCATCTTGGTCCCATCTCCATGCCTGCTCTCCATAACCCTTCACCCTGTTATTAATTAAAAACCTATATACCTCTTATTTAATCGTCAATCAATCTCTCAATGAATAGTTACTATCCTGTGTCACAATGTCCTCATTTTTTGAACACTTGGCAGCCTCGGAAGTATATGGCTGTTATGGGGTAATAATTCCACCAGCGAATTTTGTGACTATGGTGCAATCTCTTCAAGAAAACATTCCACTGCCTCTGGCAATCTTCCAGAGGTAGCAGCAGCACTACAATCCTCACTGCACTCGTGGCAGTATGCCTGGAGTGTTGCAAGGCACCTCAAGGAAGATATTAATCACTCAGTGATTTTCTCCTTGATGTCTGCAGTCTAATCTCAGTCCACACTGTGGCATCTCTCCACAGGTAACCAACCGTTCATGCAAGATTAGTGTACAGGCCTCATCATCAAACTGAGACTCCAGCATGAGATTGTTTCTGAGGACACAGTCATCCTCACACAACAATAGATGTGAGCCTGCAAGTCAAGTCAACTTTCTGTGGACTGCTGAAGCTTTAGCAGCAGCACTGTTTGATCACTGTCAAGCACTCATGATCCTGCAGTCATCAAGTTATCCAGCGTTCAGCCTAACCTTGGCATCTATGGGCCAGCAGATGCAGACACTGCATTTAGGCATCAACTAATTAAATGGTTGATAAAAAAGAGCAGACATCAGAGGCAGTGAAACTTTGCTCTGATTCCATATGACGCCACCACATTTTCATTCCATTAGTCTCAGATATTCACAAGGAAACCAGGAACACTGATGGCAATTTAATGATTACATAAACAGTTGACCTCCCATCAAAGAGCTGGCAGAGCAGTAATTTCAATAATGCTAACCAGATCTTTAGGTCCAGAGCGGCATCTTCCCATGTTACCGTTATCTAGGGCCTCGACACACCTCTCTGATTTTTCATCGTCATTGCCTCCTAGTGGGAATCTCAAGGCTCATCACTGGTTCACCAGGTTCATAGCTTTGCATCATAGATGGAAAAATGGGGATTACTATAGGGTAACATCTAGATGTACACATAGACTTGACATAACACTTCAGGCCGTCAGGAGCACATGAGAGTCCTGAGTGTGAGTGGATATGAAATCTACACTCATGCCTGACAGGTATTAAATGGAGGCCATTGAAAAATACCTGGACTGAGATTGACTGCAATATGGATCACCATTCATGCCTCTAAGATCCACATTGAGTATACTTCACTGCAGAAGTGTCAGGAGACTAAACCAGACTGCAGCATCTAAATGCATGGGGCCAGATTATATGAATCTCTAATGTTGGCCTTTGAAATGCATTGCCCAAACACCACCTTTTTTTAGAGACAGAGTTTTTCTCATGTTGCTGATGTGCAGAGTACTATCAGACATTGTTATGAGATGGTGTGAAGTACCAGAGAACCAAAGTTCACAATGGGACATATGTGAGGAGCAGAGATATCTGTTACACTAGTATGATCTCAGAGCATTGCATCAGATAGAATGGACATACACTAGATGAAAAGTTTACAGTAAGAAAGTATATTTACAACTGTGCAAAGTATGTACATATTGTGAACACCAGTACCACCTTTGTGCTCTTAGTAACTAATTTTTCTTACTCTACTGCTTATACAGGTGCTTTTCTGAATCTATAGCAGAGGTGGAGGCAGCATGCTGACTGCTATGTCCTGATGTCTGTAATGGCCTTGAGAGTGTCCTTTGAAAGCTGAAGCCTAGTGGGATCTGGCCTATTTGGGTCTCTTGCTGTGGGGTGGGAGCACCCTCTTTGGCTTGAGGCTTTGGAATTAATGGGGTCACAGACAGAGGACACCTGGAATGGCTGCACAGCCCAGGAGAGTTCTGGGTGAATAGCTCGGGATTGTCTAGTTGATGCTCATCTCCACATAGATGCCCAAGGGCGCCTCCCTAACTCCAGTGCTTGGTTGCTCTCATGGCTCAAGTGATGGTGTGCTAGTCCTTGCGCATTTCTGCTACAAAGTCCTGGATCATGATCACCAAGGCAATCTCCATCCTTCCTTGGGAAACCTTGAGGCACTGGTATGTTGGTGCAATGAAAACAGACTGAATGTGGACAGACTATTCCATCTCCATTCTAATCTGTCATGGTCTATGACAACCAGGTAGCTGGGCACAATTGTCTCTAGAGCTGGAATGGGACATGTGAGAATTTTGTCAGGAGGAATAAGAGAGCAATATTTGACATATGAGCATGAAGAATTAAACAGTTTAACATCAGGAAGCTTTTGTACATGGTTTTCGCTCAAGAAATGGAAAGCAATGCCTAAAATTCATAATTGTGTAGGTTAAGAGAATGAATTTCAATGGGTGCGTATAGTACAAATTGTACATAGGGTGTGGAAGGAGATTAATTGGGTGAGGTTGTACAGGAGTGGCAAAAGGAATTGATATTATTGGATTAAGTCTTTTGCTATTGTCTGCTCTCTTACAATTTCATATCTTTGTATAGGTGTGCAAACTATCAATCAGAACATTGCCATTGGAGATTTTTTTAAAACTCAAAACCTGCATCCAATCACTATTGAGCTGCTAGCATGTGTCATGAATGATTTAATCAATTAGAAACAATTGTTTAGAAGCAAATACATTAATTAGAAAAGAATTCTCCATAACTGAAACACATTAAGTCATATATCTATCATACTTTGACAGTATCCTAATATTGGAATTAGGGGTCATTTGGCAATGAATTATGCTAATTGAAGTAAATTGCATATGCAGGTTCACAAATGAAGTCATAGACTTATAGTCTATGACTTATAGACTTATAGTCTTATCATTTTGACACCTGAAGCATATATTAGATGTGCTGCTGTGAATTATATTTTAACATGAGTTAACATTTGGTTAATCTGAAAATAACAAGGTGACAATAACTTTGAAATCCACCATAACAGAATTTACAGTAGATTAATAATACAATTAAAGATAATCTCATTAACGACTCTGGCCACATCCCTTAATCATGCAAATTACTACTAAAGGTGGTTTAGTTGCATTTATCTTTCCTTTTTCTTGTGATGGTACAATTTGTTTGATTTTACTCAGCTGCTAAAATATGCTCTGCTGATATGACTGACCTTTCATTGTATGTTTTAGTATCTGACCCCAATTCCTTACTATCCCAGAGCAAATCAAGAAGTGTGTTTGTACTTTAACACATCAGATTATTCCCTTAGATGTATCATTTATATAGTTGCAATAGTTAGCCTCCTTATGGATTGGTTAGTTTTATTTCTGCTTCACTTCTTTGGTGGGATTTTTCATAGGTCCAGGATGCAAATAGGCACCCATTATTTGAGAACAAGGAGTTGGCTGCACCCAGTGCTCCTTTGAAACAGCCTAGAGAATTGGGAATCAGGAGTTTCAATCCTTCGATGTGCAGCTTGCATGCAACCATTGTTAAGAGGATACCTACTGCAGAAGTGTGTCAGATTTCAAGGGAAATGTCATATTATTTTAATCTTTTGGCAATCTCAGATGCCACATCTCTTCACACCGTCAGATAGCCCCAGTGGATGATCTTGGGTACTAAGGGGTACTGATGATGACCTGGCTTCTGACATCAGCGAACAACGCCACCACAGAGGCAAAGCTGCCATTGGAGTTTTCTTAATGGCCATTGCCAAACAGATGAATTAGTAGCAGGAGTAGGCTATTCAGGCCCTTGAGCCTGCTCCGCCATTTAATAAGATCAAGGCTGATCCGATTGTGGCCTTTACTTTTCTGTCAGCTGTGAGCTGCTGCATTTTGTTTCTAATTAAAAGGTCATTACATTGTGGAATTTTTTTATAAATACAAGGAAAAGCTAGACTTACAATTATTCCTACAATTACATTATTTATAGTGCTAACTTCTGCAAATTAATTAACAGAAGGTGACTGGTTAAAAGCCATGCAATAACTGATTGTAAAGAAGTTGTAAGGAGGACCTGGAGGCAATAACCACCACCTAGAAAAGCAGAGAAGAGCAGTGGGACATTACAGCGAGAGATGAGCAACACAGCCATTAACCGAGAGATGCCAGTGGCATGCTAATGAGCTCATGAGGCCACCACAGCACTTTATAAATCCTAGGGGAGAGGTCCTGTGGGAAGGAGAAAGGTGGACTGTTAGCGTATGTGTGCTTGTATGTCCTAGGCCCATACAGTGGAGCCTGGTCTCCAGTCATCTTGGATCCCTTTGCACTGGATCAAGGCCTTGCTCTGTCAAGTGTGATAGCTGGTCTGCAAAGGCCGCTCCACTTTAAAATAACTCATTCACAAGCACCTTTGACTCTTTATAATGAAGTTTGGGACCCGGACCAACAGAACCTTCAGAGACAACCCCAACAGTGACAGGCCGGAATGGCATACTGCTATCATTACCTAGGAGCTCAAGCATTTTGATATTGATGTTGCTGCCCTATGTGCATTGGTGGGGAACTTGCAGGTAGTGGTGTTCTCATGCAGCTGCTGCCCTTGTCCTTCGAGATGGTATAGGTTGAGGGTTTGGAAGGGGCTGTCGAAGGAGCCTTGGTGAAATGCTGAAGTGCATCTTGTAGATGGTACACACTGCTGCCACTGTGCATCTGTGTTGGAGGGAACGAATATTTACAGTGGTCGATGGAATGTCAATCAAGCGGGCTTTTTAAAAATTCATTTACAGAATTGGGCATCACTGGCTAGGCCAACCTTTATTGCCTATTTCTAGTTGTCCTTGGTGCCTTTTTGAACTGTTCCAGTCCAAGGTCTAGGTACACCTACTGTGCTGTAAGGGAGGGAATTCCAAGATTTTGACCCAGTAACAGTGAAGACCGTAGGGAACTACAAAAGGTCATGAATGAAGCCCAATCCATCATGCAAACTAGCCTCCCATTCATTGCCTCTGTCTACACTTCCTGCTGCTTCAGCAAAGCAGCCAGCGTAATTAAGGACCCCGTGCACCCCAGACATTCTCTCTTCCACCTTCTTCCATCAGGAAAAAGATATAAAAGTCTGAAGTCACGTACCAGCCGACTCAAGAACAGCTTCTTCCCTGCTGCTGTCAGACTTTTGAATGGACCTACCTTGCATTCTCTACACCCTAACTATGACTGTAACACTACATTCTGCACTGTCTTGTTTCCTTCTTTATGAACAGTATGCTTTGTACAGCATACAAGAAACAGTACTCTTCACTGTATGTTAATACATATGACAATAATAAATAAAATCAACTCCAAGTCAGAATGGCATGTGACTTGGAGGGGCCTTCCAGCTGGTGGTGTTCCCAGATATCTGCTGCTCTTGTTCTTCTAGATGGTAGCAGTTGTGGGTTTCGAAGGTGCTGTCTAAAGAGCCTTGGTGAGTTCCTACAGTGCATCTTGTAGCTGGTACACACTGCTGCTACAGGGGGGCTTAATGGATCAGTGTTTTCATTGCAAATCCTGTGACTACTAGAATCTTCTGGAGCAGAACCCTCTACTGCAGACAGCCCACTGCACCCATCATCAGATCACGGTTTTGAGCAGCCCCTAGCAGATGGCAACTTTCAAGATGTCGATCTTGCTCTCAAAATTCTTCAGCTTAGTGTTGAAGGGATCTCAGCTATTACACATGAGATCATTGAGTCATTGAAGAACAAAGAACAACAAAGAACAACACAGCACGGGAAACAGGCCCTTCGGCCCAACGAGCCCACGCCGCCGTCCCACTGTCTCAGTGACCTATTCATGATTTTAGTCTACGCCTAATGTGCGAGGATCAGGGAGGTCCAATTTAGGGACAATTTAGTACCCAATCAATCAGCCTAAAAGCACATCTTTGGGGATGTGGGAGGAAACCGGAGCACCCGGAGGAAACCCACGCAACCACGGGGAGAACGTGCAAACTCCCACAGACACAGGCCCAAATCCATGTGTCCGCACAGCAACAGAGATAGTCTCTGAGCTGTCATGTTGCCCTCGAGATCATTCTGCAGAACCCATAAAATTGATGTGACCTGCCTACAGGAAATACTTATCAGATCCAGATTAAAAATCACCAATTATAATCTGGTTGCTTTCCATGGCCATGACAATCAGGCTGAGTACTGTATGTGCACACTGACATCACAGGTGCATCAACAATACAAATATCTAACCGGTGTGACAACATCAGTTCTCTTCTTCAAAACACATTATTTCAAGTCCATACTGGGCCCAAAGCTGGCACATGGAAGACACAGTGAAATGGCCTACCTCAAGGATCAGTATGGCCCCACACTGTTCAACATATACATAAATGACGTGCCAGCCACAAGCAGTCGCAAGTTCAGCTGCATAAATTATATCTGCTGTGCTTACAAGCGAGAGATGTCAAGAACATTAACAGTGCTCTTAATGACAGTCTCAGTGAATTCTGACTACTGTCAAAACTGGCGGTCAAACCAAGTGTTGCCAAAACTGTATCATGTGTCTACCATCTTGACAACACAAGAAGTCACCAAGAATTTGATCATTAGCTATCAAACACCATTTGACACGTACCTATTTTGATATTGTTTTGGTCCACAAATACTGACCTTTAAGCCACATGTCTAGAAAGTCTCAGACTCACAACAGTCTCATCAGCAAACTTGTTCCCTCTTGGGGAGGCAACACCAGAACTTTAAGGACTTTGTCTTTGACTCTCAGTCAAGGCTTCTCAGTAGCTAAGAACCGTGTCACTGTCTGGAAGAACTTTGCAGACTGCAAATTGGTAAATGTCCAGCTGAATGAGACCTTGAGTGGTTAGCACAACTGTCTCACAGCGCCAGGGATCCAGGTTTGATTTTAGCCATGGCTGACTGTCTGGAGTTCTCCCCATGTCTGCGTGAGTTTCTTCAGGTGCTCCAGTTTCCTCCCACAGTCCAAAAGATATGCAAGTTAGGTGGATTGGCTTTTGTAAATTGCCGCTTAGTGTCCCAAGATGTATGGGTTTGGGGGATTAGTGGGTAAATACGTGGGCTTATGGGGATAGGATCTAGGTAAGATGATCTCCTGGAGACTCAGTACAGATTCAATGGACTAAATGGCCTCCTTCTACGCTGTAAAGATTCTATGATCTCAAGAGTAATCTGGTCAACAAACACAAATTGATGATACTGTGCCTTTAAGAAATGTATTTTTTATCATGTTACTTTCAAGGGGTATGTTTAAAATTCAGCTGTTAAATGCAGTGCCAATTTTTCTGTGCCAGGCAGCTCATATGCTGACAATGCAAACTAATGATTGATTTTAGCTCGGGATATGTCTGTTTTAAACTGAGTTAATGCATTTTTGTTTATCTTGATTTTTCCCCTGGGGTTTCAGAGTAGGGTTTTGATTAGGTTGATTGGCAGTGACAAAACTCTGTGAATGAGAGGAGCTAAGCTTGCAGGAAAGATACACGGTTTCTTCTTTATTTTAAAATAGGCAGTTTCTGCCTGGGCTGCAAGAAACGTCTTTCTGTCTGCCTGTCTGTCTCTCTGGAGGCTGCTGTTTGGGACTGTCATGAGATGGGTGTCTCTTTGTCACTCTCTCTCTCCTCAGGGGTGTTCAAAGGCTCTAAGACTGTTAAAATGTACAAGCATTAAAGTCTGGGGGTTTGAAAACTTATTTTGAAGAGGAGTCTTAAGTCTGTAAGAGTAAGCTTGAATTGGAACTAATAGAGATAAATTAGTAGTTAAGCATTGTATTGTGTCATGTTTAAGTATTGTTCAAATGTTAAATAGTAGGCTAATTCATTCATTGTAGTTAGACTGTATTGTTAAAATAAAGTTTGTTTTGGTAAAAGCTTCCTAGTGTGTCAATAGAATCACACATGGAGTGAAACACCTTATCCTCAGACTAATGCCAAAATAGAAAAAACTATTGGGGTCTAGTCAGGCTTCATAACATACTTTGAGGTTTCTGCTATAATACGCCAACAACTCTGCAGCATTGCACCACCACAAATCCGTTGTGAGCCATCAGCATGAAGTGCTTTCAAAGGTCATGGTATGAACTAATTCCAGCCTCCCAGATTGCCTGGATCCACTTCAGTTCACCCATCACTGTGACAGGTCCACAGTAGATGCATCTCCCTGGCCCTACACTCAACCTTAAAATAACAAAGACACCTACGTCAGAGTCCTATTTATTGCATACAGCTCAGCCTTCATCACTATTATTCCTACAAAGCTCATCTTCAAACTCCGTGCACTGGAGCTCAGTTCCTCCCTCTGCGATTGGACCCTAGACTTTCTAAAATTTGGTACGTTAGCTATGACTCTCACCAAATTTTACAGATGCACCAGAGAAAACATTCTTTCTGGTTGTATCACAGCTTGGTACAGCTCCTGTTCTGTCCAAGGCTGCAAGAAACTACAAAGGGTCATGAACGAAGCCTAGTCCATCATGCAAACCAGCCTCCTATCCATTGACTCTGTCTACATTTCCCGCTGCCTCAGAAAAGCAGCCATCACAATCAAAGACCCCATGCATCCCAGACATATTCTCTTCCACCTTCTTCCATCAGGAAAAAGGTACAAAACTGTGGGGTCACTTTCCAACTGACTCAAGAACAGCTTCTTCCTTGCTATCAGACTTTTGAACGGACCTACCTCACATTAACTTGACATTTCTCTACACCCTAGCTATGGCTATAACATTATATTCTGCACCCTTTCCTTTCCTTCTCTATGTACGCTTTGTCTGTAAAGCGCATAAGAAACAATACTTTTCACTGTACACTAATACATGTGACAATAAATCAAATCAAATCAAAACAGCTAGCGCAGCACCATTACTTGAAAGAGTGCACAAAATCTGGACCTGTCACTGGTAGGAGACATGAGGCGCCCACCCAGCAAATACCTCATCTCAAGGTGACCAATCTGGACCAACCTATTCAAGCCAGGCAATTCCGCTGCAGATCTATGGAAGGATATTTGCCCAACACCAACAATACAGCTCAGAGCCAGTACCTGGTTGATGATCCGATGCTGGAAGCCCCAGGCTTTGACCTTCTGCACAGTGAATGGATGTCAGAAAGCATGGATGTAAGAGAACGTGAGGAAATAAATAGTGATGTCTTGGGGAATGTACATATTACGGAGGAGGAGGAGCTGGAACTCCTAAAGTGCATCAAGGTAGATAAATCCCCGGGACCTGATGAAGTGTATCTGTGGACATTGTGGGAGGCTAGGGAGGAAATTACAGGTCTCCTAGCAGAAATATCTGAATCATCGTTAGTCACAGACGAGATGCCTGAAGATTGGAGGGTGGCAAATGTTGTGCCTTCGTTTAAAAAGGGCTGCAACAAAAAGCCAGGGAACTACAGGCCAGCGAGCCTCACATCTGTGGTAAGTTATTGGAAGGTATTTTGAGAGACGGGATCTACAGGCATTTAGAGAGCAAGAACTGATTAGGGACAGTCAGCATGGCTTTGTGAGTGGAAAATCATGTCTCACAAGTTTGATTGAGTTTTTTGAAGGGGTAACCAAGAAGGTAGATGAGGACAGTGGAGTTAATGTTGTCTTCATGGACTTTAACAAGGCCTTTGGCAGGGTGCTGCATGGTAGGTTGTTGCATAAGGTTAAATCTCATGGGATCCAGGGTGAGATAGCTAAATGGATGCAAAACTAGCTTGATGACAGAAGCCAGAGGGTGGTTGTGGAGGATTGTTTTTCAAACTGAAGATCTGTGACCAGTGGTATGCCTCAGGGATCGGTACTGGGTCCACTGTTACTTGTCATTTATATTAATGATTTGGATGAGAATACAGGATGCATGGTTAGTAAGTTTGCAGATAACACCAAGATTGGTGGCAAGTGGACACTGAAGAAGATTATCTCAGATTGCAACGGGATCTTGATCAATTGGGCCAGTGAGCTGACAAATGGCAGATGGAGTTTAATTTAGATAAATGCGAGATGATGCATTTTGGTAGATTTAATCAGGGCAGGTCTTACTCAGTTAATGGTAGGGCACTTGGGAGAGTTACAGAACAAAGAGATCTAGGGGTACAGGTTCATAGCCCCTCGAAAGTGGAATCACAGGTGGACCGGATGGTGAGGAAAGCATTTGACATGCTTGGTTTCGTTGGTTAGAACACTGAATATAGGAGTTGGGATGTCTTATTGAAGTTGTACAAGGCCACACTTGGAATACTATGTACAGTTCTGGTCACCCTATTATACAGAAGAGTTTATTAAATTAGAAAAAGTGCAGAAGAGATTTACTAGGATGCTGAGGGGCATAGATCAGCTTGATAGTCAATATCTTTTCTCAAAGGTAAGGGAGTCTAAAATTAAAGAACGTAGGTTTAAAGTGAGAGGGGAGAGATACAAAAGGGTCCAGAGAGACAACCTTTTCACACAGACAGTGGTGAGTGTCTGGAACAAGCTGCCAGAAGGAATGGTAGAAATCACAGAAACCCTACAGTACAGAAAGAGGCCATTCGGCAATTTTGTCTTTTAAAAAGCATTTAGACAGTTGCATGGGTAAGATGGGTATAGAGGGATATGGGCCAAATGCTGACAATTGGAACTCGCTTAGGGGTTTTAAAAATAAGGGTGGCATGGTCAAGTTGGGCTGAAGGGCCTGTTCTATGCTTAAACCTCTATGACTCTATGAATGGGATAAACTGAGCAAATTTCACTCTGAAGTTGAACCCTATCATAACAAACTCTTCCACTGGGGACACCATGACTCATGCCTGTGCAACTACAGCGCAATGCAAACTAAGATGCATATAATCAACAAGTGCCCTAAAATGTGCTTGGGTCGCAATGTCACTGCCTTACATCAGGCTGATGAAGAGGCTGCCAACTAGCTGAAGAATTTCAAATTTGACATCAAATGTTCATCAGTGCATATAATAGCAGCAGTATTGCAGCTACAGTTCATCGGTGGTAGAGGGAGTGAATGTTTGTGGCAGGTATATCAATCATGCGGGCTACTTCGTTTGGATGGTGTCCACCTTCTTGAGTGTTGGAGCTGCTCATCCAGACAAGGTGGAGGGCATTCCATTAAACTCCTGACTTATGCTATGTAGACAGTGGACAGGTTTTGGGGAGTCAGGCGGTGAGTTAATCGCGGCAGAATTCCTAATCTCTGATCTGCTCTTATAATAAGTGTTCATCTGGCTAGCAACAATCAGTTTCTGGACAATGGTAATTCCCAGGTCGTTGGTAGTGGGTTCAGTGATGGTAATGTCATTGAAGGGTGATGGTTAGATTCTCTGTTTCTGGAAATGGTCATAAATGAAAATCTACACTTCTGACCTTATGATGGAAGGGAGGTCATTGATGAAGCAACTGAAGAAGATGGGAACCTGAGGAACTCCCAGCAGTGATGGCTTGGGACTGAGATGATTGACTTCCAACAACCAAAACCATCTTAGTGCCAGGTATGGCTCCAACCAGTGGAGAATTTTCTTCAATTCCATGCTGGGTTCCTTGATCCCGCACTAAGTCAAGTGCAGTCTTGATGTGAAGTTCACTCTCACCTCATCTTTTGGGTTCAGTTCGTTTGTCCATGTTTCGATGAAGACTGCAATGTGTTCAGGTACTGAGTGGTCCTGGAGGAACTATGAGGGGGACAGCTAAAGGGGTGAGAAAGTGATGGTCGTCGGAAGAATGCTGCATAGTACTCACCTTCCAGGCTTCATATTTCCTGCACTGGATCCACATCCCCTGCACTACTCTGGCTGCTCACCTCCTCTGCAACCTTCAGACCAGCCTGTATGGTGAATCCTGCTGCCATTCAGGGTCCAGTGCCCTGACTATTTCCAACATTACCTCTAGCGATGTTTCTGACCCAGGAATCAAAATGTTGGCTCTATTCTCACTCCACAGATGCTGTCAGACCTGCTGAGATTTTCCAGCATTTTCTGCTTCTGTTCCAGATTCCAGCATCCAAAGTATTTTGCTTCAATTGCAATACTCCATGAATTGCACAATGGCCACCTAGGGATCTCTAAAATGAAAATGCTTGCAAGAAACTATATCTGGTGGCCTTGTACAGGCAAGGATAAAGAAACCTGGTCAAGTGTTGCAAAACCTGCCAGGGAAACCAGAATATTCCACCTGCAGCCTTGTTGCACCCCTAGGAATGGCCGGGGAGACCCTGGGTGCGAGCACATGTAGACATCACAGGACCATTTATGGGCTCTGTGTTCTTAATTCTGATTGATGGCCATTCAAAATGGTTCAACATGCATCAAATGGCCTCTGCTAGTTCTTACAAAATTACAGAAAAAATCCAGAAATCTTTCTGCACACATGGTATACCTGAAGTCCTTGTAACAGACAACAGGACCCCATTTACCAGTGGGGATTTTCAAATCTTTGTGGAGTGAGACACATCCACATGGCTCCCTATCATCTGTCTTCAAATGCCTGGCTGAGTGAGCAGCAAAGTATTCAAAAACTACGTGAAAAACAAACAACTGCTCTTTGGAAATGAAGCTTGCACATTTCATTTTTGGTGATAAGACAACACTGCACATAATGATGGGAATAGTCCTGGCAGAGCTATTGATGGGCCAAAGCCTTTAGAACAGGCTTAGCCTCATTTCCCAAACCTGGGCAACAAAATTGAAAAAAAAAAGCCCAAAAAAGGGGCCATTGATGGACAAAAGCCTGGCAGAACAGGACCCTGACAGAACAGCACAGTGGTAGTTAGCACTGCTGCCTCACAGCACCAGGGACCCTGATTCCAACTTTGGATGACTGTCTATGTGGAATTTGGATGTTCTCCCCCTATCTGTGTGGATTTCCTCCCTCAGTCCAAAGCCATGCAGGTTAGGTGAACTGATCATGCTAGATTGCCCCTTAGTGTTCCAAGAGGTGTAGGCTTGGGGGATTAGTGGGGTAAATGGGGCCTGGGCAGGATGCTCTGTTGAAGAGTCGGTGCAGACTTGATGAACCGCATAGCCTCCTTCAGGACTGTAAGGAGTCCTGGATTCAAGCTGGGAGACACTGTCCATGTCCAGAATTTTGGAGACGGCTATCCATGGATCCCAAGGAGTTGTCCTCTCAAAAACGAGACTGGTTTCATACATGGTAAAGACTGGAGAGAAGACTACAAAAAAAATCTTGTTGATCACCTCTACCGTTGGGAACCCTCCACAGAGGCAATGGACACAGTATCATTAGCACCTTCCACAATGGCCCGGAGGGCAGAATCCTGGAGACTAAACCCCTTAAGGCGAAACCCCAGATGGTGACACTCCAGAAGTCAAATACCCAAAAGGTGACTGATAACATGATTGACAATGGACTTTATTTTCATTGGAAGGGAGGTTGTTTGCAGTTGAATTAGGGAAGGTATATCTGCTGTTGACATTATATTACTTTGTTGTTTTAATGATTTATCATTGTGAAATTATAATGTATTCAAATTGTATTTATAATGTATTTGGATTATAATTCATAATGTATTTGGATCATAATGTATTTGGGTAAATTGTTTAAATAAAAAGAAAGTTGGGACTTGTGCATGCATACCATGGAGTAATGGTTTTATTTTGTGTTTAACAATAAATACCATTACATTCGATGCGGGCTTCCTGAGTTGTTACAGACAGTGTCTGATCCACAATCCCATGGTGAGAATAGACAGTGTCTGATCCATAATCTCACAGTGCGAGAGCAGTGTCTGATCCACAATCCCAGAATGTGAACAGACACTGTCTGATCCAGATCGCAGAATCCGAATGGACAGTATTTGATCCATAATACCACAGTCTGAATAGACAGTGTCCGATCCACAATCCCAGAGTGCGAGAGCAGTGTTTGATCCACAATCCCAGAGTGTGAATAGACACTGTCTGATCCAAATCGCAGAATTCAAATGGACAGTATCTGATCCATAATCCCAGAGTCCAAATGGATAGTGTCTGATCCACAATCCCAGAGTGCAAATAGACAGTGTCTATCCATAATCCCAGAGTGTGAATAGACACTGTCTGATCCACAATCCTGGAGTGTGAAGTCAGCAGTATCCGATCCACAATTCCAGAGTGCGAATAGACAGTGTCTGATCCACAATGCCAGAGTGTGAATGGACAGGGTCTGATCCACAGTCATAGAGAATGAATGGACAGTGCCTGTTCCACAATCCCAGAGTGTGCCTGGAAAGTGTTTGATCCATAATCCCAGAGTGCGAATAGACATTATCTGATCCCCAATCCCAAAGTGTGAATGGACAGTGTCTGATCCACAGTCCCAGAGTGTGAATGGGCAGTGTCTGATCCCCAATCCCAGAGTATGAATGGGCAGTGTCTGATCCACAATCCCAGAATCCAAATGGACAGCATCTGATCCAAAATCCCAGAGTCTGAATGGACAGTGTCTGATCCACAATCCCAGAGTGTGACTGGAAAGTGTTTGATCCATAATCCCAGAGTGCGAATAGACAGTATCTGATCCCCAATCCCAAAGTGTGAATGGACAGTGTCTGATCCACAATCCCAGAGTGTGAATGGACAGTGTCTGATCCACAATCCAGAGTGTGAATGGACAGTGTCACATCCACAATCCCAGAGTGTGAATGGACAGTGTCTGATCCACAATCCAGAGTGTGAATGGACAGTGTCTGATCCACAATCCCAGAATCCAAATGGACAGTATCTGATCCAAAATCCCAGAGTCTGAATGGACATGTCTGATCCACAATCCCAGAGTGTGAATAGACAGTGTCTGATCCACAAACCTAGACTGTGAATGGACAGGATCTGATCCACAATCCCAGAATCCAGATGGACAGTATCTGATCCACAATGCCAGAGTATGAGAGCACAGTGTCTCATCTACAATCCCAGAGTGTGAATGGACAGTGTCTTATTCACAATCCCAGAGTGTGACAGCACAGTATCTGATCCACAATCCCAAAGTGTGAATGGACAGCATCTGATCCAAAATTCCAGAATGTGAATGATCCACAATCCAAGAGTGCGAGAGCGGTGTCTCTTCCACAATCCCAGAGTTGGAATGGACAATATCTGATCTGCAATCCCAGAGTCTAAATAGACAGTGTCTGAGAATGTGTTTAAACACATTGACAAAGAAAGAGCAGTAGATGTAGTTAATATGGACTTCAGCAAGGTGTTTGATAAGGTGCCCCATGCAAGGCTTATTGAGAAAGTAAGGGAAGCACGGGATCCAAGGGGACATTGCTTTGTGAATTCAGAACTGGCTTGCCCACAGAAGGCAAAGAGTAGTTGTAGATGGGTCTTTTTCTGCATGGAGGTCGGTCACCAGTGGAGTGCCCCAGGGATCTGTCTGGGGCCCTTGCTCTTTGTGATTTTTATAAATGACCTGGATGACGAAATAAAGGGATGAGTTGGTAAGTTTGCTGATGACACAAAGGTTGGAGGTGTTGTGAATAGTGTAGAGGGATGTCTGAAATTGTAATGAGACATTGATAGGATGCAACACTGGGCGGTGAAGTGGCAGATGGACTTCAACCCAGATAGAACATAAAGCATAGAAAAACTATAGAACAAACAGGCCCTTCGGTCCAAAAGTTGCACCGATGATATCCATACCTACTAGGCCTACCTATAACCCTCAATTCTATTAAGTTTCATGTACTCATCCAGAAGTCTCTCGAAAGACCCTATCGAATTTGCCTCCACCGCCACCGATGGCAGCCAATTCCACTCACTCACCACCCTCTGAGTGAAAAACTTAACCCTGATATCTCCTTGTACCTACTCCCCAGCACCTTAAACCTGTGTCCTCTCATAGCAATCATTCCAGCTCTTGGAAAAAGCCTCTGAGAATCCACCCGATCTATACCTCTCAACATCTTATACACTTCTATTAGGTCACCTCTCCCTATCCTCAAAAGGCATGCCACCCAATCCAGGCAACATCCTTGTAAATCTCCTCTGCACCCTTTCAATAGCTTCCACATCCTTCCTGTAATGAGGCGACCAGAACTGAGCACAGTATTCCAAGAGAAGTCTGACTAGGGTCTTATAAAGCTGCAACATTATCTCCCGACTCCTAAACTCAATCCCTCGATTGATGAAAGCCAGTACACCATATGCCTTCTTAACCACATCCTCTACCTGTGATTTAAGAGTCCTATGGACCTGGACCCCAATGTCCTTCTGATCCTCCACACTGCTAAGAGTCTTACCCTTGACACTGCACTCCTTCATCCCATTTGACCTGCCAAAATGGACCACTACACATTTATCTGGGTTGAAGTCCATCTGCCATTTCTCTGTCCAGCCTTGCATCCTATCTATGTCACGCTGCAACCTCTGACATCCCTCCAAACTATCTACAACACCACCAACCTTCGTGTCGTCAGCAAACTTACCATACCATCCCTCCACTTCCTCATCCAGGTCATTTATGAAAATTACAAACAGCAAGGGTCCAAGAACAGATCCCTGGGGCACTCTACTGGTGACTGACCTCCATGCAGAAAAAGACCCATCTACAACCACTCTTAGAGAAGTGTGTGGTGATTCATTTTGACAGGTCAAATAGGATAACAGATTATAATATTGAGGGTAAGACTCTTGGCAGTGTGGAAGATCAGAAGGATCTTGCGGTCCGGGTTCATGGGACGCTCAAAACAGCTTTGCAGGTAGAGGCTGTGGTTAAGAAGGCATATGGTGTAGTGGCCTTCATCAATCGAGGAATTGAGTTTAAGAGTCGGAAGATAATGCTGCAGCTGTATAAGACCCTGGTCAGACCCCGATTGGAGTACTGTGCTCAGTTCTGGTCGTCTCATTACAGAAAGGATGTGGAAGCCACAGAAAGACTGCAAAGGTGATTTACAAGGATGTTGCATGGATTGGGTGGCATGCCTTATGAGGATAGGTTGAGAGAGCTCGGTCTTTTCTCCTTGGAGAGACGAAAGATGAGGGGTGACCTGATAGAGGTGTATAAGATGATGAGAGGTATTGATCGAGTGGATTCTCAGAGGCTTTTTCCCAGGGCTGAAATGGTTGTCACAAGAGGACACAGGATTAGGGTGCTGGGGAGTAGGTACAGAGGAGATGTCAGGGGTAAGTTTTTCGCTCAGAGGGTGGTGGGTGCGTGGAATCGGCTGCCGGCAGTGGTGGTGGAGGCAGATTCGATAGGGTCTTTTAAGAGACTTTTGGATAAGTACATGGAACTTAGTAAGAAAGAGGGCTATAGGTAAGCCTAGTAGGTAGGGACATGTTCAGCACAACTTGTGGGCCAAAGGGTCTGTTCTGTAGTTTTTCTATGTTTCTATGATCCATAATTGCAGAGTGTGAATGAACAGTGTCTAATCCACAATCCCAGATTGCGAGAGCGCAGTGTCTCATCCAAAATCCCAGAGTCTGAATGGACAGTGTCTGATCCACAATCCCAGAGTTGAATGGACAGGGACTGATCCACAATCCAAGCTGGAATGGACACTGTTTAATCCACAATCCCAGGGTGCGAGAGCACAGTGTCTGATCCACAATCCCAGAGTTGGGATGGACAGTGTCTGATCCACAATCCCAGAGTATGAATGGACAGTGTCTGATCCACAATCCCAGAGTGTGAATAAACACTGTCTGATCTACAATCCCAGAGTTGGGATGGACGGTGTCTGATCCCCAATCCCAGAGTGTGAATGGACAGTGTCTGATCCCCAATCCCAGAGTGCAAATGGACAGTGTCTAATCCTCAATCTCAGAGTGTGAGAGCACAGTGTTTGTTCCACAATCCCAGAGTCGGAATGGACAGTATCTGATCCACAGTCTCAGAGTGTGAATGGACAGTCACTGATCCACAATCCCAGAGCGTGAACGGATAGTATCTAATTCAAAATCTCAGAGTGTGAGAGCACATTGTCCGATCCACAATCCCAGAATATGAGAGCACAGTGCCTGATCCACAGTCCCAAAGTGTGAATACACAATGTCTGATCCAAAATCCCAGAGTTGAATAGACAGTGACAATGATCCACAATCCCAGAATGTGACAGAAGAGTTTCTAATTCATAACCCCAGAGTTTTAGAAGACAGTGTCTGATCCACAATCCCAACTGTGGGAGAACCATGTTAAATGCCCCAACCATATAAAATTGAAAAGAAGATTGTGGGACCTGAAGCCTAGTGGACTCTGATTGGCCGTCTTGGGTTATGAAGAATGGATGATGTTTATATAGTGCTTTGATTGTAGGATTTGCAGCCCGTGGGGGTGGGGCTGGTCATTAGTGGTATTGATCACAAGTAAAAACAAGAGCCAGACATCCTTTCTTGATTTGAGCATAGTGTCATTCAGTTCGTACTAATGCTCTGGATGCAAAGTGTGGCTGGTTGTCCTTGTGATTCGGGATGATACAGTTGACATAAATTGCTTTACTCCTAAACTATCCATTACTTCCCCTGAATAACTTTGACCTAATGTTGGATTGTATTTCTGTGGGCAGTCTGTATCTGGTAAAAATATTTAACTAACTGCTCTACGACCCTTTTCGCTGTAATATTACATCATGGAATTGCTTCTGGAAATCTCGTAGACACATCCATTACGTTCAACAAATACTGATTCCCGCTTTTCATTTTAGGTATAACTCTGACACAATCAATTGGACCCCAGTAAAAGGTTCCTGTAATGCCAGAATGCATATTAAGGGTGCTGGTTTTGCTACCGCTTGAGGTTTTCCTCTCACCTGACATGTGTGACGTGTACAGCAAAATTCAACCATGTCCTTAAGCAGGCCAGGCCAATAGAAATGTTTTTGTATTTCCGCTTGAATTTGCTTACCCCAAAATGACCTCCTACTGGAACCTCATGTGCTACTGCAAAACCTTCTTCCCATAACCCACCAGTAGTACAACTTGGTAAACATGATACAACTTGACCAACTTCTGCCCATTTTTCATCCACCTGATTTTGTAAAGATCTCCACTTCCTCATTAAGATAATGGGATGACCTTACCAGCTGTCATGCCTCTCCCGATAGTACCAACTCTGTTGAGCTGATGTCATCAGCCTCATGGCTGGGAAGGGCACAAGGCTGATTTAAGTATTTATAACTTCATTTAAATATTATTACTAAGCTCGGGACAATCATCTGGGCTGACTTGCTTTAACAGCCTCGGCAGTGAAAGTCCTCACCAGTGAGGATCATGTATGCTCTCCCACCAATGGAAACCAGATGTCATGACCTCACTGGTGGGACCGGAAGCCATTGAAGCCCCTGGGGTGGTCAGGGGCAGGGTGGATACTGCTCCTTGGATAGTGCCAGCTTGGAACCTTGGCAGTACCAGCTTGACACCCTGACACTGCCCACTGAGCACCCTGGCAATGCTGACTAGGCAATCGGCCAGGAGGGGGAGTGAACACGTGTGGCATTTGACTATGGGGAAATTGGGGGTGGTGATCGGCCAGGGGACACTGAGTAGGGGCAGTGATTGGGGGGGTGTTTGTGTGATCAGGAGCAGCGATTGGGGAGTGAGGGTGCGAGGTCTAGGGGGAGTGACAATCCCCCAATGATTGAAGTTCTTAGCAGTCAGCAGCCTGCTTCCTGGCGTGAATCCCCTCCCATGATGGGCGAGAATCACATTTTGCCTCATTTTTCTTTCTAAGCATCATAAAATTTGATTTTTCTTTTACTGTAAAAACGGGTCTGAAATTCTCTCACTTTCACACTCATTCGGCACTTAGAACTTTTGTGTTAAGATTGTCCCTATTATTTCTAATGCAATTACACTCCAGTATATATACAAACGGCTGATGTCACTCAATTGATGTTTCATAGATTTCTTCTCACAATTCCCTGAGATGATTGCCACATGAGTGTTTCCAAATTTCACTGTCAAAAAGCCACGCTTTAAAATCTTCTTTCAAACAATGCTTTCTATCAGCTATTTGCATTAAGATACTGTTCCAGGTTTTCCAACTATCCTGTCAAACAAAACGTCCGCTTTGCAGTTTTGACAAGGAATCCAGCTCCAGCTTTTCCATTTGTCCTTAGGCTTTATTTGCCTGAACTGCTTTTACATATACTCTGAGATCCAGCCATAGATTTTCACAATTATTTCAAATAATGTCTCACAAGTTTTTAAATGTTTTTGTATTCATTTGTGATATGTGGGTATCACTAGCTAGGCTAACATTTATTGCCCATCCCTAGCTGACCTTCAGAAAGTGGCAGTGAGCCTTCTTGAACCTCTGCAGACCCTGAGATGTAGGTACACTTACAGTGCTGTTATGGGGAGAATTACAAATTTTTGACCGAGTGACAGTAAATGAATAGCAATATATTTCAAAGTCAGGATGGTGAGTAATTTGGAGAGGAACCTCCAGGTAGTGGTACCACAGGTATCTGCTGCTCTTGTTGTTCTAGTTGATAGTGGTTGTGGATTTGAAAAGAGCTGCCTAAGGAATGTTGGTGAGTTCCTACAGTGTATCATGTAAATGGTACACACAGCTGCCACTCTTCATTGAAGGGATGAAATGTTTGTGAAAGGGGTAGCAATCAAACAGGCTGCTTTGTCCTTTATAGTTTCAAGCTTCTTGGGTATTGTTACAGCTGCACTCATCAAGGCAAGTGAAGAGTATTCCATTATATTCCAGGCCTGTGCTTCGTGGACAGGGTTTGGAGGGTGAGGGGGTGGAGGTCTGGAAGTGAGTTACTCTCTGGAGGATTCCTAGCCTTTGATCTGCTCTGGTTGCCATGGTATTTATATGACTAGTCCAGTTTAGTTTCTGGACAATGGTAACCCCCTCCCCCAGGGTGTTGACAGTGGATAAATTTAGCGATGGTAATGTCATTGAATATCAAAAGACGATGGTTAAATCCCCTCTTGTTGGTAATGGTCATTGTCTGGCACTTGTGTGGTGTGAGTGTTGCTTGCCACTTGGATATTGTCTAGGTCTTGGACATAAGCTGCTTCAGTATCTGAGGAGTCATAAATGGTGCTGAACCTTGTGCAGCCATCTACAACATCCCCACTTTTGACCTTATGATGGAATGGTCATTGGTAAAGCAACTGAAGATGGTTGGGCCTAGGACACTACCCTGAGGAACTCCTGCAGTGATAGCCAGGAACTAAGCTGATTGATCTTCAATCATCACAACTATCTTCCTTTATGCCAGGTATGACACTAACCAGCCGAGTGTTTTTCCTTTGATTCTCATTGTCTCCAGTTTTGCTAGAGAACCTTGATGCCATATTCAGTCAAATACTGCTTTGATGTCAAGAACAGTCACTCTCATCTCATCTCTGGCATTCAATAAGTTCTCTTATACCTTAGAACTACTTCAGATATCTTTCTGGCCTCTCACAATCTAATTATTTTTCAGCTTTACCTGTGGCTGTAATGAGCAGTACCTTGCTCTTATTCCAGTTTCCTCTATTCCTTTACATCAGACTTCTTGCAGACTCCTCCTTATTTCTCTAATTTTCTTAACTGGCTTTTCTTTGAGTTTCTGGCACTGGTATTCGTTACCATTCCTCCATGGCACAATTTTTCTTCTAGCAAAGCTGAGAGTGATAGTCCCTCTCCAGCTTCCTATAACCAACTGCTATGAATTCAGTTCAACTCTAAAATGGAAGAGGTTTTTTTACCAAAAGGTACCCCTTGTTGCTGAGGAATTGCAGGGTGTTTTACTTCACTCAGTTGTTTTTATTATTCAAGGTGTAAACTTTCTCTTAGCACAATGGAGGACAATTTGAACTAACCAAGCCCCCACACAGACAAACATAAACTTAACTAGAGTTTTACTCTTACACAGAACCATTGAATAAACAGATTTATATTCATATTTTGTTCCTAATATTCAACAATACAAATATAAATCCTTTAAAACTACTTATGCTTTCCTGTCACATACGTTATCTCCACTTCCTTTCAGAACCTAGCCAAATCTCATCCATTCTAAGGATGACCAGTCTTTCCAAAACATCCTGTTTATAAATTTTCACCAATTTACCCATTTGTCACCCATTTTCCTCCTCACTGGAGGAGTTGAATTTATGAATGAGAGCCATTGCTAATTGATGTGCTCAGATCTCAAAGTCTCTCAACCCCCTATCTCTGCAGGCATGAGTTGTACTTCAGTGTGGCCATTCCAATAATCTGCCTCCACAAAAAACAAATGATCTGGTCCTTGTAACACTGGTATTTATAAGAATTTGCTGACTCCAAATTAATTGTCACCTTAAATTACAACAGCAGCTACTTCAGCAAGTACGATATAAATGCAAATCTTTTTTACTGTGCCAAAGTGTGAAAGAGCAGTGTCTGTTCCCTTCCCTAAACTGTGAATGGGAAGTGTCTGATCAATTATCTCAAAGTTTAAAAGAACAGTGGATAGCATGGTAGCACAATGGTGAGTGCTGATGCCTCAGAGTGCCAGGGACCCAGGTTCAATTCATCTTGGTCGACTGTGTGAAGTTTGCATGTTCTCCCTATGTCTGCGTGGGTTTCCTCTGGATGCTCCAGTTTCGTTCTACATGCTAACTTGCCCCTTACTACCCAAAGATGTGTAGGTTAGGTGGATTAGACATGGTAAAATGCATGGGGTTACAGGGATAGGGCAGAGAGGAGGACCTGGCTAAGATGCTCTTTTGGACATTCGATAGGTCAAAGAGCCTTTGCACTGTCGGGATTTTACAGTTCTATGCAGAATGTTGGATCAGATGGGAGAACTGGTGTAAAGATTGCAGGCTTTACAACTGCCTTTTCTCACCTTGATGAAAATGCGATACATTTTAAAAGAGGAAGTGGGCTTCACACCATCAGCTGGCAGGGTGGAGTCTGGAGACACTGGCAAGGCTTGGAATACTGAGATTGGGACACTATTTTTAAACGCTGCCCCAATCTCTGACTTAAATTTAAGAATCGTGATCCCTCCTCCCCCCCCCCACCAACGGATAATGGGACATCACTCAAGAAGCGGGGCATCCCCCCACCAAAATGCCCTATTAGGAGACATTCCCATGACAAAAGCCAACACTGGGGCATCATACCCCTCTCATATCCCCACAGGCATCAGGATTCCTCCCTCTACCACCGCCCCCCAACATTGCAAACACTGGGACTCTCTCCTCTAAACCCCATTTGCAGCCATCAACTCTCTCCTCTCTGTCCAGTATATGAAATGATAGTGTCTGTCCTATTTTGTGTCAACATGTAAAGGACAGTCTTTGGCCTACAGTCGCAGATTGTGAAAGGGCAATGGGCAGAACTTTCTGTTCTGGGAAGGTATTTCACACGCTTTCTGAAAGATGCAAGACATGCTAACTCTGAGGACGAAGGCCTGATATATTTTCTGCCATCAAGCAGTTAACTAGGCAATGGCAGACATTCCTCATGACTGAGGACTCTGGAAGACAACCTGCCTCACTTCAAAAGCTACTGATCAATCAGAGGGTGGCAACTCTTACGTTTTTTAGCACCATGCAGGAGGTCCCTTGAGTCCCAGGATTGAATTGCGCAGTGACACGGGAAAAGATAAGTGTTGTTTTACCAGTTGTGTAGGCCGTCTGTCAGCAGACTCACCTGGAGCTGGCAAGATTGCAGGGGGGACAAGAAGATGCTCTGAAGTGTTTGGTATTTGGGTCTTAGCACAATGTCTAACCGATTCTCTGAGTGTGAAAGGACAACCAGAGTGTCAAAGGATTGTATCAGGCCCATTGTCACAGAGTTGAGGGGGCTGTAACTGATCCACTGATTCCTTCAAAAGACCAATGCCTAACACAGGATGTGAAAAGAAGGTGATTAACCCAGAGTGTATAAGGACAATAACTGATCCACTATCCTAGAGTGCGAAGGGGCAGTGTCCGATCAACTGACCCAGACAGTGAAAGGACAGCAGCTAATATACTCTCCTTCTGTGTGAAAGGACAGTGACTGAACAACTATCCCAGAGTGTGAAAGAACAGTTTCTGACTTACTAGTCCACAGTGTGGAATGACAGTATGTAACTTGCAACATCACCAGGTCCCAGAAATGACAGTCCTTCCAATTAGATATTCTTTCCTCACTGCTGTAACTTTCATTGTGTTGAGAAAGAAGTTAATGTAATTTTAAATTTTTAAATTCCTAAGTAAACTAATATTAATAAACTATTGTGCAACTCGCTGAGTCAGCAGCAAACTATTTTGCCTGAACATTTGCAATAGGTGCTTTACAAAAGTTTAATTGTATAGATAAGCACCAATTAATTAGCTGATACTGATCAATTGGCATTTAACAACGCTTAATGTCAACGAGATTACAACGCTTCTTTATCACATTTCTCATTTCCGCAAAAATTAGTTTAGCAGAAAGTGAGGGTTGAAACAGAAAGTGCAAGAAAACACATTAAATTTAGCAGCAATCTATTGTGTGTTTCACCATTTTTGTGCAGTGAATCTCATTATTTATTCTGCACATCTACAACCAACTTATTAAAATAATAAAACTTGTATCGATGTAGAACCTTTCATGATCATCTCAAATCGTTTTACTGCCAATTAAATACTTTGAGGTGAAGTGAAGTCACTAATATGTAAACAAATGTGCAGCCAATTTGCCAGAATAAACGGATAGTAAATCTGTTTTGGGTCTGTCCTGACTGAGGAATGAAGTTTAGGGTCATTTGAACGTATGAGTAAACCCTTGAAGTTTGAGTCAACCTGGGTGCTGCAATTACCTTCAGTACCCTTAAAGATACCAAACAAAGAACTTCAGTGCAATTGGTGTTGGCCAAACAATGGCAGTTGTCCCGGCCCCCTGGGCACTGCCCAATGGCCAGCGAGCAATGCCAAGATGCGCGGTGGGCAGTGCCAGTTTGACCTATGGGCTGTGGTAGGGTGCCAGGCTGGCAGTGCCAGGCTGGCACTGCCCAAGGAGCACCCTCCTTACCCTGACCTCCCAGGGGGGCTTCAATGGCTTCCGTTCCCTCCTGTGGGGTCAGACGCCTGTTCCTCGTTAGTGGGGAGCAGTCATAAATGCCGCTGGAGGGAACCACTCCTAGCTGGCTGGATAGACCTTAGTGACCCTAGAGAATCTGTCCAGGGCCTGCTAATCATATGGAAATATCAATTTGAATGACATTACCATATGATCTTGATGACGCCAAAAAACTTACCTTCGGAGATGTGTAGAGGCCATGACACTCAGCAGGAATCATGTGAACCAGCCGCCACTGATGTCTCCCAGCCAGCTGCACTACCAGAGCAGCGCAGTGGGATAGGAGAATCATCCCCAGGATCTATTACAAATGAGACAAAAATTTGACAAACATTCAGCCAAAATTCGACCAATATTCAAATTTAACAATCATGCTGAATCTAGTACTAAAACAAACCAACTAAAAGCAAGAAGGAAAGTTCAGTAGAAGAAACATAGAATTGTAGAAACACGACAGTGCAGAAGAAGGCCACTCAGCCTATCAAGCCTGCACCTACAACACTGTATGGATTTAGCTACCTGATTCCTCAGGCCATTCTCCTGAAGAAAATCACAGCTAATGCTGTGATTGAATGGCTAACCCAGTTCTTTACCCAGTATGGTCTGCTGGGAAAGATCCAATCAGATTAGGGAACCAACTTCATGACCTGAGTGTTTCAGGAGATTCTACACAGTTTGGGAATAAGCCAGTTGAAGCCTTTTGTTTATCACCCTCAGTCCCAAGGGCCCGAAAACAGTATCGCCAGGCCCTGAAAACCATGATTAGGACGTACTGCTCTGAATATCCACAGCAGGATTTCCAACACCAGGGAGAGAAATAAGAAACAATGCATTCTGTCTCAAGTCCAAAAAGCTTTTGAGCAAAATGAAATTAAAACCTTGGATTTTTCTGTGGAAAAAAACTGTCCATCCAGGCATAACCTGGCCTGTCAATCATCCACAAATCAAGCCACAGCCAGCAATCCCAAGGGATCAGTAAAACCCCAGGGCACTACATTAATCCAGATTAAAGTAAACATATTGTCCATTATATTGCTTCAGTAACAATTAGAGGTCACCGCTTAGACATGTTAGCAACAATAAAACACCTAGGCCTGTTAGAAAAAATTACAAAGAAACATGATTAAAACACATTTCTTAAAGGCACAGTATCATCACAACATTCAACTTATTATACTAGAGGCATGGAAACTGATCATTAGCCAGCAACTAAACCATTTAGGGGGAGGCGATGGTGTAGTGGTATTGTTACTGGACTAATAATCCAAAAGCCAGAATACTACCTTGGGGACACGGGTTCAAATCTTGTGATAGCAGATGGTGAAAATCTATGTTACAGGTAGTGTATTAGCGTGGATAGGGTATCAGTTAATTAACAGAAAGCAAAGAGTGGGGTTAAATGGGTGTTTTTCCCTGCCGAGTGAACGGTTGAGGCTCATTGAATGTTTTTAAGGCAAAGATAGATTTTTGAACAGTAATTAAGGATTATGGTGAGCAGACTGGTAAGTGGAGCTGAGCCCACAAAAAGATCACCCATGATCTTTCTGAATGGCAGAGCAGGTTCGAGGTGCCAAATGGTCTACTCCTGCTCCTAGTTCTTATGACCATGAAACCGTTGTCAATTGTTGTAAAATCCCATCTGATTCACTTATCTCCTTTAGGGGAGGAAATCTGCCATCCTTACCTGGCCTGGCCTGGCCTACATGTGACTTCAGATCCTCAGCAATGTGGTTGAACCTTAACTGCCACTCAGTTCAACAGCAATTAGGAATGGGCAACAAATGCTGGGCTTGCCAGCAACGCCCACATCCCATGAAAGAATAAAATAAACTCATTAAAGAGCAACATCACATGGGCTTAACCTTCTGGCGTTTGGAAAATTTTAATATTACATTTCTCATGCCTTTTAACCCCTAGTCTGCAAACATCAAAACAGGACTCCAGATTCGCCAATAGCCTTTATCAAGTCTAAACCTCCTTGGAGCTTGTTTCTCTGGAAAAGTCCTGCCATTGCCTGGCAAGCAGACCAAGACTCTGTATATCAATCTCATTTCAATGTGTCACCATCAACTTTAAAGGAATCCTGCAACTTTTGCTTCAGCTAACTGAAGATACCTGAACTACAACTCATCTGTGAAGGAGCAATCATAGGACTGGATCCTGGCAATCAGATCTGTGGTTCTTTATCTCTTCAGTTATTCATAGTTACAAATCAGTATCTGTCGTTCTTTATCTCTTCAGTTATTCATAATTACAAAAATTCCTCCCTCCTCTCTTTTTATTCTGTGCTTGTGTATGTATGAAATTGCAACCAATCCCAGGTCTGAATGTATGAACAAAATGTTTCTTATTTAACTTTAAACAGAGTTTGCTGTGAGTAATTTTAAAAATTGATCTCACAAACGTGAGTTTGAGGAAACACACCACAGTGTATTTCAAAAATTAAAACACCTCTGCTTATGGACCAGTCAGAATGGTGGCTAGCACTGCTGCCTCACAGCACCAGGGACCAGGGTTAGATTTTGCCATGGGTAACAGTCTGTGTGGAGTTTGCACATTCTTCTCATGTCTGCATGGGTTTCCTCCAGGTGCTCTGGTTTCCTCCGATAGTCCAAGGATGTACAGGTCAGGTGGTGGATTGGCCATGCTAAATTATTCCCAGTGTCCATCTGCATGGACATAGATTAGAGATTCAGCCCTGTATTCTGGTTTAAACTGCCAATCTGTAGGTTTCCATGAACTGTTTAAAACTAGCCAAGGTCAACAATGTGAAGGAACAGCGAGGAATGGTAGGACTCTGAAATTGATAGGACACAAGCAAAATCTCTTTCCAAGTGGGCCAGATGGGGAGGCATTGCTGGTGCTTTTCAAAATCACACACCTTTGAATTTCTTCATTTCCAGCTCCTTCCAGGAATCTGATGGTGACATTTGCAGATTTCATAAGTGCATCTCTCAGGTGACTTAAGTTATGTTTTTAAGAATCATCATTTACGTCCATTTTGCTACTGATGAGGCCAGTCGGAATGAGATGGCTGTCTGGTTTGCTGAATTGGCTGAATTACCTCAAGTCCAGAAAGTCACAATAAGGTGTCCATTCATCCATCAATATTTGTCAATTGAAAATGATGCCATTCCATTAATGTTCGGTAGATATTTTAATGGATTCATTCTGAGACACTCAGCAATGCACAGAGTGTGGGAGATTCTTCCCTGAACTTCCACTGAAGAAACCAGTGATTTAGTCCAGTTTTCACGTGAATTTGACACTTAGAATTTTTTTGGGAGAATTGCCCCCTTTATGTTTGTATTTATTCCTGATGGCTCACAGGAGCTTTGCTGTATTAATGAATGCACCGGAAATGATATAATTGACCTAGCGTGGAAGCAGCCATTGAACAGATTACACACCAGTAATAAAACTCTGTTTGCTTTTTGACCAAGGTCTGTCCCGCCTACTACATCTCCAATCTTTCCAGGCACCACAATTGTATCTTCAGCAACCCTATGTCTTGCTCAGTGACCATTCTTGCATTCATATGGCTCTGGTTATATCTTACCTGCTCTTCAGTTGTCAGATTCTTTAATGGTGTTATCTGTCATGTCCTTAGATGATAACTCTTGACTCCAAGGAGCTATCCACTGACTCTGTTTGAAGGTATGTGAAGATCTGTGAAGATGTGATAGGTGCAGAAAGAAGGCATCATGGCAACTTTCAGAGTGTCTTGTACAACATGTATGAATATCTTCCAGTAGTTACATACATACCAGACATGTCCGGGCTCAGACTCAACTACCCCCCTCCCAGCCTGCCCTGATCTCCAGCAACCCCCTCCACTGGTAGTCCTGAACCCTACCCCTGAAACCCTTCTCCCACCTCCCCCCATTCCCAGCAGGCTGATGCACCCCCACCCCACTGGCCAGCCCCGAACGCTGCTTCCCCCACCAATCCCGACTGCAGAGTGGCAGCGCAACCCCCCCGACCCCACTGATCGTCCCCAGAGACTCTGCTCCCCATCAGGCCATGCCCAATTAGGCCCTGCCCCCTTGGCACTGCCCCATGATTCATGTGCAGTGCCAAGGTGCTCTCTGGACATTGGCACTTTTACCATAGGGCAGTGCCAGGGGTCCATGCTGGCACCGCCAAGGTGCCAATGCCTATGATACCACTCCTCCTTACTCCCACCTTCTGAAGGACCTTGATTGCCCGAACCTCACTCCAGCGAGGTTGGGCTGCCAGTTCTCTGCAACTGGGAAGTTACTGTAAACTCTGCTGGATTGAAATGCTCCTGGCAGGGAGAGGCTAGTGGGCTCAGAGACTTCATTCTCGGGCCCGCGAATGCCATTTAAATAATATTGAGATTAGCTTCTGCATAGTTTACACAGCTCCACAATGATTTCCGGGCCGGTGCTGACAGATGCACTCAGGACCAATGCCCAGCATGGATTCTGTGTATCAGGCACCATCTAAATCTCTGGCCTACTGCGCCAAAAATTAAAAGCCAAATGGGCGAATCGTGGCCAAAACATTTCCTCCCCTCTTAATTTGAACATCAACAAACAAGTTTAACATGAAAATAGTCAATAAGTCAGTAACTGTTAATAAGTCAAATTGTCTGGATGTCGTCACTCTCAGAACAATTGATGGTGAACCTCTGGAGTCTTCTTCACACTGATGGGAACTTCTGGCATCATCGGTGGTTGGTTTAACCGGTACTGACGTAGGAAGTAGAGGTTGTCTTTGCATCTGAACAGAAGGTGAGGTATCGTTTTTCTCTAGCATCTAGAAGTGTGGGGGTAGGAGGAAGATTCAAGTCAGGACTTCGTAAGTCTGATCCTAAATTTTCATCAGGATCCAGGTTTGGAAGGATCTGTTCTTCCAACCAATAATTGGTCTTCATGTCTCCTCTGGATAATGTCATCTCTGGTTTGGACAGTATAAGAGACAGATCCAGTCTGCGCAAGGGTGGTGGCAGGAACCCATTTCTTCCCTGCGGATAATTCTGAGCCAAAATTCCTTGTGCTTGGTGTAAAACACTGTGTTTTGCCTCATCTTCCCACTGTCCCATTTATGCCACACAATCTCCTTAGCTTTTGGAGGTTTCAAGAGATTGAATGCAAAGCACAGTTGCATTTTTATCATGAGTAAGGCAGAAGAGCTCTTGGTTATGGAATTTGTGGTATTCTGGTAGACCAGTAGAAATTTGTTAAGGCAGTTGATAAGCGAACTTTGACTCTTGTTTGCTTTCCAGGTGTGTTTCAGGGTTAGAATGAAGCTTTTTGCTGGGTGATATGGTGCGGAACACTCTTGTAGAAACTTCTTAAAGTCTTGAGACAAACTTAGGTCTGTTGTCGCTTTTCAGCTGCTCAGGGAATCTAAAGTGACTAAATACTTCTCCTAGCCTCTCAACAGTCTTCTCAGATGAGGTAGATGTCATCACAGTGACTTCTGGCCATTTATTGTGAGCATCAATCATTACTAAGAAAATATGTCCTTCGAAAGGTCTTGCATGTTGCCAAACCTCTTCAGGCCATTCCCATGGATGCAGCGATGTTAAGGGTGGCAAGTTTCTTACCTTTGCACAAGAAGAACATACTCTAGCTTTCTCCTCTATTTCCACATTCCATCCAGGTCACCATAAATATCTTCTCACTATTTCCTTCATGTGTACGACTTCCCAGTGGCCCTCATGTAGCTTCTCTAACATTTGCTTCCTCAATGGTGGTGGAATGATCACTCTGAACCCCCATAAAAGACATCCTGTTTGCACTGACAGCTCCATTCTCCTGTAGTAGGGTTTCAGGTTAGGAATTTTGAAGACTTCTGAGAACTCCCAAGTATTTTTTCTTATTTGCACAGAAGTGACAGGTATGTTGTCTACTTCTTCTAAGTAAACGATATTCTCCTTCCAGCAGTCTGACAAACTGCCTAGTTGTGACAATCTTGAAAGTCAATCCACATTACAATGCAGACTTGACTGTCAGTCCTTAATGGTGTAAGTATGTGCAGACTAAAGCAATGCCCAGCTTTGCATTCTATTTGCTGCAAGTGATGGAATGCTTGGAGGCGATTCTCCCACCCTGCCATGCTAACTTTCTAGCGCAGCGGAGTTAGAAAATCTCGCAGACGGATTTCCGGTGCCATCAGATCTGTGCTGGAAACTGGCGGGAAGACAGGTGAGTTATTTAAATTTTTTAAATTTTTATTTAAATCTAATTTCAATGTAATTAGCGGGCCTGGGACTGAATTCTCTGGGCCCACTGGCCTCTCCCAGCCTAAGTAAGAAGTCTCACAACACTAGTTTAAAGTCAAACAAGTTTATTTGGTAGCAAACACCACTAGCTTTCGGGGTTCTGCTCCTTCATCAGGTGAGTGGAGGGTTCTGATCGCAAACAGGGCATATAAAGGCACGCACTCTCCCAGTCTGCCAAGTACTTAACTCTAGCAGGATTACAGTAGCTCCCTGCTTTCGGGAACTAGTAGACCAACCCCGTTGGAGTGAACAGGGGCAATTGGGGGCTCACAGGTGATCGGGTGGCAGAGGGGGTGGTGCTCCCTGGGCATGGGTATCCTGGCAGTGCCAGCCCGTGCCCCATGGCACTGCCCAAGGGGTAATGTGCCAATACCCTGGGGCACCTTGGCACTGCCCATCGGGCATGGGGCAGGTCCAAGGGGGTGGGTCCTGGGGGCCAGGTCCTGATGGGCCTGGGCTATTGGTGAGGGTGGGAGTCCCACTGCCATTCTGCATTGGGATCGATGAGGACAAGAGGGAGGCCAGCAATTGGGGCAGACTGGGGGGTGGGGGGGTCGTCAGCCAGGGGATGTCTTCCTGAGGGGGGTGGGATGAACTGGGATGGGACGGGGTCGAGACTGGCCTGGGCTCTATCAAGCCCTGCCCCACCTGAGTGACGTCAGAAACCACGTCCCCATATTCTCTGTGCATGGAGATTCTGTCGGGGAGTTGGTGCAAACTCAATGGGTTGCATGGCCTCCTTCTGCACTGTCAGGATTCTATGATAACTCAGCTGCGCATCTAGAGAAATACACGCCAGTTTTCAGTCTGAACCTGACACTCTGAGAAATTTTGGGATGATTCCACCCAAAGTCTATTTTTGTTTGTTCACAGGCGTGAATCTTGTGGCTTTATTCTCTTAATGTGGAGATGCTGATGTTAGACTGGGGTAGGCACAGTAAGTAGTCTCACAACACCAGCTTAAAATGAACTCACCTGAAGAAGGAGCAGCACTCCAAAAGCTCTTGCTACCAAATAAACCTGTTGGACTTTAACCTGGTGTTGTGAGACTACTTACTTTATTCTCTTACTAATTGTCTTAAATCCCAAACTTAATGACTTCAAACAAATTGTTATTTGTCCCGAATAGGATCATATTAAAACCTGGGGTCTAATCCAGGATCACAACATTTGATAAATAAATCTAGTATTAAGTAAAAGTTTGGCATGTAGTTTCTTATTTCAAAAACTGGCTTTGGAATAATTAACACTGCTCACTAATGATGTGTCTCATTGTGTGACAACATTGCTGGTATCTGAGTTTGTGGACAGTGCACATGAGTCATGTGATGTTGCTTCTTCAATGTGTGTGATCTCCTCCAAGACCGCCTTGGCATCTTACATATGAAATATGAACACACATATTAGGAGGAGTAGCCTCCCCCTACACCAGCTCCTGTGCCAAACTTGAAGAATCTGTGGGAGATATCTAAAGATGTGCAGATTAGGTGGATTGGCCATGGTAAATTACCCCTTAGTGTCCCAAGATGTGTAGGTTAGATGGATTAACCATGGGAAACGTGCGGGGTTATGGGGGTAGGGCGGGGGTTACAGCCTGGATAAGATGCTCTGTCAGAAGTCAGTGCAGTCTTGATGGGCTGAATGGTTTCTTCTATACTGTAGTGATTCTATGATTCTATTGTTGGAGTAAAAGTGAGACGCTGCCAGAGGGAATCCCGAAATTAGAAGATACAAGATGGTGACCCGGTACAAAATGGACTCTGTGGAAAGACATTAAAATGTGCTAGTTTAGGCATAGACATTGCACAATGAATTAAATCCTGTTATTGTCTAATTACTATGGAACAGACAAAAAACCAGACCTTGATGATCAACTTAGCTTAAGATAAAGCGAGACCGAAACAGTAAGTTTTGTTAACGAGGTCAGTCGTTGCTGGGGGTGCATAATTGGCTAATGATGTTACAACTGCTAATGTTAATGATGTGATAACTGCTAATGTCTGTACTTGTCAACTCTTTGATATGTATAAAAGAAGCTCAGCTGCCATTTTTAAAATTGAGAAAATGACGGTGAGCTCTGCGGCGTGCCCAGCGCTTCTCCCAAAGCTTTTTCCAATAAACTGCAAATTGGATCTTCAAATCTGACTCCGAGTGGTGATTTCCCACACACTATGATGAAAGACATGAATTAAAACTCATAAGGAGAATGGGTGCAAAGTCAACATTGTGTAGGCGATGACATTTAAGTTGCTGGTGACATCAGTTCAGTATGAATGAGTGTGCCATGTGGCTGTGTGATACTTAATTCTGTCACTCAGGTGGAATTTTATGGTACCTTCCACTGGCAGGAACTTCCCTCCAAAGTCAATGGACTTTTGAACAGGTCGCTGCATTTTCAGCTGCACTCCCTGCCACGACAGGTGCATAAAATTCCTCCTCAGGTATCTGAGAGACCCCCATCTCAATCTCTAATAGTCTTGGGAACCAACCATCTGCTGATCTGCATGGCCTCCTCCTCTTCAGTGGGCAGGCTTGGTATTGGGTTAACACAATTTTACTAATATTTCTGGAGCATGTGCCTATGGAGCTTAGTTATAATGATGTCGTGCAGAGACAGATAAGTGAGAAGAACCTAAGAAAGGAGCAGTATACCTCTGTCGTGGTGATCTGTATTCTTGCATATAGTTAGTTATGTTAATAAAAGTACTTTTAAGGAAAGATCTTTGCTTCCAGCCAGATCTCCTAATACAGTAAGACACCCCGTGTCTCCTGACATAACCCAGCAATAACAGAGCTCTGACAAAGGGTCAACCAAACTCGAAACGTTAACTCTATTCTCTCTCCACAGATACTGGCAGATTGCTGAGATTTTTCAGCATTTTCTGCTTTCAGATTCCAGCATCCACAGTATTTTGCTTTTATAAAAGCAGAGCTGTAACTTAAGTTGTCTACCTCTCTCTGGAATTCTGTGCTCTCTGCTTTTGAAAGGAGAGAAAGAAAAGCGTTACATGTGAGAGAAATAGAATGTTTTCAGAGCAGGAAAGGACCCTGTTTGAGGAGGTTGACTGTGAGAGATGGGTGTGAGATGGCAGTGTGATGCAAGTGAGTTGTTCAGGTAGAAGGTGAGAAGGTTCTTTCAGAGAATGGCTGGAGCAGCCATGTGTATTGGTTTGAGAAATGTTATGCAGCAGAAGACTGGGAATTCAGAGGATCGGCGTTGCCACTTGAATTTGGGATGTCACTCACCTTTGCTGTCCTGATGAGGTAATTGAACCTCTGTTGCCACTGGGGTTTGGGTGAGTGGAGGGCTGCAGCCTTCGCATGTTGAGTCATTAGCATTGTGCTTCCTCTCCTTATTGACACTTCCCTAATGAATGCATTCTGACTCCTGCCTTTAAATGATTGTCAGGTATGGATCATCATCATGTCCACCTATTTCAATTGCTAGGAAACCAGGAAAATGAAAATTTAAAGACAATTCCTGCAACTTCCCAGTTTCTGATCCATTGTCTGCCTCCCCTGCTGTCAGCGTGTCTAAATGTTAAAATTTTGCATGGAGTCTCAATAGATTTAACATTAAACATGTCCAAACAATGTAGAGCAGTGATCAAAATAGCTAATAGGGATTGAACTGCAAAGTTATTCAGCAAAATATGAATCACAGGAAGTACTGATCAAACTGTACAGGTCACACAATTCCGTAAGTACTGACCCCAAACCCCAATTTTGAGAACTATCTCAAATTCTGGTCAGATTGCACCATAAATACTGTGTTCAATTCTAGTCACTGAGACAAGGGAGGCATTTATGAGCTGGAGGTAGTACAGGAAGCTGCCACAAGGCTGAACTCCAATGTCAGGAGTCTGAGTTGAGGCGGGATAACAAAAACAGGCTTGTTAGCCTGGAAAATAGCCATCTAAGAAATGATCTCACAGAATATTGTAGGATATTGAATGATATGGAAAAGCTAAACTGAAAAAGGTAGATCAAGGGGTCTTATTAAGGTTTTCATATAAGAAAACACACCCAAATGCACACATGACAGCACACGAGATAGAAGCAGGAGTAGACTATGGAGCTTGCTTCGCCAAATAACCATGATTGGTCTTTGGCTTCAACTCATTTCCCGAATATCCCTGCACCCTATATCCCACAAATTAGGAGGATCTTCTTCAGCGAGTGATCAGCACGGAATGGATTCTGGTCTGTGGTGGAGGTGAAAACCTTAAAATCATTTCAGAAGCTTTCATGGAAGAAGGGTAAAGTTATTTTATTTGGATTAATATAGATGGGCTGATTGATCTGTCTTATCCATAAATTCATTGTGAACCTGTGAACTTGGGACCTCCTTGGCCTCTGTAACTTATTATAGATCAGAACATGATGAAAGCTATTGTGATAGGATCTGTATATACTTTTGTTCATTTTAACTGGTGGAATGTAAAAAATTGTTCATCTTTAATGATCAATGTAGTTGCAACTCTGAACTCAGAGTCCCTTCAGTACAGAAGGAGGCCATTTGGCCCACTGAGTCTGTACCGACCACAATCCCACGCAGGCCCTATTCGTTTTAAAGCTAATTTTGTTTACACTTTAAAAGAAGAACTTCACTTACAGGTTTGGATAGAGTACCTCACAATAATTCTGACCAGAAGTAAAACTTATCTCCTGGCATTCGTGAAACTCTTACAGCACCAAAGGAAAGCCAGCTGTTCAAGAAGCATGGTTTAACTTACAAAATTGCTCCGGTGAAGGGGCATCCCCAGTCATGTACATAGACATTTACTTGGAATAATCCTACTACAAGTATATTTAACAGTAACCTTGGTGTCCTAGTTCAAGCACTGGCTGCAGTACACATCCATAAACCCTTAAAAAGTTTGGGAACTACTATTAAAAAGTTAATTGGAAATGGTAGACTCCTCACACAGTAAGGAAATGAGCGATTGATCCTAACAAATCTCTTCCTATTATCCAAACCCAGCTAATTAAAATAGGATCAGTAGTTGCCAAATTCATTTTCCCTCCCTCACATTGGAACTGAACCATGGGCTTGTGGGATATCTAGACTCCCTTGGATTCGTAAACATGGCTTGGATCATTAATGCACCATTAATCAAAGATGGACAAATTCAATTAAAACAGCAAGGCAAATTAATCACATTAGAGTGAGCTGCCAGGAGTCTCACATGGGTTCATCTGCTGAGAGCAGAACTCCTACAGTTCTGGAGACTCATACATGATGAGTGGTTCACTGGTTGGGTGCTAATATTCATGGCCGTGCTGCTGAAAAGGGAAGTGGTGTGAAAACCATGAATACAATGCAAAAATTCATCAGCAAAAGCAAAAATACTGTTGACTTTGATATAAAAACAGAAAATGCAAGAAATACTAGGCAGGTCAGGCAGCATAGGTGGCGAGAAAAACAGAGCGAGTATTTTAGGTTGATAAATTTCTGGTTCTGATGAAAGGTCATCAACCTAAAATGTTAACTCTCAGCCACTTGGTGATATAAAACCTGAATATTGTTGAAAAGAGAGACAGTTCCCAAAGCATTTTTCTTGCACTCAGCAGGACAAACACACAAATGCCAAATTTCAAATGTTCACAACCATTTATATCACAGGAACCAAGGGTGCTGATTGATTGGCAAGTCTACTCTGACTGGCTGAGGCACTGCCATGGAGAAAGCAATGGGGAATAAAAGGTTCAATCTCTTCAATCTCCGGGGGATTCAAAAAAGAAGTTTGGTTTGAACATGTTTCTTTTGTTTGCACAGATTGGGTCCCTTTGTGTGAATGTATGTTGCTTCTAGCAAGCTGAAATGAGACAAATTATCAGCTCAACTCATTATCTTCAATTAGATGTCAGTATAGCTATCAGCATAGTCAGGATTGTTCAGCATGCACTGCCCAATTGGAATCACATCTATTGGTACACATTTTGTTTTGGGTTTTGCAAGCATGGACTGGTTGAAGACAGTCTATATTTTGCCTGTTACAAAAAATCAAAGGAAAATGCTGTTTGATTCAATCAGCAAATCACTACAATGTACAGCCCACATACCTGGTGCCACACTGGCACAGAAATTCATACACACTTAGCTCAATTCCATGATAGACTGAATGTCCCTTTGAACTGACTGCAGCATCTTGTTAGCAAAAAATACCACTCGTGTGGCACTGCATTGTAATAGCATGCTTAACTTGTTCAAACTTTTGAGATACTTTGTCTTTCTAAGGTAACAAATTTAATTAGGTTAAACAGCATGTTCCTTAGGTTGTTCATATTAGGCAGAGTACAGAATATACTTAATTAACCTGCAAAGCCCAAAATAAAATGTCTAGATGTGATTCCGTGACTGGGCAGCACTTGCTATTTAATCCTGTGAATGCTAATTGCAACATTAATGGCAAATTTAGGATGATCAGTCAAGCTTGTGAAATGCCTCATATATGCTTGCTAGAAGTGACATAGTTATTTATACGCAAGGATCCATTTGTGGCAAAGGGAATATGTTCAAATCTTGTGCCTTTTTTGAATTAGCCAGGAAAGCAAGTTGCTCCAGCTGACCACATATCCTGTACATGTGGTCATCCATGATATGAGGAGTAACCTGGAGTTTCCACATGGAATAGGACACACACTTCATGAGTCAGAAATGCCTTGCTGGGCTTCTAATTCATTTGGTTGTTCATTTGTTGGTAATATCTTCTTCACCTCCTGTCCTTACACAAACCACATAGGTTAACTGTATCTAATCCATTATATACATTAGTTGGAATTTTCCAACCTCACCTGTGGCTGGGATGTTCTGGCCCCATTGCTATGAACAGACATTTCGCCGACCACCAAATTCTCCTTTCTCACTAGCAGTGGAGTGGGGTATGCGAGATCATAAAACTCAGGCCATCATCCATTTTTCCCTCTACTTCTCTATCCAATGTCTCTAATTATTAGAATGTTAAATGGCATTCATAAGTAAATACTCATCAGCAATCACCAAGAAACTGCTTCTCTTGTGCTGACATTTTTATTTTATAGAAAGGTTAACTGAAATAGTTTTATTGAGCTATTTTCTGAATACCTTAGGTTTTAACTTACTGGAAAATACAGTACCTTTTTGTGTTACTATCCCTTCCTGTTTAATTTTAATTATATCCCCTACATTTGATTAATTGAGCACTGATTATAAATGAGCAAATTGGCCCTAGTTGTATGCAAATTAATTGACCTAAACTTGCTTTAAAGTCGATTATAATTTAAATAAATATTAAATAAAAATTCAAGACTTACCAATGCACCATGTGACTCCTTGTACTACATTTTATGACATTCCTTCACCTTTCGCCATTTCTCCCCCCTCATGTTGTCCTTTGCTGTTCTGCCGTTGCCAGTGTTTCCCATGTCCTTTTGTTTAAAATTCATTTTACACATGTGGGTATTCCTGTCGAGGCCAGCATTTAATGCCCATCCCTGTTTGTCCTTGAGAAGGTGGTGGTGAGCTGCCTTCTTGAACTGCTGCAGTCCCTGAGGTGTAGATACATCCACAGTGCTGTCAGGGAGGGAATTCCAGGATTTTGAGTGATGGAATGGTGATATATTTCCAAATCAGGATGGTGAGTGACTTGTCGGGGAATCTCCAGATGGTGGTGTTCCCCGGTATCTGCTGCTCTTGTCCTTCCGTACTTTAGCAGTTGTGGGTTTGGAAAGTATTGCTTAAGGAACCTTGGTGAGTTCCTGCAGTGCACTTTGTAGATGGTACACGTTGTTGCTAATGTTCATCATCGGTGGAGGGACTGAATGCTTATGGAAAGGGTAGCTATCAAGTGGGCTGCTTTGTCTTAGATGGTGTCAAATTTCTTGAGTATTGTTGGAACTGCATTCATCCAGGCAAGGGGAGAGCATTCCATCATACTCCCGATTTGTGCCTTACAGATGACGTACAGGCTTTGCGGAATCAGGAGGTAAGTTACTTGTCGCATGATTCCTAGCCTTTGACCTGCCCTGGTTTACGTGGCTAACACAGTAAAAAGTCTAACAACACCAGGTTTCAGTCCAACCGATTTATTTGATAGTAAATTCACTAGCTTTCGGGTTAGCCCCTTCATCAGGTGAATGAGGTCACCTGACGAAGGGGCTAGCCCGAAAGCTAGTGAATTTACTTTCAAATAAATCGGTTGGACTGAAACCTGGTGTTGCCAGGCTTTTTACTGTGTTTACCCCAGTCCAACGCCGGCATATCCACATTACATGGCTAATCCAGTTCAGTTTCTGGTCAATGTTAACCCCCCCAGAATGTTGACAGTGGGGGAGTCAACAATGGTAATGCCATTGAGTGTCAAGAGACAGTGGTTAGGTCCTCTCTTGTTGGATATGGTCATCACCTGGCACTTGCATGGTGTGAATGTTACTTGCCAATTGTCAGTCATTTTCCAGGTCTTGCTCCATTTGGACATGACTGCTCCAGCATCTAAGGAATTGCAAATGCTACTGAACAATGTGTAGACATCAATGATTTTTTCCACTTCTGCCCTTGCGATGGAAGGAAGGTTATTGATGAAGCAACTAAAGATGGTGGGCCTAGGACACCACCCTGATGAACTCCTGCATTAATATCCTGGAGCTGAGATGATTGATCTTTAACCACTACAACCCATTTTTCTTTGTGTCAGGTTAGACTCCAACCAGCGGAGAGTTTTCCCTGATTCCCAATGATTCCAGTTCTGCTACTTAATGCTATAGTCAAATACTGCCTTGATATTATGAGCAGTCACTCTCATCTCACTTCTCACATTCAGCTCTTTTGGCCATGTTTGAACCAAGGCTGTAATGAAGTCAGGAGTTGAGCAAAACCCAAACTCCGTGTCTGTGGGCTGATTATTGCTGAGTAAGTGTCGCTTAAAGGTTCCTCACTCTCACTGTGCTTTTCTATTCTGCCGTGACCAGTGTATCCAGCACAGTTCTCCTCTTTTCTGCTCTTTCCCTTTGTGCTCAAGTGAACAGGCCACCAATTGCTCTGCCCCCTCACTCGTTAGGGTGCAACAACACTGTCAAATCTAGAAATTCACTAAAACAACTCCAAAAACTCCTGAATACTTGCAATAACTTTGCAATAGAAAATGTTCCAAAACCTGACCTAGCTTCAGTCAAACAAAGAACAAAGAATAAAGAAAGTTACAGTACAGGAACAGGCTCTTCGGCCTTTCAAGCCTGCACTGACCATGCTGCCCGACAGAACTAAAACCCTCTATCCTTCTGAGGACCGTATCCCTCTATTCCCATCCTATTCATGTATTTGTCAAGATGCCCTTAAAAATCATTATCATATCTGCTTCCACTATCTCTTCTGGCAGCAGATTCCAGGCACCTAACACCCTCTGTGTAAAAAAACCTGCCTTGTGCATCTCTTTTAAACCTTGCCTCTCGCACCTTAAACCTATGCTCCCTACAAACTAACTCTTCCACCCTGGGAAAAAGTCTTTGACTCTCCACTCTGTCCATGCCCCTCATAATCTTGTCGTTCTAGTGAGGACAAACCAAGTTTCTCCAACCTCTCCTCATAGCTAATGCCCTCCATATCAGATAACATCCTGGTAAATCTTTTCTGTACCCTCTCCAAAGCCTCCACATCCTTCTGGTAGTGTGGCAACCAGAATTGAACACTATATTCCAAGTGCAGCCTAACTAAGGTTCTATAAAGCTGCAACATGACTTGCCAATTTTTAAACTCAATGCCCCGGCCAATGAAGACAAACATCCATATGCCTTCTTGATTACCTTCTCCTCCTGCGTTGCCATTTTCAATGACCTGTGTACCTGTCCATCCCGATCCCTCTGCCTATCAATACTCTTAAATGTTCTGCCACTTACTGTATATTTCCCATCTGTATTAGACTTTCCAAAATGTATTACCTCACATTTGTCCGGATTAAACTCCAACTGCCATGTTTCTGCCCAAATGTATCTTCTGACAGTCCTTATCGCTAGCTGCAACTCCACCAACCTTTGTGTCATCTGCAAACTTACGAATCAAGACAGTTACATTTTCCTCCAAGACATTTATATATATTACAAACAGCAAATACTCCAGCACAGATCCTTCAGCAACACCACTAGTCACAGCCCTCCATTCAGAAATGCACACTTCCACTGTCTTCTATGACCAAGCCAGTTCTGTATCCATCTTGCCAGCTCACTTCTGATCTCGTGCAACTTCAACTTCTGCACCAGTCTGCCATGAGGGACCCTGTCAGACAGCTTACTGAAGGCCATGTAGACAACAACAAATGCCCTATTCTCGTCAATCACATAGGTGCTTCTGTGGGTGTGGAAGAGACTCCCTGGTGCCAGAGTCCAGGATATCTTTGAATGGGCAGAAAGCATTCTGGAGGGAGAGGATGAAAAGACAGAGGTTGTGGTACGTACATACATACACAGATAGGAAGCGTGACAAGGTCCTGCAGCAGCAGTTTAGGGAGGTAGGTAGAAAGTTAAAAAGCAGGACCTTTAGTGTTGTAATCTCAGGATTACTCTCTGTGCCACGTGCCAGTGAAGCTAGAAAAAGGAAGATAGTACAACTCAACATGTGGCTAAACAGCTGATGCTGGAGAGAAGGTTTCTGATATCTGGACCATTGAGATCTCTTCCGGGGCAGGTGGGATCTGTATAAAAAGGACAGGTTGCACTTAAACTGGAGGGGCATAAATGTTCTGATTGAGAGATTTGCGAGTGTCACACAGGAGGATTTCAACTAGCTTTGCAGGGGGATGGAATCAAAGCAAAGGTAATTAATTGAAGAAGAACTAGCAAGTGGGGCCAATAAGATTCAGAGGAAGAGCAGGCAGGGTGGGATTGCTGATCAAAGAGTGTCTGGTAGACTAAGTAAATTTGTTTCAATGCAAGAAGTGTAACAGGTAAGGCAGATGAATTTAGAGCTTGAATCAGTACTTGGAACTATAATGTTGTTCGCAATACAGAGACTTAGTTAGGGGAAGGACAGGATTGACAGCTTAACATTCCAGGATATAGATGTTTCAGGCGGGATAGGGGGGATTTAAAAAGGTTGGGGGAGTTGCACTACTGGTTTAGGAGAATATCACAGCTGTACTGCAGCAGAAGACCTTGGAGGGCTCATGCAGTGAGGCAATATGGGTAGAGCTCAGAGATAGGAATGGTGTAGTCACAACGTTGGGGGTTTATTATAGGCTGCCCAACAACCAGCAGAGATAGAGGAACAGATATGTGGGCAGATTTTGGCAAGGTGTAAAAGTAACAGAGTTGTTGTGGTGCTTGATTTTAGCTTCCCCTATATTGACTGAGACTTGGTTGGTGCTAGGGACATGGATCACAGAGTCTTACAGCGTGCAAACAGGCCTTTTGGCCTAACTTGTCCATGCCGCCCTTTTTTTTAACGCCTAAGCTAATCCCAATTGCCCGCATTTGGTTCATATCCCTCTATACCCATCTTACCCATGTAACTGTCTAAATGCTTTTTAAAAGACAAAATTGTACCCGCCTCTACTAGTACCTCAGGCAGCTTGTTCCAGACACTCACCATCCTCTGTGGGAAAAAATTACCCCTCTGGATCCTTTTGTATCTCTCCCCTCTCACATTAAACCTATGCCCTCTAATTTTAGACCCCCTACCTTGGGAAAAGATATTGACCATCTAGCTGATCTGTGCCCCTCATTATTTTATAGACCTCTATAAGATCACCCCTGAGCCTCCTACACTCCAGAGGAAAAAGTCCCAGTCTATCCAGTCTCTCCTTTTAACTCAGACCATCAAGTCCTGATAGTGTCCTAGTAATTTTTTTCTGCACTCTTTCTAGTTTAATAATATCCTTTCTGTAATAAGGTGACCAGAACTGTATATAGTTTTCCAAGTGTGGCCTTACCAATGTCTTACACAACTTCAACAAAGTGTCCCAACTCCTGTATTTAAATGTTTGACCGATGAAACCAAGCATGCTGAATGCCTTCTTCATCACTGTGTCCACCTGTGACACCTCTTTCAATGAGTTATGAACATGTATCCCTAGATCTCTTAGTCTGTAACTCTCCCCAGTGCCCTACCATTGACTGAGTAGGTCCTGCCCCCGTTCAATCTACCAGAATCCATCACCTTGCATTTGTCTAAATTAAACTCCATCTGCCGTTCGTCAACCCAATGGCCCAATTGATCAAGATCCCGTTGCAATCGGAGATAACTTTCTTCCCTGTCCACTATGCACCAACCTTGGTGTCAACTACAAATTTACTAACTATGCCTCCTATATTCTCATCCAAATCATTAATATAAATGAAAAATAACAGTGGACCCAGCACTGATCCCTGAGGCACACCACTGGTTACAGGCCTCCAGTTTGAAAAACAACCCTCTACAACCACCCTCTGGCTTTTGTCAAGAAGCCAATTTTGTATCCATTTAGATACCTCACCCTGGATCCCGTGAGAGTTAACCTTATGCAACAACCTACCATGCAGTACCTTGTCAAAAGCCTTGCTAAAGTTCATGTAGACAACATCAACTGCACTGCCCTCATCTACCTTCTTGATTTACCCCTTCAAAAAACTCAATTAAATTTGTGAGACATGATTTTCCATGCTGACTGTCCCTAATCAGTCCTTGCGTCTCTAAATGCCTGCAGATCCTGTCTTTCAAAATGCGTTCCAACAACTTACTCACCACAGACGTAAGGTTCACTGGCCTGTAGTTCCCAGGCTTTTACTTGCAGCCCTTTTTAAGCAAAGGCACAACATTTGCCATTTTCCGATCTTCAGGCATCTTACCTGTGTCTATCGATAATTCAAATATCTCTGCTAGGGGGCCTGCAATTTCCTCCCTAGCCTCCCACAACATCCTGTGATACACTTCATCAGGTCCCGGGGATTTAGCTACCTTGATGCGCTTTAAAACTTCCAGCATCTCTTTCTGATACATGTACATTCCTCAAGACATCATTATTTATTTCCCCAAGTTCCCTAACATCCATGCTTTTCTCAACAGTAAATACTGATGAGAAATATTCATTTAGGATCTCCCTTGTGGATCCACACATAGATGATCTTGTTGATCCTTAAGAGGCCCTTCTTTCGCTTGTTACTCTTTTGCCCTTTATGTATTTGTAGAAGCTCTTTTGGATTCTCCTTTGCCTTATCTGTCAAAACAATCTCATGTCCTTTTTTGCTCTCCTGATTTCTCTCAACTTTACTCCTACGCCCCCATACCCTTCAAGGGATACACTTGATTCCAGCTGCCTATGCATCCCAGGTGCCTCTTTCTTCTTTCTGACCAGGGCCTCAATTTCCCGATTCATTCAGGGTTACCTACTACTGTTACAACTTTGCCCTTCACTCTATGAGGAATGTGCTTACCCTGAACCCTGTTTAACACACTTTTGAAAGCCTGCCACTTACCAGAAGTCCCTTTGCCTTCCCACAGACTTCCCCAATTGACTTTTGAAAGTTCCTGCTTGGTACCATTAAAATTGGCCTTGCTGCTATTTAGAATTTTAACTTTAGGGCCAGGCCTATCATTCTCCATAGCTATCTTAAAACTAATAGAATTATGGTCACTGGTCCCGAAGTGATCCCTCATTAACACTTCTGTCACCTGCCCTTTCTTATTTCCCAAAAGGAGGTCAAGTTTTGCCTCCACTCAAGTTGGGCCGTCCACAAACTGAATGAGAAGTTCCTCCTGAATACACTTAACAAATTTCTCTCCAACTCTGTAATACGATGGCTGTCCCAGTCAATGTTGAAAATTAAAATCTCCGACTATTATCATCCTATTTTTCTTGGAGCTATCTGTAATCTCCTTACATATATGTTCCTCAATTTCCTCAGTTTTCCAGAGGTGCTGGAAGTTTTAAAATGCATAGGTAGATAAATCCCCTGGACCTGATGAAATGCATCCCAGGACATTGTGGAGGCAATTGTGGGTCCCCTAGCAGAGATATTTGAATCATCGATAGACACAGGTGAGGTGCCTGAAGATTGGAGAGTGGCAAATGTTGTGCCTTTGTTTAAAAAGGGCTGCAAGGAAAAGCCTGGGAACTACAGGTCAGTGAGCCTCACATCTGTAGTGAGTAAATTGTTGGAAGATATTTTGAAAGACAGGATCTACAGGCATTTAGAGACGCTAGGACTGATTAGGGACAGTCAGCATGGCTTTATGAATGGAAAATCATTCTCACAAACCCTATCAAAGTGATTTCCTCCTTCTTATTTCTCAGTTCTACCATACAGATTCAGTGGCTGAACCCTCAGGTATATCCCCTCTCAGTACAGCCATGATATTTTCCCTAATCAAAAGTCCCCTCCTCTCTTACCTCCTGTACTCTGGAACATTGAGCTGCCAGACCTGTCCCTTCCTTAGCCAAGTTTCAGTACTTGCTATAATGTCCCAGTCCCATGTACCCATCCATGCCTGAGTTCATCTGTCTTGCCCATCAGATCTCTTGCATTGAAATAAATGCAGTTTAATTTAGACTTCCCTTGCTCTCTGTCTTGCTTTTGCCTGATCTGTCTGGTTACTGACACTGCCTTTCCTACTTAATGTGCTCTCTTTAAATTCTGTGCTGGCCTCAAATTTCTCTTTTGTCTAATGGGGCAGAGTTTGTAAGGAGAAACCAGGAGAGCTTCTTGAAACATTATTTAGATTGTCCAACTAGGGAAAGGGCCGTACTGACTTGGTTTTGGGGAATGAGTCCAGCCAGGTGGTCGATGTTTCAGTAGGGAACAGTTTGGGAACAGTGACCACAATTCAGTAAGCTTTAAGGTACTGGTGGATAAAGATAAGTGTAGTCCTCAGGTGAAGATGCTAAAATGGGGGAAGGCTAATTACAACAATATTAGGCAGGAACTGAAAAATGTAGATTGGGGGCAGATGTTTGAGGGCAAATCAATATCTAGCACGTGTTATAAGTGTAAGTATAAGTTGTTAAGAATTCAGGACCAGCACATTCCTGTAAGGATGAAGGATAAGTATGGCAAGTTTCGGGAACCTTGGACAATGAGAGATATTATGAACCTAGTCAAAAAGAAAAAGGAAGCATTTGTCAAAGCTAGGAGGCTGGGAACACATGAAGCAAGTACGGAAGTGAGCAAGTTAGGTTGCCTGGTCCTTTAAATAATGCAGTTACTTGGGTGGACATGTTCTCTGGCAGTTGAATGGACAAAATTTAACTCGCGGAGTGAAGATGCGCCCATTTCACTTGCTGATCCCATTACAATGATAGTGACACTGAGAAAATCAGTGTGTTCAGCACAGAAAAGAAAAACTGTCCCCCAGTTAGCGTCAGGGCATTCAGGAGTCTGGAGAATATAATCCATATCACTATGATTTAGCAACTTCAAGAGGGACAGGAAGATTAATCCACTGTGCCCAATGAGAGTCAGCACCTTCAGGAGAGGAGAAAAGGTTAATCCACTGTGCCCAGTCAGAGTCAGCACCTTCAGAAGAGGAGGGAAAGAAACACAAAAAAAACTGAAGATAATAACACCTGTGAAAATTGAAGTGCAATAAAATAATAGGATTAAGTGTGACTTTTCAATTTTGAGAAAACATACTATTCTGCGCAATTCAGAAGAATCTTCTAATGAACTACTGACAGTGTCCACAAGGACTCAGTTATTTTATATCTGGCAGGAAGGTTCACAACTCAGCTGAAAATAAAGCAAAACCTGACCAATATTTTAATTCAGAGTTTAGGGAAGCATACAGACAGAAGTGGCAAAATATAAAGCATGGTTCTAATTTGATTTAAAAGACATATTAGAAACTGATGGAAGAGTCTCATTGATTGCTATTCATGTGCTCTAAATATAACGCATTATGTTCAATCATTCTGAAGGTCTGATCTTCACTGCATCTCACTTGCTAGACTCTCCTTATCTTGCCTTGCTCTACATAAAGTCCAACTCAAGTCAGATATCTGCCATCTACAATCGTATCCAACATTAAATGCTCATCATCTTCAAGGCCCTCCTTGGCTCGGGCTCTTCAAGCCCAACATCACTGCCAGTCTGGAGTAATATGTGTTTCTCCATCAACTCTACCAATGTCATTATGCCTCCAGGCACTTTGGAGCTATCTTCTGAAATCACTGTCAGCTAGAGTATTGTGCTCAGTTCTGGTCACTACATTTAAGAAGAACATAACGGCCTTCCAGAATGTGCAGAACAAATTTGTTAAAATGGTGCCATGGATGAAGGACTACAGGTATGGGAAGAAGCAGGAGAAGTTGTTGCTGTTCTCCTTAGAACACTGAAGGTTGAGAGAATGGAATAAATAAGTTGATGTGATTTGAAATGTTCTGCCTAAAGGAGAAGCATTAGTAACTTTCAACAGGGAATTAGATAAATATTGGAAGGACAAAATAATTATAGGACTAAAGAGCAGCAGAGTGGGATAAATGAATGGCTGTCGCACAGCTAGAACAAGCATGATGGACTGAATAGCCTCCTTCTGTGCTGAATTGTTCTGATTCTAACCCAACAGAACCAGAGAAGAAATTAGAGGTTTTTTTACACAGCAATTTATTAAGATCTAGAGTGCAATGCCTGAAGGATTGATGGAAGGAGCTTTCACTGAAGCTTTTAAATAATAATTGAATAAACAGTTAAAATATGTTGCAGGTTTATGGGTAAAAATGGCTGTCTGGTGGGGGGGGAGGGTGGAGGGTCAGATGACTCTCTGGAGGTGGGGAGGGAGGTGGGTCAGATGCTCTCTGGTGGGGGAGAGGCGGGTCAGATGGCTCTCTAGTGGGGGGGAGAGAGGCAGGTCAGATGGCTTTCTGGTGAGATGGGCGGGGGCACAGGCACAGGGGGTCCTCTGCGTACGATTGGTGGGGGGAAGGGGGGTCCGCTGCCACTCTGTGCAATCAGCGGGGGGAAGGAGAGGGTCCACTGCCACTCTGCGTATGATTGATGGGGGGGATGGGGGTCCGCTGCCACACTGCTTGCATTCGGTGGGGGGTAAGGGGGAGTCCGCTGCCACTCTGTGTGTGATTGGCAGGAGGGAAGGAGGGGTCTGTTGCCACTCTGCGTGTGATCAGTGCGGGGGAGGCGGGGGGGGAGAATAACAGCATCAGCTACGTCTGTGGGGACCAGGGAGCAAAGTGTCAGGGGAGCACTTTTCTATTTTTTTTACTGCGCATGCACATTTGAAGGCTCTGATCGGAGCAGCAATGTTTTGGGCACGATAAGCCCTGCCCACAGGCTTCTGCAGTGCGATTCAGAATCGCTGTTATTTTTTCAGGCACAGTGCATATAGGGGTGCCTGAGAATGGTTCTAAAAGTCGGATCTGAAACACTCCCAGTTTCAAGTCCACCCAGCACTTAGAATTAAAGTGGTAAAATGGGGCCCAAAGACTCTAATGACCTCATCCCATCCCACCCACTATCAAAATTCCTCACATAAATGGCATCACCCACCACAAATGACCATGTTGAATGACGTGAATCATGACTTGTCTTTTGACTGCTTGGGCTGGGCACTATTCTTCCTAGCAAATTTGGAAACATGAGGCTTAGTCTTAGACCACAGTCTATTAACATCTCTGCTGGCAGAACACTGTTGTTCCATGTGGTTTGGTACATTCACCTATCACAATAGCTGATGTCCCTGCCTCAACTTCCATCTTAAGGAGCTTCCCATTTACCCGGAGCATTATAGTAATAGGGGCTATCTTACCTGCTTTTAAACAGTGAGTGAATATTTAAATTGTCGGCACTAGACTCTTCCACATTGTATACTGGTGACACATTATTTCATTGCCTACTCTGTAGACTTGACTTGGCTCTGCATTTCTACATTAAGTATCCTCTCCAATGACAAAAATATACTCAGCCTCTTTATACCTGCAAGATTCAGGGGAATGGTTACCTCCCCATTGGTAAAAATCCACTTCAAACTGTGCTGATGGATTTCCCTTTTAAATCTGGTTTTGTTTTTGGCTGAAAATGTTTCCCACCTTGTAGCTACTTCTTCAGTTTTGGTGCCACTGCTGATTGTAGTTTCCTGTCCTAACTGGTGAACGGCACCATTTTGTGAGCTCTATAACTCTTGTGCATCTTTTTCAATATTTTCCATTGCCTGTGCTATCGCCATTGCTTGCTTGGAATTTATGTTGACCAAGCAATCTCTGTTGAATCGCCTTGTTATTCAATCTACAGACTAATCTGTCCTGTGACATATCATTCAAGATGGTTCCAAAATCATAATACATCAATATCTGTTTCAATTTAGTGAAGTAAGTTACAATTTTTTTTACCTGCAGCTCTCCACTTTGAATTAAATTTGCATTTTTTTTGGGTATGTGATGTTTTAGGCTGGAACTGTAACTTCAACAACTCCATAAGCTCACTGAACTGTTTGGAGTCGAGTGTGTTTGGGGCAATGAGACTACAAATCAGATTATAAGTCTGGGTTCCACACGCACTCAGGAGAATTGCCTAGCGCTTCACCTCCTCCCTTCTTTCATTTGCTTGGAGCTAATACCCAGATCATACTACATATTGCAGAGGAGTCAAATGATCTTTCTATCCAAAGGGGGGCATCTTGGTAAGTACTCTTTTCTCTAAATTTCAATGTAAACTGGATTCTCACAGTCTGAAGTTTTTTTTCATCATGGTCACTAAATCTAAAGATGTTTGTTCACCAGGTTAGGGAAAACATGACATTTATTTATAGGTTAAACCTATACAGAGGCTTGCAGACTTGTGGCTCTAATCAGCTCCCAAGATGACTCTGAGCACAGAAGTCCACGCTTGCCAGGGTGATCCTGTACCCTGCTTCCCGACTGGTTCATCCTTGTAAGTCTTTCCCGGGTCATGTGGCCCTTTCTCTGCAGATTGATTCTTAAAGGCGCAGGACGTGGTCTCACGGAAACAAATTCTAAGTGCTGAATGAGTGAGAAAACAGGGGAGAATTGTGCTTTTTTTTGGCGAGCCATGAGTCACAAATTTAAGACAATGCAAAAAAATGCCTGGATACGATTCTCATCATAGGGAGGTGGCGTTTAAGTGCACCAATGAAACTGGCTGCAGGGTGCTTGGGGTACCACTGTGTGCTCCCACAAGCTCTCATAAGATCACTCCTACGATCTCCATAACAATCTTACATCAGAGAAGGAGGCCATTCAGCCCTCTGTGCCAAAGCTAGTTCTTCTGAAGAACAGTGAAGAACATTTCACAAGGTGAGAAAGCCATTTAGCAGAAAAAAATAAAGTTGAGGCTGCCCCAAAGCATGCTTGGAGAAAAAGGAAATGAGAATAAGCTACTCGAGATTTTTTTGGAGAGAATTTCAAGGAGTAAAGATCAATTATCTGATCAATTATCCAAAATTGTAGGGTGCATGTTGGATCTCCGTCTGTTGAAAATAGCTCTATAAAATTGGGATAAGATTGTGGAGAGATTTGAAAACAAGGATGAGAACCTTGAAGTCACTGCATTGGAGAATAGAGGAAAACAGAGTATCAATAGTAGGTGGAAATGATGGGCAGAAGAAAGAGGGTAACAAATGCAAACAATCATTCCAGCTAAATGTTGGAAATTTACTGGCATCTGTGCCAGGTGTGCTTTGAAGCCTGCAGAGCTCGAATCTAATGCATATTTGTGAGAGAGAAAAAACAAAAATAAAGCAATGAGAGAGAACATAACAAGAACATTGATAGTATGGGAAAATCTTTTGATTATTCAAAAGCTTTCATTATAGGAACTGAAATCATAATTAGACAGCAATGTAATTAGGAACAGATAAAACCAGTTATTCACCTATTAAAATTTGATTTCCCTCTATGTTAATCTGGTAGTGGGAAGTGAACATTTTAATTTCTGTCTCTTTTGGGAAATACATGATGGGAGTTAGGAATGTTTATTGGCACATCAACATTTTTGCATCTGAACAGACTAATGCACTTAAATGAAATAAATCTGACATAAGAGTATAATGATAGGTTCTGTGTAAGAATTTGCTATTTAAACAGGCTTCTGAAGGATGTTCTGAGAAACATCATCAACCTGAAATGTTAACTCTACTTCTCTCTTCAATGATGCTAACTGGCCTGCTGAGTGTTGCCATCATTTTGCATTTATTCCACATTTCCACAGTATTTTACGTGAATCCCAAGGACATGTCAGTTAGAACAGTAAGCTATTAAAATGGGTTGCTCAGCAGTTTTGCATGAAACAAACTAAAGATTTAAGCTTTAAAAAATAATTTGTGTGATTATAACCACAAATCCTAACTAAGCTGTTAGCATTTTCTGTTTTGGAGATTTATGATACTTCGGAGACTTTGTCCAATGCACTGCAACATACAGAATCAAAAGGCAAAGGGGCCATTTTAAACGTCAGTTACTCATCAGGTTACTGAATTTCTGTTTCTTTTAGCTTGCAATTCTCCTAAAGGGCATGGAATTTTAGTGACTTGAACAAGTAAATCCAAATTATCATCTGCATCTCTGACTGGTTGGTATAACTGTCCAGTTGTACTACCTTGTATTCAGACAATTATTGCTTCATTCTCTTCTGTCTGCTGATGGCAGGAATATGGCAGTATGCGTCATTCACTATTTAAACTAGGGCCAAGTGGTGAATGTTGCATTTAGACCTTCAGCCTATCAGACCTATGATGCGCCACCACGATGTAATCTAATGTGACTACATCCTTTGCTCTATCTTTAATTCTCTCATGATCTGCTGAAGCCCAAATGCTCATCCAATCCATTGATACAGTGGCATCAGTGATGTGTGACAAGGCTAAGAAAGGTGTGTATGCAACTGATTAACTAGCCATGGTCATCAAACGTTACTGTATGACTCCGATTCACTTGTCAGACTCTGAACAGACTGGTTGTGTCTGCAGCCCGTAGTTTTCTGGGACTCTTGTTCTGCAGGCCTTTGGAGAATAGTCATATTTGGAAATTCACACACGAACACAGACCACATACCAAACCTTGGTTAGACCGCACTTTGTGTGCCGATCTCGTTGCCACATTATGAAAAGGAAATAGGGACATTGGAGAGGGATTAGAGAACATTTGCAAGAATTATACCAGAAATGTGTGGGCGTACCTATCATGTAAGGATAAACCAATTGGGGGGGTGGGGGAGGTGATTTTGAATTGTTGGATAAACTGTTGTAGGTCACGACTGTTTTTTCAGTGCAGCTTCAGAACTGAATCTTCCCATTCTGTACACTGCAGAGGTCACAACTGTGAATATCATGAAAAACCCAGGGTGGTGGTGGTGGTGGTGGTGGTGGTGGTGGGGGGGGGGGGGGCGGTGTCTATTCGCACCAGAGTCTGACAGCTCTGGAATTCTGTGCATGTGCAGCGGTCCCAATCTGTCAGTCTCCCTGTTTGCTGGTCAACCCGGGCCCCCCCACAGTGCTGCCCCTCCAGCCACCATCACCACACCACCCCACCCCCCCCCCACCCCGTGCCTCACCCCCAACAGCCTGATCGTAGCCCCCACAACAATTCCCGGGACAGCCCTGACCCAACCCCCACCCCTGAGTGTGCCGATGTCGAATTCACCCACTTTCCTCTCGGTGACCCTACTCGGAGTCAGATGCCCCCCCCGCCCCCCACTAAGCAGACCAACACTCCCCCCAGCCCGCCCCGGTCGCTGTCCTCACTCCAGCCCATACTGTGGCGGGTAGGTCGTGCCTTACTAACCTTACTGAGTTTTTTGAGAAAGTGACCAAAGAGGTGGATGGGGGTAAGGCAGTGGATGTGGTGTATATGGATTTTAGTAAGGCGTTTGATAAGGTTCACCATGGTAGGCTTCTGCAGAAAATGCAGGTGTATGGGATTGGGGGAGATCTAGGGAATTGGATCAGGAATTGGCTAGCGGATAGGAGACAGGGTGGTGGTTGATGGTAAATATTCATCATGGAGTTCGGTTACGAGTGGTGTGCCTCAGGGATCTGTTTTGGGGCCACTGCTGTTTGTAATTTTTATTAATGATCTGGATGAGGGTATAGTTGGGTGGATTAGTAAATTTGCTGATGACACCAAAGTCGGAGGTGTGGTAGATAGTGAGGAAGGGTGTCATAGTTTGCAGGAAGACTTAGACAGGTTGCAGAGCTGGGCCGAGAGGTGGCGGATGGAGTTTAATGCGGAGAAGTGTGAGGTAATTCACTTTGGTAGGAATAACAGATGTGTCGAGTATAGGGCTAACGGGAGGACTCTGAATAGTGTGGATGAGCAGAGGGATCTAGGTGTATGTGTACATAGATCCCTGAAAGTTGGGAATCAAGTAGATAAGGTTGTTAAGAAGGCATACGGTGTCTTGGCGTTTATTGGTAGGGGGATTGAATTTAGGAGTCGCAGCGTCATGTTGCAACTGTACACAACTCTGGTGCGGCCGCACTTGGAGTACTGTGTGCAGTTCTGGTCCCCACATTACAGGAAGGATGTGGAGGCTTTGGAGAGGGTGCAGAGGAGGTTTACCAGGATGTTGCCTGGTATGGAGGGGAGGTCCTATGAGGAGAGGCTGAGGGATTTGGGGTTGTTTTCGCTGGAAAGAAGGCGGCTAAGAGGGGATCTTATTGAAACATATAAGATGATTAGAGGTTTAGATAGGGTGGATAGTGATAGCCTTTTTCCTCTGATGGAGAAATCTAGCAAGAGGGGGCATGGCTTTAAATTAAGGGGGGGGTAGTTATAGGACGGATGTCAGGGGTAGGTTCTTTACCCAGAGGGTGGTGAGGGATTGGAATGCCCTGCCTGCTGCAGTTGTAAATGCGCCTAGTTTGGGGGCGTTTAAGAGATCCGTGGATAGATTTATGGATGGAAAGGGATTGGTTTAGGTTAGTGGGTCATTGTTTTGTAACTGGTCGGCGCAACATCGTGGGCCGAAGGGCCTGTTCTGCGCTGTAATGTTCTATGTTCTATGATCCTAATGCAGAGTGGCAGCAGGACCCCCCAACACCATCAATCACTCCTAGGCCCCACCCACAATAGGCCTTGCTCCCTTGGCACTGCCTGATGTCTGATGGGCAGTGCCAGGGTGCCCTCTAGACATGCTCATTTTGCCCCTTGGGCACAGGCTGGCACTGCCAGGATGCCCATGTCCAGGGGGATGCCACCCCCTCCCCACTGCCAACGGCCTGGAGGGCTCCGATTGCAACCCCCTCTTCATTCCAGCAGAGTCTCCTGCTAGTCCCCTGAAAAAGGGATAACTCTAAAACCCGCTGGAATGAAATACTCCTAGTGGAGTGGGAGACGCTAATTACATTTAAAATACATTTAAAATATATTCAAATGACTTATCTCACTTCTCGCCAATTTTCTGCGCGTTCCTGGCAGTGTCATTTTCTTCCGGTTGGGAGATGCGCACGGCGATGTAAACACTCGTGGGGAACCCGTGAAATGGCCGACACGCGCATCTCCTGACCGCCAGAGAAAATGGGAAATCAGGCCCTGGGTTTCTTTTCTCAATTAGAAAAAAGGCTGACAGATGACTCAATAGAGGTCCTTAAAGTTATGAAAGATTTAAATAGAGTGGATAGAAAGGGAATGTTTTCTCTTGAGGAAAAGAGCATAGAAGCCATTATATAGTCATCAAGAAATCCAAAAGGAAATTCAGAAAAACCTTCTTTACTCAACGAGTGATGAGATTGTGGAACTTGCTACCACAGGAAATGGTTGAAGTAAATAGGATGGAAGCATTTAAGGGGAAACCAGACAAGCATGTGAATGCCAAGTAAATAGAGCAGGCTTGTCCAAGCCATGCAGGCCAGATTGTAAGCCCTGAACCCGAGGTACTGTTTCAACTTTTGGGAAGATAGATAAGTGAAGCTGAAGATTTCTGCAAGGGGATGCTCCTCCAGTCATAGGTTGTTACTCTCCTGCGATTGCTGCAAACATGGGAGAGAAGTACTCTCTGATTGGATGAACAGCGATCTCCCACGTTGGTAAGTGTCTTGAGGAGAGAGAGAGGAGCTCAGGGCAGAAAGAAGAATAAGTGTTTGGTGCTTGGGGGAAAGAAGATGCTATGGGGCCTGGGGTTAGAGAATGTGCTGCGAGGACCGGTGGAAGAAGATATAGTGGGGCTCAGGGAGAAAGAAAGGGTACATGGCCCAGGGGAAGAAATAGTTTAATTAGGCTGCCAGGGTTAGGTGAGATGTTGCTTAGGGAAGAGAGCCATATAACCTGGTTAGGGGACAAAGAGACTTGCTACCAGGGTGCAGGTGAGACTGAAGGAGAAAGTGTGCCAAACAGAGAGAGGAGAGAGTGAATTTGAATGAGAGGGAGAGAGAGTGAATGTATGTCTGTGTGTGAGAGAAGGAAAGACTGAATAAGTGTGTGAGACAGAATGAAGTTCAGGCTGAAGGCACGTATGAGAGAGTGTGTGTATGTGTGCTTGTGTCTGGTTCATCCCAATCTTAGGATTCTTTGTCATCCTCATTCCCACAAATCAACACATACTCTCACCCATTCTCACAGTGGTTGAGAGCGAGTGAATAAACACCCTGAGACTGGGAGTGAGCAGGACACACATACTCTCAGCCACTTTTACTAATTACTCTTTTTAAAAATATGATCCATTTGTTGCTTTGAATTTTACTTTCTCAAAAAGTTCCTTTTCGTAATACTCAGTGTTTTTGAAAAAAATCATGTATCATTCTGAAATCTGCTCATTGGTCTCTTAAGTGGGAAAAATCCTCCTGCCCATGCAAAAAGGTTGGGCAAGTCTTGAGTAGAGATTTGTGATGATAGATTTCGATGAAGAAAGACAGAAGCTTTTTCAAGTGGATGTTAAGCACCGACGTGAACTGGTTGGGCTGAAAGGCCTGTTTCGGTGCTGTATATCCTGTACATGTGTAGGACGTCAGGATTGGAGTTGTCACCTAGTCAACTTAAAAATCACAAGCCTGCCACTCTAATCTGTTTCATTGACCTGTGATCCAGTAGCACTCATCAATCTCAGCTCCCAAAATAGTACAGGAAGTTGAAATTTCATTTAAAATATGGCCCTGGCCTTGATTAGTTCCACTATTTTCAAATATTTAAACTAAGGTTTCACGATATTTCTGGGTGCAATTGTGTGACCTGCTGGAGATTATAAACCTGTTTATGAGTGTTCTTTATAATGACACAGAAAATGGAAAGCAGTGAGTGATTACAGGATTGTAATCTAATCAGAGGGGTTACATTATGTCACAGGCTATGGAAACAAAGACCCAAATCGTTTATAGCTCATATTTGAACTTCGAAGATTTGATTAGAGCCTTGAAAGCACTCCCTACACTTCCTTATAATACATACTGAACATTGTATCATGTATCTCCCTGCTCGTTATGGTCAAAAGCCAAGAGACTATGTTAAGGAGCAATTGGGAGGGAATGTTTTTTATATATGAGGTCATTATACATCCTCTTTTCGTTAGCTGTAATGACGGTGCAATCTAGAGTATTATCCCTGGTGTCCCCTCAAGGATCTATCCTTGACCCTCTGCTACTTCTCAAATACATGCTGCTCCTTGGCAACATCATGTGTAAAAACAGCTCCAGTTTCTGCATAGTTACTGACAACAACCAGCTCTACCATATCACTACCTCACTCCAACCACTACATTATCTCTAAATTGTCATAGTGTAAGCCCAACCTCCAGTACCAAACCAGCAGGAATTTCTGTCAACTAAATCTGAAACCATTTTCTTCAGGTCCCGCCACAAATTCTGTTCCCCACCCACTGACTGCATTCTTCTCCCTGGAGCATGCCTGAGATCGCACTCGACAATTTACAACCTTGGTGTCATGTTTGACGCATAAATGAACTTCCAATCACATATTTGCATCATAACGTAGACCGTTTATTTCCAGCTCTTCAACATCGACCAAAGTCAACTCCACCTTTGCTTATTTGCTGCTAAAACCCTCAATTACAACATTTGTTATCTCTAGACTATTCTGATGAGCTCCTGGTCAGCCCAGCATGATCTACTTTAATCTGGGTCATGCAAAACCTTGATCCCGCTGTCCTAATTTGCACAAAGTTCCATCAACAATCAGTCCTTTTCTTGCTGACCTATATTGGCTCATAGTTAAGCAAAGTCCCGATTATAAAATTCTCATCCTTGTTTTCAACACCGCCATGGTCTTGCCCCCTGTAATCTCACCCAGCCCTACGACCTGTGAGATATCTGTGCTTCTCCAATTCTGGCCTCAAGCAACCCCAATTTTAATTATTTCTCCATTGAAAGCCATGCCTCTACGTTCCAAAGCTCTGGAATTACTTCCCTAAATCTCTCCACCATCGTTTCCTCCTTTGAGACATTCCTTAATATTTAACTCTTTGACATAGCATTTGGGCATCTGCCCTAATCTCTCCATCTGTGGCTAAGTACCAAATTTTGTTTGATAAAGTTCCTGCACAACTAGGTTAAAGGTGTTTTGTAACAGGCCTCAGTAAGCCCTAGCTACAGCCTGCACTTCTGCCCTAACTGCAGTCCATTGCTCCATGCTGGTAGCAATTGTTTGTGTCACCATCAGGCGAAGACAACAATAGCCCTTGGACTTCATTGACTAAAATGAAGTCTGAAGAACAAATCTGTTAATTGAGGCACTGGAGGTTGGTACTTATGTAAATGTCCTCTCCCAGGAGCCTCCATCTTCAGGAGAGGAAGGCTAAAGGAAAATATTGAGGACACGAGATTCTTTATCAGCATGAGAAATGGGAATAGGTCACTGGTGGAAGTGAGTTTGACTAAATATTCTGACTCTCCCATCCACTGACCTTTGCTCTTTCCCCCTACCATGTCCAGTGGAGCCTTTGCTCAGCTCTGTCTATCAAGAGGCACAACGATGTGCACAAAAAACTTCAGGGGTAATGCTAGAATTTGATAATGTTAGGCACAGACTACACGCAGACTGAGCAAATTGACTCCTGAAGGAAATGTCTTCCAGGCTAGGCCTGTGGCAGGTGATGAGGGAATAACAAGAAGGAAAATCCTACTTTAACTTGCCCTCACCAATCTACCTGTCAAAGGTGCATCTATTGATGGGATTGTATTGATGGGAATTTCACAGTTCTTACGGAGACTAAGTCCCGTGTTCACACTGAGGATACCCTCAATCATGTGATATCTAGCTCAAAACTGAGCATCCATGAGATGCTGTGACCCATCAGTAGCAATGGAATTGTATTCAACCATTATCTGTAACCTTTTGGCCCAACATATCCTTCACTCTACCTTTAACAGCAAGCCATGGAATCAGCCCTGCTTTAATGAGGAATGTAAGAGAGCATGCCAGGAACAGTACTAGGCATTCCTAAAAATTAGGTGTCAACCTGGTTAAGCTACAACCACAAAACTAAATGCTTAAGTAGATCTTGGTTAAGGGAAGGACAGGATTGGCAGCTTAACATTCCAAGATACAGATGTTTCAGACAGGATACAGAGGGATGTAAAACGGGTGGGGGAGTTGCACTATGGGTTAAGGAAAATATCTGTTGTACTGCGGGAGGGCACCTCGGAGGGCTCAAACATTGAGGCAATATGGGTAAAGCTCAGGAATAGGAAGGATGTAGTCACAATGTTGGGGCTTTACTATAGGCCCCTATAGGTTTAAAAGTAACAGGGTTGTTGTGGTGGGAGATTTTAACTTTCCTTATATTAACTGGGATTCACTCAGTGCTAGGGGCATGAATGGGGCAGAGTTTGTAATGAACATCCAGGAGGGCTTCTTGAAACAGTATATAGATAGCCCAACTAGGGAAGGGGCCGTACTGGACCTGGTATTGGGAAATGAGCCCGGCCAGGTGGTCGACGTTTCAGTAGGGAGCAGTTTGGGAACAGTGACCACAACTTAGTAAACTTTAAGGTACTGATGGATAAAGATAAATATGGTCTTCAAGTGAAGGTGCTAAATTGGGGGAAGGTTAATTAAACAATATTAGACAGGAACTAATGAATGTAGATTGGGGCAGATGTTTGCAGGCAAACCAATATCTGGCATGTGGGATCTTTCAAATGTAAGTTGATAGGAATTCAGGACCGGCACATTCCTTTAAGATGAAGGATAAATATGACAATTTCGGGAACCTTGAATAACAAGAGATATTGTGAGCCTAGTCAAAGGGAAAAAGGAAGGCTAGGAGGCTGGGAACATATGAAGCAAGTGTGAAATACAAGGAAAGTAGAAAGAAACTTCAGCAAGGAGTGAGGAAGGCTGAAAAGGGGTCACAAAGTCATTGGTCAGCAGGATTAAGGAAAATCCCAAGGCTTTTTATACATATATAAAGAGCAAGAGAGTAGCCAGGGAGAGGGTTGGCCCACTCAAGGACATAGGAGGGAATCTATGCGTGGAGCCAGAGGAAATGGGTGAAGTATTAAATGAGTAGGGCGGGAATGTGGAACTGAGCCACGACAGATCAGCCATGATCTTATTGAATGGCGGGGCAGGCTCGAAGGGCTAGATGGCCTACTCCTGCTCCTATTTCTTATGTTATCAGCATCAATCAAAGAGAAGGACTTGGTGGGTGATGCGTTTGGGGAAGGGTATGCAGATAGTTTGAATCATGTTGAGATCAAAAAGGAGAAGGTATTGGGGCTCTTGAGAAACATTAAGGTAGACAAGTCCCCAGGGCCTGATGGGATATTCCCCAGAATACTGAGAGAGGCAAGGGAGGAAATTGCCTTGAGAGAAATCTTTGTATCCTCACTGGCTATAGGGGAGGTACAGTAAGAAATCTCACAACACCAGGTTAAAGTCCAACAGGTTTATTTGGCAGCACAAGCTTTCAGAGTCTTGCTCCTTGGGCATATACAGACACAAACTCAATTTAATAATTGTTGGAATGCGAGTCTTTATAGGTGATCAAGTCTTAAAGGTACAGTGTGACTGGAGAGAGGGCCAAGCACAGGCTAAAGAGGTGCGTATTGGGGGAGGGGGTGGGTGGGTGGTCTTTGTAGGTCACTGTGAATAGGGCTTCAAGATGGAGAGGGGCCAGGTCAATATGGAACACTGGCCATCAATAGAAAATAGTTCAGGGGAGGACAGGGATATCTACTGCACTTCTGCACAAATTAACAGGGAACCCACATCACTTTTGCTTTAGGACATAGAGAGCAGTTCTCAGCGAAGGCACATTAGGAATACTCAAGTGTCAACTGATGGATTTGGGCACCTTAACTCATAGTATACTTCCTTTCAAATTATTTCTTTGAAAGTGTATTACCTCACACTTTTCCATCTGCCACTTATCCAACCATTTGACCATCTTGTCTATGTCTTCCTGTAACTCAACCTTACTGTTAATCATCTGTAAACTTACTGATCCTATCCTACACACCCGCCCCCCACTCCCCCACATACATACACACACACACACACACACACACACATGCACACATCGTCATCTACACCATTTATATAAATGACGAACAATAGGAGGCCCAGCACGGATCCCTGTGGTACACCACTGGTCACTGGCTTCCAGTCACTAAAGCAGCTGTCTGTCACCAGCCTCTGTCTCCTACCGCTAAGCCAATTATGAATCCATCTTATCAGATCACCCTGTATCCCAGTTGCATTTGCCTTCTTAATAAGTCTCCCATATGGGACTTTGTCAAAAGCTTTGCTGAAATCCATGTAAAGTATATCAACTGCACTACCCTCATTCACACACTTGGTTACATGTTCAAAAAGTTCAATGAAATTTGTTAGGCATGACCTCCCTCTGCCAAAACCATTCTGACTATCTCTGATTAAACCTTACCTCTCCAGATGAGATAGATTTTGTCCTTCAGAATCTTCTTCAGTAATTTCCCAAGCACAGACATGAGACTCACTGGCCTGTAGTTCCCTGGCTTGTCTCTACAACCTTTCTTAAATAGTGGGACCACATTAGCTGTTCTCCAGTCCTCTAGCACTTCCCCGTGGCCACAGAGGAATTAAATATTCGTTTAACATCCTTCCAATGTCCTCTGCCTCCACCCACAAACTTCCCCCTTGGTCTTTAATAGGCCTTACTCTTTCCCTGGTTATTCTCTTTCCATTTATCTACTTACAGAATATCTTAGGATTTTCCTTACTTTTACCAGCCAGAGCTTTCTCATATGCCCTCTTCGTTGCTCTCCTAACTGATTTCTTAAACTCCATCTTGCACTTTCTGTACTCCACTAATGCCTCTGCAGATTTACTCCCTTTACATGTGTTAAAAGTCTCTTTTCCATCTCATTGTAAACTGAATGTCTATAGTCATCCATGGTTCTCTGGGTGTGTAACACCTTCTTATTATCATAGAGGGAACATGTTGGGCCTTTCCATTTCATCTTTGAACACCACCCACTGTTTCCTCACAAATAACTCGTTCCAATCTTTCCTGCAACTTGTCTGTTTCTTTGTCCATACAAATTTGAATTGAACCATGCTGTGGTCGCTATCATCAAAATGCTCCCCCACCAACACATCAAAACTTGACCGGCTTCACTCCCCAAAATTAGGTCCAGCACTGTGCCATCCCTTGTTGGATCCTCTACATATTCACCCAACAAGTCTTTGTGTATACATTTTAAGAACTCTACTCCACCTAATCCCTTAACATGATGACTATCCCAATTAATGTTGGGAAAGTTGAAATCACCTAATATAATTACTCGTTTATTATTTTTACACCTTTCCATGAATTCTGCACATATTTGCTCTGCAATTTTTCGCTATCTGAAGGTCTATAATAAACACCTAGTGAAGTAGCCATCCCTTTTTTATTCCCAAGCTCCACCCACAAAGCTTCATTTGATGTCCCCTCCAAGATATCAACTTTCCATAATGCAGTAACTGCCTCCTTAACTGATAATGCAATGCCTCCTCCTCTTTTTCCCCGTCCTCTGTTTTGCCTGAAGATTCTATATCCCAGGATGTTGAGCTGAATCCTGCCCTTCATTAAACAATGTCTCTGTGATGGCTATTATATTACAATTACACATGTCAATCCTCACCCTTAACTCATCTGTTTTACCTTTAATACTCTTGGCATTAAAGTAGAGGCCCTCCAGTCTTGTGTTACTCCCTTGAAATTTACTACCACTGTATTCCTTCTGTCCTGATTAGAGTGACAGTCATAGAGCCATAGAAGTTCATGGCATGGAAACAGGCCTTTCAGCCCAATTTGTCCATGCAGGCCCTTTTTTAAACACCTAAGTTAGTCCCAGTTGCCCGTGGTTGGCCCATATTCCTCTATAGCCATCATACCCAAGTAACCGTCTAAGTACTTTTTTAAAAGACAAAATTGTACCTTCTTCTACTACTACCCCTGGCAGCTTGTGCTACCCTCTATGTGAAAAAATTGCCCCTCTGGACCCTTTTGTATCTCTCCCCTCTCAACTTAAACCTTTGTCCTCTAGTTTTAGACACCTTTACCTTTGGGAAAAAATATTGACTATCTAGCTGATCCATGCCCCTCATTATTTTATAAACTTCTATAAGATCACCCCTAAGCCTCCTACACAGAGAAAAAAGTCCCAATCTATCCAGCCTCTTCTTATAACTCAAGCCATCAAGTACTGGTAGCATCCTAGTAAATCTTTTCTGCACTCTTTCGAGTTTAATAATATTCTTTCTATAATAGGGTGACCAGAACTGTACACAGTATTCCAAGTATGGTCTTACCAATGTCTTGTACAACTTCAACAAAGTGTCCCAACTCCTGTATTCAATGTTCTGACGAATGAAACCAAGCATGCCGAATGCCTTCTTCACCACCCTGTTCACCTGTGACTACACTTTCAATGAGCTATGAACACGTACCCCTAGATCTCTTTGTTCTATAACTCTCCCCAACACCCTACCATTAACTGAGTAAATCCTGCCCTGGTTCAATTTACCAAAATGCATCACCTTGCATTTATCTAAATTAAACTCCATCTACCATCCTAGATCTTTAGACTTCTTTCCTGCTTTCCTGCTCAGGCCCTGGTTAAAATGCATCAGGGTCATTTGATGTATCACAAATTTGCAGAAAGTGAGGTGGCTCGAGACTGATCAAGACACTTCAGATCCCTACAGTGAACATTAAAAGGAGGCATTGTTCTGGACTTGATTTCAACCACGTGCAAGATATTCTCTCCAAGCACCCACAATTCTTTTCTTCTTCTTGCATTTGAAAAGCAAAATGCTGATGTGAAGACAACGTTTCATTGTCAGAAAGAAAAGAGCACCTCAGATAAGGCCCATCTAAAACTGTGTTATGATCTGAGCATTTTTGCCTTGTTATTCTTTGATAGGCATCTCCCAAGACTCCAGAGAAGCCTTTTGGGCAACCAACATCAAGAGATTTCATCTTCAGTGAGATGACCAAATGTCAACTGCACAAGGTGAAAAATAGTCATGTGGTTGATGCACTTGACACACAAAACATGATTCTGTGCACTATGCAACTGAATTCAAAATCTTTTGCTTCAACTGACATTTCTATTTGATGGCAGCTTATAAATAATGTACACCTGCCACTAAGTAAGCATTTAATGATGCCTTTAGTGTGCACATAAGAGTTTGAATAAAACGCTAGTTTCTTACTGCACACCCAAGGAACCAGCAGATAGTAAGAACATGTATTCTCCCAGCTTTTTCTCAGGATGCTTGACAAGTTCAGTTCTCCTCTATGGTGACAGGATTGGCTAATATTGATCATCAGCAGTTCCCTTTCACCTGACAACCCCTTTGGCAAGGCTGAATTCATTTTCTCAGGGAGAGTAAAGCAGGATTGTGAGTTCAAACCTGTCAGGATAAAAGAAGACCTGCCAATGCTCAGCTCTGCTTGGAGAGACCTTTGCGCTGACACTAGCCCTGCAGTAAAGAACAAAAAATTCAGCTCCAATTAAATTAGCAGAGTCCCTGACGAAAAGGAGCTCCATTATTCAGCTCTTTGGCTGTGAGTTGCACATACAGACCAGAGAGACTTAGTTTGCTCTCTAATTGGGACAGGAAAGCTTTCTTCTCATTACCATAGCCAATTTGACTGCCAATTGTGTAATACTCAGAAGGGATCCACAGAAACTGAAATGCAGAAGAAAACAAATAGTGAATATAGGAAAAAGAAATGAAATAAAAGGATATTGAAAAAAAATCAAAGAATTGAAAAGTGAAGGAGTTTTATTGTCAAGAGGCAAAGGGAGAGAAGATACTTGCAAATCAGATTATTTCCCACATGCACACTGCGACTTTGACTTAATCTGCAAACTGCAGCTTCAATTGGAGAGACTGGTAATGTAGTCAGACAAAAGACATTGAGAGATTTGTTTTCTAATTTTCTCTGCTCCTTTCTGTTGCCCTGCTTGTCATCCTTCTGTTCTGCTCCCTATACTGTAATTAGAGTGCACTGGTGATAGAGGGGGTGAATATTGAGTCCAGAGAGACAGGACCAATAAAGCAAACTGCCACAAGACTATTAATGACTCTGCATGGTTATATACAGGTGTGACTATCAATGAAAATCTGTATTTCAGTAAAGCTTAGATATAGGGATAACTTAATTGAAAGTTTATAAGATGGTGAAGAGACTGATTATGTCTTTATGTAGGCAAATTGTTTCAACTGAATGGGTTAGAGAAGACCAGGATCACAATTTTAAATTGTACAAAGTCAGATACAAGTTAGATATCAGGAGATAGTTCTTTTCCCAGAGAAGAGTGGACCTCTAGAGTAGCTGCCATTTTGTCTGCTGGATGTTAAATCATATCATTCCTACAAACAAGAGCTGGTCTGGTTTCTAACTCGAATGAAGAGCATTTCATACAAGAAGTTGCTACTGGATAATGTTAATTTGGGCCAGAGTGATCTCCTGGACTTGCCTACAACTGCAATTACAATAGGGGTCAGAGAGGAATTTTCTAGATTCTCCTGTAATTGGTGTAAAATCAGATGGAGGGAATGATTCCAGTCAGGCCTTCATCTGCATCCCAATAATGGGATGCAAAACAGTTTCTTGCTGATCTCTGATGGGAATGGTGAACTGCCATGATGGGCAGGAGTGCACGTTCCCACCATCAGTTCAGGTCAGCAGCTCCTGCTGCTTTGTCATTCCCCACCAGCTATAGGGGGGACTGGAAAATTCCATTCACAGTGACACTTGGAAAGACCACTTTAAACAACTAGGACCCCTGAACAGAAAGCAAGTCTGTTGATTTGGTAATAAACCTTGACAAATGTGGGTGACACACTTAACAGCATATAGTAGGGCAAGGATAAATGTTGCCAAGAACAGCAAAAGTACAGGCTTCGGTGGAATTTCCTGCTTCTAAAACTAAGAAGGTTTTGGAAAGATGCTGTGGTGGTATTGTCACTGTAGTAATCCAGAGACCCAGGGTAATGGGGTTCTGGGTTCAAATCCCACTACAGCAGATGATGAAATTTAAGTTCAGAAAAATCTGGAATTACAAGTCTAATGATGACCGTGAAATCACTGTCGATTGTTGTAAAACCCCAACAAGTTCACTAATGTCCTCTAGGAAAGGAAATCTGCCATTCTTAGCTGGTGTGGGTGAATTGTGAGTCCAGATCCACAGCCATGTGGTTGTATCTTACATGTCTCTGAAACTCAATTCAAGGGCAATTAGGGATGAGCAATAAATGCTGGTCCAGGCAGCGATGTCTACATCCCATGAATGACTGAAATAAAGAGATCATGAGATTTTGGGGGATGGATGGGTTTTACTGTTTTGAGCCCTATTGCTTCATTGATGAACTTGGAAATACAACAGGAAAGCCAAGATAGTGTGAACAGTGAAGTACCAAGCATCTTTTGAAAGGCTGATCGCAATTTTAATCAATGTATCAGTACTGACTGCTCCAAACTTCACAAAATCCTTCAAAGTAGCAACTGACGCTAACGATCGTGTGTTAGGTACAGTCCTGTTACAAGATGATAAATCAGGTGTCGAAAGGTCAGTGGGATACTTTTCCAAAATGCTATATCCACATGAAAAAGATACTTTACAATGAAAGAGGAAACCCCGGACTGGTGATTAGCTCTTAAACATTTTGACATTTTTGTCCGTAGATACAGGGAGACACTGGTATATATTGATCATAATCCCTTATCCTTCTGAGAAAATCTAAAAATCATAATACCAGATCATTTTGATGGAGTTTATTATTGCAACCTTATCACTTTAGATTGTCCACATTGCAGGGAAAAACTATGATGGTTCTTATCTAGAATTTAACTTTGTTTCATATTGTCTAAAGTCCAAAATGAGGCCAAGAATAGCTATTAGTTTTGCATAAAAAGCAAATAAATGAATGTGTGAATGCGTTTTAGTATTTTGTTTCCCTTTTTTGCACCCTGTAATGAAATGCAATTAAATATGGCATTTCTTCAAGGCAAGAAGTGTCATAAGCACTTTAATCACAGAAGGACTGATAACATTCTGCAAGAATTTATGTTTTTAAACGCATAAAGGGTTAATGAAAGGATCCTGGTGGCTGCTCTTCCTGGATAAGACAGCGTTTTACAAGAATAGTTAATTAAGTTGTTTTAAAGAAAATGGAAACTTCATTACCCTGGTAAACTGCTAACAAAATGATCATATGGTGGCTTATGACTTCAAAAATTAAACTGGTTAAAAGCTGGTCTTGATTTTGCTTTAGGGAACAAGATCAACTGCCTGGATAAAGAAGTCAACAGCTCCTGAAGTTCCAGAGCTAGTCCAAAAGCAGAAAGTGAATGGAAGTTACTCCAAAGTCACTCTATGTTCTGAAATCAAATGACTGTCAAGTGTTCCTAAAGTCCACCTGCAAAGTAGTGCAAGAGTTCCCAACTATTTTGCAACCAGTGCTGAGAAACCAACCCTATAACCCAGGCGCTATTTCCAGGACTCCATTATCTATCCTTTTCCCTTAAACCATCAACTGTTAACCTTTCGGCAGAATTTCTTTCTTTCCAGTTGGTGTGATCCTCCCAAATCAAATCCTCCCAAATCTAACTCACCGGCAGGAAAACCAGACACCCCTTTTCTATAAACAGTGTGGTTAGAAAATAGGAGGTAAGAGCACTTAGCTACTTTGAGGTTGCCTGCAGCTGTCAAGCAGAACTAGGATAATAACTGCAGAAAGGAACAGTGGAGGGTTCTTAAGATGCATTCAACCATGAAGGGAAAGATGAGTAAACATACCTCAAGCATGCTGTGTAAAAACCATTAAGCTGTCAATCAAAGGCTAGTTCAAAGTACTCAGCTGTGAAATTGAATGAGAACAAAGGTTTTCAAAGGTCTGTAATGGATTTCAAAAGACTTCAAAGGACAGCAATGGATTTCAAAATACTTGAAAGGTCAACAATAGATTTCAAGACATTTGAATGGTCTAAACTAAATTTCAAAAGACTTCAAAGGCTGGCAATGGATTTCAAAGGACTTCAAAGGCTGGTAAAGGTTCGATCTTTCTTGGATGGCTCAGTGACTTGAACAAATGCAGTTTTTAAGAATGGGTTTGAGTGAGCAGCTGTGAGGAACAGAATCCCACACCCCACTAGTGAAAATGACTTTTCCTGTCAGTCAGAGTATATCAGAGAGGTCTTCTGGCACCTGGAACTTCTTAGAGAAAGGAAGGGAAACTCCATCAGCAGAATGGAGAGCTTCTATGATAAGCTGTCCAGAGGGCATGGAGATCAAACTGACCAGGCCACTTCAAGGTTTCCAAAATACACAGAGAAGAATGAAGATCTTGGTCAGAGTATTGCCTGAAGTGATATTCAGGTTTCCCAGGGCTAGAGGAGTAGTTTAGCTTTGAGATCCCATCCCACTATATCTGATAGAACTGAGTGTACCTTATATCCTCTCCAATGTTTCACATTTAAAGAATTCCATACAGTTACACATATCATTTTTACCTATAGATGTGTTGACGTTTAGAAACAAAAAAATTATTTTACTTGTTTTATGCTCATTTAGGGAGATTTAAGCATGAAATTTCAGACATCAGCATTGAACACTCTCAAAGCAGCTTCACCATGGATTAGTTACCGAGTAAAGCTCCATTTACTTTGTCCCATTGAACATTGCAAGGCCAGGTACAGCACTGATTATGTACAGAGTAAAACTCCCTCTACACTGCCCAATGAAACATTCTCCAGAGGAGAAAAAACATTGTTTGTAAAGATAGCAGAAAAAGCATGAAAATCTAAATACTGCCAATTACTACCTAAATCAGCCGCTTCCCACTCATTATGAAAGTTTTGGGACATTAAGTGACATTTACTTTTCAATAAAAGTGGATGCTGGAAATCTGAAATAAAAACAGAAAATGTTGGATAAACTCAGCATGTCCCGCAGCATCTATGCAGAGAAGCTTAGTTAACATTTTTGGACTAAAGGACCATTCCATAGAACTGAAGAAAGACAAACATGTCAAGAATTATATAGTTGGAAAGGGGGCAGAGGAGGTGGGGCAGAATAGACAAAGGATAGGTCAGGGAAAAGGAGATAAATTTGTCGACATAAGACAAATGAAAGCGTTAATGGTGCCAGTAAGGAATAAGAGTGCTAACAGTGGCAAAAGGTAGGATAGCTGAATGTGTTAATGGAAGCAACTGAACAGCAGGAGACAGGTGGCCACATAGAGGAGGGATGGGGCAGGGAGCTGAAAAACAACAAACAACAAACTACAAAAGGTGGAGGGAGGGGGGTGATAAGATGGAGGGAGAATTTTATTGTCTAAAATTGTTGAACTCAATATTGAATCCAGAAAGCTGTAACGTACCTACTCGGAAGCTGAGGTATTGTTCTTGCAGTTTGCGTTGAGCATTGCTGGAAAATTGCAGCAGGGCTAGGATGGACTTGTGGGTTTAAGAGCAAGATGCTCTTTTGTAATTTTGTAATTATTGTTTGTAATTTTTATTTGTTTGTAATTTTTATTAATGATCTGGATGAGGGTATAGTAGGGTGGATTAGTAAATTTGCTGATGACACCAAAGTTGGAGGTGTGGTAGATTGTGAGGAAGGGTGTCATAGTCTGCAGGGAGACTTAGATAGGTTGCAGAGCTGGGCCGAGAGGTGGCGGATGGAATTTAATGCGGAGAAGTGTGAGGTAATTCACTTTGGTAGGAGCAACAGATGTGTCGAGTATAGGGCTAACGGGAGGACTTTGAATAGTGTGGATGAACAGAGGGATCTAGGTGTGTGTGTACATAGATCCCTGAAAGTTGGGAATCAAGTAGATAAGGTTGTTAAGAAGGCGTACGGTGTCTTGGCGTTTATTGGTAGGGGGATTGAATTTAGGAGTCGCAGTGTAATGTTGCAACTGTACACTACTCTAGTGCGGCCGCACTTGGAGTACTGTGTGCAGTTCTGGTCCCCGCATTACAAGAAGGATGTGGAGGCGTTGGAGAGGGTGCAGAGGAGGTTTACTAGGATGTTGCCTGGTATGGTGGGGAGGTCCTATGAGGAGAGACTGAGGGATTTAGGGTTGTTTTCGTTGGAAAGAAGGCGGCTAAGAGGGGATCTTATTGAAACATATAAGATGATTAGAGGTTTAGATAGGGTGGATAGTGATAGCCTTTTTCCTCGGATGGAGAAAGCTAGCACGAGGGGGCATGGCTTTAAATTAAGGGGGGGTAGCTACAGGACGGATGTCAGGGGTAGGTTCTTTACCCAGCGGGTGGTGAGGGATTGGAATGCCCTGCCTGCTGCAGTTGTAAATGCGTCTAGTTTGGGGGCGTTTAAGAGATCTCTGGATAGGTTTATGGACGAAAAGGGATTGGTATAGGCTAGTGGGTCATTGTTTTTGTAACTGGTCGGCGCAACATCGAGGGCCGAAGGGCCTGTTCTGCGCTGTAATGTTCTATGTTCTATGCTGAGCTGAAATGGCAAGCGATCGAAAGGTTTGGGTCACGCTTGTCGACCGTATGAAGGTGCTCCACAAAGCAGTGACCCACTAATCATTAAAGGTGGCAAGTCAGGTGCAGAGGGCAGTTAATAAAGCATATAGTATTCTGGGCTTTGTTAATAGGTGCATAGAATATAACAGCAAGGAGGTTAGCTCTCATTTGGAATATTGCATACAGTTCGAAGGCAGCACCCTATAGGAAGGATGTGAATACATTGGAGAGATTTATAAGAATAGTTCCAGAGGTGAAAAACTGAGTTATGAGGATATATTGGAGAGGTTGAAGCTTTTCTCCTTGGAGAGAAAAAGGCTGAGAGGAGATTTGATTGCTACGTTCAAAATCATAAAGAGGCTGAACACAGTAGACAGGATGAAACTGTATCGCTTAAAAAATGATCAAAAATTAGGGGCACAGATTTAAAGTGATTTGTAAAAGAAGATATGTGATGTGAGGAAAAACCTTTCACATACAATGAGTAGTTTGGGCCTGGAATGCACTGCCTGGAAGTATGGTGGAAGTTGATTCGATTGTGGCATTCATGAGGGCATTAGATGATTACTTCAATAGAAACGATGTGAAGGGTGCAGGGGAATGGCACTAAGCCACAATGCTCTTTTGGAGAGCTGGTGCACACACAATGGATCAAATGGCCTCCTTCTGTGCTATAACAGTTCTCTGATTTGAGGCATGGTAACTTGAAGCCTTTGATATTGATTAGAGATCCAGGAAGGGGAATTGGGGCACACAGGCAGCTGCTGGTGAATTAACGGAGCCTGCAAAACATTCTGGTTGGCAAGCTACAACTAGTGAAGCGCCACAGGGTTCAGTTCTTGGTCCCCAAGTATCTACTATCTATATCTTAAGAGGCATGTGGATAGTATGTGATTAGGAAAGGAATAGAGGGATACAGACCAAATAAGGACAGAAGGTTTTTTTTAAGTTTAGTTGGGGCATCATGTTCGGCACAGGCTTGGAGGGCCGAAGGGTCTGTTACTCTCCTGTACTTTTCTTTGTTCTTCTTTGTCTATATAAATGACTTGGAGGCATGGATAGAATGTACTACAGCCAAATTTGCAAACGATGCTAAAATAGGTGAGAGAGCAAGATGCGATGAGGGAATAAGAAATTTACAAATGGTTATGGATAGGTTAGATAAGTGGGCCAAGAATTGGCACATAGAATTTATCGTGGATAAGTGTGACACTATCCATTTTGGTTAGAGGAATAAAAAGACAACTTAATATCTAAATGGAGAGAAATTTCAAAACGCTTTGGTGCAGAGGGATCTGGGAGTCCTTGTATAAGAACTATAAAAAGTTTGTATGCAAACGGGTAATAAGAAAGCAAATGGAATAGAGTATAAAAGTAGGGAATTGGTGAGACTGGAGTACTGTGCACAGTTTTGATCCCCTTACTTGAGGAAGGATGTAAGTACATTAGAGGTGGTTCAGGGAAGGTTCACTAGATTGATTCCAGAATTTGTCATATGAAGAGAGATGGGACAGTTTAGGTCTATAGTTGCTGGAGTTTAGATGGGTGAGAGGTGATCTAATAGAGGTATAAAAGATGCTGAAGGGGATTGACAGGATAGATGTACAGCAAATGTATTCCCTAGTTGGACTTTCTATAATGTTAGGCCACAGTTTTATGCAAAGGGGTGGCAGATTTAAAACAGTAAAGGGGAGGAATGACTTCATTCAGGGAGTCATGAATCTGTGGAATACTATCCTCTAGAGTTGTGTATGCTGAAGCACTAAACAAATTTAAAGTGGTGGTCTCTAATTGGTGGTGGGATGAATGGCTAAGGGCACTGGGTGAGAAGGTGGAGATGAGCTTGAGATGAATCATAGAATCTATATCTTAAGAAGCATGTGGATGGTCTGAGAACGGGGAAGGAATAGAGGGATACAGACCGAATAAGGACAGAAGGGTCCTGATCTTGAGGGGGATAGTTAGAGTGGACGTGCAGAGACTATTTCCTTGGATGGATGTAGCTGTTACTTGAGGGCATAACTATAAGGAGGTGGGAGATATAGGAGGGATGTCCAAGGTAGATTCTTCACTCAGAGTGGTTGGGGTGTGGAATGGACTACCTGCTGTGATAGTGGAGCCTGACACTTTAGGAACTTTCAAGCAGTTATTGGATAGGCACATGGAGCGTATCAGAATGTTAAGGAGTGGGATAGCTTGATCTTGGGTTTGGATATAGCTCGGCTCAACATTGAGGGCTGAAGGGCCTGTACTGTGCTGTACTGTTCTATGTTCTATGTGGGGTAAGGTCCCGAAGTCAACCATTTGCCCCAAGCCCAAAACCCCCATTCCCCAGGTCCCTTGGGGGACCCTCCGTCTACAGCCTGGCAGCGGCAGAGGGGCACATCATTACCTTCTTGACCCCTCTTGGATCTACCATGCCATGTCCATGATTATCAAGACCATCACCAAAGCCCACCTGGTGCAGTTATCATTGGTGAGGCAGCTTCATTGCAGGAGGCCACTGAATTGGGGTTCCAGCTGCTAATTAAATGTAAATCGGTGGATTTGCATAATGGTCAGGTTCCTGCCCAATCTGGGTGGGTATCTGATCAAAGCTGGCAGGGAGAGCTGGATGAATGGCAATGAGATGGCTGCCCGATGGGAAAGACAGTTTAGCCCCAGCGTCCCACTTAGTTGGACATTAGGATTCCCGCTAGCAGTGAATGGGGCTGGTGACAGCCCCCCAGTGTTATGGTGTGTGTGAAAGAGAGTTAAGGTATTTAGAAAGCGCAATTATTTTACTTCCACATTTTATACTGTATGTTAATAAGCTTTGCCTTTCTACTTGACAAGACTGGCTTTATAATAATGTAATAATTTTGTTATTAATTGAAGAAACCTGGGCATTGCGTGGTCATTCTCAGCTTAATAGGTAAAGCACATAATTTGGCAGTTTAGCTGGCTGAAAGTTCATTGAAATATGTGACCCATAGGGTGATGGAATTATAGAAAGACAGTGCACTCCTCCAATCTCCATCGTGATGAAAATGTATCTGTTATACTATTTCCAGCGAGTTGAGCACCCATGTCTCTCTTTCCCAGGTCTGACAAATTTAATTACAATGGCATGGCACTTGTTTCATTTCATAAAATACCACCTTAAAAAGTCATTTCTTGCAGAAGGAGGTGGTTTTCAAAGCAGCCATTGTGTCAGGACTAGTAAAACTCCTCATCTGTTGTAAGGAGGGCCTAATAGAGTTTGAAAGCTATGAGCCCATATTGAGGTCTCTGAGTTACCAAACTCAAATTGTTAACTTTTTCTAGGTTGACATCTTTGGAAGCCACAGTGCGAGAGAGGAATTCAGAGATTAACAAGCAATGCACAGACAGGTCAGTGGCCAGAGCCAGATCTCAGCTTTCAGTATCAACATAGGAACAGGAGGAGGTAATTTAGTCCCTCAAGACTGCTTCACCACAGGAATATGGCTGTGTACAGGTGTTTTGGGTGTTAAGAAGTGTTTCTTAAAAGCTTTCTGAAAGGCTTTGCTCTGATTTTAAGCATATGTCTCCTTGTTCTAGACTCCCTGTAAGGGTTCCATCTACCTTATCAGCTCCCTTCAAAGTTCTAAAAAAAAGTTAGTCAAATCACATCTTAATTGTCTACGTTTCAGGGAACATAACCTACTTCATGTATATTTCTCGTCATAATCTAACTATTGCAACCCTGATAAAACTTTTGTGACTCTGGGCTGCTGTTTTCCCACTGCCTTTTTGTCCTTTCTAAGGTGCAGAACTCAAAACTATACACAGGCTCCTAAATTTTTGTGGAATCCTGGAGGCTCCACCACCTACCCAAAATGGTGCTGGGAACCCACTTCTGGAAGTTCTGCCACTATCTCTGACATATTATTTTTACTGGTAGGGAAATGGAGGTGGGACTCATTGTTAAGTTCAAAAAGATAACAGCCAGAATTCTCCAGTCATTCATGCTGCAGGATTCACATCCCATGCTGTGGGTTTGCTGGCACTGTGGGTTGGCTTCAATGAGAACTCCCATTGACAGCAGCAGGACCAGAGGATCTCACCTCCAGCAAATTTGTACCACCTCCTGCTGCCAAGAAAAACACTGAGCAGAGACCACAGAATCACACGCAACATTTTTGTTGGAGCAAGGGCCTGATTTTGCAGTGTGTGGGTTATGAAGTTCTGGCATTGATAAAAGTGCTTACAAAGGAAAATTAAACAACCTGCCTTTGTCTCTGTGAGTTGAAAATCATTCATGCTTGCAGTTTCAATAGATATACTGACATAATCCTAAATCCTACCATAATCACATCATTACTGCTTGACTGTCATTATCACAGTTCGCAGTTTGATTTATATCTCTAAGAGCTAAATAAAGGATTATTTGCATTTGATAAGGGGTTATGAATACAAACATTTGCTTTTAATGGGATTGAGTGCTTGAAATGATTTATAGTATTCAGTGGGATTTTATGAATGAGGGGTTTTTATTAGTTAAGTCTGTAATAGATACTTAGAACTTTATTTAATCTCATCACGACTCCTGAGGTCTGCCAATGGCAGAAAGTGTAAGGGCAAAGGGTGGTGGGTGGGCAGCAGGATTTGGCACTGAGATGGCACAGGGGCTATAAAGGGCCAAAGGATCATGAGCAGATATGAATGGGGCACTAAATTAACATAGGAGGAAGATTGGGCCTTGGAGATGAGTAGAGGAGCAAGAGTTGGCATGGAGGGCCTTTGGAGCCACCGGGATGTATTGAGAGCCATGTATTGCCATAAAAAGGGGTATGGGAAGTGGGTGGGGGTCTGAGGAATTAGGGCTAGAGGCCTAATATTAAACACAAGAGGGACCAAGTCCATGAGACCCAAGGCAGGCTTTTTAACGAACTTGCCTCAACACCTGGCAGCCCTGTGACCATCTCTGATCTGTGTCCAGGAGTGGTGGATGGTGGACTTGATTTCAGCAAACATATGCCCCCCACCTCCACTGTTCCCCTAGAATAAAGACACCTCCCCCCCCCCCCCACCCCACCCCGCATTATTTCAGGATGCCTTTTTCTTGAAGCTGGCATTGTGGGCCAGAAACTTTCCCAATCCTGTGCATCTTGCTCGGGAGTGGAAATCCAGGCCAATATTGGAGATGTGGTCCTCACCAGAACTTTTTAAAGCTTTCTCCCCTTTCTTTCGAATTTGGCCTTCTAAGTTATAAAGGTTAGTATTGCATTTGCTTTTGTGATTTCTTTTTGTACCCAACTGCCATATTCTAGTGATCTGTGTACATGGACTCCTAAATTATTTGGGACTTTCTCTGTTCCTGAGTTTTCACCATTTGAAAAGTACTTGAATGCATCTTGCTTTAGTTCAAAATGGATGACTTCACATTTACCTGTATTAAGATTCATTTTGATCATGCAAATAATCCATCAATGCTTCTTTGTCTACACCACCTACTGTACTACCAAGCATAGCATCATCAGCAAATATTAGCACAGAAGAACAAAAATAGGTGAACAGCTTTTGAGATATTTTCAGTTGGCTGCCAGTACCTGCCTTTAAGCAAATGTCAAGGAAAGTACTAACATCTACGATAGGACATGCTATTCAGTGCACAGGCGAAAACTATGTGGGCTTGCACCAGTCCTTTGGAATCTTCCATTTTTCTTCCTTCCACAAAGACGTAAACTACAGAAAGTATGTGCTGGATCTTTTATGAGTCTGTGATGGCACGGTCACCTCTAAATAAATTGATACTGAGCTTGAGGCCTGGAGACTTGAGACCATAATCTAGGTGGATACTACAGCGCTGTATTGTTGAAGTTGTCATCTTTTTTATATATGTTAAACCAAGGTCCCACCTCAGGTGGAAGTAAGAGTAATTGGAGAACACAGTAAGAAATCTCACAACACCAGCTTGAAGTCCAACAGGTTTATTTGATAGTAAAAGCCATTAGCTTTCAGAGTGCTGCTCCTTGATCAGGTAAGTGGGAGTTCTGTTCATAAACTCAATTTACAAAACAATGGTTCACAAAGTCAATTCACGAAATAATGGTTGGAATGCGAGTCTTTACAGGTAATCAAGTCTTAACGGTCTTAAAGGTAAAAGTCTTAAAGATTACCTTTACAGGTAATCAAGTCTAAAGCACTTTTAAGACTTGATTACCTGTAAAGACTCGCATTCCAACCATTATTTTGTAAATTGAGTTTATGTCTTTATATGCCCTGTTTGTGAACAGAACTCCCACTTACCTGATGAAGTAGCAGCATTCCGAAAGCAAGTGGCTTTTGCTACCAAATAAACCTGTTAGCCTTTAACCTGGTGTTGTGAGGCTTTTTACTGTGTTTACCCCAGTCCAATGCCGGCATCTCCACGTTTGGAGAACACTAGGGGAATTCATCCTGATGTTAATATTTATCCCTCAACCAATATCACTGAAAAAATAATTGGATGGTCAAGTGTTGCTTTTGGAATCTTGCCGATTGGGTGCTAAGTTCACTACAATAGTAACTACACTTCAAAAGTGCTTCATTGGCTGAACTGTACTGAGCACAATATATAAACAGTACATTGCCATGAACATATGAACACAGAAATCCAATACTTGGACTGTACAAGGCCTTGGTATGATAGCATTTGTGTGACATTGTTCAGTTGATGGAGCAGATGAGTAGGGTGGTCAATATTACTCCCACTGAAATGGTAGTGAGATGCTTGTCCATATCAATGGCCACCCAAGAGCAACTCTTAATATAGTGCAGCATCCTCCTGTTATTATGCCACCTTGGTGATTTACTCCGACAAAATAATGCTTCAACCATTCTGTAAAATTCCTATGATGAAATATTGTTGTGAACTGAACTAGGCCATTCAGAGGACACTAATAAGTCAACCACGTTGCTGTGGGTCTGGAGTTTCTTGTACGTCTGACTAGCTAAAGTTGGTAGATTTCTTCCCCTAAAGGACATTAGCGAACCAGAAGGTGTTTTATAACAATAAATACTAATTTGGGTCATCATTACTGAGACTGGCTTTGTATTGTAGATTTATTAATTGAATTTAAATTCCACCAGCTTTTCTTTCTTTTTCCTTTTGAACCCATGCCTTAGAGCATTAGTTGGATTACTAGTGCAGTGACAGTATCACTATGGTACTGTCTCCACTATCTCAATCAGGGCTTTTTATAACCAGGGTCCATTTGTTTGCATAAAAACATCTCCAAACAGACTCTGAAATGTGATTATTTCAGAATAAATTTGCTGTTATGTTACTTGACATATTCTTGAGCTTTAATCAATCTAAAGAAAGATGCTTTTTAGTGTTCAAATGAATGCATGATGGGCCGAATGCTCTCCTCCGGTGCAATAAATTTTCTATGATACCCATGAATCATTCTCAACACCAAAAGAGGCATAGATGCCCTCATGATTGACTTTGTTATTTACTGTGTGCAGTTATTAATGTTATCTAGTACTGTGTCTAGAGGATTACTGATTCTACATATGACATCATAGTAATTTGTTATCATGACCACAGAAGTAAAAGGGGAGGGATGTTATACATTTAAGTGATTTCATGATTGCATTAAGAGCCGGTCACATTACTTGATGGTGACCATTAAGGATGTTTCACAGGCTCTTGTTTTAGTTTCACTTTCTACTCTGTACAGTCAACAGCTCTTATAATAAATCTGTTATTGTTGTTGTTGTGCAAGCCAAATTTTACATAAAACCCACAACCCTTAACATAACTTGGACATTACAGGCCTACCACATGTGCATTTGAAAACTCAGAAACACTATTAGCACACAGAAGTGCACATGGACTCTGAGGAGGGAATTCATGGCTTATAAACCATGCCACAATACGGACAGTAAATGGAGTTCCAGACTTTCCTATCTGTTTCAGCAATTCTCTCCAAAACTAGGCCACCTTTCCAAAAAGCAGATGAGTTAGATCAGCGCCAGTCTAACACTAGCAAGAATTCGCAATGCATGACCATTCAAAGCGTGTGAACTAGGTTATCCCATGAGGAAACCTCAGATGAAGGATGAGGTTTCCTCGTCACTGATGTTGCAAATGTCACTGTTGTGTGATGGAAATAGATCACATAGATAAGAGATACCAGATAGCAACATCTGCTATAAATGGAGAGAGGAACCATGTTGGCACACCCTGTTGACAGTGACACAATTCATCATAAACAGGGGGCATGCACAAAAATAAATGTGAAATGTGTTATAAAGAGCAAAGAACAGTACAGCACAGAAACAGGCCCTTTGGCCCACCAAGTCTGTGCCAATACATGACACTTTCTAAACTAAAGACCTTTTGCTTCTACATGGTTCGTATCCCTCTACTTTCTGCCTATTTATATGTCTGTCAAGATGCCTCTTAAATGTTGCTTTTGTACCTGCTTCTACCATCTCCTCTGGCAGTGCATTCCACCCACTTACCACCCTCTTTATAAAAAACTTGCCTCCCACATCTTGAAAGTTTTCCCCTTTTATGTTAAACCTATGTCCCACAGTAATTGACATTTCTACCTTGGGAAAAAGACTCTGACTATCCAATCTATCTATGCCACTCATAATTTTGTAAGCCTCTGTCAGATCGCCTCTCAGCCTTCAGCATTCAAGTGAAAACAAACCAAATTTGTCCAATCTCTCCTCATAGCTAAACCAGGCAACATCCTGGTAAACCTTTGTATCCTCTCCCAAGCTTCCACATCTGTCTGACAACCAGAACTGTACACAAGATTCCAAATGTGGCCTAACTAAAGTTCTATACAGCTGCAACATGACTTGCCAATTTTTATACTTTATGGGTCTACTGATGAAAGGTAAACATGTCATACACCTTCTTGACCACGTAATCCACTTGTGTTGTCACTTTCAGAGAACTGTGGACCTGTATGCCTGGATCTGCCTGCATGTTAATGCTTCTAAGGAATCTGCTGTTCTCTGTATACTTCCCTCCTGCATAAGACCTCACATTTGTCCGGATTAAATTCCATCTGCCATTTCCTTGCCTCAGTCTTCAGCCTATTTATATCCGATTGTATCCTCTGGCAATTCTTACTATCCACAGTTCCCCCAGTCTTCGTTCCATCCGCAAACTTACTAATCACACCAATACATTCTCCTCCAAATCATTTATGTATATTGTACACAACAAGGGTCCCAGCACTGATCCCTGTGGAACATCACTGGTCACAGATTTCTCGTCAGAAAAACATCCTTCCACCGCTACTCTGTCTTCTATGACCAAGCCAGTTCTGCATCCAGCTTACCAACTTACCGCATACGTCACGTGACTTCAACTTCTGTATCAGGTCATGAGGTATCTCGTCAAAGGCCTTGCTGAAGTCCACGTAGACAACATCCAACATCCTGTCCTCATCAATCATCTTTGTCACTTCATCAAGAAACTCTATCGAGTTTGTGAGACACAACCACCCCGCACAAAGCCATGCAGTCCATTGCTAATAAATCCACACTTATCAAAATGTGAGTAAAGCCTGCCCTAAGAATCTACAATAATTTTCCTATCATTGATTAAGGCTCACTGGTTTGGTAATTTCCCGGATTATCCCTGTTGCCCTTCTTAAACAAACAAAAACATTGTGTACTCTCCAGTCCTCTGGGACATCTCCTGTGACTAAGGAGGACACAAAGATTTTATACAACACTCCAGCCACCTGCTCTCTCACTTCCCTCAGTATTCTGGGACAGATCCCATCAGGTTTGGAAATTACTTATCTTAATGCTTTCAAAAAAGTTGTATTGTGCTTACATAAGAACATAAGAACATAAGAAATAGGAGCAGGAGAAGGCCAACTAGCCCTTCGAGCCTGCCCTGCCATTCAATAAGATCATGGCTGATCTGTCTTGGCTCAGTTCCACATTCCCGCCCTCTCCCCATAACCCTTAATCCCCTCTCTTATCAAAAACCCATCAACCCGCGTCTTAAAAATATTTAGCGAGGTAGCCTCCACCACTTCAACAGGCAGAGAATTCCAGAGATTCACCACCCTTTGAGTGAAGAAGTTCCTCCTCAACTCCGTTCTAAACCGCCCCCCCCCTTTATCTTGAGGCTGTGCCCCCTAGTCCTACTATCCTTTCTGAGCGGGAAGAGTCTCTCCACCTCTATCCTATCCATACATTGGTGAACATTATAAGTGTGTGGTTCACAGTAGTGCTCCTCATATTTCTTAGATTCTCAAACCGTACTACTTCATTTTGGTGCTTCCCCATATCCACAGTGGAGTTAAGGCAGTTGCTGACTATAATTTGGCAGGCATCTTGTGGAAGGCTGAGAGCTGGTGGGCCCCAGCTTGCTCTGGGTGTCCTGCTGTGAGGCAAGTGCACCTTTGTTGGCCTCTAGAGCTGATGGCGGCATAAGAAGAGGGGATTGAGATTGGATGGACACTGCCAAAGTCACCTGGGTGGATGGTCCCAGAGCGTGCACTTGCTAAGCCTCCTCCTCCTCTTCCTTATGGGTGCCTGAGGGCCTCTGGCTGACGCCTTAAGGGGAAGTGACACCTGGAGTATGATCAAGCTGCCCTACATCCCTTCATATAACCACTGATGATTGCCACCAAGGGCTGGAGTGAGGGACTGCTGTTTCTGCAGCAGTGCAGGCCTGATAGCCACGGCAGCTGCCAACCTGCTAGTGTCGGCCTTGGTGCATCGGCACGCCAGCACTATCACCTTGGACTGAACATGGAAGGACTCCTCCATCATTTTCTGCAATCTGTAGAGTGCAGCTGACATCCCTTCCTGATAGTCCTTGGACAGTTCTGCAGCATCAGGAATTGATTTTGGAACTGGTCCTGAGACCCATTATCTGACTCAGACTCAGCAGAATCTTGGGTTCCAGTAGTCCTGCAAGTGCTGGTAATCATTGATTTCTCTGCTTCCGACTGCGGTAAACCCAATTGTGTGCTGTGCTCACCAGATAGTGACTGTGAGCCCGTCCTAAATCTGGGTTCCTGTAAAGGTGTCTGTATCTGTGCTAGTGGACTGTGTGGGTGAACTCTATGTTGTGTTTTCAAGTCTGCTTATTTTAATTTCCTCGTCCGAGGACCTGGAGCTGAGGTTCAGGCTTCCGGGTTGACGAAGGCACTTTCCAAATGTACCTATGAAAGAGAGTAGAGAAAATTAGTGCATGGCAGTGGACTTAAAAACAGGGCAAAACATTCAGTGTCATATCTGAAGGATGAACTTCTGCAGGATCTTCACATAGGTGTGTGCTGCTCACTTCCCATGCCACAGGCACAATCTGCATTCTCACTAGCCAGTGCAATGGCAAGCTCATAAGAGGGAGTGAGGATCTTCCTGATCTGAGTTCTCTCTATTGTTATGTGTAAGCTTGTCCTGAATAAAGACAGATGGAGAAAGTGTGAGCAGGATGCATGTCAAAGTAGATGATAGGGAGACCTGATATGTATGTATGTATGTGTGTGTGTGTGTGTGTGTGTGGTGAGTGGAGCCATGAACAGGACAAGGACGTAAGCTCAAAAAGCTATGAGGCTGATGAAGATGTGTTTGACAGTGAGTGATGATGTCCTTTGAAGTGGCAATATATGAGATCAATGTGAATGTGTGATGCACGAGTGAATGAGGTAAGAGTAATGAATGATGGACATACCCTGGCAGCGTGCTTGATATCATTCATCTTCTTTCTTCACAGGGTGGCAGACTTCTTGTGTGGCAAGTTGGCACTCATTGCCGTTTCCACCACCTCCCAAGCCAGAATGGTGAGGTGAGGACATTGTGTCTACCAGGTGGTTCAGGGAGGTGCCATTAAATTTGAGGGCATCAGGATTCTTTGGTATTGGAGCCATCTCCTTGCTGTGCAGTCATCCTGGTGTGCAGAATTGTGCTTTAATATGGCACCCAGAGCAAGGCAGCAGTGAGGTCACAGCATGCCAGGCAAATTGGAGACTGCCCATCAGCAACATAGTGTGTTTCCCATGTGTGCATGAATAATGAGCCCTGCAGTGCACTAAATGGCATGGAAATCCACCATTGCAGCTTGCAGGAAACTTACCATTATTCATACTCCTCACATCAAATGGTGCGTGAAATGGGTAATTCCACCTTGTGTTTGGACTTCGTTTGAGATCACCAATATTTCAATTACCTCTACCAATTTATTTTGTGGCTAAGGAAATGATCTATAAAAACCTAAATAACATGACTAAATTTTAATCAAAAGGCATATAAAAATGCAGTGAACAACAGAAATCTGGAATATACTACGAAAGCTTCCATAATGCCAACCCACCTCCTGGTCATCAGACATGCTCCATTGTCTTTGATATTAAATTAGGATAGATTGTCACCTTGATTCTCTTAACTTTAGTACCTCAACTAGTCACAGTAAAACTGAGCGAACTCAGAAAATACAACCTAATCCTTTTGTAAATGTCAACCTCATTAACTACCTTAAATAGATTAACAGACAAACCCTAGGGAACACCTCACTAATCCATTTGGCCTTTTCCACCATGCATGCTGTAGTTCTGCAGCATGCACAGACAGCAAGGAGAATAAGGTTACCATATGAAATTTCACTTTCTGACATTTCCACTAACTTCTCTCCTTTTCTTAGGAGAAGTCAGTCATCCAAGTCCAAGGCCAGATGAGGTTGTTGCAGGGCAGAGGATTCATATTTTGAATTTTTGAGGTGGCTTTGTTCCTGATGTAAATATAATTATGAACTTAATAATCAATGTCTGCACGTTATGGGATTGAAAGGGAATGGGAGATACAACAGAACAGATTTTCCTCTGATTAGTTTGTGAAGAATAATTAATATTTAACTATTGAAATAAGAACCAGTTATTAATAAAATTCACGTGGGGGTAACAGGTATACTGTGCTGTCCTCCAGCATAGTGGGTAGAAGCGCAAGTAAGGCATTAGGTTCCATCCTTAACCAGTCGGGAGTTAGTTGATCTTATTGAAGGCCAGAGGGCCCCCCAGTTGTGGAGGCAAGATACTAATGAGAGTTCCTGTTGTTGATTTGTATCTAATGATTTTAATTGCAAATGCCTCTGGACATTGGTCAAAGAAAGCAATGGGTTTCACTGTGATACTCATGTCGACTAAAAGGCTGATGTGGAGATGCCGGCATTGGACTGGGATAAACCCAGTAAGAAGTCTCACAACACCAGGTTAAAGTCCAACAGGTTTATTTGGTACCAAACGCCACTAACCTTCGGAGCACTGCTCCTTCGTCAGGTGAGACAGAGGTTTGTTCACAAACAGGGCATATAAAGATACAAACTCAATTGACGGAATAATGATTGAAATGCGAGTCTTTACAGCTAATCATTTCTTAAAGGTACAGACAATGTGAGTGGAGAGAGCATTAAGCACAGGTTGAAGAGATGTGTATTGTCTCCAGACAGGACAGTTAGTGAGATTTTGCAACTCCGGGCAAGTCATGGGGGTTACAGATAGTGAGACATGAACCCAAGATCTTGGTTGAGGCCGTCCTCATGCATGCGGAACTTGGTTATCAATCTCTGCTCAGCGACTTTGCGTTGTCGTGTGTCGTGAAGGCCTCCTTGGAGAATGCTTATCCAAAGATCAGAGGCCGAATGCCCGTGACTGCTGAAGTGTTTCCCAACCGGAAGAGAACAGTCTTGCCTGCTGATTGTCGAGTAGTGTTCACTCATTTGTTGTCGTAGCATTTGCATGGTCTCCCCTATGCACCATGCCCGGACTAAAAGGCTGCCAGTGTCAAGGCCTCCCAGTGAAGAACTGCACAAGGATTTGGAGAATCAGTCTTCTGGGGTAATTTTGCAAGTTTATGTTTTGGAGTGTTAGCTATAGTTCAGTGCATCTGAAGAAGTCTTTGTAATCATACATAGGTTAACTGTATGTCTTTATTGATTCTTCGAACAATTTACAAGTATACAGTAAATGGTACAAGCTAGGCGCTGTCTCCATGTCTCCTGGTATTCATGGCTCTGTCCAACATTTAACTGACTCTGGAGGTGGAATTCTACCATCTCACCCAGAATCAGTGCGGGCGAGGGTCCGATAAAAGGAAATCTCTGTTGACCTCAGGCAGGAATTTCCAGTTTTGCCCGAACGAGGCAATAAAATCCCTCACTGAGTGTCAGTCATGTGCCTCTAACACCATTGTATGATTAAAACAGTATTTAGACCCACATTAATCCTAAATTTGCCAGACCCTTTTATTACACCACCACCACCCAAAATCTTTACCCAATATATTTCAAGCAATTATGGTTTAATTTCATTGTTAACATATTTTTATTATTATCATATACAAAGAACAAAGAACAACCCAGCACGGGAAACAGGCCCTTCGGCCCAACGAGCCCACGCCGCCGCATCACCCTACACCTATTCTACCCTGCATGTCTACGAATGCAACCCCTAACTTAGCCAGATTCAGGGGAGAATAGTGTCAATTTGGTAAAACCAATCAGCCTAAGAGCACATCTTTGGGGTGTGGGAGGAAACCGGAGCGCCCGGAGGAAACCCACGCAACCACAGGGAGAATGCGCAAACTCCCACAGACACAGGCCCAAATCCATGTATCTGCACAGCTAGCAGTGCTAGTCACCGAGCTGTTGCGGCGCCCGTCTACCGGTCCAGGATCAAGCACACACACCGACACGAAGTACTAGGCCACTCCCGGAACTTCCAAGAGCAGCCCACGCACGACCCACCGTGTGCATGCCCCTCGTTTGACACGAGGTGGACCTCCACCTGCGGAATAAAAAGACAAAAACGTTAATCTTACAAGCCTGCTTTTCCGGTGTCTCCCGAGGTTCTAACCTTATTTAATAGCCCCTACCATAACCCTCCATCCTCGTTTCACTCATGTGTCTATCTAACTGAACCTTAAACGAGTCCAACGTTCCTGCCTCCACCACCCTACTCGGTAGCACATTCCATACCCCCACAACTCTCTGCGTAAAGAACCTTCCTCTCACTTCCAAATTATACCTCTCCCCCCTCACCCTTAAATCATGACCTCTCGTGTTTGTACCCAGTCTAGGGAGCAGTCTCTCACTATTAACTCTATCTATTCCCTTCAGTATCTTATATACCGCTATCATGTCCCCCCTCAATCTCCGTCTTTCCAAGGAGAATAGTCCCAGTTTCTCCAACCTTTCCTCATAACGCAGCCCCTCCATGCCAGGCAACATCCTGGTAAACCTCCTCTGCACCCTTTCCAGAGACTCCACGTCCTTCCGGTAGTAAGGTGACCAGAACTGGACGCAGTACTCCAAATGCGGTCTAACCAACGTTCTGTACAACTGAAGCATTAGACGGCAGCTCCTATACTCTATGCCCCTTCCTATAAAGGCTAACATTCCATAAGCCTTCCTAACAACCTTCTCCACTTGTGACGCAACCTTCATGGATTTGTGAACCTGCACTCCCAGGTCCCTCTGTATGTCTATACTCCTAATCTGTCTACCTTTTATCACATAGCTCCTCTCTGCATTATTCCGTCCAAAATACATCACCTCGCATTTGTCAGGATTAAATTCCATCTGCCACCTATCTGCCCAATGCACCAACCTATCTATATCCTGTTGTATCACCTGACAATCCAGTTCAGTACCCGCCAACCCTGCCATCTTGGTGTTATCAGCAAACTTGCTGATCACACCACCTACGCTCTCTTCCAAGTCATTTATGTATACTACAAAGAGGAGAGGTCCCAGTACTGAGCCCTGCGGCACACCACTGGTCACTGGCCTCCAGCCCGACAAGGTCCCCTCCACAACTACCCTCTGTCTCCTATTACCCAGCCAGTTCTCAATCCACCTAGCTACCTGGCCTCGTATCCCATGCGCCTTAACCTTTTCTACCAGCCTACCATGAGGGACTTTGTCAAAAGCCTTACTGAAATCCATATAGATGACATCAACGACTCTCCCATCGTCAATCGTTTTTGTCACCTCCTCAAAGAATTCCACCAGATTCGTAAGGCAAGACCTCCCTCTAACAAAGCCATGTTGCGTATCCCTAATCAGATCGCAACGCTCCAAATGCTCATACATCCTACCCCTAAGTATTTTTTCCATTAATTTCCCTACCACCGATGTCAAACTCACCGGTCTATAATTTCCAGGGTTATCCCTACTACCTTTTTTGAACAGCGGTACCACATTAGCTACCCTCCAGTCCTCTGGGACCTCACCTGTGTCCAAAGAAGAGACAAAGATTTGCGCCAGAGGCCCAGCAATTTCATCTTTCACCTCCCTAAGCAGCTTGGGATAAATACCATCAGGCCCCGGAGCTTTATCCGTCCTTACGCTACCTAAAAGCCCTAGCACTTCCTCCCTTGTAACAGATATTTCCTGCAACTGATCCTCAGCTCCCTCCAAGAGACCTCTCCTTCGTGAATACCGACGCAAAGTATTCATTCAGGAGCTCCCCCATTCCCTCTGACTCAATACATAACTCCCCACTCTTGTCCCTAAGAGGACCAATTTTCCCTCTAACTACTCTCTTGCTTCTAATATGGGAATAAAATGCCTTTGGATTTTCCTTAATCCTACCAGCCAAAGCCATTTCATGCCCTCTCTTCGCCCTTCTAATTCCCCTTTTTAGCTCCCTCCTACTCTCTCTATATTCCTCCAGCGCACTCTCCGTACCCAGTCGTTTCGACCTAACATACGCCTCCCTCTTCTTCCTGACCAAGTCTTCAATACCCCCTGTAATCCACGGCTCTCTAATCCTACCTTTCCCATCCTTCCGCTTAACCGGAACATACCTCCCCTGCAACCATTTCATTTTGCCCTTAAAAGCCTCCCACTTGCCAACCGTGGACTTTCCAGCTAACAGTCCCTCCCAATCAGTGTCCTGCAGCTCCCTCCTAATCCTGCCATAGCTCGCCTTTCCCCAGTTCAGCACACTCCCGTTCGGCCGGCACTCATCCCTTTCCATTTTTATCCTAAAGTAGACGGACTTGTGGTCACTGTTAGCCCCATGTTCGCCTACCTCTACCTCACCCACCTGCCCCGGCTCATTACCCAACACTAAATCCAGTATAGCCCCTCCCCTAGTCGGGCTAGTTACATACTGCTCTAGCGACCCTTCCAAAACACATTTCACAAACTCCTCTCCCTCCGTACCCCCAGCTCTAGGCCCCCTCCAATTCACTCCGGGAAGATTAAAGTCACCCACTACAACCACTCTATTCTTCCTGCACCTGTCCAAAATGCCCCTGCAAATGCCTTCCTCCACCGACCTCGGGCTGTTGGGTGGCCTATAGTACACCCCTAGCAATGTGATCTCTCCCTTTTTATTCCTCAACTCCACCCACAGTGACTCAATCCCTGTCTCTTCCATATCGTCCTCCCTCTGCACTACTGTGATGTTTTCCTTTACTAACAGTGCCACCCCTCCACCTCTCTTCAACCCTCCTCTGTCACACCTAAAACACTTGTACCCAGGAACATTCAGCTGCCAGTCCTGCCCTTCCCGTTACCACGTCTCCGTTACAGCCACCACATCCAACTGCCTCACAAACATCAAGGCCCTAAGCTCATCCGTTTTCCCTGCCACACTCCTAGCATTGAAACAGACACAGTTCAACCCACGAGTGTCCCTCAGAACCTCCTTCTCCCTGATAATTTTCCTTTCACCCGACTCTCTCCCAGCCACCTCCCCACCCCCCCTCCTTATTAGTTTAAACCATTCCTGAACACCCCAGCTAACCTCCCCGCTAAGACACTAGTTCCCCTCCCGTTCAAATTCTCCCCACCCCTCCTGTACAGTTGCCCTTCTCTCCTAAACACCTCCCAGTGATCCACAAAAGTAAAGCCCTCTACCCTACACCAATCCCTCAACCATGCATTCAACTGCATGATCTCGTCATTCTTTGCCCTGCTAGTACTGGGCAGCAACCCGGAGAGTGCCACCCTGGAGGTCCTGCTCTTTAGTTTGGACCCCAACTCCCTAAATTGCCTACTGACCTCTACCCTACTCCTCCTTCCTATGTCCCCCTCCCCTACGTGTACTATGACCTCTGCCTGGGTCCCCTCCCCTTTCAAAATTCCCTCTACCCTTTCCGTTACATCCTTTACCCCTGCTCCAGGGAGGCAGGCCACCATTCTGGAGTCGCGCCTCTGTCCACAGAACCTCCTATCAATACCTCGGACCCTCCCATCCCCTACCACTATCACCTTGCCAGCCCCCTTCTGCCCCTCTAAGTCAGTCTCCCCTTCCTGCCTATCTTTCTGTGCCCCTGTCGACGAACCTTGGGGGGCCTCCGGGGGACCCTGACTACTCTTCTTCTTCCTCTTTCTCCTCCTAACCGTCGTCCACCCTTCCTGCTCTTCAGCCCTTGGGACCTCTTCCTGCTCGTGGTTCCTAGCCATCAACTCCTCGTTTTCCCTGACTAGAAACGCATCCTCCAAACGCCCCTCGAGTTGCCTGACCCGGGCCCTCAAGCGCTGCAGTTCTAAACATTTACTGCAGACGTGGACCTTGGGGACACGTGAAACCACCAAGAACTCCCACATGTGGCACCTGACACAACTTATATTCCTCCCTATATTCCCTGCCATGTCCCAACCTCCTGTAAGCACCCAAAGGTAGAATGTGCAACGCCCCTTCTCTAAGCCTACTCTCGCCTAAGCCCAGCGAGCCAAAGCCCTTCTCACTCAGTTCCCACTCACTCCGCTGCCCGCTCCCGACGCTGCCCGCTGTACGCTGCTACCCCTTATTTTATACCCCCCGCTCCCCCTTAACGACAATCCCCTCGCCTAACTTCCGGTACGGAAGTAAACTACACTCGAACAAGCCCCGAGAACCAGAAGTACAGGAAAAAAGCGGTTTTCAATTCAAATCAGTCACTCACCACAGCCACAGCCACCAGGTTCAATGCTCCGGAGAACAATGAGGTGGGTCCCCGGATGAGTATCCGATTTATACCCCCCGCTCCCCCTTAACGACTATCCCCTCGCCTAACTTCCGGTACGGAAGTAAACTACACTCTAACAAGCCCCGAGAACCGGAAGTACAGGAAAAAAGCGGTTTTCAATTCAAATCAGTCACTCACCACAGCCACAGCCACCAGGTTCAATGCTCTGGAGAACAATGATTGTCATTAATACATTTTCACTACCCTATCTCCTCCCCTTCCAGCCCTTGCATTGAAAGGTTTGAGTACTCTAGAGGCCTTATAACCCTTTCACATCACGTTAACACTATTGTCAGTGGACTGGTAGGCAGTATCACTGCTGATTCTTTCTAAAAATTTAGAGGTTGTTTAAGCATCTGAGTAAGTTTTCATCCTTTTCTTCCATTAGTTTGTGTTGAACTTCACTTGATCAGTTCCGCAGTTGCATTGGTCAGTGCTTGCTCCTTTCACTCATTTCTTGTGGGGTGGACGAACATTGTATTTGTCTCTTCTTTCACTTCTTCCATTCTCACGTGTATCATGATGATGTCCTCTGTGGCAAAGGATGAGCATTCCTGTGATGAGAATTAAGCTTAGTGGTGTGCTCAATTCTGCATGTTGCTATCAGCAATGGACGGCTGCTACCAGGTTCCAGAATCTTTCGTGGATTTGGCATTTTGACTGAGCGTTGCAATGTATATTCTGTAGTTGTAGCATTAACCTGTTTTACCACTGTTGGAGCCAGAGGTTGAGGTTCACTGGACTTCTGGTAGCTCTCTTTTATATCCTCCATTGGAGGCATTGGAGGCAGGTTAGATGGATTGGCTATGGTAAATGCACAGGGTTATGGGGATAGGGCAGGGGGGAGGAGGGTGGGTAAGATGCTCTGAGAGTTGGTGCAGACTTGATGGGCCAAATGGTCTTCTTCTGCACTGTAGGGGTTCTATAGTTCTAAATTACCATTAGTGAAGACCATGCCATTATCAGAAATCAAGACTTCTGGTATTGTGTGTGTGCTGAAGCTTTGCTGCAATTTCTCGATCGTAATCTGAATAGTCATGGAGCTCATGGCGGTGCACCTCCATCTACATGGAGTATGCGAGCACTATGAAAGGGACTAGCAAAGTCCACATGTACTCACATCCATGGCCTGCCATCTGCGGTGGGAGTTTTTGATTTTCCTGGCACAGGTCACATTGCTTTGCTAAGTCTGTGATATTAAAATCAATGCTGGGCCACCCTGGCCAGCATCTTCATTTTTGAACTCCCAGGTGACCATTAAGGGATGATACTGGTTGCTATAGATATAGATTTTTTTTTTAGTGATTAAGGGGAATGTTTTAAAACTCTGCCTTTTTTTACAGGCAGTTGGTATGCCTGGCCGGAGTGCAGTTCAGATACTGGGAGAGAAGGATAATTAATCATTTTAACCATGTAATGGGCAATTCTCCAAAAAAAAGTGCCCAATGGGTGAGAAAACAGGAGATTTTTCCTTTTTTTTCAGTTTTATATGTCTCCAGCAGTCTGTGCTCTACAGAGTGCCTCAGGAAATTCATGCTGGTAATTGGTGGCGGCGGGGGGGGGGGGCCTTATACCGCCCTAGAGGCGGGCAGCATAATGCTGAGCAGGCCATGCACATGCGCCGATCTGTCAGTAGGGAGATCAGTGCACACACATTGGACCCTCCATCACTGGCCTCCCAATTACCGGCCTCCCAATTTCTTCCCAAGCCCCCTTCTCCTGATTGCTGCCTTCCTAGGCCTCCTTCTCCCAATCTCCCACCCCCCTATGTGCAGCCCTGATCATCATCCTCCCTCCCTCCCTCTCCCACTGATCCTATTGCAAAGTGCACAACAAGTTCCCCCCAGGTCCAGCGACCACCGATTGGTCCTGCCCCCTGGGCACTGCCCAGTGCCTGGTGAGCGCAGCCAGGGTGCCCAGTGGGCAGTGCCAGGGTGCCAGGCTGGTACTGCCCAAGGAGCACATTGCTGTCCCCAACCTCCCCGGGAGACATCAATGGCCTCTGCCAGGTGGGCTGATCATGAATGGTCCCTCCGGACCAGCTTTAATCCCCGCTAGTGGGAACTTCTCCCAGCAGGAGTACAGACATGAGTGAGCCTGGAGAATACCATCTCATTCTTGACGTCCAGAGGTTGATGGGAGGAAAGATGGAGGAAAAATATGTCCCTCCTCGTCACCAACATAATAATTCAGCCACATTCCTATTTCCTGTGACCAACAGCCTTTAATGTGCACCAAAGGAAAAAGGCTACTCCTTGGATTATAGTCAGATAGTCTTCGTCCTGACACCAACACCAGTCCAGGTTAAGTTACAGACTTAAAGACCCCCGCTGGCTGCTTCCCATTGGGCGAGCCTCTGCTCCCTCAATAAGGCAGCTCGTTTTCCACAAAGCCCATGTGTAGATCTATTGATGATTCCCCCACAGCCTTCGTGGTCATCATAACAAGCTTCCAGCCTTTGCTGGGTGCTTTCCTGTGGTGATTTTTCCTCTCTGCCTCCGCTTCTGGTCCTTCTTTTCAGATCAAGGAACATCACCCTTTGCAATTCACTGATTAAATTAATAAAATTGTCCTGGCATTCCAAGGTAAGTCATTGCCTTTAGAAAAGAAAAGAAGATCTGAGGAGTGGGGTATGATAATGAAGTGTTTCTATGGCAGTGCAGTGCAAGAATGCTTAAACTAAAGTCTTAGGTTACTAAGGCATGATTCTATTTTGTGTTAAGGTTTGTTTATGGATTCTACACATGGTTTTTATTACAGCTTTGTCCTGATAGCACTTTACTGCACTACACCAAATCTACAATTGTAGACCGTACCTGAGAAAGCAATAACTCAAGCTGTACAGTGCCTGTGAATCCCTGTAATCATTATTTTCTCCCTGTTTAAAATTCATTTTCATGTATAATGTTTTATTTTTTGGTCCTTTTCCCGTACCTGTACCCTCTCTTTTACTTTAGGCATTGTAATTTCTCCTACCCTTGCACCACCTGCCACCCCCCCTTCCCCCCCGCAATTAGTTTAAAGCCCTATCTACAGTCCTAGTTATACGATTCGCCAAGACTCTGGTCCCAGCACGGTTCAGACCAAGACCATCCCATCTGAACAGGTCCCACCTGCCCCAATACTGGTGCCAATGCCCTATATATTCAAACCCATTCCTCCCACACCAATCCCTGACCCACCCATTCATCTCTTTAATCCTATTTACCCTACGCTCAATGCACGCGGTTCAGGTAGTAATCCAGAGATAACTACCTTGTCGGTTCTGCTTTTTAATTTCATTCCCAGCTTTTCATACTCCCTCTGCAGATCCTTAGTCCCCAATTTGCCTATGTCGTTGGCACCCACATGTACCACAGCCACCGGATTCTCACCCTCCCACCCCAGGTTCCTCTGCAGCCCAAATGAGACATCCTGGACCCAAGCACCAGGCAGACAACACACCCTTCTGTATTCCTTACCCCTGTCACAAAGGACAGTGTCTATGCCCCTAACTACACTATCCCCAATTACCACTACATTCCTCTTCTTCCTCTTTGTCCTGTGTCTGCACCACTGTACCGTGGGCAGTTTGCACATCAACCTTGCAGCCCTCGTTCTTGTCCACACTGGGAGAAAGAACCTCAAACCTGTCGTGCAGATTGAGAGGCTGAGGCCTTTGGGTCTCCCCCTCCTTCCTCCCCACACCCCGCTCCCCACTCCTTCCTCCCCACTCCCCCCTCCTTCCTCCCCACTCCCCCTTCCCCCTCCTTCCTCCCTCCTTCCTCCCCACTCCCCCTCCCCCCCACCTCCCCACTCCCCCCTCCTTCCTCCCCACACCCCCCTCCCCCTCCTTCGTCCCCACACCCCCTCCCCACTCCCCCTCCTTCTCCCCCCTCCTTCTCCCCCCTCCTTCTCCCCCCTCCCCACTCCTTTCTCCACACTCCCCCCTCCCTCCTCCCCCACTCCCCCTTCCCCCTCCCCCCCTCCTACCTCCCCACTCCCCCCTCCTACCTCCCCACTCCCCCCTCCTACCTCCCCCCTCCTTCCTCCCCCTTCCCCCCTCCTTCCTCCCCGCTCCCCCTCCTTCCTTCCCCCTCCCCCTCCCCCTCCTTCCTCCCTCCTTCCCCCCCTCCCCACTCCTTCCTCCCCCCTCCTTCATCCCCACTCCCCCTACCCCCTCCTTCCTCCCCACTCCCCCCTCCTTCCTCCCCACTCCTTCCTCCCCCCCACTTCCCCCTCCTTCCTCCCCACTCCCCCCTCCTTCCTCCCCAGTCCCCCCTCCCCACTCCCCCCTCCATCCTCCTCCCCACTCCCCCTCCTTCCCCCCCCTTCCTCCCTTCCTCCCCCCACTCCCCCCTCCTTCCTCCCCTCTCCCCCCTCCTTCCTCCCCACTCCCCCCTCCTTCCTCCCCTCTCCCCCCTCCTTCCTCCCCACTCCCCCCTCCTTCCTCCCCACTCTCACCTCCTTCCCCCCAACTCCCCCCTCCTTCCTCCCCACTCCTTCCTCCCCCCTCCCTCCCCACTCTCACCTCCTTCCCCCCAACTCCCCCCTCCTTCCTCCCCACTCCTTCCTCCCCACTCCCCCCTCCCCCCTCCTTCCTCCCCCCATCCTCCCCTCCTTCCTCCCCCCTCCTTCCTCCCCCCTCCTTCCTCCCCCCTCACCCCTCCTTCCTCCCCCCCTTCCTCCTCCCCACCCCTCCTTCCTCCCCCCTCCTTCCTCCCCCCCTTCCTCCTCCCCACTCCCCCCTCCCCCTCCCCCTTCCTTCCACCCCCCCTTCCTCCCCCCTCCCCCTTCCTTCCACCCCCCCA